>NC_091283.1:61323743-62523743 GCF_032444005.1 Ranitomeya imitator | reverse complement strand
TCTGCAGCGCCGATTCCGCCTTCCGGAACACTGCATCATATGTGACCTACCTACCCGGTGGAATTCCACGTTACATATGTTGGAGCGGTTGTGTGAGCAGCAGCAAGCAGTTATGGAGTACCAGCTGCATCAGGCGCAAAGAAGTCGCAGTCAGCGCCGATCAGACTTCACAACCACAGAGTGGGCCACTATGAAGGACGTCTGCCAGGTTTTGCGTCCTTTTGATTATTCCACGCGGATGGCAAGTGCAGATGATGCACTAGTCAGCATGACTGTCCCCCTTATCTGCCTGCTTCAGCAAACTTTGCAAGGGTTAAGGGATGATGTGGTGGAAGAGGTGGAGGATGAGGAGTCACCTTTTCCATCAGCTTCTGGAGAGTCAGCGCCACGTGGTTCCTCACAAAGGGGTACGCAGGGGCCAATTTGTGAGGAGGATGAGGAGGAGTCAATGGAGGAGGAAGAGCTCCGTCCAGAGGAGGGAGCGACACAATTGTCCAGTGGTCAGTGTGTACAGCGAGGGTGGGGTGATGACGAGCGGGCAGAGATCATGTCTCAAGCAGGGGACAGCGTTTCTGGGCCAGTTGGCACTCTGCAGCACATGGTGGATTTCATGCTGCAGTGCCTGAGAAACGACCGCCGCATCGACCACATTCTCAACATGCCTGATTATTGGGTGTTCACCCTCCTCGATCCTCGCTACCGGGACAACGTCCAAAACCTCATCCCTGCGTTGACCCGGGAGCGTAAATTGCGGGAGTACCACGACACACTGGTGAATTCCATCATCTTCTCCTGTCCAACTGAGAGGAGTGCTGCTAGTGCTTTACAAAGCAGCTCAGTGCGTCGAGGCAGTGGGGGAGGCTCTGCCCAAAGAGGGAGCAGAAGCAGTGCCTCTGCCCAAGGCAAGCCCAGTATGGCACAACTCTGGCACACTTTTGTGTGCCCGCCCCAAATGTCTACACCATCACCGGCGGCTCCAGTCAGCAGGAGGCAACGGTTCCGTCAGATGGTGACAGACTACATGGCTTGCCCTCTTACTGTACTCCCAGACGGCTCTTCCCCGTTCAAGTTTTGGGTCTCTAAGCTGGATACATGGCCAGAGCTAAGCCAGTATGCATTGGAGGTGCTGGCTTGCCCTGCGGCTAGTGTCTTATCGGAACGTGTCTTTAGTGCCGCAGGTGGTGTACTAACAGACCGTCGCATGCGACTATCCTCCGATAACGTTGACCGGCTTACTTTCCTGAAAATGAACCAGGCCTGGATCCCGCAGGAATTTGCCACTCCTCTGCCTGATTAAGTAATTGGGTGTCATCCAGGTCTCCTGCTGTGTTCATCTTTCTACCACCTGAACTGCTATTCCTGGGCTCCAACACCGCCAGTTGCGGCTCAGAAGTGCAGGCTGCACAGTAAAAACATACGACCCAGTGTTATTGGGTTTCAGTAACGTCAGCTGATCCCCAGCTGTGTAGCCGGCAATGTGTCCTGCGACCGCCACGCTGGCACAACAACCTAAATGTAAGGGAGCCTGTCCCCCCCCCCCCCCCGTCGTTTGTTACTGAAAGAGCCATCTTGTGCAGCAGTAATGCTGCACAAGGAAAAGGTAGCTCTTTTTTTTTAGCTCTTTGCACACGCAGAACTTAACACTTATAAAATGTGTTCACTGATACCGTTATACCGTCCCGGAGCTGGGACTTTCCTTCGTAATGTGACGCAGCACAGCCGTCATTCCTACCCCCTTGGTGCCATGCGCTGCCTCCTCAGCGTTGTTTTAAGCTGTCACGGAGCCTGCGCTGTTCTGTTATCCCTTGGGCATGCCCTATTTGCGCTGCCTGTCTTCTGACATAATTTGGTGTCATGCTGGCTGCGCCTGTGCGGCCGCGCTGCCCGAGATCCCGCCTCGCAGTGTCTTCTGATTGAGTCACACTGCGGGCCTGGGATCCATGGGCATGCGCAGTGCATATCTTCCCCTCGGGCTCTCGCTCATTTCCCTCCGCCTTCTTTAGACTGTGCGCCGTCAGCTGATCCCTAGCATGCCACGGCCGTGACACCGCACAGTCTGAAGAAGAGGGAAGGAGGGGAGTGAGAGTCGAGGTTATGCACTGTGCATGCCCATGGTTCCAAGGCCCGCAGTGGGATTACGTTAGACGAGACTGCGAGGTGGGATCTGGAGCAGCGTGGACGCACAGGCACTGACAGCCTGACACCAAATTATGTCAGAAGACAGGCAGCGCTAATTGGGCATGGCCAAGGGCTAACAGAACAGCGCAGGCTCCGTGACAGCTTAAAACAACGCTGAGGAGGCAGCGCACGGCATCAAGGGGATAGGAATGACAGCTGTGCTGTGTCCCATTACGAAGGAAATTCGCACCTCCAGAACGGTTTAACGGTATAAAGGGACACATTTTTAGTGTTTACTTCGGTGTTTGCAAGGAGCATAATTAAAAGAGCAACCTTTTCCTTTTGCATCCTTAGTGCTGCACAAGATGGCTCTTTCAGCTACAAACGTCTTGGGGGGGGGGGGTTAAAGGTTTCCTTTCAACTTGCTCCAATCAGGCTTCGGCCTACACTCTGTTCCTCTGCTCCTCCTGCTGTCCCTGGGCTCTAACACCGCCAGTTGGTGCCTGGAAGTGCTGTGTGCACAGTCAACAGTCGCTCCTCTGTTATTGGGGTTCAGTAACGTCAGCTGATCCCCAGCTGTGTGTGCGGCAATACCTCCAATCTGCTCCTCCTGCTGTCCCTGGGCTCTAACACCGCCAGTTGGTGCCTGGAAGTGCTGTGTGCACAGTCAACAGTCGCTCCTCTGTTATTGGGGTTCAGTAATGTCAGCTGATCCCCAGCTGTGTGTGCGGCAATACCTCCAATCTGCTCCTCCTGCTGTCCCTGGGCTCTAACACCGCCAGTTGGTGCCTGGAAGTGCTGTGTGCACAGTCAACAGTCGCTCCTCTGTTATTGGGGTTCAGTAACGTCAGCTGATCCCCAGCTGTGTGTGCGGCAATACCTCCAATCTGCTCCTCCTGCTGTCCCTGGGCTCTAACACCGCCAGTTGGTGCCTGGAAGTGCTGTGTGCACAGTCAACAGTCGCTCCTCTGTTATTGGGGTTCAGTAACGTCAGCTGATCCCCAGCTGTGTATCCGGCAACGTGTCATGCGACCGCCACGCTGGCACAACTAAAATGTAAGGGGACCTGTCCCCCCCCCCTAGGCGTTTGTTACTGAAAGAGCCACCATGTGCAGCACTAATACTGCACAAGGGAAAGGTCGCTCTTGAAATTATGCTCCTTGCAAACGCTGAACTACACACTCATGTAATGTGTCCCCTCACACCGTCCAACCGTCCCGGAGGTGGGACTTTCCTTTGTAATGTGACGCAGCACAGCCGTCATTGCTACCCCCTTGGCACCGTGCGCTGCCTCCTTAGCGTTGTTTGATTCCGTCATGGACCCTGCGCTGTTATGTTATCCCTTGGCCATGCACAGTTTGCGCTGCCCGTCCTCTGACATCATTTGTTGTCGTCCTGGCTGCGCCTGTGCGTCCACGCTGCCCGAAATCACACCTCGCAGTGTCGTCTAATGTGATCCCACAGTGGGCCTGGTATCCATGGCCATGCGCAGTGCATATACTAGCCTCTCACTCCCCTTCTTCACGCTTCTTCAGACTAGGCGGCGTCAGCTGATCCCTAATAGCATGCCACGGCCGTGACGCCGCACAGTCTGAAGAAGCAGGGAGGAGGTGAGTGAGAGGCGATGATATGCACTGCGCATGCCCATGGATCCCCATTAATGCTGCACAAGGTGTGGCTCTTGTACCTTGCAACACCTGAGGGGGGTTAAAGGTAACCTTTGAAATTGGTTCAACTAGGCTTCGGCCTACACTCTGCTCCTCTCCTGCTGACCCTGGGCTCAAACACCGCTAGTTTTTGCCCGGAACTGCTAGCTGCACAGAGAAAAACACCAGTCAATGTGTTAGTGAGGTTCAGCACCGCCAGCTGTTCCCCTGCTGTGTAGTCGGCATCGTGTCCAGCACAAGCCACGCTGGCACAACTGACCAAAAGCTGCCACCAGTGCAGGCTTCGGCCTACACATTGCTCCTCTCCTCCTCCTGCTGACCCTGGGCTCTAACACCGCCAGTTTTTGCCCGGACATGCGAGCTGCACAGAGAAAAACACCAGTCAATGTGTCAGTGGGGTTCAGCACCGCCAGCTGTTCCCCTGCTGTGTAGCTTGCAACGTGACATGCAAACGCCACGCAGGCACATGAACTGAAATTGAAGGGAGCCTGCCCCCCACCCCCAGGTGTTTCTATGTAAAACAGCCACCTTGTACAGCAGTACTGCTGCATTTGTACAAGGTGGCTGACTTTTTCTCCTTGCCCACGTGGAACTCAACACGTACAAAATGTGTCTCATTGAGACCATTCCACTGTCCCTGAGGTGTGACTTTCCTTTCTAATGATACGCAGCACCAACCTTGTTAGCGCTGCCCGTCTTTTGACATCATTGGTTAGCTGGCTGCGCCTGTGCGTCTGCCCTGCTCGAAACAACGCCCCTCGGTGTCTTATTTTTTTGAACAGCGAGGGTGTGATTGATGGGCATGTGCAGTGCATATGTTTGCCTGTGTTCACTCATCTCCTTCCGCCTTCTTCAGACTGGGTGTCCTCATGGCCGCGGCAGGCGATAAGGGATCAGATGAGGCCGCCCAGTCTGAAGCAGGTGTAAGGACATGTGTGAGCATCAAACATATTTACTGAACAAGGCCACGAATCCCAGCCACGCAGTGTGATTTTTTGAAAACACACTGTGGGTCTGGGATTCATGTCCATCGCTAACCGTAACGGCCGACATTAAATGAGGTCAGAAGACAGGAAGCGCTCACAGCGCATGGCCAAGGGATCCCAATAGCGCAGATTCCTGTACAGCAAATAACAACGCTCAGGAATCTGCGCACAGCAGCTAGGTGTAAATTTTGACACCTGTGCTGCATCTCCTTAAAAAGACTAGTAGTCACGCCTCCACTACTGTTTGACAGTATAATGGGCTAAATAGTGTACGTGTTTTATTCAGCGTGTGCAAGGAGCAAAATTAAATAGAGCAACCTTTGACTTGTGTATCATTAATGCTGTTCAAGGTGTGGCTCTTGTACCTTGCAACACCTGAGGGGGGGGTTAAAGGTAACCTTTGAAATTGGTTCAACTAGGCTTCGGCCTACACTCTGCTCCTCTCCTCCTCCTGCTGACCCTGGGCTCAAACAACGCCAGTTTCTGCCCGGACATGCTAGCTGCACAGAGAAAAACACCAGCCAATGTGTTAGTGGGGTTCAGCACCGCCAGCTGTTCCCCTGCTGTGTAGTCGGCATCGTGTCCAGCACAAGCCACGCTGGCACAACTGAACAAAAGCTGCCACCAGTGCAGGCTTCGGCCTACACTTTGCTCCTCTCCTCCTCCTGCTGACCCTGGGCTCAAACAACGCCAGTTTCTGCCCGGACATGCTAGCTGCACAGAGAAAAACACCAGCCAATGTGTTAGTGGGGTTCAGCACCGCCAGCTGTTCCCCTGCTGTGTAGCTGGCAACGTGTCCTGCAAACGCCACGCAGGCACATGAACTGAAATTGAAGGGAGCCTGCCCCCCACCCCCAGGTGTTTCTATGTATAACAGCCACCTTGTACAGCAGTACTGCTGCATTTGTACAAGGTGGCTGACTTTTTGTCCTTGCCCACGTGGAACTCAAAACGTACAAAATGTGTCTCATTGAGACCATTCCACTGTCCCTGAGGTGTGACTTTCCTTTCTAATGATACGCAGCACCCCCCTTGGTAGCGCTTCCCGTCTTCTGACATCATTGGTTGGCTTGTTGCGCCTGTGCGTCCGCCCTGCCTGAAACAATGCTCCTCGTTGTCTTATTTTGACTGCGAGGGTGTGATTGATGGGCACGAGCAGTGCATATCTTCACCTGTCTTAACTCATCTCCTTCCGCCTTCTTCAGACTGTGCAGCCTCATGGCCGCGGCATGCGAGAAGGGATCAGCAGAGGCCGCCCAGTCTGAAGCAGGTGTAAGGACGTGTGTGAGCGGCCAAAATATTTACTGCTCAAGGCCACGAATCACAGCACCGCAGTGTGACTTTATGAAAAGGCACTGTGGGTCTGGGATTTATGGCCATCGTTAACCGCACCGGCCAACATGAAATGAGGTCATAAGACGGGCAGCTCTAACAGGGCATTGCCAAGGGATAACACAAGAGCGCAGACTCCTGTACAGCAAATAACAACGCTCAGGAAGCTGCGCCAAGCACCAAGGCGTTATTTGGGACACCTGTGCTGCGTCTCCTTAAAAAGCCAAGTCACGCATCCACTACAGTTTGACTGTAGAATGGGCTAAATTGTGTACGTCTTTCATTCAGCGTGTGCAAGTAGACAAATTAATAGAGCAACCTTTCACTTGTGCAGCATTAATACTGCACAAGGTGTGTCTCTTGTACTTTGTAACACCTGAGGGGGGGTTAAAGGTTTCCTTTGAAATTGGTTCAAATAGGCTTCGGCCTACACTCTGCTCCTCTCCTCCTCCTCCTGCTTCAACACGGGCTCTAACATCGCTAGTTTTTGACCGCAAGTGCTAGCTGCACAGAGAAAAACACACGCCATTGTGTTAGTGGGGTTCAGCAACGCCAGCTGTTCCCCCACTGTGTAGCCGGCAAAGTGTCCTGCAAACGCAACGCAGACACAAAGCTGCCTCCAGTGCAGGCTTCGGCCTACACTCTGCTCCCCCTGCTTACCCTTAGCTCCAACACCGCTAGTTGGGGCTCTAGGAAGACAATCTTTAATAGGCAACGCATCTGGGTTCCAGCACCGCCAGCTGGTTCTCGGCAGTGTTCTTGTCACAGGTACTCCCTCGTGCCAAGCCTGGTTTCAGCACCGTCAGCTGTTTCCGGGTTGTGTCAAGCTCACTGAGACGCCTATGCTTGCCCCGTCGTGGTGCGGTCGGGTTAGCCAACTCCAGGGTGCCTCCAGTTTAGGAGCTTCCTATGTGGGCTGCGTGAACTGGTAGTCAAGGCTGGTTCTGTAGTGCCAGTAGGCCCAGCTCCCCCTGTAGGACTGTTGGGGTTCGGTAACTGCGGCTGCCTCGCGGCCTAGCTGTTCTCTCCTCTCCTGTGGGCCTTGGGGTCCACCACCTGGTTCCAGCACCGTCAGCTGGTTCCAGGCCGAGCCTTTGGCTTAGGTGCCTCCTCCTGGGTATCCGAGTTCCGCCAACGTCAGGCGGTCCTTGGTAGTGCTTTTAAGCGCGGGCACCTACAGCTTAGTAACCGGGTTCCAGCACCGCCAGCTGGTCCTAGGTCGTGCCATTGGCTCTTGCACACTGGGGCAACGCATCTGGGTTCCAGCACCGCCAGCTGGTTCTCGGCAGTGTTCTTGTCACAGGTACTCCCTCGTGCCAAGCCTGGTTTCAGCACCGTCAGCTGTTTCCGGGTTGTGTCAAGCTCACTGAGACGCCTATGCTTGCCCCGTCGTGGTGCGGTCGGGTTAGCCAACTCCAGGGTGCCTCCAGTTTAGGAGCTTCCTATGTGGGCTGCGTGAACTGGTAGTCAAGGCTGGTTCTGTAGTGCCAGTAGGCCCAGCTCCCCCTGTAGGACTGTTGGGGTTCGGTAACTGCGGCTGCCTCGCGGCCTAGCTGTTCTCTCCTCTCCTGTGGGCCTTGGGGTCCACCACCTGGTTCCAGCACCGTCAGCTGGTTCCAGGCCGAGCCTTTGGCTTAGGTGCCTCCTCCTGGGTATCCGAGTTCCGCCAACGTCAGGCGGTCCTTGGTAGTGCTTTTAAGCGCGGGCACCTACAGCTTAGTAACCGGGTTCCAGCACCGCCAGCTGGTCCTCGGTCGTGCCATTGGCTCTTGCACACTGGGGCAACGCATCTGGGTTCCAGCACCGCCAGCTGGTTCTCGGCAGTGTTCTTGTCACAGGTACTCCCTCGTGCCAAGCCTGGTTTCAGCACCGTCAGCTGTTTCCGGGTTGTGTCAAGCTCACTGAGACGCCTATGCTTGCCCCGTCGTGGTGCGGTCGGGTTAGCCAACTCCAGGGTGCCTCCAGTTTAGGAGCTTCCTATGTGGGCTGCGTGAACTGGTAGTCAAGGCTGGTTCTGTAGTGCCAGTAGGCCCAGCTCCCCCTGTAGGACTGTTGGGGTTCGGTAACTGCGGCTGCCTCGCGGCCTAGCTGTTCTCTCCTCTCCTGTGGGCCTTGGGGTCCACCACCTGGTTCCAGCACCGTCAGCTGGTTCCGGGCCGAGCCTTTGGCTTAGGTGCCTCCTCCTGGGTATCCGAGTTCCGCCAACGTCAGGCGGTCCTTGGTAGTGCTTTTAAGCGCGGGCACCTACAGCTTAGTAACCGGGTTCCAGCACCGCCAGCTGGTCCTCGGTCGTGCCATTGGCTCTTGCACACTGGGGCAACGCATCTGGGTTCCAGCACCGCCAGCTGGTTCTCGGCAGTGTTCTTGTCACAGGTACTCCCTCGTGCCAAGCCTGGTTTCAGCACCGTCAGCTGTTTCCGGGTTGTGTCAAGCTCACTGAGACGCCTATGCTTGCCCCGTCGTGGTGCGGTCGGGTTAGCCAACTCCAGGGTGCCTCCAGTTTAGGAGCTTCCTATGTGGGCTGCGTGAACTGGTAGTCAAGGCTGGTTCTGTAGTGCCAATAGGCCCAGCTCCCCCTGTAGGACTGTTGGGGTTCGGTAACTGCGGCTGCCTCGCGGCCTAGCTGTTCTCTCCTCTCCTGTGGGCCTTGGGGTCCACCACCTGGTTCCAGCACCGTCAGCTGGTTCTCGGCAGTGTCTTTTGCTCTTGTACCTTCTGCTCCCCATCCTGGTTCCAGTACCGTCAGCTGGTTCCGGGCAGAGCCTTTGGCTTAGGTGCCTCCTTCTGGGTATCCAAGTTCCACCAACGTCAGGTGGTCCTTGGTAGTGCTTTCGGGCACGGGTACCTCCTGCTTAGTAACCGGGTTCCAGTAACGTCAGCTGGTCCTCGGTAGTTCCATTGGCTCTTGGACCTTCGGCTACCCATCCGGGTTCCAGTACCGTCAGCTGGTTCTCGGCAGTGTCTTTTGCTCTTGTACCTTCTGCTCCCCATCCTGGTTCCAGTACCGTCAGCTGGTTCCGGGCAGAGCCTTTGGCTTAGGTGCCTCCTTCTGGGTATCCGAGTTCCGCCAACGTCAGGCGGTCCTTGGTAGTGCTTTTTAGCACGGGTACCTCCTGCTTAGTAACCGGGTTCCAGTAACGTCAGCTGGTCCTCGGTAGTTCCATAGGCTCTTGAACCTTCGGGTAGCCATCCGAGTTCCAGTTCCATCAGCTGGTTCTTGGCATTTTCTCAGCCTTCTTGTACCTTCTGCTACATTTCCAAGTTGAAGACCCTAAAGTCGACGACCCGGAAGACCACCCCGATGACGACGACGACGACCCGGAAGACCACCCCGATGACGACGACGACGACGGCGGAGACGACGACGGCTGAGACGACGACGGCGGAGATGACGACACTGGAGACGACGACCCTGGAGATGACGACATGGAAGACCGAGAAGCAGAAGAACAAGAGGCTGCAGAACAAAGAGCAGAAGAACATTAAGCATAAGACTTAATATCAGAGCAAAAGATATTATCTAAATTATATGCAGAAGAAGACTAAGCAGTGTATGGGGGTGAGTCCGTTCCTCCTCGTGGTGCCCCTGGATAAAGCCTGATGCTGCAGGTCAAACTGAACGCGGACAAATGTAACTTTTGTGACTGGCAGAACGGAAGGTGTAATCTTCCAACTTTTATAGATAACAACTACGGGAATGCCTGTCACAAATGAGAATATGATGAAGAAGTAGAATAGGAAGAATAATAACAGTGGAATAAAAAGAATATGTAGAATAGGAAGAATAATAATAGTTGAATAAAATGAATATGAAGAATGTAATAAAAAAAAAATAGGTAGAAGATGAAGAAGATGAATAAGGTGAAGAAGAAGTTGATGTCAAAGATGCTGATGATGATGAAGATGAAAGTGTGGGAAAAGTAAAAAAAAAAAGAAAAAAAAAGAAGGGGAAGGGGGTGGAATAGTGAAACATCAATATCTGACAAAATTAAAAAAAATTTACATACTCAATATCTTTTTCACTCCGAACGTCTTAAAAAAAAAACAAACATGCTATTCTATTTGATTGGGCTAAACCTCATTGCCTTTAATGTCTCCGCCACCTCCCACAATACATCCTACATTATTCTTAGTTGTTTTCCTTCATGTAGAATGAACCTACAAGGCAAGAAAGGGTTTATTTTAATTCCGATATTTTGGTCCCATTGACTTGCATTGGGATCGGGTATCGGTATCGGCGATATCCGATATTTTTTGAATATCGGCCGATCCTATCCGATACCGATACTTTCCGATATCGGAAGGTATCGCTCAACACTAATCGATAATGATCGACACATCACTCACGACCACCAGCGTTATTCGCCGAGTAACTAGTATCGCGAATACCATACTATTTGTGTGAGTAGCAAATAGTAACGATTACACTGGCTCATCACTATTATAGGCCTATTGGAAAACATGGGATTTATGGTTAAATGACTCTAGGCTGGGTTGCTTCCTCTCAATTACATATTCTACAGAAATTACTTAACTTACCTTTTCGGAACCAGTTTCTTAAATCCATTTAGGCAGCCTCGATGTCTTCTAAATGTTAATAAGAAGGTAAACTAATAGATTATAACTGGAATAAGTTTGAATGATTAGTTGTCTCAAAGAAACAGGTGCGCTCACATGCTGCGTATTTCTGCATTTACGCAGCGCTATTTAGCGATGCATAAATGCAGTGAAACGCAGCTCTGTAATGCATCCCAGCAAAATCAATGGCTTTTGCTGAAATGCGCTCACATGGTCCATCTTTCTGCAGATGCGCTTTGCACTGCGAAGTGCGTCCGCAAAAATAATGAAAATGTCAATTCTTTTTGCGCTTTTTTTCTGTGCTTTTTACTCACCTCGCCGGGTTCTAACGGTGATCGCTTCTCATCCTGGCAACGTAGGACCTGGCACAGGACCTTAAACAGCACCATGTGGCTGGGCGACATCACCGGTCACATGTGCTTCCGGGTCCTAGAGCCCGTGCTCGCTGCAGCCCTGCAGGGGATCAGAAGACACCAGTGGTCACCAGAGGAATGCTGCGAGGTAAGTATAAAGCGCAGGAAGAATAAAAAGGCTATGTGCACACGTTGCAGATTTGCCTGTGGTTTTTTCAGTGCGGATTCTGCATCTCTTGGCAGAAAATGCAGGTCAAAATCTGCGCATTTTTTATGCGGATTTACTGTGGATTCTGTGCGGATTTCATGCCTTTTTTACCCCTGCGTTTTCCTATCATGGAATGGGTGCAGAAACGCTGCAGAAAAGCACAAAGAATTGACATGGTCCTTTTTTTTAAACTGCTGCGGATTCCGTGGGGAATTTTCCGCACCATTAGCACAGCATTTTTATTTTCCCATTGATGTACATTGTACTGTGTGCATATACCCTAATAATATATATATATTTTGGTTATAGGCACGGGTGAACCTAGCCACACTGCTGCCTGAGGCGAACTTCAAAATGGCGTTCCCCCCACAAAAACATATACAGCCCCCCCATAGAACTTCCATCTCATATGCTGCTCCCCCAATGCCCCATAGGGCTCCCATATCATATACAGCCCCCATAGGGCTGCAATATCATATACAGCCCCCCATAAGGCTCCCATATCATATACAGCCCCCCATAGGGCTCCCATATCATATACAGCCCCCATAGGGCTCCCATATCATATACAGCCCCCCATAAGGCTCCCATATCATATACAGCCCCCCATAGGGCTCCCATATCATATACAGCCCCCCATAGGGCTCCCATATCATATACAGCCCCCCATAAGGCTCCCATATCATATACAGCCCCCCATAGGGCTCTCATATCATATACAGCCCCCCATTGGGCTCCCATATCATATACAACCCCCCATAGGGCTCCCATATCATATACAGCCCCCCCATAGGGCTCCCATACAACCCCCCATAGGACTCCCAGTCCCACATCATATACAACAGCTCCTCACATTATCTCCCATCAGTTCTCTGTCTGATTTAAAGTATTTACATTTTTTTTTTACTTTGTCTTCTCTCCTCCTAGCAGCTCCAGCAGTCTCCCCAGCTTGTGTGTCGACGCCATACTGCAGGATTCCGGGCACTCAGTGATGATGTCATCACTGACTACAGTCCCCGCCGTGCTGATCTGCAGTGTAGAGAGGCCAGCAGACACTGAGGCCGGGATTAAAGCTCCTACCAGCGGCTGCGGGTGCCGGCCTCCGCTCCGCTGATGCATCATGCCATCTTGGCGCCCTGCCCTCTGCTTACCGCCAGTGCTACCTGAGGCAACTGTTACCGTTACCTACTCAGACAGGTAGTGGTCGGTGGCCTCATCATGATAGGTGCGCGCCCCTGCTTCTAGGGGGGCAGCTGCCCCCCCTGCCCCTCGGTGGGTACACCCATGTACATTGCACATATCATTGTCCAAATATTTTGCCTGCCCCTAAAAGAAAAATGCCTCTTGATTATGACTGTACGCAGTTGGACAGATTGGAGAGCAGGAGCAAAGAGACAAGACTCACCCCTATATTATGTAATCCGGCTCAGTGTCTCTGCTGCTTAGGGTGGATTACACACTATTTGGGGTATTACAAAAAAGTTTGATTTATAGAGTATGTATCATGTCATCTATCAAAAAAAATGATGCTGTCAAAAAGTACAGTGACTACTTTAATCAAATAAAAGTACAAAAAAAAGTTTTTATTATTACACTGATTGACCGAGCCTCTTGACTAATAGCTGCTGTGAGATACAATACACTGGTTTAACACTTCAGTGACTGGTGATAGCGTTTGATTTTGTCATGCAAATTAGAAGTAACAAATTAAGCAGCCTGCTCTCCATTCACCATTCACTCCTACATGGAGACACCACACAGCATGCGTGCCGATCTTACATGGTCAAACTGCTCCAACATTCTGCTACAGTTAGTGAACAATTAGATTCCCATCCCATCTCATCAGAGACAGGAGTCAGGAATCAGAGCCCTTGATAAAAAATAAAACATAACACATTTTATGTTGTACATTATGAAATGTTTTTGCTTAGTTACTGAAAACATCTCAAAGGTTCATATTTCAAATATTTATTTTCACAGACTTTTTTTATATTTGCTGTTGTACTTTCGATAGCCTTTAGAACTATCTATCTCTGCTCCATTATAACAAGTACTTGGATGTAAAATATGCACAAGTTTATTAGTAAATTTTCTCGGTTTCATCATTACAAATATTTGGATACAAAATAAGTAAGCTTACTAATCTTTGCTTAATTAAATAAAACTTTTTTTTACATTTTTATTGCATCTTTACCGTTGTATCATTTTTTTTATTCATATAGATTTTTTTACTGTTTACATTTTTTATATTTATTAGGGAGCTCTCACTTTTAAACATTTTTCTTTTATATTTAATGTAATGTCATATTCATATTTGGCAGTATGTCTGTATTTAAAAAGAAAAACACCTCAGGCATCTGTTTTGGCTTACTTAAGGCCATATAATTAGACTAATGGCTGAACCTGATGATATCGACAGGATCGGACGACTGTCTAATGTGTATGGGGGTCCTGGCTGACTGATCTTTGGGAGAGATTTCAATCGGACATGTCCAATTTTGGACTGCTGATCACATTGTTCTTCTAGAGATAAGCCAACAAGCCGATGCGTCATAGAGAACACAGAAGCGCTCAACCAAACGAGCTCACCGATGTATGGGAAAGTCGGCTGAGATGATGGTTGGCCGGACAATTGGCTGAAGTATCGTTTGTCCGACAGCCATTCAATGTGTATGGCCAGCATTAGGGCATGCTCTAACAGATATTTAGACTAGCTAGTCTGGACGTCTTTGCTAAGCTGACAGTTGTGAAATGTGATTTCATTGAAGGGGACATGAAAAAGTGAGCCCCCTTCCTTTTTCGCCACTTCCGTCTTTCCAATCTCGGCCATTAGTGCAGGAGGGTGTTTTGATAACAGTGATTGTCACTCCTCAATAAAGTCATCCAGTGATTCCAGGGTCTCACTGGGCTAAAAGTAAGTTAATGCTACTTATAATTGTATCGTAAAAAATCTTCTATTATCACTCCATACACAGTAGTAATGAAAATTATTCATCCCCCGTTGCAAATTTGGTTTATTAGCAAACGCTTCAAACTTTCTAATGTTTGCAATAAACCAATCAAAAAATAATGTAACTAAGTCATGGACGTCAATGATGTGAATGCATTCGTGGGATGTGCAGGAGGAAAAGGCGCCAGCGCCAAAAGACCAGAGGGAGCAAACAGAAGACCAAGCGGGGATCTGCTGCAGCAGAACATGTAAGGGGCAAAGTGATCATAATTATTATTTATTTGTTTTTAACCCCTTCCTGGCCCTCAAAGAGTTTGTAGCTATTTACATTGTTATTTGATTGGGTAATTGGGAACAGCAGAAAGTTTGTAAATTTTGGATTATTATTACCATAATTTGCAATGGGTGTGGAATAATTTTAGTTTTATAATTGTACAGGCTATGGCATCAATAAATGACTAATAGGCTCTTTGTGAAATAACTTAAAAGGATTGCTTGGTCTTGTGATGAAAGATTGTAGTCGCTCTATGTGACTGCAGATTTTGAATCCTTACAGTGCGCACACCGCTTGCTGTTGGGATTCTTTGGTGTTGTCAGCGATTTCCATACTTTTGGCCCCATACTGACAAGACACACTCGGCCTTGCTTATTTCACTTGTATTGTGCATGTCTAGTCAGCAGGTGACCACATGTCACACAACTGCACGGTCTTGACAGCAATACCAGGGACTCATGGCAGTGTGCAGTGTTTGTGCTATAAGGATTCAAAAGTCTGCAGTCGCATAGAATGACTGCAATCTTACTTTAAAGTAGCACTTTGGTGTATTTTTTTCATTTAAGCACCAGAGTGGTATCACTAATCTCTGCTGCCTGTGTGGAAATAAAATACTGGCTGCCACTTTTGTGCCGCTCTACTATGTTGTGACCGTAGCTGTGATAGACCGGTCTATGAGAGTCTTGTTCTTAAAGGTACCGTCACACTCAGCAAGTTTGCAATGAGAACGACAACAATCCGTGACGTTGCAGCATCCTGGATAGCGATCTCGTTGTGTTTGATCTGGATCCTGCTGTGCCATCGCTGGTCGGAGCTAGAAGTCCAGAACTTTATTTTGTCGCCTGGTCGGCGTGTATCGTCATGTTTGACATCAAAAGCAACGACGCCAGCAACGAGCATAGGGCCCCTAGATGTGTGTCGGATCGATACATTCCGGCTGTTTGACATGGAGCTAACAACCAGCGAGAACGAGAAGTGAGGATCGCTCCTGCATCGTTCTGGAGCTGCCGTGTTTGACGTCTCTACAGCGACCTAAACAGCGACGCTGCAGCGATCGGCTCGTTGTCTATATCGCTGCAGCGTCGCTGAGTATAACGCTACCTTAAGGCAAGGCTAGACGGTCGTAAAACAAGGACAACGACAGTATCTCAATGTGCAGACTGGCCGGCGGCTCTCCTGACCTGAGCGTGACAGCATATACAGCATTTCTAGTCAGATGTCACGCTCGGGTCAATAGAACCACCGGCCGCTCTGAGCATTGCGAAGCAATTGGCGACCATGTTATACGGCCGTCTGACTGCTCTGTTAGTTTCATAGAATTACATTGAGAAGTGACTTCCTGTCCATCCAGCAAACACTGGAGCGATCTGCTAGGTTACACAACCACAGTCTCGTGGACCGTAACAGCAATGGGAACAGCAGAAGGAGGTAAATATTTTACACGTAGGGAACAGACATTAGCGGTGCCATACCGGTGCTAAAATAAAAAAAAATACAATTTAACGGTGCTTTAAGAGACCGTTAACTACCCAGTTGTGGGTACGATAAATGACCATGTCACAGCCTTGTACCAGTCTGCTCTTTTCTCAGGCTTTTGGTCCTTATGTACACTGCTGAACAAGACACATGTTTTTGACAAGCTATTTGGAAATAAACTCATCAGGTCAAGAGATTCTGACTATATTTCACTTGACCTGAAGGAATTTCATCTCCCAAATGCTTGTCAAAGTTAATCAAGTCCAAAAGAATTTCTTCTGTACATTTGATTTTAAGGCAATGAGACAAAAAAACCTGTTCATTGCATCAGTGTAAAAACAACATAAAAGCTTTTTTTCATGCCACGCATTTTTAATTTGCCTGAAACTGACTCAAATATCCCGTACAAGTGAACGACCCATCTCCTTAGGCTGATTTTTTTGCCACTGGCCTTTCTTGTATGTTCTGTTTAATGCCTAAATTAGACATGTAGGGTACAATTTCGTAAAGTCTGGTGAAAAAAACACGCATTTTTTTTTCAGCCATATTTGCTGCAACTTTTTTCAGTTTGTGATGTCCTCACTACATTTACAATAAGTGGATGGGGAATAGTGGTGGGCGATAGCCAACAGGTTTACTATAAATTGGTGGATGTTACAGTGGAAACCAATGGGCAGCACAGTGGTAAAGTGGTTAGCATTGTTGCATTGCAGAGCTGGGGTATACCTTCTATTGGAGGTATACACTTCCAACCAAAGGCTTAGATGGATGAACTTGGGGTCCTGGGTTCAAATCCCACCAAGGACAACATCTTCAAGGAGTTTGTATGTTCTCTCCGTGTTTGCGTGGGTTTTCTCTGGGTTCTCCGGTTTCCTCCCACACTCCAAAGACATGCTGATAGGGAATTAACTTTGTGTGCCCCTTTGGGGATAGTGATAATGTCTGTAAAGCGCTGCGGAATATGTGGATGCTATATTAGCGAGTATGATAAATAAATTAAATGCCAGCTAATAGCTGCTAATTTCAGTTTGTAGTAGTTAGATGTCCTTACAAATCATCATTTGAGCTCTGCAGAACAACTACTGGTGATTTATATAAATATATTGGCAAGATCTGGTCGGGACAAATGTGAACAGATAGGGCAGTACCGTAAGGAATGGGAGTGCCGTGTGATGGTAGCGCTTTTTTTTATTCATTTTTTATTATTTTTCAGTTATTAGTCTTTATTTCTTGTATTCATATTTTTGTCCACATTTCTGTTCATTTATTATTTTTTATTTATTCTTTATTATTATTTTTTTATTTTGTCTGTCCTCATCTGGTTGTCTTTGTTATATTTGGTTTTGTGCCATTGTCATTTTTTGCATTTTCCTTTGTTCATGTATTTATTTATATATTTTGTGTTCAATTGTATTTAATCATGTGTTTATTTCTAGGTCTTACTTTTCCAGTAGGGCCATCTCATTTTTCTTTTGTATTTTGTAATCATCCTCCACATTTATTTACCTCTCGGCTCCATTCCGATCCCTCTCCTGCAGCTGGGTCCTGTTCCTTCCACTGGCCGCTCAGGTTATATATCTTTTCCACCTACTGGGCACTCCCAGGCTATTTTTGTGCTGTGCCTCTGTGGTTTCTCTAGGGGTTTCCACGGCTGAGGGACCCCTCTTGTCCATTCCCGTTATAGCTACACTATTCCCTATTGTGGCTGGGTGATTCCATTTATAGGGTAGCACGCACATGGGATCAGTCCATCATATTTTTAGGGGACTTTTATCTTTGGTCTCTATACTCGCCGGGAGTATTTATACATAGGGACTTGCATTCTTATTATAGTTCGCAGGTTCTACCCTGAGATTGGAACAAAACTAAATCCTCTAAACTGCATGCTCGCAAACGCCAGAAGCCTGACAAACAAGATGGAAGAACTAGAAGCAGAAATATCTACAGGTAACTTTGACATAGTGGGAATAACCGAGACATGGTTAGATGAAAGCTATGACTGGGCAGTTAACTTACAGGGTTACAGTCTGTTTAGAAAGGATCGTAAAAATTGAAGAGGAGGAGGGGTTTGTCTCTATGTAAAGTCTTGTCTAAAGTCCACTTTAAGGGAGGATATTAGCGAAGGAAATGAGGATGTCGAGTCCATATGGGTCGAAATTCATGGAGGGAAAAATGGTAACAAAATTCTCATTTGGGTCTGTTACAACCCCCAAATATAACAGAAATCATGGAAAGTCTACTTCTAAAGCAGATAGATGAAGCTGCAAACCATAATGAGGTCCTGGTTATGGGGGACTTTAACTACCCGGATATTAACTGGGAAACAGAAACCTGTGAAACCCATAAAGGCAACAGGTTTCTGCTAATAACCAAGAAAAATTATCTTTCACAATTGGTGCAGAATCCAACCAGAGGAGCAGCACTTTTAGACCTAATACTATCTAATAGACCTGACAGAATAACAACTCTGCAGGTGGTCGGGCATCTAGGAAATAGCGACCACAATATTGTGCAGTTTCACCTGTCTTTCACTAGGGGGACTTATCAGGGAGTCACAAAAACACTGAACTTTAGGAAGGCAAAGTTTGACCAGCTTAGAGATGCCCTTAATCTGGTAGACTGGGACAATATCCTCAGAAATAAGAATACAGATAATAAATGGAAAATGTTTAAGAACATCCTAAATAGGCAGTGTAAGCGGTTTATACCTTGTGGGAATAAAAGGACTAGAAATAGGAAAAACCCAATGTGGCTAAACAAAGAAGTAAGACAGGCAATTAACAGTAAAAAGAAAGCATTTGCACTACTAAAGCAGGATGGCACCATTGAAGCTCTAAAAAACTATAGGGAGAAAAATACTTTATCTAAAAAACTAATTAAAGCTGCCAAAAAGGAAACAGAGAAGCACATTGCTAAGGAGAGTAAAACTAATCCCAAACTGTTCTTCAACTATATCAATAGTAAAAGAATAAAAACTGAAAATGTAGGCCCCTTAAAAAATAGTGAGGAAAGAATGGTTGTAGATGACGAGGAAAAAGCTAATATATTAAACACCTTCTTCTCCACGGTATTCACGGTGGAAAATGAAATGCTAGGTGAAATCCCAAGAAACAATGAAAACCCTATATTAAGGGTCACCAATCTAACCCAAGAAGAGTTGCGAAACCGGCTAAATAAGATTAAAATAGATAAATCTCCGGGTCCGGATGGCATACACCCACGAGTACTAAGAGAACTAAGTAATGTAATAGATAAACCATTATTTCTTATTTTTAGGGACTCTATAGCGACAGGGTCTGTTCCGCAGGACTGGCGCGTAGCAAATGTGGTGCCAATATTCAAAGAAGGGCTCTAAAAGTGAACCTGGAAATTATAGGCCAGTAAGTCTAACCTCTATTGTTGGTAAAATATTTGAAGGGTTTCTGAGGGATGTTATTCTGGATTATCTCAATGAGAATAACTGTTTGACTCCATATCAGCATGGGTTTATGAGAAATCGCTCCTGTCAAACCAATCTAATCAGTTTTTATGAAGAGGTAAGCTATAGGCTGGACCACGGTGAGTCATTGGACGTGGTATATCTCGATTTTTCCAAAGCGTTTGATACCGTGCCGCACAAGAGGTTGGTACACAAAATGAGAATGCTTGGTCTGGGGGAAAATGTGTGTAAATGGGTTAGTAACTGGCTTAGTGATAGAAAGCAGAGGGTGGTTATAAATGGTATAGTCTCTAACTGGGTCGCTGTGACCAGTGGGGTACCGCAGGGGTCAGTATTGGGACCTGTTCTCTTCAACATATTCATTAATGATCTGGTAGAAGGTTTACACAGTAAAATATCGATATTTGCAGATGATACAAAACTATGTAAAGCAGTTAATACAAGAGAAGATAGTATTCTGCTACATATGGATCTGGATAAGTTGGAAACTTGGGCTGAAAGGTGGCAGATGAGGTTTAACAATGATAAATGTAAGGTTATACACATGGGAAGAAGGAATCAATATCACCATTACACACTGAATGGGAAACCACTGGGTAAATCTGACAGGGAGAAGGACTTGGGGATCCTAGTTAATGATAAACTTACCTGGAGCAGCCAGTGCCAGGCAGCAGCTGCCAAGGCAAACAGGATCATGGGGTGCATTAAAAGAGGTCTGGATACACATGATGAGAGCATTATACTGCCTCTGTACAAATCCCTAGTTAGACCGCACATGGAGTACTGTGTCCAGTTTTGGGCACCGGTGCTCAGGAAGGATATAATGGAACTAGAGAGAGTACAAAGGAGGGCAACAAAATTAATAAAGGGGATGGGAGAACTACAATACACAGATAGATTAGCGAAATTAGGATTATTTAGTCTAGAAAAAAGACGACTGAGGGGCGATCTAATAACCATGTATAAGTATATAAGGGGACAATACAAATATCTCGCTGAGGATCTGTTTATACCAAGGAAGGTGACGGGCACAAGGGGGCATTCTTTGCGTCTGGAGGAGAGAAGGTTTTTCCACCAACATAGAAGAGGATTCTTTACTGTTAGGGCAGTGAGAATCTGGAATTGCTTGCCTGAGGAGGTGGTGATGGCGAACTCAGTCGAGGGGTTCAAGAGAGGCCTGGATGTCTTCCTGGAGCAGAACAATATTGTATCATACAATTATTAGGTTCTGTAGAAGGACGTAGATCTGGGGATTTATTATGATGGAATATAGGCTGAACTGGATGGACAAATGTCTTTTTTCGGCCTTACTAACTATGTTACTATGTTACTATGTTACCCAGTTATATATTATTGTATTTTGCTGTGCCAGGTGGGTTACTTTGGCTATATATGCATGTTTCATGTTGCATTATGAACAGGCCTATTGGGGGAGCTCTCTTTTTTGTATTGTTTTCAATTGTTTTTAGTCATCGTTACCAATAAAATTTGTTCTTTTTTCATACATTGTATTGGTGGTGTGCGGATTATGCTGTGGCCTCATTCTCTCTCTTTGATGACTCAACACCTATAGAAACCTGATGACATAGTAACCGCAGTCCCATGGCTGGAGGAGAATATTGTACAGATAGCAGTTTGACAAAGCTGGGATTATCATGACGTTCAGGCTGTGCTCATGGAGATGATGAGATACGGGGAGTGTAAGCAAAGTTTTTTATTCACACCAATGTGTTTCGGACAGGTGCCTTTCTCAAGGTAAAAAAAGCAAGTGTTGGTGTAAATAAAAACCTTGCTTATACTCTCCAGATCTCATCATCTCCATGAGCACAGCCACCACATTGTGATAATCTCCACTTTGATAAACTATTACATATATAGACAGAATAGTCGTTGATTCAGGAAACAACATTTGCCATTTATGAGAAAAGGAAAACCTTTTTGCAACACTAAAGAAGCACAAAAATTGCGGAATGCATTCAAATAATGGGATGCTTAATGTAAGCGTTTTTTAAGCATTTTCACAGCAGAAAACTGACTCAAAAACGCTAAAAATCCAGGAATGTGGGCACACAGCCTAACTCTTTACCTCTAATCCTTTTCCATTATCTATAACCACAATCACAATGTTTCCTCGTCTAATACTATTTCTTGTCTCCTCTCCATTGGCTTCAAAAAATGATTTTCTAAGGGCTATAGCCTAAAAGGGATTGTCCAGTGTAAAACTACGAGTCTAGACATATGAGATCCATCAGATGCAACATAATAAAACAAAATAGGCATTGGACACAGGCAGTTTTGCTTAGAATGGCACAAAGCAACTCCCAAATATACAAAGGAAAACAAAGAAGTTACAGTATATGCTTAAAGGTAACAATTTATTCACATATATAATATAGAATACGTACAATACATAAAATTCATAAAGATGGAAAGACAGTACAAGCACAATATCCGAAGTGAATGGACACCATAAAAATAAGTGGAAACTGTGCAGATTGCAAGGTTAGGCCGGCATCACACTAGTGAGTTTTAAAGACATATGAGTGCAGAAAATACGCCCAGAAAATACGCATTGCACACGGCCCAATGATTCTCTATGGCCCAGCTCCTATCTGCCGTAGTTTACGGATCCATATTATACGGTCTTGTACGGCCGTAGAAAATCGCAGTGCTGCTTTTGTCACCGTATTGCGCAAAAAAAGCCAATGAAAGTCTATGGGGTGAGAAAAATACGGATTACACACGGACCAACAGTGTTACTTGCGAGAAATACGCATCGGTGTTAGAGAGAAAAGCCGGCAATTCAGTGCAGTGTACAGTAAAATCACACTGACAGAATAGAATAGGTAAAATAAATGTGTACACATAGAATAGGTATATATACAGTGGGGCAAAAAAGTATTTAGTCAGTCAGCAATAGTGCAAGTTCCACCACTTAAAAAGATGAGAGGCATCTGTAATTTACATCATAGGTAGACCTCAACTATGGGAGACAAACTGAGAAAAAAAAATCCAGAAAATCACATTGTCTGTTTTTTTAACATTTTATTTGCATATTATGGTGGAAAATAAGTATTTGGTCAGAACCAAACAATCAAGATTTCAGGCTCTCACAGACCTGTAACTTCTTCTTTAAGAGTCTCCTCTTTCCTCCACTCATTACCTGTAGTAATGGCACCTGTTTAAACTTGTTATCAGTATAAAAAGACACCTGTGCACACCCTCAAACAGTCTGACTCCAAACTCCACTATGGTGAAGACCAAAGAGCTGTCAAAGGACACCAGAAACAAAATTGTAGCCCTGCACCAGGCTGGGAAGACTGAATCTGCAATAGCCAACCAGCTTGGAGTGAAGAAATCAACAGTGGGAGCAATAATTAGAAAATGGAAGACATACAAGACCACTGATAATCTCCCTCGATCTGGGGCTCCACGCAAAATCCCACCCCGTGGGGTCAGAATGATCACAAGAACGGTAAGCAAAAATCCCAGAACCACGCGGGGGGACCTAGTGAATGAACTGCAGAGAGCTGGGACCAATGTAACAAGGCCTACCATAAGTAACACACTACCCCACCATGGACTCAGATCCTGCAGTGCCAGACGTGTCCCACTGCTTAAGCCAGTACATGTCCGGGCCCGTCTGAAGTTTGCTAGAGAGCATTTGGATGATCCAGAGGAGTTTTGGGAGAATGTCCTATGGTCTGATGAAACCAAACTGGAACTGTTTGGTAGAAACACAACTTGTCGTGTTTGGAGGAAAAAGAATACTGAGTTGCATCCATCAAACACCATACCTACTGTAAAGCATGGTGGTGGAAACATCATGCTTTGGGGCTGTTTCTCTGCAAAGGGGCCAGGACGACTGATCCGGGTACATGAAAGAATGAATGGGGCCATGTATCGTGAGATTTTGAGTGCAAACCTCCTTCCATCAGCAAGGGCATTGAAGATGAAACGTGGCTGGGTCTTTCAACATGACAATGATCCAAAGCACACCGCCAGGGCAACGAAGGAGTGGCTTCGTAAGAAGCATTTCAAGGTCCTGGAGTGGCCTAGCCAGTCTCCAGATCTCAACCCTATAGAAAACCTTTGGAGGGAGTTGAAAGTCCGTGTTGCCAAGCGAAAAGCCAAAAACATCACTGCTCTAGAGGAGATCTGCATGGAGGAATGGGCCAACATACCAACAACAGTGTGTGGCAACCTTGTGAAGACTTACAGAAAACGTTTGACCTGTCATTGCCAACAAAGGATATATTACAAAGTATTGAGATGAAATTTTGTTTCTGACCAAATACTTATTTTCCACCATAATATGCAAATAAAATGTTAAAAAAACAGACAATGTGATTTTCTGGATTTTTTTTTCTCAGTTTGTCTCCCATGGTTGAGGTCTACCTATGATGTAAATTACAGACACCTCTCATCTTTTTAAGTGGGGGAACTTGCACTATTGCTGACTGACTAAATACTTTTTTGCCCCACTGTATATATGTGTGTCAGTGAGACACATATATATATATATATATATATATATATTTCATACAGCGCTAGGTAGCAGAAAAGCCGGTAATTCAATTGTCGGCTTTTGCTATCTCCTTCACAAACCCGACAGGATGTGAGACATGGTTTACATACAGTAAACCATCTCATATCACTTTTTTTATTACATATTCCTCTTTACTAATGTAACAAGTGTCTCTGTGTCAAATCCATCTGAAGGGGTTAAATCATTTTACACCCAGGAGCTCTGCTAATGCAGCTATGCCCCTGACTGTAAAACTTGGTGAATGAATGGAATGCAAGGGAATGTACTGTAGTTACCTCGAGTCGCGGTGATGCGCCCTCTGCTGGATGAACTCATATGAACTCGAGCCTGAGAACTTTTCAGAATATTTTCCCACGCAGAGGGTGCATCACCGCGACTCGAGGTAACTACAGTATATTCCCCTGCATTCCATTCATCCACCAAGTTTTACAGATAGGAGCACAGCTGCATTAGCAGAGCTCCTGGGTGTAAAATGATTTAACCCCTTCAGATGGATTTACAGCGTGGGACAAGACTGAACGACGGAAGGTATGGAATATTGCTGTTTGTTTTTTTTAACTTTGTTTCAGGGGACAAGGGTCTTCAGGTGGATTTAGAGTATAATAAAATATTGAAACACCATGTGTCTTTATTTCATTAAAATACTTTTTAATAATGTGTGTGTTTTATTAACCATTTCGTACTATTGGATTAATAATGGATAGGTGTCATAATTGACGCCTCTCCATTATTAATCTGGCTTAATGTCACCTTACAATAGCACGGTGACATTAACCCTTTATTACCCCATATCCCACCACTACACGGGAGTGGGAAGAGAGAGGCCAAGTGCCAGAATAGGCGCATCTTCCAGATGTGCCTTTTCTTGGGTGGCTGGGGGCAGATGTTTTTAGCCGGGGGGGGGGCAATAACCATGGTCCCTCTCTAGGCTATTAATATCTGCCCTCAGTCACTGGCTTTCCCACTCTGGCGGAAAAAATTGCACGGGAGCCCACGCCAATTTTTTCCGGGATTTAACCCTTTAATTTAATAGCTAGAGACCCCAAATTTTACACAGAGACACTTGTTACATTAGTAAAGAGGAATATGTAATAAAAGAAGGGATATGAGAAGGTTTACTGTATGTAAACCATGTCTGATATCCTGTCGGGTTTGTGAAGGAGATAGGAAAAGCCGGCAATTGAATTACCGGCTTTTCTACTATCTAGCGCTGTATGAAATATAAATAAATATATATATATATGTGTCTCACTGACATCTATAATATAACGCTGGGAGCGTCACTCTGTCCGAAGCCTTTATAGACTGCGCAAGCGCAAGTGCCGGCGCAGTCTGGATCCCACAGAGTGACGCTCCCAGGAGATCGCGGTATGCGTAAGCACTGAACGCACACCGCGATCTCCAACGGAGCAGCAGGGACGTAGCAGGAGGGTGAGTATGAGCTATATTCACCTGTCTGTCCCGTTCCAGCGCTGCGCGCCGCTCCTTCTTCCGGGTCCTCTGCCTGTGACGTTCACAGTTCAGAGGGCGCTATGACACGCTTAATGCGCGCCGCCCTCTGACTGAACAGTCAAAGCCAGAGGACCCGGAAGAAGCGGCACGCAGCGCTGGAATGGGACAGACAGGTGAATATAGCAAGTGTTGGGGGCCTGAGCTAGCGGCGACTCCGGCACCTGACCCCCACAGCACGCCGGTGTACCCACCTGCTCAGGCCCCCCAGCACTCAGCACCCAGCGACGATAGGTGGGTATGTTATTTTTTTTTTATACATCGCAGCAGCATACGGGGCATATAATACAATGGAGCATCTTATGGGGGCCATCAACCTTTATGGAGCAGTGTACGGGGCATATACTATGGAGCATCTTATGGGGGCCATAAACCTTTATGGAGCAGTGTATGGGGCATATACTATGGAGCATCTTATGAGGGCCATAAACCTTTATGGAGCAGCATATGAGGCATATACTATGGAGCATCTTATGGGGGCCATAAACCTTTATGGAGCAGCATACGGGGCATATACTATGAAGCATCTTATGGGGGCCATCAACCATAATGCAGCAGCATGCGGGGCATATACTATGGAGCATCTTATGCGGGCCATCAACCATAATGGAGCAGCATACGGGGCATATACTATGGAGCATCTTATGGGGCCATCAACCTTTATGGAACAGCGTATGGGGCATATGGATGGGAGCAGCAAATTACAGAACGGTGGTGCAGGATGGGAGCAGCACATGACAGAACGGGGGCGCAGGATGGGAGCAGCACATGACAGAATAGGGCAGCACATGACAGAACGGGGGTGCAGGATGGCAGCAGCACATGACAGAACGGGGGCGCAGGATTGGAGCAGCACATGACAGGATGGGGGCGCAGGATGGAGCAGCACATGACAGGATGGGGCGCAGGATGGAGCAGCACATGACAGGATGAGGACACAGGATGGAGCAGCACATGACAGGATCGGGACGCAGGATGGAGCAGCACATACCAGGACGGAGACCATATAACAATATAAATGCTCGCCACCCGGGCGTAGAACGGATTCAATAGCTAGTATATATATATATGTTTTTAATAATATTTGAGCCGATGGATTCATGATATGTCCATTTTGCAAGCCTGCGAGAAAAAATCGCTGTATGGAAGCCATACAGATGCCATACGGATGACACACGGATAAATTTGTACGTAAAAATCGCATCCTCGCATTAAATACTGAACAGTGTTTTGGGACAATTACTGCGTATTACGGCCGTAAAAAATGGACCATATTTTCATATGCCGAGTGTGACGCCGGCCTTACCATGGAAGAGAAGAGGGACCCGTCTGTACAACTAGTCACCTGTGCGGCTGCATCCCCAGTAGCTATTAAAAGTGTGTTTTTCGATGAAGCACTGCAGCATTTCAGAGACAAGTATACCTGACTGGGATACTACAGCTAGTGGCTGATACATGGTGTCCACAGATTGGGTAGCATGTATCAGCTGACAGGTTGCTTTGAAGATAAAGTTTCTCACAAGGTATTAATATGAGACCTTTTTTACTACTCACTGTTTTGTGATTGTACTCCTTTTGTTCATTGTTAAGCATTATCCTGATTTGCCCAATAGGTCCTGAGGGGTAACTTTTCTCCTTGTGTAGAGTGACATGCCTGACATGCCACAGTAAGGAGACTTATAGTCCATGCAATTCTCCTCTCGGAAACTAAATATGTGAATTTGTATATTTCATTTCCCAGAGGAGCATTGCAATACCCTTAAGTCTCCTTACCCTGGCATGTCACTCTCCGCAAAGAGAAACGTTACCCATTAGACCGCAGTTGGAGGCCTCTAATATAACTAAATCAGATCTTATGGTTTGCTCTGATGATAGGCAACAGCCCGAAACATGTGTCTGCAAATGGAAATTCTGGTTTGGCTTTTATCCTAAGTTGTAGATCAAGGCTCGTTAAAGGGTTGATGTTGACTTTTAGGATTGCTACTTCCAATAGATGGCACTAGAGTTGGAGTCCTCGTCCTCTCTGAAGAGACAATTTGCATATTGGGTTTGCCATATGAGATGCAAGTTTGAGAATGCCACAAGTCCAAAGGGGAGCAGGGAATATGTATGTGAAATGGCTAGTACAACCCTTTTAGAAACACTATGGTAGAGGACGCTGTAGCAGGAAAACCCTCCCAGAGGACTACATTGGTTCTGGAGGTTGGACAAAAGTTGGCATTTAGCTGTAACTTGATTCTCAGTGGACTGATCGCCCTCAAAAGAGGACTACTGAAGGTGAATAGTGTTGGAAGTATTTTGTATCAATATGAGTGACTTGAGACCATCAAGCCTATTCAGCTACCCACTGTAATTTGTGCCCATCAGGCATTTGAGCCAGTTTTGCAGTCAATTGTTCAACTAATGATCATTCTTAAAGATGACTACCCCTTACGGAATAATAATGTTATTATGTTGACTGATACATGGTATTCTATTAACTAGACTATGCTTTTGAGAAGTTTATAATAATTTGTGGGCCCTAAATGTCCTGCAGATTGGTGGGGGACCTGAGGCTCCATCAAAAGACTGTTCAGAAGATCATAGCTCAGTAGTCAAATTCACAAACTTCCTCTACAGTAGCTTCTTTAGATCAGCTAGGAATGTGTCGGGGCCTCACCAGACAGACCAACATGTGGTCGTTGCCTCACCATCTGTAGTTTTTTATCTCTTGAACCCAATATAACATGACAATACGTGCAAAATGAGTTAATTTTGTTGCTAAACCAGAGATCACTATGAAAACTGATTTCCACCAATAACTAACGGATGTCTCACTGGCCTCATAATTTAAGAAGCACTGCTGTAGACTTTCTCTTGAGCACCATACACCATCTATCTTGCAGTCAACGATAATCTGAGAGATTCTGCTCTTCGATTTTAGTGATTGATGGGGAAGGTATCAAAATACAAATTGAACACTACTAAGCAGGACAACAACATATCAAAATATATCTAAAAGTTTACCCTTCAATGTGAATTTAACTTTAGGCAAATGTCTGGAATATGAATAAAACTTCTTTGTTGATGGTTGTCCATTTGGGTGTTCAATGATGCATCCACCCTTGTTGGGTGCTCATTAAATCTTCTAACAAATGGAAACATTTGTTGAGCAAATAAAGAACATAACTAAAGAATAATAGTGTCTTTACTGTATCTGGTAAATGCATAAATTAACAGCATTGACAAAATTTGGTATCTATGTACAATTAGGAGATATAGCTCTCCCACTGCAAAACTTCACTCCGCTTACCACATTGATCTGTACAAAATATTGTATGGCTCCTTAAACAAGTCTAGGGGGATATTAGAGTTGCCTGGTTTAAAAAAATACCATGTTAGGGCGCACTGAGCTAATAGGGGACAGTCCTTAATAATGAGCCCCAACTAGAGGCTACAACGTTTCCCACACTCCTTGGAGGACCCAGCATGATGCATATTGTAATACCTACTTCCTCCTGTGGGGTCACTGCAGGGATCCTGGACCCTTGACACCAGACCTCCCTGCAGATTATATGTGAACAGTTACATCTATGCAATTGGTCTTTGCTGTTCAGAATCCATTTTTGTCTTAAGAAAGTTTCAAATCCTTATGATTACTATGAAGAAAAGATCAGGATGGTTAGATCTTTGGATCTAACCATGGTCTGACTTGAATACATTTTGTAAGGAAAGTTCTAATATGAGGAAGACAAGGGCTTAATTTTTTATTTAAGTGTATGCAAAATTTTCAAAAACAATTGTTAAACCATCAGCAACCTCCAGGTATTATAGCTGCCACCACGAGATCGTAATGTCCTGCATCCACTGTAAGAACCTGAATATTAGGACAAGGTTGTTTTTTTGTCTTTGTGAATTTAATGGAGTAAGCTAAAAAAAAATTGAATTTCACAAAAATGTTGTATGCCATTTTGATAAAATATCATCAAGCTTAAGATGAATTTAAGATAGCTTTATGTATGTAATTCACATGTATATGCTTTATCTACATATCTATTATCTAGCAATTACATATCTATCAATCAACTATATACAGTATCTATTATCAATCTTATCAATCTACCTGTCTATCTACCGCAAATCTATCATCTATCTTTCTCTGTATTATCTATCTATTATCTATCTATCATCAATCTATCTATTATCTACATATCTATCAATCGACTATATATCCATTATCAGTCTGTCTATCTATCCCATATCTATTATCTATCTATTATCTATCTATCTATCTATCTATCTATCTATCTATCTATCTATCTATCTATCAATCTATTATTATTCTATTATCTATTTATTATTTATTTATTATCTATCTATTTATCTAACTATCTATCTATTATATATCTATTAACTATCATTTATCTATCTATCTATCATCTATCTATCTATCTATCTATCTATCTATCTATCTATCATTTATCTATCTATCTGTCTATCATTTATCTATCAATCTATCTATTATCTATCTGTCTGCCTATTATCTATCTATCTATTTTCTATACATTATCTATCTATCTATCTATCTATCTATCTATCTATCTATCTATCTATCTATCTATCTATTTATCTATCTATCTATCTATTGTATCTATTTATCTATTATCTAGCTATCTATCTATCTATTTTTCTATCTATCTATCTATCTATCTATCTATCTATCTATCTATCTATCTATCTATCTATCTATCTATTTATCTATCTATCTATCTATCTATTGTATCTATTTATCTATTATCTATCTATCTATCTACCTATATATCTATTTTTCTATCTATCTATCTATCTATCTATCTATCTATCTATCTATCTATCTATCTATCGTCTATTTATCTATCTATCTATCTATCTATCTATCTATCTATCTATCTATCTATCTATCTATCTATCTATCTATGTTTTTATCTATCTATCTATCTTTTTATCTATCTATCTATCTATCTATCTATCTATCTATCTTTTTATCTATCTATCTATCTATCTATCTATCTATCTATCTATCTATCTATCTATCTATCTATCTATCTTTAGTAAGATTAGACACCATAAATAATGATGTTAATGATAACGTTTTTCTGGAATAATACAAATGATGTAGGGTTATTACAGTAACATAAAAAAAATTGCGTTATAGATAAACTGATACTGACAAGCATCCATAGTATCAAAATAAATTCCTCTTTTTTGCATTTTGTTCAGGTAATAATACTAAAGCTTTTCTGCTTCTTTTTAATTGTGTTACTACTTGATCATTTTGCTTCCCTGGCGGCTCTTGCACGTAGGCCGCTTTCACACAGAAGTACGTGGTCAGTATTTTGCATTGCTTGTTATAAGACACAGTCAGGACTGGCTCCAACATCCCGTAGGCGCTCTCCATTATACTTTTTCTCTGTGTTTGGCTTACAAACACTAATGTAAAATGCTGACTGTAGTAAGTACCGCTGTGTAAGGGGCCAAAAAGTTACTTAGGTTCAAAAAAATTCATCAAGATCAACGTTTCTAACTTTGATCCAGAGGAAGGTAATGTATGAAAAAAAAGCCTAGAATGAATAATCATTTTTAAATAATGTATTTAATTTAATTTTAAAATATGACATAATGTAAATTTAACATACAAGTATATATTTATATTCTTTTTTTTTCATTTTTCATCCTCTAGCGCATACAGTTATCTAGTTATTATAGATTTTAGAGTCGGGTTTCAGAAAGTTTTGGTAATTAACGACTGTATTTCTTACTTTATTATGCAAGCAGTTTGGTTTTTGACATTTTGCATGTGAAGCTCTCGTGTGGATTGTTTTCTAGCGGTACATATTCATTACTATCTGGGCGAAGTCTCAGCTCCACAGGGCTTATTTGTCTAAGACTTGAAAAGGATCAAAGGTTGATAAGTGATCGCGCTAACGACGATCCAAAGGCAATTGAATGATTCATTACGTTAGTTTTACTAATTGTGACTCCCTTCCTACGTCTCTGGTGTTCTCATAGTTGATTATTTGTTAAATGCTTTGTAATATTTTTTTTTTTTTCCTGCTTTCAGTTCCACAGATATTAACATGCCAATTAATCATCACCCGGAACATGCAAAAATTAGCACCCGCGACTTCACAAGGACGGTTAACGCTCGTTAAAAAACCCTGCTAATTAACCCTTTAAAGCCCAATACATAAGTCCTTACCTGGATCCAGCCAAACAGACCCATTCCTAAGAAAAAAAATAAAAAAAAGATAAGTAATTCTTTAAGCAAAATCTTCCCAAATAGAACGCTTCATCTTAGCATTTGGTCAAGCTGTTTGAATTTGTGACGGGGAAATACTGACTCGCCTTTTTATTATCTCAGGTGATAAATATTGCATCGCCTGCATTTAAAACTTTTAATACTTAGGGGTGTGAGATGTGGCACCTGTTATTTTTTTTATGATCAGGTTCAACCCGCTTCGCGTTTCTTTTACTTGAACGGGAGTGAACGGAAATATGTTGTCCCCCTACATTTGCCCCATTCTGTTTAAAGGGGGGATCAGTTTTGTAAAGTATGAAAGGGGGTTGGAAGAGGCTTGATTGTCTACCGTGTCTGGAAAGTAAGAGAGAGAGAGAGAAAGAAAGAAAGAAAGAAAGAAGGGCCCTGCTAATGTTGCACTGAAATGATTCTCAAAGGCCCCCCAGGCTGCACTCAGCATCCAGACTTCATTAAATTTTCATACCAAGCACTTGGCCAAGGTCTATTTATGAAAATGTGCTTTCCGCTACATGGAAAAAAAAGCAGGAATTAGATAAGAGAACAAAGAAGAATTCATTAACTATATATATATATATATATATATATATATATATATTTATATATATACTGTATATATGTATTTCACTTGCATTTTTAATAATTATGCTAATTAATAATGTAATATATTAATAGTCATCGGGAATGATTAATCTTTCATTTTGGGGGTACAATGCACTTATTCATATGTTTTCACTCTTGCATTTATATGTCAGTGTTCAGTAAAGTATTTATATATCTGTGTTCATTTGTATATTTATATGACTGTGCTCATTAGTGAACTTCTCTGTATATGTTTATTGGCACATTTCTACGCACGTCTTCATTAGTTCAATGATATATTAGTGTTGATTGATGCATTTATATTTCTGTGTTCATTGGTACATTTATATGTCTGTATTCGTTTGCATATTTATGTCAGTGTTCATTTGCATATTTATATGTATGCGTCTATTTGTATATTTATATGTACGCGTTCATTTGGTCTGTGTTCATTTGTATATATATATATTACATATACTCCTGTGTTCATTAGTATAGTTATATGTCTGTATTAATTAGTATATTTATGTCTGTATTAATTAGTATATTTATGTCTGTATTCATTTGTATATTTATATGTCTGTGTTCTTTGCTATGTTTGTATGTCAGTGTTCATTTGTATATTTATATGTGTGCGTTCATTTGGTCTGTGTTCATTTGTGTATATATATATATATATATATGTATATATATATACCTGTGTTCATTAGTATATTTTTATGACTCTGTTCATTAGTATAGTTATACAGTACAGACCAAAAGTTTAGACACACCTTCTCATTTAAAGATTTTTCTGTAAGTAGGTGGCTACTTTGAAGAACCTAGAATATAAGACATAATTTCAGTTGTTTCACACTTTTTTGTTAAGTATATAATTCCACATGTGTTAATTCATAGTTTTGATGCCTTCAGTGGGAATGTACAATTTTCATAGTCATGAAAATACAGAAAAATCTTTAAATGAGAAGGTGTGTCCAAACTTTTGGTCTGTACTGTATGTCTGTATTAATTAGTATATTTATGTCTGTATTCATTTGTATATTTATGACTGTGTTCATTTGCATATTTATATGTGTGCATCTATTTGTATATTTATATGTCTGTGTTCATTGGTATATTTGTATGTCAGTGTTCGTTTCCACATGTTTTCAATAGTGAACTTCTCTGTATATGTTAATGGGTACATTTCTATATATGTATTCACATTGTTTTATCGATATATTAGTGATCTATGCATTTATATGTCTGTGTTCTTTTGTAAATTTATATGTCTGTGTTCATTTGTACTTTTATATGTGTTTATTAGTAAACTTTTCTGAATATGTTCATTGGTACATTTCTGTGCATGTGTTCAATTCATTGGTTCATTGATATATTAATGTTGAGTGAAGCATTTGTTTCTGTGTTCATTTGTATATTTATATCTCTGTGTTCATTTCTACATTTACACATATGTGTTCATTCGTGAACTTCAGTAGTCCGCTTCGTTGTATGTGTTCATGCGTTCATTGATCTGTTAGTGTTGATTGATGCATTTATATGTCTGTGTTCATTTGTATATTTATATGTCTGTGTTCATTTGTATATTTATATGTCTGTGTTCATTTGTATATTTATATGTCTGTGTTCATTTGTATATTTATATGTCTGTGTTCATTTGTATATTTATATGTCTGTGTTCATTTGTATATTTATATGTCTGTGTTCATTTGTATATTTATATGTCTGTGTTCATTTGTATATTTATATGTCTGTGTTCATTTGTATATTTATATGTCTGTGTTCATTTGTATATTTATATGTCTGTGTTCATTTGTATATTTATATGTCTGTGTTCACTAGAGAATGTATGTGCTCATTGGTACATCATTATGTATGCATGAATTGATGCCTTTATACATATGTGTTGATAAGATGATTTTTTGAACAACGATACATAATTCTTACCATGGTCATATTATTCTCTAATCCAACATACATGAAGTCCCCTGGAATAATTTACTAGTCGGTGCTTCTGTCCATGGTCCTGACAGCTTGCTTAAAAAAGTTTCTGTGGATGCGTTGGTTGAACACACACCCTCAACACAACACACTCTTCCAGCAGCAACAACACTACATAATTTAAAAGGGCAGCCTGAGCAAGGACCTCAGAGATGCTAACGTGATTAAAAACGAGTCCCTCATTCATTGGGAAAGTGTACACAATAAAATATATTCCCTGTCTAATGCCCTCAGAAAAGGATTAATGTGGTCCCAGGCGAAATGCCAAATTGCGAATTTGAGGGAGTCTGAAACCAGAATGAGTGATGGTTCGGTAGAGTGAAGGATAGATGCATTAACGAGAGTTGGATCCATTTCTACAAAGTTTACTGCAAACTTAAACCATTCTCACAAGCCTTCATTGATTTCTGAGCGTCTTTTTCACTTGACAAAAAACTCAACTAATTGTTTCAGTAGCAAACTAATGTTACAGCCTGTATATAGGAGGACAATTAATAGAGTTTTAAAGCTGGAAGTTGAAACTTTAATCAATAAGCTTTCATTCATTCTCTTCAACTTATTTCCCCAATAGAAATATTGCCAAAGTGTCTGCATAACCCTTACCTATCTCCAGGAACTCCCCTATATATTCCTAAAATTTATCTAAAAAAGAAATAGCTATGTTTTATATATTTCCTAAATAATAATTACAAAAATATTTGTTGTATCATTATTATCAATTTATTTCTGTTGTACAAAGTATGATTGTTTGGGTCCAGATGAAAGTATCTGTAAAATATATATTGTAAAACTATTTCTAAGTTAATACTAAGTTAATACTTGGGTCAAGATGAAAGTATTGTATATTGTAAAATATATGTTGTAAAACTATTTCTAAGTTATATGTTGGTACAATTTTAAGAAAATGTAATATGTCTACAATTCAATATATGCTGATTATTTATTTAGTTACGCAACAAAATCATCAAGTTCTTTCACATTATATTCAATATTTTACCTTTTGCTTTGACATATCTAAGAGTCAAATGTGAGAAAGGTTTGGTTGATAACTTTATAATATACATCTTTGTTATTTCAATATCTGTCAGCAAACGTAACTTCTCTGATATAAATATTCAAACATTATTTAGTTCCTTCAATACGTCTATTGAAGAATTTAAAAATACAGATAAAAATTCACGTCTGATTATTCTAATAGTTGTTTATTTTTTTCGCATATGTTGAAACCAATGACTGCAAGATGCCAGGGATTGAACTTCTGGGCTGAATTATTAATGATATCGTATTAACTAGACTTTAAAGTGTAGAATTTTCTCACATAAGATATGACTAAGTAAAAGGATCATTTTCGGTGAATGTAAGAGCAATGTAGAATTGAACACAATTTAGTTAGACAGCGTGGGTTCTATGGTCATTCACTGTTTAGCATTTTTTTTTGTTTTTGAAAAGAACTGACATTTAGATAATATGTATTTTATGCATTTCTACTTTTGTAAAATATTGTATATTATATATCGATCTATCATCTATCTATCATCTATCTATCGATCGATCGATCTATTATCTATTTATCTATCTATTATCTATCTATCTATCATCTATCTATCATCTATTTATCGATCGATCTATTATCTATCTATCTATCTATCTATCTATCTATCTATCTATCTATCTATCTATCTATCTATCCATTATCTATTATCTATCTATTATCTATCTATTATCTATCTATTATCTATCTATCTATCTATCTATCATCTATCTGTCTACTATCTATCTACTAACATCTCTTTATTATCTATCTATCTATCTATCTATCTATCTAACATCTCTTTATTATCTATCTATCTATCTATTATCTATCTATCCTCTATCTTCTATCTATCTATCTATCTATCATCTATCCATTATCTATCTATCTATCTATCTATCTATCTATCTATCTATCTATCTATCTATCTATCTATCATCTATCCATTATCTATCTATCTATCTATCTATCTATCTAACATCTCTTTATTATCTATCTATCTATCTATCTATCTAACATCTCTTTATTATCTATCTATCTATCTATTATCTATCTATCCTCTATCTTCTATCTATCTATCATCTATCCATTATCTATCTATCTATCTATCTATCTATCTATCTATCTATCTATCTATCTATCTGTCTAACATCTCTTTATTATCTATCTATCTATCTATCTATCTATCTATCTATCTAACATCTCTTTATCTATCTATCTATCTATCTATCTATCTATCTATCTATCTATCTATCTATCTATCTATCATCTATCCATTATCTATCTATCTATCTATCTAACATCTCTTTATTATCTATCTATCTATCTACCTATCTATTTAACATTTCTCTATCATCTACCTATCATCGATCTATCTATCTACCTATCTAACATCTATCTATCTATCTATCTATCTATCTATCTATCTATCTATCTATTATCTATCAATTATCTCTCTATTTAACTTACCCAAATACTTCAGTTCAGACCCAAAAATATATTCACACACAGATTAGACTCCTGGATTCATCAGACCCCTAAATTTATCAGGTTCTAAATTTTGTCATATAGCTAATCATTATCTATCTATCTATTGTCTATCTATTATCTATCTATCTATCTATCTATCTATCTATCTATCTATCTATCTATTATCTATCTATCTATCTATCTATCTATCTATCTATCTATCTATCTATTATCTATCTATCTATCTATCTATTATCTATCTATCTATCTATCTATCATCTATCTATCTATCTATCTATCTATTATCTATCTATTGTCTATCTATTTATATCTCGATCTTTAGTCTATTTACCTGTTGATATATATCTAAAATAATACAATAATTAGACTACAAATGATAATACATGATTTTATTGAAATCAAATAGTGTAAAAAGATAAAACTTCCATTTGCTCTTGAATAAATTAAACATAAGTAAAGCATAGAAACCTTCTCTATCATGTGTCAGTGTTTATTACTGCAGTCAATGTATTTACCTTTATCCTGAAACAAATGAAGGGCTTTCATTGATTTGCATAGGCTCTGGTTCTCTTTCATAGTTAGCTGCGCTTTCAGCTGAACACATGTCGAATTTTTACTTACTGATTTCAAGCTGGAACAAGCCTCTCATTAATGTCTAGAACGCCTGCAATCACATTTGTTGCAAGTTGTCTTTTACTTAGAAATTACAAAGTATTTTCAATCAATCTTGGCTACGGGAATTCTAGTGGGACAAACCTTTCTGATATGTTTTTGATCTCTGGTGCTAAAGCATCTTTGTTGTGCACTTAGTTTGTAGTATTTATTGACATTTCATCTCCCTGTTAATGAAATATTTCTTTGATTTTTATGGTTCTGCTTGAAGTCAATGCATTTAATTTGAATTTCAAGTTTTAAAAACAAAGTCTTATCGATTTGTTTGAAGCAGGAAGTTTGCATTTCTTTTAAAGAAATCACTTTACTCATACTATCAATTTAATTACAACCACATATCAAGTGCAGACTTATTTTTTTTTGTGCCAACAGATCAAAAAAAGTTGTTTTTTTAAAGAAAAGAATGACCAAACCCGTGTTTTGACATTTTTAAATACTAATATTACCTCTATATAAAACTGTATAATATAAGCCTAGGTTATATTAACTTTGTTGGTGACATAAAAGTGACCTTTAAAGAATATGAATCAATTATGTGTTTTCTTTCTTTTGCTGAGTCATCAAATTGTATAAAGTAGCTCGATCTGCTCGCAGAATTAAAGAGTAAGGAAATAGCAATTTTTTTGGCTTTTTTATTCAAATTTTTACTAAATGTTTTGTATCATATAAAATAATTTTTCCAAGAACAAGTTTAGAAAATAATTATACTAAATACGTAAATATTGGCCCAGAGGGATCAAAAAGTGGACAATTACACCAAGGGTATGTAGATATTGTTGGAATTATTAGCACAGGATAATTTTTCTTCTCGCCCAAGAAAATCGAATAAATTTGTGCTAAATAATCATCATCACATCTTTTTTTTTTCCCACCAATACGATATTCGTTTTCATGATCCAGGTATCTCAGATGGAATTTTTCCCATTAAGAGTTTCATAATTAATAATAACCATTTCCTTCTTGGAATGCCTACACTTTCCCAAATATTCGTTTCTTGCACAGCCCTATATATTTCCACCTCGTTTGCTTAAATTAAAAAAAGCCAATTAATTCCACATTTTCTATGAGCATGTTCATTTTACAATTGTAACTTGCTCATAGGACATGAGAAATAATTTCCTAATTTCGGAAATTATCTTAAAAAAAAAAAGTAAAAAAAAAATGTTGACCGGAGTAAACATTTGTCACATAGAAATAAAATAAATATGGATTATAATTATTACAATTGTCATCATTGTTGCCCAGCATACAGCCTGAAATAATATTGTCCTTTAATAAATAATTGATAACTGTAGGAATATCGTATGCAGGAGTTCTGTCAGTACCTTACAGTGGAATATTCCGGATGCCTCAGGCTCAAGTTAAGACAAAATTCACATTGGTTTTTATACAACATTTGTTTGTCTTTTCAACACTAAAAAGAGTTGTAACTTTTTTTTAAATTAAAGGTATATGTTAATATTTATAATGTTAATATTGCAATAAACTAAAAAATGCATAAATTATATCCTCTATTAGACACTTACCTTTTCTTTTATTATAGTTAGTAAATCTTAATGCATGATTAAGATTAATAAATAATTAGTCTAAAAGATTAATAAAAGATGGTCTAAACAATGAAACAAGCCAATAAAATAACATAAAAAGCATTTTGAGAATTCTCACATTCCGACAGTTTTTGATACAATGTTTCTGCAGATTCCATTCCGACCCATGAAATCTAACATATTCCTATTACATCTATACGTCTTTGTTTAACAGTCAATTAATATTTTAAGCCAAATTAAGCTTGTATATTCCGATGACAGATCCCAGAATTAAAATAATAAAACAGAGAAAGAATGAGGTAAATCGTGCATGGTTTATTTGAAATTCTGTAGCATACACAGACACAAAATTCCTTTCTTTACACACATAGAAAATTAAAAGCTCCATAAAAAAAAAGAAAAAAAAAAGAAAGAAATAAACAGATGGGAAGTCCCTCTATTATGCCAAGCAACTTGTATCTTGCCAGAAAAAAGTGCAAATATTTAAATATTTCCAAAATAATGAACCTTAAGTATCCATTGTGAAATTGATTATATATAAGTTAAAACCTTTAAATATATAAAAAAAAAAAGTCGTCAATTCGTATTTTTCTTAAATTAAAGTTACACGCGCACACAAATGGTGAACTTGTGCTGAAATGCTATAGACAAATATGCACTTGAACATACAATGTCATATCCATTTCAAGGGAGAACCTAAGGGGGGAGGAGGAGAAAAAATTGTGAAGAAACTAATTTGATTGTCGAAGCATCTTTGTAGTGGAATTGCAGGGTCATGACTATTTGAACTTACTCGCTGTTTCCTACTGAGTCTGAACATGTGCTTTCTAGCAAATGATGAGGTAGAAACAAAACAGTTATTGGAGGGCGAATACAACCATGCAGAGACAAGAACTGTCGGAAGTCGATGGGTTTCCGGTTCTATCAAATAAAATTGTGTTTGGTTTGGGAGGATTTGGGTGTGTGTGTGCGTTATAGCAAATTAAATAAGTCAATAACTTAAACCTTTTAACCACTGGTGCAATATCATCATCATCACAGGTTAATATTTACAATAATAAATATAAAAGGGGAGTTCAAACTTAGAGAAAAGTCATAGAGGATTTCAAGTTTCGCTTTCCCGATCCTTTTGATTTGTTTTTGTTTTTTTAGCTTTTTTTTAATTTTGATAATTTTTGGAATTTTACAGTCAAGGGAGATTTTTTTGGTCGTAGACACCCAACCAAAGACACCATCCCAAACATTCCACTCACCAGCACAGCTTTACAGGTGGCTACTACTGTATGTCCCAGTCCTTATATCAAATTCATCTCAAGGTTGACTGTATCTAAATTCCCTTAGATTGAAAACAGTTAATTGGTCAGTTCGAAAAGAGAGCAGCACTTCTCAGTATGTCGCCGAAAACTTCATTCTTTTCTGTTTCTGCCTCTGATTACAAAACCAGACCCGCACTACATTCTTTTTTAAGTCTAGCTTTTCTGCAATCGCTGCAATCTTTTCTGAAGAAGGTCTTGGCTGAACAGCAAAATAAGCTTCTAGTGACCTTTTTTCGGGGGCAGCAATAGAAGTACGCTTGCGTTTTTTGTCACCCCCGGTAAAAATTTCAGGCTTGGTCATTTTTTCCCTTTGAGCTCTTTCTGCTTCTTCTAACCAGGCTTCCAAAATGGGCTTTAAGGCCACCATGTTGTTATGAGATAACGTGAGAGACTCAAACCTGCAAATGGTGCTTTGACTAAGACAACCAACACCTGGGATCTTCAGATTGGCCAAGGCAGAACCAACATCGGCCTGAGTTACACCAAGTTTTATTCTCCTTTGTTTGAATCGTTCTGCAAAAGATTCAAGTTCTCTTGGGTCTGTCTCGTTTTCGGAGCAGGAGATGGCTGTATGCGTTACCAGGGCATGGTTGTGAGAAATGTTCATAGACTGTGCATGGTGGGCCATGTGGTTAATGGCAGACATATGAACGTGAGGATGGGAGTTTGTTGATCCGACATCTTGTCCCGGGACACCTCCTAAGGTAAGGGTAGGGTTTAGGTGATCTAGAAGTTCTCCATCTAAGCCCTGTGAAGGCTGATGGTGATGATGATGGTGATGTGAATGATGAGTTGTCAAAACTGAAGGGTGATGCAGATGCACTGACGAAGAGGTTGGCGTGCAGGACACGCTGTTCATGGTGTGGTAGGTGGCATCTGGCTTGAACGGATGTGTTTTCTGAGTTACAATATCCACAGCAGCCAAAGCTTCGGCTCCTCTGAGTAAAGTTTCATCGAATCCAGCAAAGATATTGCTTTGAAGCTAAAAATAAGAGAATAAAAGACAGGTAAGAATCTTGGCAAAGTTCATAACACCTCGATTTAAAAAAATATAATACCAACATGTGCCGTACAAATTATCGCACCACAACATTATCCAATGCAATCAAATTTTTTCAGAATGAATTAACACTTTGCATTCTCTAGACCAAGGAGTTGACATTACCCAATTTATAAGGAAAACAGTATTCTGGTCTCCAAATTTCTTGCACAGTTGAGTAGCCATATAATTTCATCAAATTGTTAAACGCTTACCTGGGGTGCGGGCAGACATGCTCTGCGGATGGCTTCCGAGCTCGTGTGGAGAGGGGCATATTTCGGCTCATGTAGCATGGGATGCATGCTGAAAGGCTGCTTGCTGTTCATGGACATCATCTTGAAGGGCAGTGTGGAAAGCCTTGTGGCTAGTGCATGAGCAGGTTGGAATTTGGTTCAGCTTTGCTCTTTTTAGTGTGTTGTTATTGTCTGACTCTTATCACAGTATCAGTGGCCCGGACCCCTCCTCGTAATTCATGGATTGGCGGAGTTTGGAGAGCCATGGACTCCTCCTTTCTGAAAGATGAGCTGGAGGCAGTGAGATCACTCCAGAGCATCATCAAACCCTCACTCCTCCAGACTTCCCCTGAGCCCTGATGAACAGCAGGCAGTCAGGTGGCTGAGGATGTATCCTGATACCATTGTGTGCATGGACTGTTACATCGCACAGCATGCGGCTCATAGTAAGAGGATCTGCTGCTCTCTGCTCCCGAGACAATGAAAGAGAAGGCATCCAAGAGAGGAAATTACTAGCTACAAAAATTACAGCTGGCAAAGCGTGACTGCAAGTCTCTATTCAAGGATACAAAGTGGCCGGCCCCCCGCTTGTGCGCATTTATCCAAAGACCCCGCTCTTATGTCTACGCATCATTACTAGCCGAATATTGTTATTAATCACATTATGGAGACGGAGAGGCAATGACCAGTGATTTATTCTAAATATTCATAATTATTACTAGTAATGAATGCATTTAACAAGAATATTTAGCAATATTTACTTTTTTCTCCTTTTATTTGATTTAGCGAGTACAAGCACAGATAAATGCAATCAATGTCAAATCTACATAAATACATGCCAGTTATTATTAGGATATTTATTGCTTTGAAAGATTTTACCTTTGTGTAAATGCATTAAAATCTTTATTGGAAATCTAGTGAGTTAATAAATTATTGTACTAAAAGTATAATCTTTACTGACTTTCAATTTCAATCAGTCTTCTTTATATATTTTATCTATTATCTATCTATCTATCTATCTATTATCTATCTATCTATTATCTATTATCTATCTATCATCTATCTATCTATTATCTATCTATCATCTATCTGTCTACTATCTATCTATTATCTATCTATCTATCATCTATCTATCTATCTATTATCTATCTATCTATTATCTATTATCTATCTATCATCTATCTATCTATTATCTATCTATCATCTATCTGTCTACTATCTATCTATTATCTATCTATCTATCTATCTATCATCTATCTATCATCTATCTATCTATCATCTATCTATCTATTATCTATCTATCTATCATCTATCTATCTATCTATCTATCTATCTATTATCTATCTATCTATCTATCTATCTATCTATCTATCTATCTATTATCTATCTATCTATCTATTATCTATCTGTCTACTATCTATCTATTATCTATTTATCTATCTATTATCTATCTATTATCTATCTATCTATCTATCTATCTATCTGTCATCTATCTATCTATCTATCTATCTATCTATCTATCTATCTATCTATCTATTATCTATCTATCTATTATCTATCTATCATCTATCTATCTATTATCTATCTATCTATCTATCTATCTATCTATCTATCTATCTATCTATCTATCTATCTGTCATCTATCTATCTATCTATTATCTATCTATCTATCTATCTATCTATCTATTATCTATCTATTATCTATCTATCTATTATCTATCTATCTATCTATCTATCTATCTATCTATCTATCATCTATCTGTCTACTATCTATCTATCATCTATCTATCTATCTCATATCTATCTATTATTGTGTTTGAAACTGTTAAACTGTAAAGCGCTGCGGAATTTGTTGGCACAATATAAATAAAGATTATTATTATTATTATTATTATCTATCTATCTATTATCTATTTATCTATCTATTATCTATCTATCTATCTATCTATCTATCTATCTATCTATCTATCTATATATTATCTATCTATCTATTATCTAACTATCTATTATCTATCTATCTATCTATCTATCTATCTATTATCTATCTGGAATTGCTTGCCTGAGGAGGTGGTGATGGCGAACTCAGTCGAGGGGTTCAAGAGAGGCCTGGATGTCTTCCTGGAGCAGAACAATATTGTATCATACAATTAGGTTCTGTAGAAGGACGTAGATCTGGGGATTTATTATGATGGAATATAGGCTGAACTGGATGGACAAATGTCTTTTTTCGGCCTTACTAACTATGTTACTATGTTACTATGTTACTATGTATCTATTATCTATCTATCTATCTATCTATCTATCTATCTATCTATTATCTGTCTATATATCTCTATCTATTATCTATATATTATTTATTATATCTATATATATTATGTATCTATCTATCTATCTATCTATCTATCTATCTATCTATCTATCATCTGTCTATTTATCTATCTATTATCTGTCTATCTATCTATCTATCTATCTATCTATCTATCTATCTATTATCTATCTATTATCTACAGTATCTATCTTTTATTATATCTATCTATATATATTATGTATCTATCTATCTATCCATCTATTATCTATATATTATCTATGTATTATCTGTCTATCTATCTACAAATATCTATCTATCGAGAAAAAAAGAAAGCAGCACTAGCAAACCATGTAATAGTATGGGTGCCAAAAGCCTTCCAGACATGGAGCAATTCTCCAAATATTAACAAAAAATGAAGGCAGCACACCATTTGAGAAAAATAGAAATTGTGGTTTAATAGCCCATAGGGCCCAGCGACGTTTTAGGTCAACTGAGAAAAAAGGTTCTCAGGTGAGACCAAATATCGTTGAGCCCCTATGGGCTGTTAAACCACAATTTCTATTTTTCTCAAATGGTGTGCTGCCTTCATTTTTTATTAATATCAATCTATTTATCCATCCATCTACAAATTATCTATCTATCTATCTATCTATCTATCTATCTATCTATCTATCTATCTATCTATCTCTCTATCTCGGAGCAAAAAAGCTGCCTGCTTTTTTGTGTCTATATTTTTGCAAATAATGGATATTTTGCTTGGGAGGCCTTACACCCACTATGCTTGGATAAATAGTGTGCTGTTCAATTTTTTCTAATATCTATCTATTATCTATCTACAGTTGTGCTCAAAAGTTTACATACCTCGGCAGAATTTTTGCTTTCTTGGTCTTCTTTTCAGAGAATATGAATGATATCACCAAAACCTTTTTCTCCACTCATAGTTAGTGGTTGAGTGAAGCCATTTATTGTCAGACTACTGTGTTTTCTCTTTTTAAATCATAATGACAACCCAAAACATCCAAATGACCCTGATCAAAAGTTCACATACCCTGGTGATTGTGGCCTGATAACATGCACAGAAATTGACACAAATGGGATTGACTGGCCACTAAAGGTAACATCCTCACCTGTGACCTGTTTGCTTGTAATCAGTGTGTGCATAAAAGCTGAGTGAGTTTCTGGGATCCAAACAGACTCTTGCTTCTTTCATCCAGCCACTGATGTTTCTGGATTGTGAGTCAATGACAAAGTAAAAGAATTATCTATCTATCAATATTTATCTGTCTGTCAAATTCCATGCAAATAGCTGTTGGAATCTATTCACATCGTCCAAAATGTACATCACTTTTTGCATGGAATTTACTAATTAGTGCTGCCCACTTCTTTGCTTTTTTGTTAGGTTGCTGCATTACCACCTGTGGGCTGACACTAATACCTGCACTTTTGCTTGTGCTCCTTCCTTCCTTCCTTCCTTCCTTCCTTCCTTCCTTTCTTTCTTTCCTTCTTTCCCGATTTAGATTGAGACAGCGGCACTTTTTGTATATTTATTTTTTGCTTGCTATTTTTTAATTATTTATTAACTTATTTTTCATTTATTGTATACATTGTGACACCCATAACGTCTTAAAAATACTTTGGTGGGCTTTTCAATATTTTAATATTTTTATCTTATTTCTGTCATAATGGTGGCTGGTGTATTAACCCCAGTTGCAGGGGAAATTCAGCCTCCTGGCCGCATAGCCGATCTGTCCGGGTGTCCAATGACCCAGCAGTTCCCGATCCCTCCCCATATACAGCAATTACGTGACATTTTTATATGGAAGAGGAAACACCGACACTGGTTCCTACTACTGCATACACAGCACTTTTATAGCTCTGAGTATACAGCAATTGAGAAGGCACAGACAGTAATAATCTGTTATTTCTCTAATGGACTTTGGTGGTCAGAGTAAAGCTGTGATGATCGCATGTAGCAGCATTACTATATAGTGATGTTTTAGAACATCACTGCAAACTAGGAGCTAGAAGCTTGGACATTTAAAGTCTATGAGTTGTTCAGAAGTGGTTAAAATAATACAAAGTAGTAGACAATAACAGGGAGTATTTATCAGCCAGCGCCTGTGCTATAAATAAATAATAAAAAAAGCTATGGGTTCCCTTGTATGTTTGATAACCAGCCAGGCAAAACTGACAGCCACGGGCTGCAATCGTCAGCTTTAGCAAGGCTGGTTTTCAAGAATAGAGTGGTCCTGATGCCAGTTTTTTAAATTATTTAAATAATATATAGGTGGAAAACTGTTTATCCCAGACATGGATTACAGCGTGGGACAGAACGACAGACAAGTGAGGCATATGGTTGTTTTTCATTTATTTTTTTGGTTTTTACAGGAGACAATTGCTTCAATGGAATAGGTGTTTGGTGAATATAACTGTGTTTGCTATTTTTTAAATAAAAATGTAAAAGTGTGTTTTTTTAATTTCAAATAAAGGACTTTATTCTGGCTGTGTATTAATTTACAATATGACTATAGAACTAGTAATGGATAAGTGTCTTATAGATGCCTCTCCATTACTAAGCCGTGGGCTTGATGTCACCGGACAATATAAAGGTGACATCAACCCCACAAATATGAACCCAGCTTGACACCACTACAGGGCAAGTGGGGTTGATAGATGTTGGATAGATAGATAGATAGATAGATAGATAGATAGTAAGATAGATAGATAGATAAAAAGCTAAAAAAAAAGTTTAAATAAGCACTCCCATGAAAATTTACATCTTAATATATTGCAATCATCATATTATATGGCACTGTGTACTCACAATTGCTCGTTTTACCTTTCCAACCAGTTAATTGTTTTCTTTTCCATTATGACTATGATACCACATGATTAAAAACTGACTAGCTGTATCCTTTTAAGTTCTATGTAGAAACAGTCTATTTTTCCTGCATGAGTCATCATTAGAACTACAATTCTTCTAACTGCAAAGTCCCTGGCAGGGGAGAGCATCAGAGTAGCTGGGTCCAAAGTTGAATAGGGGAATGACTCACTCAGTTAAAAGAGACCACCTGTTTCTACATAGAGATTACAGGGATTAGATAGAATTTAGAAGGAATCAGCTAGTCAATTTGTAATCATGTGGTGTCGTAGACCTAATAGAAAAGGGAAACATTAGCTGGGTAAAAAGGCAAAATGAGCAATTTCAAGTACACAGTGCTATATAATATGACTGCAATATATTAAAAGGATGAAAACATTGATGGGATGAGGAGGAGCGCTTCTATACCACAGGCTCACTTGCTCTGGAGTCAAAACATTTATAAATTGTTCACATGGGCCAATAATGGGCCAATAATGACACCAGTTTTTTTTTGCATGTAATTAGGTATTGAGTTCTGCCCACTTTATATGTATCACAGATTGGTGAAATGCAACCTCAGGGCTTGCAGCAATGCTTGTGATGCTCCATCTTCTTATTTTTCTAGACAGATGGATGATAGATGGATAAATACCGTATATACTCGAGTATAAGCCGACCCGAGTATAAACCGACCCCCCTAATTTTGCCACAAAAAACTGGGAAAACTTATTGACTCGAGTATAAGCCTAGGGTGGAAATGCAGCATTTACCGGTGAATTTCAAAAATAAAAATAGATCATTATTTCCCCATAGCTGTGCCATATAGTGCTCTGCACCGTTCATATTGCCCCATATCTGTGCCCCATATATGCTCTGCACCGTTCATTTTTGCCCAATATCTGTGCCCCAAACAGTGCTCTGCACCGTTCATATTGCCCCATAGATGCTGCACAGATGCCCCATACAGTGCTCTGCACCGTTCATATTGCCCCATAGATGCTGCACAGATGCCCCATACAGTGCTCTGCACCGTTCATATTGCCCCATAGATGCTGCACAGATGCCCCATACAGTGCTCTGCACCGTTCATATTGCCCCATAGATGCTGCACAGATGCCCCATACAGTGCTCTGCACCGTTCATATTGCCCCATAGATGCTGCACATATGCCCCATACAGTGCTCTGCACCGTTCATATTGCCCCATAGATGCTGCACAGATGCCCCATACAGTGCTCTGCACCGTTCATATTGCCCCATAGATGCTGCACAGATGCCCCATATATTGCTCTGCACCGTTCATATTGCCCCATAGATGCTGCACAGATGCCCCATACAGTGCTCTGCACCGTTCATATTGCCCCATAGATGCTGCACAGATGCCCCATATATTGCTCTGCACCGTTCATATTGCCCCATAGATGCTGCACAGATGCCCCATATATTGCTCTGCACCGTTCATATTGCCCCATAGATGCTGCACAGATGCCCCATATATTGCTCTGCACCGTTCATACTGCCCCATAGATGCTGCACAGATGCCCCATACAGTGCTCTGCACCGTTCATATTGCCCCATAGATGCTGCACAGATGCCCCATATATTGCTCTGCACCGTTCATATTGCCCCATAGATGCTGCACAGATGCCCCATATATTGCTCTGCACCGTTCATATTGCCTCATAGATGCTGCACAGATGCCCCACAGTGCTCTGCACCGTTCATATTGCCCCATAGATGCTGCACATATGCCCCATACAGTGCTCTGCACCGTTCATATTGCCCCATAGATGCTGCACAGATGCCCCATATATTGCTCTGCACCGTTCATATTGCCCCATAGATGCTGCACAGATGCCCCATATAGTGCTCTGCACCGTTCATATTGCCCCATAGATGCTGCACAGATGCCCCATATATTGCTCTGCACCGTTCATATTGCCCCATAGATGCTGCACAGATGCCCCATATATTGCTCTGCACCGTTCATACTGCCCCATAGATGCTGCACAGATGCCCCATACAGTGCTCTGCACCGTTCATATTGCCCCATAGATGCTGCACAGATGCCCCATATATTGCTCTGCACCGTTCATATTGCCCCATAGATGCTGCACAGATGCCCCATATATTGCTCTGCACCGTTCATATTGCCCCATAGATGCTGCACAGATGCCCCATATATTGCTCTGCATCGTTCATATTGCCACATAGATGCTGCACAGATGCCCCATATATTGCTCTGCACCGTTCATATTGCCCCATAGATGCTGCACAGATGCCCCATATATTGCTCTGCACCGTTCATATTGCCACATAGATGCTGCACAGATGCCCCATATATTGCTCTGCACCGTTCATATTGCCCCATAGATGCTGCACAGATGCCCCATACAGTGCTCTGCACCGTTCATATTGCCTCATAGATGCTGCACAGATGCCCCATATATTGCTCTGCACCGTTCATATTGCCCCATAGATGCTGCACAGATGCCCCATACAGTGCTCTGCACCGTTCATATTGCCCCATAGATGCTGCACAGATGCCCCATATATTGCTCTGCACCGTTCATACTGCGCCATAGATGCTCCACATAAATCTGTGCTGCTGCTGGTGCAATTAAAAAAAAAACACATACTCACCTCCCTTGATTGCAGCGCCCGCCGTCCGGTCCCGGCGCCTCCATCTTCCCGGCGTCTCTGCTCTGGCTGATCAGGCAGAGGGTGCCGCGCACACTATATGCGTCATCGCACCCTCTGCCTGAACAGTCAGAGCGCAGACGCCGGGAAGATGGAGGCGCCGGGAAGATGGAGCGACGCCCGGCGGCTGGAACGTGGACAGGTAAATATGCCATACTTACCTAGTCCTAGCGATCCTGGCGCTCCCCGCCTTCCTCCCCGTCTTCTGTGCTGCAGCCTCTTCCTGTCAGCGGTCACCGGCACTGCTGATTAGAGAAATGAATAGGCGGCTCCACCCCTATGGGAGGTGGAGCCGCCTATTCATTTCTGTAATGAGCGGTCCCACGTGACCGCTGAAGAGGGGAAGAAGCTGCAGCACAGAACACCGTGGGACGGCAGGGGGAGCGTCAGGATCGCTGGGACTAGGTAAGTATACCTCAGCGCCCTCTCCCCCTCAACCGCCAACCCCACCGCTACCGTGACTCGAGTATAAGCCGAGAGGGGCACTTTCAGCCCAAAAATTTGGGCTGAAAATCTCGCCTTATACTCGAGTATATACGGTAGATAGATAATAGATAGATAGAAAATAGATAGATAATAGATAGATAATAGATAGATATAATAGATAGATAATACTGTAGATAATAGATTGGTATAATAGATAGATAATAGATAGACAGATATATGTATAATAGATAGATAGATAATAGATAGATAGATACTGTACATATAATAGATAGACAGATTTATGTATAATAGATAGATAGATAATTGATAGATAGATATAATAGACAGATAGATAGATAATAGATAGATAGATAGATAAATAGATAGATACATTTGTGGCCAAAAGTATCGACACCCCTGCAATTCTGTCAGATGATACTCAGTTTCTTCCTGAAAATGATTGCAAACACAAATTCTTTGTTATTATTATCTTCAATTTGTCTTAAATGAAAAAACACAAAAAGAATTGTCCTAAAGGCAAATTGGATATAATTCCACACCAAACATAAAAAAGGGGGTGGACAAAAGTATTGGCACTGTTCGAAAAATCATGTGATGCTTCCCTAATTTGTGTAATTAACAGCACCTGTAACTTACCTGTGGCACCTAACAGGTGTTGGCAATAACTAAATCACACTTGCAGCCAGTTGACATGGATTAAAGTTGACTCAACCTCTGTCCTGTGTCCTTGTGTGTACCACATTGAGCATGGAGAAAAGAAAGAGCAAAGAACTGTCTGAGGACTTGCGAAACCAAATTGTGAGGAAGCATTTGCAATCTCAAGGCTACAAGTCAATCTCCAAAGGCCTGAATGTTCCTGTGTCTACCGTGCGCAGTGTCATCAAGAAGTTTAAAGCCCATGGCACTGTGGCTAACCTCCCTAGATGTGGACGGAAAAGAAAAATTGACAAGAGATTTCAACGCAAGATTGTGCGGATGTTGGATAAAGAACCTCGACTAACATCCAAACAAGTTCAAGCTGCCCTGCAGTCCAAGGGTACAACAGTGTCAACCCGTACTATCCGTCGGCGTCTGAATGAAAAGGGTCTCTATGGTAGGAGACCCAGGAAGACCCCACTTCTTACCCCGAGACATAAAAAAACCAGGCAGGAGTTTGCCAAAACTTACCTGAAAAAGCCTAAAATGTTTTGGACGAATGTTCTCTGGTCAGATGAGACAAAAGTAGAGCTTTTTGGGCAAAGGCATCAACATAGAGTTTACAGGAGAAAAAAAGAAGCATTCAAAGAAAAAAACATGGTCCCTACAGTCAAACATGGCGGAGGTTCCCTGATGTTTTGGGGTTGCTTTGCTGCCTCTGGCACAGGACTGCTTGACCGTGTGCATGGCATTATTACCAACAAATTTTGCAGCATAATGTAGGGCCCGGTTTGAGAAAGCTGGGTCTCCCTCAGAGGTCATGGGTCTTCCAGGATGACAATGACCCAAACACACACTTCAAAAAGCACTAGAAAATGGTTTGAGAGAAAGCACTGGAGACTTCTAAGGTGGCCAGCAATGAGTCCAGACGTGAATCCCATAGAACACCTGTGGAGAGATCTAAAAATGGCAGTTTGGAGAAGGCACCCTTCAAATATCAGGGACCTGGAGCAGTTTGCCAAAGAAGAATGGTCTAAAATTCCAGCAGAGCATTGTGAAAAACTCATTGATGGTTACCGGAAGCGGTTGGTCACAGTTATTTTGGCTAAAGGTTGTGCAGCCAAGTATTAGGCTGAGGGTGCCAATACTTTTGTCTGGCCCATTTTTGGAGTTTTGTGTGAAATGATCAATGTTTTGCTTTTTGCTTCATTCTCTTTTGTGTTTTTTCATTTAAGACAAATTAAATGAAGATAATACCAAAGAATTTGTGATTGCAATCATTTTCAGGAAGAAACTGAGTATTATCTGATAGAATTGCAGGGGTGTCAGTACTTTTGGCCATGACGGTAGATATAATAGATAGATAGATAGATAGATAGATAGATAGATAGATAGATAGATAGATAGATAGCTGGATGATAGATTAAATAGTCAAATTGTTTGGTAGTGAACAAAAGAAAACAATAGGGTTTATGTTTCTGAGTCTGTGTTAGAAAGTTGCCATTCATCTGAGAAGGTTGTGGTTCATTTCGATCCTCTGTCTAGTGTTCTTCATCTCTTTGCTGCTGTCCACAGGCTGTAACCTGATTCTTGTGGCTGAGATAGTTTGGTAACAGCAGGAGAGGGTGTTAGAAAGCGTGCTCCTGTACTGCTCCAGAAGTGTGTGCTGCAAGCAAAAAGCTATATTCCCTGTTGTCAGGCAGATTCTGTTATCCTGACATATCCCAATAAATATCATACATTGTCACATCATCCACACTATGTCTTATGGATACATAAGCTACCTCTTACCCTTCTTGGGACTAACACATAGACTAACAAATAATACATTTCAATATCACTAATAAAAATTTTTATGCAGACAAATGGTTTTAGATGATGGGGGGATGGGTTGGGGGGTAAGCTGTGGCAGCGGGACATGAGAGGGGTGAGTATCATTTTTGTTTTATTTTTTAAAGATCCTTTACTGGAATTTGTTGCACATTTGACCTGCCTTTAATAAAATGTGAAGCAAATTACATTTCCAGGCCAGATACTAGTTTTGGCATATTTGCTAATCACTCAGTAATTTTATATTTATGGAACCTATTGTGATGTCCCATGGAGCTAAAATAAAGAAAAAAAATATTTCAAATGGAACAGAACTGTTATTCAAATCTAGGTGTCTCCATGGTTACAGACTACAAACAAAGGCTGTGCAGTCTGATCCTGCAGTCACACTCCCCATTTGTCTCCTTTTCTCGCTCATTTGCATGGGTAAGTTAGCAAAAATTAACTTTTTGGGATCTGAGTTGTTTAAGACAACTTAAAATAGTTCTAATCAAATGCAACATTTTTTTTTCCCAAAAGGAGGAGGAACTAGGAGTCTGATAAAATGCGAGCATTAAAAATATTTCACAGCTTTGCTGTAGATTCCACTACACAAACACCCATAAAACTAATAATGCTGCCATACAGTGAGCGTTCGTGGTCAGACACTAGACGCACGTAGGCACATCGCACAGTATCTTCATCCAGTAGTGCTGATTTGGGGGAAATAGACCTTTTTCTTCTAATCCTGGACAATTCCAATAATGCATAAAATCATATAATCAAGTGATAATATACAACAGAGGAACAGAGGGCTGTGCGTGGTTCTAGGGCAGCGAGATCCATGTGGTCATCTGAACAATGGTCGTGATGACCTACCCTAGGTTATACACTAATAAGATGTCCCCACGGTCACCTACGAATGCACAAGAAGGAACTCGTAACGCCCCTTGATTTAATGACCCTAGGGGTTAGGGCTTTACTAATCTTTTCTGGTAGTTGTCAATAAATAATATACTTTTTAAAAATACATTTTGTACTTCAAATGTATTCATGTGGCCACCATGGGGCTAGAAGTCCGCCTTGTATTCCTGATGCTCTGGTCTGCACAATAGCTCAATAAGATGACAGGGAACAATGATTCAGTTATTGCTTATTTGATGTCGGGTAAAACAAGGAGCATGGGTATTAAATCATTTACTAAAGACGGTATTTCTGACAAGATTCAGTGTAACGCTGAAGTCTAGAACCTATTCTTAACAAGGGAGTATTCTGGCGTGTACTGCCATTCTTAACATCATAAAATTGTAATGCTTTGTGGGCACATACTGCTTACAGGTACAATACCGCTACATTATAACACATGATTATACTAAAGGAGATCACAAATCAGTACAAAAAAAGGTTTATTTCTTCTCAGTTCTTGTATGTGAAAAAAGGAAACTATCTCTCTATCCATCAATCTACAAATATCTATCTATCTATCTATCTATCTATCTATCTATCTATCTATCAACATGTATCCAGAGAACTAACAATAGGTCATGCAGAGGTTACCATTGCACCAGTGCTCTAGGGTGTGGTAGGACTGAGGGATCTATTCTGCTACACATTCTTCCTTTCCTATAATCTGTACTAGTTACCCTATTCCCTCACATCTCCTCCAGTCCCTATCCACAGCTGTCACTGCCCACCTAACTAAAATATTTAACCTCTCTCTTTCTTCGGGTATCTTTCCCTCTTCATTCAAACATGCCATCATAACCCCTTTTCTTAAAAAAAAATCATCCCTCAATCAGAACTATTCTGCTAACTTCCTCTCTCAACTCCTGGAATGCATAGTCCGAACTTCGCACCTCAGTTTCCAAGATTTCTCTCATTTTGCACCAGTATTCTGGAATGCACTACCCCAGATGATCCATAATATCTAGCTCCCGTGTTTAGAAGCGTGTTTTAAAAACACATGTCTTTAGACAGACCTATCACCTCAACTAACAAATCTAACTTTCCCTTGTTTCTTCCTCCTAAATGTTAATCATAGTTGGCTCCTTATTCATTGGTCTCCGCATTTGCCAAGCCCCCAGTAGCACACGGTTACTGCACTGACAGATCTTGGCTGATGACCGGATCATGCAGCTTTATATGAAAAGCCTTATTTATTATATTGATGTCTTGACCGTAGATAACAAGCACATTCTACCTATTGTGTCCCCCTATTTCCATATAGATTGTAACCCTGTGAGCAGGACCCTCATTCTTCCTGTAACTGGTGAACTTTGTGTTTCTTTGTATTGTTTTTATTGTCTGTACATGTCCCAGCTTAATTGTACAGTGCTGCAGAATATGTTGGCGCTATATAAATAAAATTATTATTATTATTATTATTATTAATACGCACACCATCAGTGTCTAAGCTCTTAGGTATCACTGTTTTTATTATCTCTGTACTACAGTCGGTGCAAATCGATTTGCAGGACCCGGTTTTATCAGCAACGTTAGTAATCTGTGGCCACTGGGTGGGAGACCTGAGGACTACCTCATTCCTGGCAGCCTCCATGGCTCTTCCTTTGGTTAGCCAGCCTGGCACAACATTATTGCTGCGGCATGACGTACTTTTGACGTTGCACCATTCACAAATTACTGACAAGGGGGATGGATCGGGTCCTGCAAATCAGGTCGCGCCATCTCTGCTCTGTGACATCACTGTGTGTTATTATCCTTTCTTTAGACATTGCAGTGTTTATTATCTCTCTAATGTGACATCACTGTATTTATTTTTTCTGTACTGTGATTTTATTGGGACATCACTGACATCACTGTGCACATTAATCCCACACTGTGACATCACTGTGCACATTAAACCCATACTGTGACATCACTGTGCACATTAGTCTCATACTGTGACATCACGGTGCACATTAATCCCACACTGTGACATCACGGTGCACATTAATCCCACACTGTGACATCACTGTGCACATTAAACCCATACTGTGACATCACAGTGCACATTAGTCTCATACTGTGACATCACGGTGCACATTAATCCCACACTGTGACATCACTGTGCACATTAATCCCACACTGTGACATCACTGTGCACATTAAACCCATACTGTGACATCACTGTGCACATTAATCCCACACTGTGACATCACTGTGCACATTAAACCCATACTGTGACATCACTGTGCACATTAGTCTCATACTGTGACATCACGGTGCACATTAATCCCACACTGTGACATCACGGTGCACATTAATCCCACACTGTGACATCACGGTGCACATTAATCACACACTGTGACATCACTGTGCACATTAAACCCATACTGTGACATCACAGTGCACATTAGTCTCATACTGTGACATCACTGTGCACATTAATCCCACACTGTCACATCACTGTGCACATTAATCCCACACTTTTATGTAAAATGCAAGTGACTAGCACACCCCAAAAGTGTTGTGATGCAAAGTGGGGGTTTTATTTACATACAGTATTCACAAACGTTTCGGTCATTACTGGACCTTCATCAGCATGGCTCCTGCTCCATCCAGCAGGTGGGTCCTCTGTAGCACATGCCCATATAGTACCAGCGGTTCACAGTGCCATATATGTCACACCTTCCTCTCTCCTGCAGTTAGTGTCACTTGTGACACACCATTGTATCTCTGCGGCTTGTGCCTACCCCCGCGACCTATATGTCTTCAGGCTTCTTATTGGTAGGTGGATTCTACTACACATTATACACCATACGCCCCGTCAGTTTTTCACATAGCCTATCTATTCACTCTTATTATCACTTCAACTTCGCATATTGACCTCTCTTTTTAGATGCAATCTAACTTTGCTACTCGGGGCTTCTCTAAGCATACTAGTATATTAGGTAGGTTTTTCTCTTTTTTTTTTTTTCTTATGTTTTCCCACCCCACTACCCCCTCCTACCGTAACCCCTCATTTTTCTCCGTGATACACTACCTTATCTTTATTCGCATACGTTCAATCTGTGCAGCCTTCATATCTCGGCTATCTTGTTTGATGTCTCTTTATTGGAGTTGTGTTCTATTATTCTCAATCATGACTGTATTCTCCCATGTGATGTATATACTTTTGTTTTTTTCTGTTTTTTTGTTTATGTTTATTTTCATATATTGTTCTTTTTTTATACAATGGATGTCACTTTCTCTGTATATATTTCCCTTCAGCACACTGATGAAGGTCCAGTAATGACCGAAACGTTTGTGAATACTGTATGTAAATAAAACCCCCACTTTGCATCACAACACTTTTGGAGTGTGCTAGTCACTTGCATTTTACATAGAGGCTTGGGAACCTATGACCGTGCACCTCCTCCTTTTGGCTGTGCTGAACATTTTCTATATAACCATTAATCCCACACTGTCACATCACTGTGCATATTAATCCCATATTGTGACATCGCATAAAGATTATTATTATTATTATTACTATTATCACTGTGCACATTAATCCCAATCCCACACTGTGACATCACTGTGCACATTAATCCCACACTGTGACATCACTGTGCATATTAATCCCATACTGTGACATCACAGTGCACATTAGTCCAATACTGTGACATCCCTGTGCACATTAATGCCGTACTGTGACATCACTGTGAACATTAATCCCACACTGTGACATCACTATTGTTGAGCGATACCTTCCGATATCCGGAAATATCGTATCGGATTGGATCGGACCGATACCCAAAAAATATCGGGTATCACCGATTCCGATACCGGAAACCAATGCAAGTCAATAGGACACAAATATCGGAATTAAAATAAACCCTTTCTTTCCTTGTAGGTTAATTCTACATGAAGGAAAACAACTAAAACATAGTAACATAGTAACATAGTTAGTAAGGCCGAAAAAAGACATTTGTCCATCCAGTTCAGCCTATATTCCATCATAATAAATCCCCAGATCTACGTCCTTCTACAGAACCTAATAATTGTATGATACAATATTGTTCTGCTCCAGGAAGACACCCAGGCCTCTCTTGAACCCCTCGACTGAGTTCGCCATCACCACCTCCTCAGGCAAGCAATTCCAGATTCTCACTGCCCTAACAGTAAAGAATCCTCTTCTATGTTGGTGGATAAACCTTCTCTCCTCCAGACGCAAAGAATGCCCTCTTGTGCCCGTCACCTTCCTTGGTATAAACAGATCCCCAGCGAGATATTTGTATTGTCCCCTTATATACTTATACATGGTTATTAGATCGCCCCTCAGTCGTCTTTTTTCTAGACTAAATAATCCTAATTTCGCTAATCTATCTGGGTATTGTAGTTCTCCCATCCCCTTTATTAATTTTGTTGCCCTCCTTTGTACTCTCTCTAGTTCCATTATATCCTTCCTGAGCACCGGTGCCCAAAACTGGACACAGTACTCCATGTGCGGTCTAACTAGGGATTTGTACAGAGGCAGTATAATGCTCTCATCATGTGTATCCAGACCTCTCTTAATGCACCCCATGATCCTGTTTGCCTTGGCAGCTGCTGCCTGGCACTGGCTGCTCCAGGTAAGTTTATCATTAACTAGGATCCCCAAGTCCTTCTCCCTGTCAGATTTACCCAGTGGTTTCCCGTTCAGTGTGTAATGGTGATACTGATTCCTTCTTCCCATGTGTATAACCTTACATTTATCATTGTTAAACCTCATCTGCCACCTTTCAGCCCAAGTTTCCAACTTATCCAGATCCATCTGTAGCAGAATACTATCTTCTCTTGTATTAACTGCTTTACATAGTTTTGTATCATCTGCAAATATCGATATTTTACTGTGTAAACCTTCTACCAGATCATTAATGAATACGTTGAAGAGAACAGGTCCCAATACCGACCCCTGCGGTACCCCACTGGTCACAGCGACCCAGTTAGAGACTATACCATTTATAACCACCCCCTGCTTTCTATCACTAAGCCAGTTACTAACCCATTTACACACATTTTCCCCCAGACCAAGCATTCTCATTTTGTGTACCAACCTCTTGTGCGGCACGGTATCAAACGCTTTGGAAAAATCGAGATATACCACGTCCAATGACTCACCGTGGTCCAGCCTATAGCTTACCTCTTCATAAAAACTGATTAGATTGGTTTGACAGGAGCGATTTCTCATAAACCCATGCTGATATGGAGTTAAACAGTTATTCTCATTGAGATAATCCAGAATAACATCCTTCAGAAACCCTTCAAATATTTTACCAACAATAGAGGTTAGACTTACTGGCCTATAATTTCCAGGTTCACTTTTAGAGCCCTTTTTGAATATTGGCACCACATTTGCTATGCGCCAATCCTGCGGAACAGACCCTGTCGCTATAGAGTCCCTAAAAATAAGAAATAATGGTTTATCTATTACATTACTTAGTTCTCTTAGTACTCGTGGGTGTATGCCATCCGGACCCGGAGATTTATCTATTTTAATCTTATTTAGCCGGTTTCGCACCTCTTCTTGGGTTAGATTTGTGACCCTTAATATAGGGTTTTCATTGTTTCTTGGGATTTCACCTAGCATTTCATTTTCCACCGTGAATACCGTGGAGAAGAAGGTGTTTAATATGTTAGCTTTTTCCTCGTCATCTACAACCATTCTTTCCTCACTATTTTTTAAGGGGCCTACATTTTCAGTTTTTATTCTTTTACTATTGATATAGTTGAAGAACAGTTTGGGATTAGTTTTACTCTCCTTAGCAATGTGCTTCTCTGTTTCCTTTTTGGCAGCTTTAATTAGTTTTTTAGATAAAGTATTTTTCTCCCTATAGTTTTTTAGAGCTTCAATGGTGCCATCCTGCTTTAGTAGTGCAAATGCTTTCTTTTTACTGTTAATTGTCTTTCTTACTTCTTTGTTTAGCCACATTGGGTTTTTCCTATTTCTAGTCCTTTTATTCCCACAAGGTATAAACCGCTTACAGTGCATATTTAGGATGTTCTTAAACATTTTCCATTTATTATCTGTATTCTTATTTCTGAGGATATTGTCCCAGTCTACCAGATTAAGGGCATCTCTAAGCTGGTCAAACTTTGCCTTCCTAAAGTTCAGTGTTTTTGTGACTCCCTGACAAGTCCCCCTAGTGAAAATAATGTAAAATGTATTGGGGGAGGTGGAGGAGACATTAAAGGCATAGAGGTATAGCCCAATCAAATGGAATAGCAGGAATTAATATTTTTTTAAGACGTTCGGAGTTACAAAGATATTGACTATGTTAAGCTTTTTTACATTTTGTCAGATATTTATATTTCACTACTTCCATTCTCTTCACCTTCTTTTTTACTTCTCCCACACTTTCTCATTCAGCATCCTCAGCAGCAGCATCTTTTTCATCAACTTCATCTTCACCTCATTCATCTTCTTCTTCACCTTCTTCCTATTATTCTTTTTTTTTACATTCTTAATATTCTTCTTATTCAACTATTCTTCTTCTTGATATTCTACTTCTTCATCTTCTTCATATTATTCTTCTTCATCATATTCTTATTTGTGACAGGCATTCCTGTAGTTGTTATCTATAAAAGTTTGAAGATTAAACCTTCCATTCTGCCTGTCACAAAAGATTTATAACAGAATTTGTCCGCGTTCAGTTTGGCCTGCAGCAGGTTTTTTCCAGGGGCACCGCGAGGAGGAACGGACTCACCCCCATACACTGCTTAGTCTTCTTCTGCTTATAATTTAGATAATATCTTTTGCTCTGATATTTAGTCTTATGCTTTTTGTTCTGCAGCTTCTTGTTCTTCTGCTTCTTGGTCTTCTGTCTCTTGTTCTTCTGTATCTTGGTGGTTGTCTTTTTGTTCTTTGTCCTTTTGGTCATCTTCTTCAGGGTCATCTTCTTGGTCTTCTTCGGGGTGGTCTTCAGGGTTGTCGTCTCCAGGGTCGTCGTCTCCGGGGTCATCATCTCCGGGGTCATCTTTTTTGGGGTGATCTTCAGGGTCGTTGTCTCCAGGGTCGTCGTCTCCGGGGTCATCGTCTCCGGGGTCATTGTCTTCTTCAGGGTGGTCTTCAGGGTCCTCGTCTCCAGGGTCGTCATCTCCGGGGTCGTCGTCTCCGGGGTCGTCATCTTCTTCTTTGGGGTGATCTTCATGGTTGTCTTCTTTAGGGTCGTCGTCAGGGAGATCCAGAGTGATTACCAAAAACCATTTCAAAAAGCTTGAACTTGGAAATGTAGCAGAAGGTAGAAGAAGGCTGAGGAACTGCCGAGAACCAGCTGACGGTACAGGAACCTGGATGGGTAGCTGAAGGTACAAGAGCCAATGGAACTGTACAATGTATTGGAGGCAAAGTGACCTTGACACTACCCGGAAACAGCTGGCGTGCTGGAACCAGGCTGGGCAGGAGGGAGTACCCTTGCCAAAGACACTGCCGAGAACCAGCTGACAGTACTGGAACCCGGATGGGTAGCAGAAGGTACAAGAGCCAATGGTACTACCGACGACCAGCTGACGGTACTGGAACCTGGTTACTAAGCAGGAGGTACCCGTGCCAGAAAGCACTACAAAGGACCACCAGATGTTGGTGGAACTCAGATACCGAGAAGGAGGCACCTAAGCTAAAGGCTCCGCCTGCAACCAGCTGACAGTACTGAAACCAGGATGGGGAGCACAAGATACAAGAGCCAAAGACACTGCCGAGAACCAGCTGACGGTTCTGGAACCCGGATGGGTAGCAAAAGGTACAAGAGCCAATGGAACTTCCGAGGACTAGCTGACCGTACTGGAACCCGGTTACTAAGCAGGAGGTACCTGTGCCAGAATGCACTACCAAGGACCACCAGACGTTGGTGGAACTCAGATAGCGAGAAGGAGGCACCTAAGCCAAAGGCTCTGCCTGGAACCAGCTGACGGTACTGGAACCCAGGGGGACCTATTCAAGATTGACTTCCAAAGAACCAGCTAATGGTGCAGAAGATCCACATGAAAAAAAAATTGCAAGGCCGCGAGCCGGCCAGAGTTACCGAAAACCCACATTCCTACAGGGGGAGCTTGTCCTATTGGCACTACGGAACCAGCCTTGATTGCCAGTTCCCGCAGCCCACATTGGAAGCAACTAAACTGCAGGCACCATAGAGTTGGCAAACCCGACCGCAACCCAACAGGACAACGTATTGGAGGCAAAGAGAACTTGACACTACCCGGAAACAGCTGGCGTGCTGGAACCAGGCTGGGCAGGATGGAGTACCCGTGCCAAAGACACTTTTGAGCAGCAACTGGTGGTGTTGGAGCCCAGGGATTACAGGAGAATCAGAGTGTAGGCTGAGGCCTAATTGGAGCACAGCAGAGGATCACCTGACGTTACTGAACCCCAATAACACGGCAGCAAGTGTTGACTGTGCAGACAGCACTTCTGAGCACCAACTGGCAGTATTGGAGCCCAGGGTCAATGCTAGAAACAGAGTGTAGACTGATGACTAATTGGAGCAAGTTTAATATCTGTTGTAGTGTGAGTGTGGATGGAGCAGGAGAAATTGCCGGATACACAGCATGGGATCAGCTGACGTTACTGAATCCTAATAACACGGCAGCAAGTGTTGACTGTGCAGACGGCACTTCTGAGCAGCAACTGGCATTGTTGGAGCCCAGGGATTACAGGAGAAACAGAGTGTAGGCTGAGGCCTAATTGGAGCCAGTTTAATATCTGTAGTACTGTGAATGTGGAGGGAGCAGGAGAAATTGCCGCACACACAGCAGGGGATCAGCTGAGGTTACTGAACCCCAATAACACTGGAGCATGTGTTGACTGTGCAGACGGCACTTCTGAGCAGCAACTGGCGGTGTTGGAGCCCAGGGATTACAGGAGAAACAAAGTGTAGGCTGAGGCCTAATTGGAGCCAGTTTAACATCTGTAGTAGTGTGAATGTGGATGGAGCAGGAGAAATTGCCGCACACACAGCAGGGAATCAGCTGAGGTTACTGAACCCCAATAACACTGGAGCATGTGTTAACTGTGCAGATGACACTTCTGATCAGCAACTGGTGGTGTTGAAGCCCAGGGATTACAGGAGAAACAGAGTGTAGGCTGAGGTCCAACTGGAGCCAGTTTAATATCTGTAGTAGTGTGAATGTGGTGGGAGCAGGAGAAATTGCCACACACACAGCAGGGGATCAGCAGATGTTACTGAACCCCAATAACACTGGAGCATGTGTTAACTGTGCAGACGGCACTTCTGAGCAGCAAATGACGGTGTCTGAGCCCAGGGATTACAGGAGAAACAGAGTGTAGGCTGAGGCCTAATTGGAGCCAGTTTAATATCTGTTGTAGTATGAGTGTGGAGCAGGAGAAATTGCCGGATACACAGCAGGGGATCAGCTGACGTTACTCATCCCCAATAACATGGCAGCAAGTGTTGACTGTGCAGATGGCACTTCTGAGCAGCAACTGGCGGTGTTGGAGCCTGTTATGACCTGGTGGTTAGGAGCACCCGGAATGACCTGATAGTTAAAACTCACACAGGACAAGCTCTGGGATGTGGGAGCTCTGCTGACCGCAATCCCTAATCCTATCACACACACTAGAAATAGCCGTGGAGCGCTCCTGACTCTACCTAGTCGCCTTGTCACAGCCTAAGAGCTAGCTAGCCCTAGAGATAGAAAATAAAGCCTACCTTGCCTCAGAGAAATTCCCCAAAGGAAAAGGCAGCCCCCCACATATATTGACTGTGAGTAAAGATGAAAGTCACGAACGCAGAAATGAAACAGGTTTCAGCAAAGGGAGGCCAGACTTACTAAATAGACAGAGGATAGGAAAGGTAGCTTTGCGATCAGCACAAAAAAATACAAATGACCACGCAGAGTGTGAAAAAAGACCTCCGCACTGACTAACGGTGCGGAGATGCCACTCTGCATCCCAGAGCTTCCAGCTAGCAAGACAAAATCATGATATCCAGCTGGACAAGAAAACAATGAGCAAATTAGATACTATCAGGAACTTAGCTTCTGCTGGAGTAGACAGGTCACCAGAAAGATCCAAGAGCGAACTGAACCAATGCAGAATGCAGAAACATTGACCGCTGGCATGGAGTAACGATCTAAGTGGAGTTAAATATAGCAGCCAGCCAAAGGATAAACCACGTCACCTGTGCAAGGAACCTCAGAAGCAGCAGTTCCACTCACAGCCACCAGAGGGAGTCCATGGACAGAACTCACCGAAGTACCACTCACGACCACAGGAGGGAGCTCGACAACAGAATTCACAACAGTACCCCCCCTTGAGGATGGGTCACCGAACCCTCACCAGAGCCCCCAGGCCGATCAGGATGAGCCAAATGAAAGGCACGAACTAGATCGGCAGCATGAACATCAGAGGCAAAAACCCAGGAATTATATTCCTGACCATAACCCTTCCACTTGACCAGGTACTGGAGTTTCCGTCTTGAAACACGAGAATCCAAAATCTTCTCCACCACATACTCCAACTCCCCCTCGACCAACACCGGAGCAGGAGGATCAACGGAGGGAACCATAGGCGCCACATATCTCTGCAACAACGACCTATGGAACACATTATGGATGGCAAAAGAAGCTGGAAGGTCCAAACGAAATGACACAGGATTAAGAACTTCAGAAATCTTATATGGCCCAATGAAACGAGGCTTAAACTTGGGAGAGGAAACCTTCATAGGAACATGACGAGATGACAACCAAACCAAATCCCCAACCCGAAGTCGGGGACCAACACAGCGCCGGCGGTTAGCGAAACGTTGAGCCTTCTCCTGGGACAATGTCAAATTGTCCACCACATGAGTCCAAATCTGCTGCAACCTGTCCACCACAGTATCCACACCAGGACAGTCCGAAGGCTCAACCTGCCCTGAAGAGAAACGAGGATGGAAACCAGAATTGCAGAAAAAAGGAGAAGCCAAAGTAGCCGAGCTGGCCCGATTATTAAGGGCGAACTCAGCCAAAGGCAAGAAGGACACCCAATCGTCCTGATCAGCAGAAACAAAGCATCTCAGATATGTTTCCAAAGTCTGATTAGTTCGTTCGGTTTGGCCATTAGTCTGAGGATGGAAAGCCGAAGAAAAAGACAAATCAATGCCCATCTTAGCACAAAAGGACCGCCAAAACCTTGAAACAAACTGGGAACCTCTGTCCGAGACGATGTTTAGCTCCTTCAAGCCAATGTCGCCACTCCTGGAATGCCCACTTCATGGCCAACAACTCTCGATTGCCAACATCATAATTGCGCTCAGCAGGCGAGAATTTTCTAGAAAAGAAGGCACATGGTTTCATCACCGAGCCATCAGAACTTCTTTGCGACAAAACAGCCCCTGCTCCAATCTCAGAAGCATCAACCTCGACCTGAAACGGGAGCGAAACATCTGGCTGGCACAGCACAGGGGCAGAAGAAAAACGACGCTTCAACACCTGAAAAGCCTCTACAGCCGCAGAGGACCAATTGACCACATCAGCATCTTTCTTGGTCAAATCAGTCAACGGTTTAGCAATACTAGAAAAATTAGCGATGAAGCGACGGTAAGAATTAGCAAAGCCCAGGAAGTTCTGTAGGCTCTTCACAGATGTCGGCTGAGTCCAATCATAAATGGCCTGAACTTTAACAGGGTCCATCTCGATAGAAGAAGGGGAAAAAATGAAACCCAAAAATGAAACCTTCTGAACTCCAAAGAGACACTTTGACCCCTTCACAAACAAGGCATTCGCACGAAGGACCTGGAACACCATTCTGACCTGCTTCACATGAGACTCCCAATCATCCGAAAAGACCAAAATGTCATCCAAATATACAATCATGAATCTATCCAGGTACTCTCGGAAGATGTCATGCATAAAGGACTGAAACACAGATGGAGCATTAGAAAGTCCGAATGGCATAACCAGGTACTCAAAATGGCCCTCGGGCGTATTAAATGCTGTTTTCCATTCATCGCCCTGTTTAATTCGCACAAGATTATACGCCCCTCGAAGATCGATCTTGGTGAACCAACTAGCCCCCTTAATCCGAGCAAACAAATCAGACAGCAGCGGCAAAGGGTACTGAAATTTGACTGTGATCTTATTAAGAAGGCGGTAATCAATACAAGGTCTCAAAGAGCCATCCTTCTTGGCCACAAAAAAGAACCCTGCTCCCAATGGTGACGACGACGGGCGAATATGACCCTTCTCCAAGGATTCCTTTATATAACTCCGCATAGCAGCGTGCTCTGGCACAGATAAATTAAACAGTCGGCCCTTAGGAAACTTACTACCAGGAATCAAATTAATAGCACAATCGCAATCCCTATGAGGAGGTAGGGCACCGGATTTGGGCTCCTCAAATACATCCCAGTAATCTGATAAAAACTCAGGGACTTCAGAAGGCGTGGAAGGCGAAATTGACAATAATGGAACATCACCATGTACCCCTTGACAACCCCAGCCGGACACAGACATAGATTTCCAATCCAATACTGGATTATGGACCTGTAGCCATGGCAACCCCAAAACGACCACATCATGCAGATTATGCAACACCAAAAAGCGAATATCCTCCTGATGTGCAGGAGCCATGAACATGGTCAATTGCGTCCAGTACTGAGGTTTATTGGCCAAAGGTGTAGCATCAATTCCTCTCAATGGAATAGGATACTGCAAGGGCTCCAAGGAAAAACCACAGCGCCTGGCAAACTCCAAGTCCATCAAATTGAGGGCAGCGCCTGAATCCACAAATGCCATAACAGAATAGGACGACAGAGAGCAAATCAGAGTAACGGATAAAAGAAATTTAGACTGTACCGTACCAATGGTGGCAGACCTAGCGAACCGCTTAGTGCGCTTAGGACAATCGGAGATAGCATGAGTGGATTCACCACAGTAAAAACACAGTCCATTCCGACGTCTGTGTTCTTGCCGTTCAGCTGTGGTCAAAGTCCTATCACACTGCATAGGCTCAGGCCTATTCTCAGAGAACACCGCCAAATGGTGCACAGCTTTGCGCTCACGCAAGCGCCGATCAATCTGAATGGCCAAGGACATAGACTCATTCAGACCAGCAGGTGTGGGAAATCCCACCATGACATCCTTAAGGGCTTCAGAAAGACCCTTTCTGAAAATTGCCGCCAGGGCACATTCATTCCACTGAGTAAGCACAGACCACTTTCTAAACTTCTGACAGTACACCTCCGCTTCATCCTGACCCTGACACAAAGCCAGCAAGATTTTCTCTGCCTGATCCACTGAATTTGGTTCATCATAAAGCAATCCAAGCGCCAGAAAAAACGCATCAACATCACGCAATGCAGGATCTCCTGGCGCAAGGGAAAATGCCCAGTCTTGAGGGTCACCACGCAACAAAGAAATAATGATTTTTACTTGTTGAGCGGGGTCACCAGAGGAGCGGGGGTTTCAAAGCTAGAAACAGTTTACAATTATTTTTGAAATTCAGAAACTTAGATCTATTCCCAGAAAATAAATCAGGAATAGAAATTCTAGGCTCTAACATCGGATTCTGAACCACAAAATCTTGAATGTTTTGTACCCTTGCAGTGAGATGATCCACACAAGAGGACAGACCTTGAATGTCCATATCTACACCTGTGTCCTGAACCACCCAAAGGTTTAGGGGAAAAGAAAGACAAAACACAGTGCAAAGAAAAAAAAATGGTCTCAGAACTTCTCTTATCCCTCTATTGAGATGCATTAATACTTTGGGCCAGCTGTACTGTTATGACCTGGTGGTTAGGAGCACCCAGAATGACCTGATAGTTAAAACTCACACAGGACAAGCTCTGGGATGTGGGAGCTCTGCTGACCGCAATCCCTAATCCTATCACACACACTAGAAATAGCCGTGGAGCGTTCCTGACACTCCCTAGGTGCCTCGTCACAGCCTAAGAGCTAGCTAGCCCTAGAGATAGAAAATAAAGCCTACCTTGCCTCAGAGAAATTCCCCGAAGGAAAAGGCAGCCCCCCACATATATTGACTGTGAGTAAAGATGAAAGTCACAAACGCAGAAATGAAACAGGTTTCAGCAAAGGGAGGCCAGACTTACTAAATAGACAGAGGATAGGAAAGGTAGCTTTGCGATCAGCACAAAAAAATACAAATGACCACGCAGAGTGTGAAAAAAGACCTCCGCACTGACTAACGGTGCGGAGATGCCACTCTGCATCCCAGAGCTTCCAGCTAGCAAGACAAAATCATGATATCCAGCTGGACAAGAAAACAATGAACAAATTAGATACTATCAGGAACTTAGCTTCTGCTGGAGTAGACAGGTCACCAGAAAGATCCAAGAGCGAACTGAACCAATGCAGAAACATTGACAGCTGGCATGGAGTAACGATCTAAGTGGAGTTAAATAGAGCAGCCAGCCAAAGGATAAACCACGTCACCTGTGCAAGGAACCTCAGAAGCAGCAGCTCCACTCACAGCCACCAGAGGGAGTCCATGGACAGAACTCACCGAAGTACCACTCACGACCACAGGAGGGAGCTCGACAACAGAATTCACAACAGGAGCCCAGGGATTACAGTTCAGGTGGTAGAAACAGGAACACAACAGGAGACCTGGAAACTGTTGCCAACCAATTATTTAATCTGGAAGAGGAGTGGCAAATTCCTGCGCGATCCAGGCCTTGTTCATTTTCAGAAAAGTAAGCCGGTTAACGTTATCGGAGGATAGTCGCATGCGACGGTCTGTTAGTACACCACGTGCGGCATTCCGATAATACACTAGCAGCAGGGCAAGCCAGCACCTCCAATGCATACTGGCTAAGCTCTGGCCATGTATCCAGCTTAGAGACCCAAAACTTGAAGGGGGAAGAGCCATGTGGAAGAACACTGAGAGGGCAAGACATGTAGTCTGTTACCTTCTGACGGAAATGTTGCCTCCTGCTGACTGGAGCCATCTGTGATGGTATAGACATTTGTGGCGGGGACACAAAGCTTTGCCACATTTGGGCCATACTGGTCTTGCATTGTGCTGAGGCACTGCTTCTGATCCCTCTTTGTGCAAAGCTTCCTCCACTGCCTCGAGGCACTGAGCTGCTTTGTAAAGCACTAGCAGCACTGCTCTCGGGTGGAATGGAGAACATGATGGAATGCACCAGTGTGTCTTGGTACTCCCGCATTTTACACTCCCGGTTCAACGGTGTTATGAGGCTTTGTAAGTTGCCCCTGTAGCAAGGATCTAGGAGGGTGTACACCCAATAATCAGCCATGTTCAGAATGTGGGTGATGCGGCAGTCGTTTCTCAGGCACTGCAGCATGAAATCAACTATGTGCTGCAGACTGCCAAATGGCCAAGAAATGCTGTCCCCTGCTTGAGGCGTCATCTCTGCCTGCTCTGCATCACCCCACCCTCGCTGTACATACTGACTACTAGAGCATTGTGTAGTTCCCTCCTCTGGACAGATGTCTTCCTCCTCCATTGACTCCTCCTCATCCTCCTCACAAAGTGTACCCTGCCTAGGCCTTTGTGAGGAACCACGTTGTGCAGACTGTCCAGAAGCAGATGGCATTTGTGACTCCTCATCCTCCACCTCTTCCACAACCTCCTACGTTAGTGCTTGCAGTGTTTTGTCAAGCAGATAAGGGGGATAGTCATGCTGACTAGTGCATCATCAGCACTTGCCATCCGCGTGGAATCATCAAAGGCATGCAAAATGTGGCAGATGTCCTTCATAGAGGCCCACTCAGTGGTGGTGAAGTGTGAACGTCACGCAGTGCGACTTGTTTGCGCCTGATGCAGCTGGTACTCCATTACTGCTGCCTGCTGCTCACTCAACCGCTCCAACATATGTAACGGTAAATTCCACCTGGTGGGTAGGTCACATATAATGCGATGTTCCGGAAGGCGGAATTGGCACTGCAGAGCTGCAATGCGCGATCTTGTCATGCTGGAACGCCGCAAGTGAGCACACTCTAGTTGGACCTTGTGCAGCAGTGCATCAAGATCCGGATAGTCCCTTAAAAAACTCTGCACGACCAAGTTGAGCACTTGTTCTAGACATGGGATGTGAGTGAGGTTGCCTAGGCCCAGAGCTGCTACCAGATTTCGGCCTTTGTCACACACTACCATATCTGGCTGGAGATTCGCTGGCACAAACCACACGTCGCTCTCCTGCTTGATGGCATTCCAGAACTCCTTCGCTGTGTGGCTTTGATTCCCCAAAGAAATTTATTTCAATTCGGCCTGTTGACGTTTGGCCACAGCTGTGCTCATATCGGTCGTAACAGGTAAGCGTTCATGGGTCCATGTGGAGGTAGACTGTGACGGCTCCTGCAGCGGTGATTCAGAGGAACTGGAGTATGAGGAGGAGTTAATGTATACAGACTGGATTCCTGCAATCCTTGGAGTTGGAAGAACATGTACAGCGCCTCAGAGCTGCTCCCACCACCTTCCTGTACCTCACGCCATGATCGGTCAAGGACCTCATCATCTATACTACCCTCTTCCAACAACTGCTTCTCCTGGGTAGTCTCGGCCACACAGTATGCACCAGAAAATGGCACCTGAGTCTCATCATCAGAGGCGTACTAAGGTGTGCTGACTGTAGGCACTGGCCCACCCGCCTCTTCAGATTCAGAGAGACAAAGCAGTTGCGCATCACTGCATACTGCCTTTTCTTCCATTTCTCGAATGCTGCTTGGCTGGCCCCCTCTTTCCAAGCCAAGAGATTCAGAGAACAGAAGTAGAGATGGCTACTGTCCAGGGCTCTCTGACTGCCTGGGCAATTTGGCAGGTGGTAAAGAGACAGATGGGTGCTCTCCAGTGCTCTGTGCCTGAGAGGATGTGGCACTAATTGAAGTCGATGCGTTAGCTGCCATCCATCCGACAACGGCTTCAATTTGTTCATCCCGCAGCAGTGGGGTACGGCGAGCTCCTACAAAGCTGCGCAAAAAGGACTGTTCCCTGGTAAAACTGGGGGATGCTAAGTCACTGGTGCCCGCAGCAGGCACAGAATCCCCACGTCCTCTCCCTGCAGAAACTCCACGCCCACAACCACATGCCTTACTCCCTGCCTTCTTCATCTTGGTAGACTGATAAAGATAGGCAGAAAAGTAACTAGTAAGGGCTTAGTGTGCTCATTCCTGAACAGCTGCTAACAGGTATAAGAAACACTAATTTTATAAAGTGTGGACTAGACTTTAATATGAGCTAATGTGGCCTACACAACTGTAAAGTGGAGTGTTTGGTGAACTTTATTTAGGGTTTTTTTTTGACAAAAAAATAATGGATGTCCTCAAATATGTCAAACCGATAGTATCACAAACATTTTGTAGCTATTACAATGCAGGAAGGTAACCTACAATGCAATAGATGAGGCTCCAAAAAATAGGCTAATACTAATCTTGCTGGGGCTGCAGTGCACAAGGCTGCAGAAAGGCTCCTCTATCTACTCCTATATAGTGTTTACACGCAATCTAGCTGGATATGGATGGAAACACACTAATAGGAGAAATTAGGAAAAATGGGCAGCAGCACTAATGAAAAAAGGACAATGTAACAGTATGAGGCAGTGACGCACACTGAGCGGACTACAACCAGATGTGGCTGCAGAACAGACTACAGCGTGAGCTGCACTGACACACAGAGACCTTGCAGACAGCTGTGAACAGCGCTACAAAGCTGCAGAAAAGCTCCTCTATCTTCTCCTATATAGTGTTTGCACTCAATCTAGCTGGATAAGGATGGAAACACACTAATAGGAGAAATCAGGAAAAATGTTCAGCAGCACAAATGCAAAAAAGGACAATGTAACAGTATGAGGCAGTGATGCACACTGAGCGGACTACAACCAGATGTGGCTGCAGAACACACTGCAGCGTGAGCTGCACTCACACACACAGAGACCTTGCAGACAGCCGTGAACAGCGCTGCAATCAAAAAAAGCTTCCCACACAGCGGTTGCTACAGTAGCCTAAGTAAAGCACAATGAAGCAAATCTGTCCCTCAGTCAGAACAGCATCGTCCTGTCCCTAACTGAATTCACAGCAGAGTGAACCCAAAATGGCGGCGGCGGCTTTTGTAGTGCATGATGACATCATTTCAGCAGCCAATCACAACCATGCCATTAGTTACATGCCTAACATGCATAACAGGATGTGCCCACACTTCTTAGGATTCCTCATTGGCTGAATTAAATCAAACTGGCTCATAGCATTATGGGAACTTCCGATTCCGGTATTCAATATTGCAAAAGTATCGGAACTCTGATAACGTGGATATCGGCCGATAACCGATATTTGCAGTATCGGAATGCTCAACACTAGACATCACTGTGCACATTAATCCCGTACTGTAACATCAATGTGAACATTAATCCTACACTGTGACATCACTGTGCACATTAGTCCCACACTGTGACATCACTGTGCACATTAATCTCACACTGTGACATCAATGTGCACATTAATCCCACACTATGACATCACTGTGCACATTAATCCCATATTGTGACATCACTGTGCACATTAGTCCCATACTGTGACATCACTGTGAACATTACTCCTACACTGTGACATCACTGTGTACATTAATCCCATACTGTGACATCACTGTGAACATTAATCCCACACTGTGACATCACTGTGCATATTTATCCCATACTGTGACATCACTGTGCACATTAGTCCCACACTGTGACATCACTGTGCACATTAATCCCATACTGTGACATCACTGTGCACATTATTCCCACACTGTGACATCACTGTGCACATTAGTCCCACGCTGTGACTTCGCTATTTTTATGTACCGTATAACTGTGTAACATAAAAATAACACCTTTCTTTACTACAACAACTAGGACTGCAAACAGTTGTGAACCCCTAATGGTATGTTTCCACATTTAGGATTGCATCAGGATTTGACGCAGGTAAAATCTGCACCAAATCTGCACCTGAGGTCACTGGCAGGTCACCTGCGGTTTTCATGCATTTTTTGACATGTTTTTGACGTGTAATTCATGAGTTTTTTTATGCGTTTTTTTCATGCGCATTTGTGTGTTTTTGTAAGCTCAATACAGATATACAAAAAAAAAAGAATTGTGATGTCATTTCTTGTCCAACCTCTTCATTTACATACTCCATTGAAGAATATACACACACAGCTAGATAGATAGATAGATACTTTAGATACGTTAGATGGATACAATAGATAGATACAATACATATTGTAGCGTGGCTAAAGGATGTCTAATCGATGGGAGATATGTGTCTTATAGATGGCTTGTTGCTGTGATGTAGCCATGGCTACCTATATGTGTTTCAGGACCTGTGGTGATGTCACAACCACATGTCTGGTCATGTGATGGGTTCTGGGTGTGGTTAGACATATAAAAGAAAGCCTAATGCTTAACACAGGTAGGTATGTGTGGAGGTGAAACCCTCCTGAGTGTGTTACGGCTTCAGGACTGAGCCGGATGAACTGGACACTTGCTTTTCTTTGCCTGAACCAAAGGCCCATTTTGCTTTCTGTTATTTGCCACATGGTTTATGAAGCAATAAACCCAGTGAACTTTAAAGGAACACGTCTCCTGAGTGTCAGCCGTCGCAGCTGAGTGAGTGAAATCCTTACAATTGGTGGTAGACGTGCGAGCAGCGTTCCCAGCGGAGACGTGAGTTTATTTTTTGAATGTCCTGGGTCAAGGCTGTTGCAAGCCAGCAAGCATTGCCGGAGAAAATGGAGGACTTGCTGAAACACTTGGTCCAGCAGGAGCAAAGGCAGCAAGAGACCAACAGGCTGTTGATGCAGCAGATACAACAGAGCCAGCAGGAGCAACGGCAGAGTCAGCAGGAGCAACGGCAGCAGATGCAGCAGAGCCAGCAGGAGCATCAGCAGCAGATGCAGCTTCTGGCAACCGCCATCCAGGGCAAGGCGAGCGCCCCAACCCCAGGTTTGGCTGATGACACCCACGTCCGGAAGACGGTAAGACGCGCATTGCAGAAAATGACTCCCGGGGATGATGTTGAGGCCTTCCTGACGGTGTTTGAGAGGGTCGCTGAGAGGGAAAAACTTCCGCCAGAGCAGTGGGCAGAGGTACTTGCGCCATACCTGACGGGAGAACCCCAGAAGGCGTACTATGATTTGACCTTGCAGGATGCCAAAGAGTATCACAAATTGAAAGCCGAGATTCTCGCACGTTTGGGGGTGACACTGACTGTCAGGGCACAGCGAGTTCACTCCTGGGGCTATCACCGGGACAAACCACCTCGTTCCCAAATGTTTGATCTGTTGCACCTGGTCCAGAAATGGCTGCAGCCAGAATCCTCTGCGCCTGCACAGATGGTAGAACGGGTGATGATGGATCGGTTTGTCCATTCCCTCCCGAGGCCTATACAGTCTTGGGTTGCCCAGGGTGATCCCCAGAATGCCGACGAGCTGATCGGTCTGGTTGAGAGATACCAAGGGTTGGAAGGCTCCTTCGGGAGGCAGCCCATGCCGTACTGGGGGTCCCAGAAGGCAGCTGAGTCCCAAAAAAGGGGTGGTGCGTCCAAGGTCACAAAGGGCGGGGGAGGTGGTGCCCAAGGTCCCCACGGGTGATATTATTTGTTGGAGGTGCCACAAGCCAGGACATATAGCTGCCCGTTGTTCCCAAACCACTGAGCAGATGAACTGCAGCATGGGACGCCGTTGTTCATACTATGCGTATCCAGCCTGTAGTGTGAACTCTCCATCCAACGAGGGACCTCAAGCGTGTCCCGTAAAGGTGAACGGTCGAGCAGTAACGGCACTGTTAGACTCGGGGAGCCTAGTGACCCTGGTGAGGGCCACTTTTCCTCTCCACCTGCTCCCAGGAAAGAAGGTCGGAGTGCGGTGCCTACATGGTGATGCAAAGGACTACCCTATGGCCAGGGTGGACATTGAAACGGCATGTGGCACTGAGTCCCACATAGTCGGCGTGGTTCAGGACTTGTTGCACCCTATAATTATTGGCCGGGATTTCTGTTTGTTTTGGGATTTGTGGGGAAATGGTTCTGAGCTCCCTGGCAGGGAACCAGTGAACCCTGGAAGGGTATCGCCCCACCCAGAGGCAGACAGTTTTCCTTTTTGTGTTCTGGTTGGGGATGAGGAGGAAGTATCCCCTACATCTGACATTCTGGAGTTAGAAGTTACCGGTGAAAATTTTGGGACTGCCCAACATAGTGACCCCACTCTCAGGGAAGCCTTTAATAATGTCACAGTTATTGACGGGGTGGTACAGGAGCCGGGGGCAGACACAAGATTTCCCCATTTTCTGTTGAGGGGGGAGTTGTTGTACCGTGTCACGAAAATACGGGAGGAGTTGGTAGAGCAGTTGATAGTGCCGGGTCCGTATAGACGGAAAGTGTTGGACATGGCCCATTCACACATCTTGGGTGGACACCTGGGGGTGGAAAAAACGCAGGAACGGGTTGTGCAGAGGTTCTATTGGCCTGGGTGTCACCGGGAAATAGTGAACTATTGCAGGTCCTGCCCTACATGTCAGCTAACTGCTCCTACTCCTCATTTCCGGAACCCCCTTGTGCCACTGCCCATTATTGAGGTACCGTTCGAGAGAATTGCCATGGACTTGGTCGGTTCCTTAGTTAAATCAGCTCGGGGCCATCAGTATATATTAGTCATCCTGGACTATGCCACACGCTATCCTGAGGCCATTCCCTTGAGAAATTCTTCCTCAAAAAGCATAGCCCGCGAGTTGGTCCATGTCTTTTCCCGGACAGGTCTGCCAAAGGAGATCCTGACTGACCAGGGTACAACTTTCATGAGCAAGGTGATGAGGGAGTTATGCAAAGCCCTGAAGATCTCCCAGTTGAGGACCTCGGTGTACCATCCCCAGTCAGATGGCCTTGTTGAGAGGTTTAACACGACCCTAAAGAGCATGCTGAGAAAAGCTATAGAGAAAGACGGTAGAGACTGGGATTGTCTCTTACCCTATCTGATGTTTTCCATTCGTGAAGTTCCACAGGCCTCCACAGGGTTCTCACCGTTTGAACTTCTATATGGCCGACATCCGCGATGACTCCTGGATATAGCCAAGGAAACCTGGGAGGCCGAAGTCACACCCCACAGAAGCGTCATTGAGCATGTGGCCCTGATGCAGCAGAGGATTGCAAAGGTGATGCCTATCGTGAAAGAACACCTTCTCCAAGCACAAGAAGCTCAAGCCAGGGTCTACAACCGGTCTGCAAGAGTGAGGCAGTTCAATCCGGGAGACCGAGTTCTTGTGTTAGTTCCAACGGTGGAAAGCAAGTTCTTGGCCAAATGGCAAGGGCCATATGAGGTCGTCGAGAAACTTGGTGAGGTAAATTATAAAATTCACCAACCAGGAAGACGGAAACCATTCCAAGTTTACCATGTCAACCTCATCAAGCCATGGCAAGATAGAGAGCCGACAGCAACTCCATCATTGTTAAGCAACCCAGAAGGTGAGGTTGGAGCGGTTACTATAGCAGAGACGCTATCAAAGACCCAGAAACAGCAGTGCCGGGAGTTACTCCAGAAAAACAGGGACCTGTTTTCAGAATTGCCAGGATACACGAAGGTCATAGAGCACGAGGTCCTAACAGAGCCACATGTGCGGGTGAATGTGAAACCTTATCGTATTCCTGAGGCTCGTCGAGAAGTTATCTCCAAGGAAGTGGAGCGTATGTTGAGGCTTGGGGTCATTGAGGAATCCAAGAGCGGTTGGTCGAGCCCAATTGTCCTGGTCCCAAAACCTGATGGAGAGTGGAGGTTTTGCAACGACTATCGGAAGTTGAATGAAGTCTCCAAGTTCGACGCTTATCCCATGCCCCGTATTGATGAGCTCATCGAAAGGCTTGGGCACGCCAGATATATATCCACCTTGGATTTGACGAAGGGGTATTGGCAGATCCCCATGGCACAGGAAGCCAAGGAGAAGACGGCCTTTTCGACACCTGATGGATGCTTCCAATATGCCCGGATGCCGTTTGGCCTACAGGGAGCTCCGGCGACCTTCCAGAGGGCTATGGATAGAGTCCTTGCACCCCATAAGGCCTACGCTGCTGCGTACCTAGATGATATCGTCATCTTTAGCCCGGACTGGGAGAGTCATCTGGAGAAAGTCCAAGCGGTGTTGGATGCTATAAGAGAGGCCGGATTTACTATAAACCCGAAGAAGTGCGCCTTGGGTAAAGAAGAAGCTAAGTACCTTGGATACATAGTGGGTCATGGAGAAATAAAACCCCAAATCAATAAAGTGGAGGCAATCCAAACATGGCCAAAACCAGTTTCCAAGAAACAAGTTAAAGCCTTCCTGGGAATCGTGGGATATTACAGGAGGTTCATCCCAAACTTCGCCACGATGGCTGCGCCTCTGACTGACCTGCTAAAAGGGACAAAATCAGTAATGGTTAAGTGGTCCGAAGAAAAAGAGTCAGCCTTCCAAGAAATGAAAAACGCTTTGTGTAAGCAACCCGTTCTGATGGCCCCAAACTTCAAGAAAGAGTTTATTCTTCAGACAGATGCCTCAGATGTTGGGGTGGGAGCAGTCCTTTCCCAAGAACTACATGGGGAGGAGCATCCTGTTCTCTATCTGAGTAGGAAGCTGTCCTCATCTGAAAAGAACTACTCAGTTGTTGAGAAGGAGTGCTTGGCCATAAAATGGGCAGTGGACACATTGCGGTACTATCTGCTGGGACGTAAATTTAGACTGGTATCTGACCATGCCCCCCTTAGGTGGATGAGAGAAACGAAAGGAAGAAATGCTAGAGTCACCCGTTGGTTCTTAGCCCTGCAGGACTTCAGTTTCCATGTGGAACATAGGGCCGGAAAGCTGCACGGTAATGCGGATGCCCTGTCAAGAATCCCTTGTCTAGTGGGAGAAAGTGCCAAGCCCCACGGCTTTAGGCAGAGGGGGGAGGTATGTAGCGTGGCTAAAGGATGTCTAATCGATGGGAGATATGTGTCTTATAGATGGCTTGTTGCTGTGATGTAGCCATGGCTACCTATATGTGTTTCAGGACCTGTGGTGATGTCACAACCACATGTCTGGTCATGTGATGGGTTCTGGGTGTGGTTAGACATATAAAAGAAAGCCTAATGCTTAACACAGGTAGGTATGTGTGGAGGTGAAACCCTCCTGAGTGTGTTACGGCTTCAGGACTGAGCCGGATGAACTGGACACTTGCTTTTCTTTGCCTGAACCAAAGGCCCATTTTGCTTTCTGTTATTTGCCACATGGTTTATGAAGCAATAAACCCAGTGAACTTTAACGGATCACGTCTCCTGAGTATCAGCCGTCACAGCTGAGTGAGTGAAATCCTTACAATATCTATCGTTTCTGTCTATCTATCATATCTATCTTATTTATCTATGGATCTGTCTATCGTATTTATCTATGGTATCTATCTATCGATATATCTTTCTATTATCCACCGATATATCTATCTATAAATATATCTATATAGATATATGATAGATAGATAGATATATAGATAATAGATAATAGATAAATACTGTAGATAATAGATAGATAGATACGATACATAGATACGATAGATATCTATCAAATCTATCTATTGTATCTATCATATCAATCTATTGTATCCATCTATCGCATCTATCTATTGTATCCATCTAGCATTTCTATCTATCTATCTATCTATCTATCTATCGATATATCTGTCTATAAATATACAGTATCTATCTATATATAGATATATCGATAGATAGATAATAGATAGATAACAGATAAATAGATAATAGATAGATAGATAATAGTTAAACAGGTGATTGATAGATGGATACGATAGATACGATATATGGATCACACAAGCGAGAAACTCAGAGGAGTCTCGCATCTTAATACCCGGCACTGCTGTCGGCACTCGGGTGCGGAGCGTACAGCTGCATGTATTTCTGTGCAGCTGCACGCTCCACTCCCGAGTGCCGGCAGCAGTGCCGGGTATTAAGATGCGAGACTCGTCTGAGTTTCTCGCATGTGTGATCCCGGCCTTAAATAAAGACACACACACGAAATCTGCGTTAGGCCGGGGTCACACTCGCGAGAAACTCACACAAGTTTCTCGCTTCAATACCCGGCACTGCCGTGGGCACTCAGGACTGGAGTGTGCGGCTGCATGTATTTCTATGCAGCTGAACGCTCCGGTCCTGAGTTCCCGCGGCAGTGTCGGGTATTTACCCCGGCCTTAAGTGCAATGTTTAATTAAAAAAAAAATGGTGTGGACTCCCGCGCAATTTTCTGTGCCAGAGAGGGAAAGCCAGCAACTGGGGGACTGATATTTGTAGCCTGGGAAGGGGTTAATACCCATGGAGCTTCCCAAGGCTATGAATATCAGCCCACAGCTGTCTGCGTAGCCTTTACTGGCTATAAAAATAGGGGGACCCCCCAAAAAATGATGTGGGGTCCCCCTATAATTTATAGCCAGAAAGGCTATGCAGACAGCTGCGGGCTGATATTCATAGCCTAGAGAGGGACCATGGATATTGCTTTCCCCCCCCCCCCCGGCTACAAATACCAGCCCCCAGCCTCCCCAGAAATGCTTAGCCTCTCTCTTCCCACTCCCGAGTAGCGGTGGGATAAGGGGTAATAAGGGGTTAATGACACCTTCGGTGACAATAAGCCCAGTTAATAATGGTGAGGCATCAATGAGACACCTATCCATTATTAATCCTAGTAAAGTGTAAATAAAACACAGACTCTAGAAAAAAGTACTTTAATGAAATGATTACACACACTTTTTGACCATATCTTTATTGTACGCTCAATCCTCTTGAAGACCCTCGTCCTGCAAAAAAGCAAAAAAAACAAAAACAAATTCATACTACCTGTCCGCAGATATCCCATAACGAGTGTCCCACAACGAGTCCAGCTCTGCTACATCTGGATGCCTGACATCTAGACATAGCAGAGCTTGTAGATGATCGCTGGAGATAACTCTCCAGCGATCACCTACATTCTAGCACTCATGGTCAGCTGACCGTGAGAACCAGCCTAGTGTGACCGGAGATAACCCCCGATCACGTGCATAGCAGTTCTCGCGGTAAGCTAAGTTATCGGGAGAACTTATCTTACTGTGAGAACTGCAGTGGACGGGGGGCTTCCGGCGGCGGGACAGGTAAGCCGGCATATAACATGCGTAGTAAGCTTCATTAATGCAATTTCTACGCATTACACTAATCATTAGATGCGATTTTATTGCATCTAATGATTATCTATGGGAAATTTACGGCGCTGCGACGGAGCATCGACGCACTGTAAACAGACATGCTGCGTTCTGAAAAGACGCACTGCATGTCCGTTTACACGGGTCTGCCGCCTGCGTGTTTTACCGCATAGTGGAGACGGGATTTCATGAAATCCCCTCCACTATGCTGTAACATCTGGACCTTGCGTGTTTGACGCTGCGGCTCTATGCAGCGTCAAACACGCAGCGGCGTTTCCTGAACGTGGACACATACCCTTAGAAGTTGATGTATCTTTTTTAGCCCCCGGAGTGGTGTGGCACAGGAGTTTAAGAAAAGATAGAAGCATCATTAAAGGAATGGAAAGTCCACAATATGAAAGATTATCTGTTATGACACAACAGAACTGTACAGAACAGACTCAAACTGACAGTGTCACTGACAGGGGTAACATCATCCTGCTGTGACTGAGATGAGTGATGGTGAGCTATATTTCCATAATGTCCTCTTCTTTATCCCCACTAATACCCTTACCACGAGAAAAGGAGGTCAATTGTGACCAGGATGGCTGTAACAAGTGAGGGTGGTGCTGCTGCTAGAAGCTCCTAGATACAGAGCTATATATTTTTTCACATCACCCCAATCCATTGCTTCTTTTACTTTTACGATATCATTTTTACAACATTATACTATAACACATTTTTTAAATTTTATATATAGACTACAATATTACCTTTTCATAATATTTTCAACCCCAGTTATTCAACCCTTGCCAAAATAGACTGCACATGAAATGCTAGGTAGATGCATGATCATAGAGCTTAAGGTCACTGCATTGCTGTGACATATACAGTACATTAGTCAAATAATACTAGTAGAAAAGGTTGCAAAAACAGACATGCTCAATTAAATTTCTATATTTTTTTAAAATTATTTTTCTATTTTTTTACAAAAATCCTCCCCTCTTGCTAAAAAGAACCTAACAAGGAATTCTAGGTAGGTAGGTGCAAGTAAAGAAAGCAAAATGGGTGGTGTGTACGGTTGGCAAATTTGACAAGTAAAAAAGGTTTATAAACACCAACGTGCAGTCAGAAGTATAGATTTTTTTAAAAAACCTTTTTTCTATTTTTTATCAAAGTTCAACTGCCTTTTCCAAAAAGATACTCTAGGAACACTTCCATAAAAATTGTTCCACAGTCCAGATTTTTCTTTCTTTGCAAAAATAATTGTGCTGCCTTGCTGTTGCTTTCCAGTGCTTTAAGAGTGAAGAAAAATGTATTTCAAATGCAGTGGGACAGATGCCAGCTACACAATATCACCGATCAATAATACTGACATTGCTGATGTTACCTCTCCTATCTCTCTCTCTCCCTACTACTGTCCTCTCCTTCTGTGCTGCAGTTGTACAACACATTACTGTCTGAAATATTTGTCCAATATCTTATGGCTTCTCTTACCTCTGTAGCTGAGATTCTTACTACTGATTTCAAGCAGGACATCACCCCTAAACGAAGACATCTCAATACATTTGAGTGCTGTCTGGATTCTTTTGTGGATTATAACTGAGCTGTGAGATCTGACATATTCTGCCTTTCCTGAATCACCCTAAAATGGCTGCTGAGTTTCCTGCCTCAACTTTTATGCAGTCTCTTTAGTCCCTCTTGATTGGTTGCGCTTTACCATGTGATATAATAAGCTGCAGAATGTAAAAGCCTGTTCGGCCACCACGCCTGAGGGTATGTGAGCCTTATATGTAGAAGGAAGGATGGAAGGCTCACGCATATCACCCCCAAAATTCCCGCCACCATATTATATATTCCAGAAAATTGCACCAATGTATAATATAGCGGCGGGAATTTATTGGGTGATTTGTGTGAATTGAATCAAAAAGTGTTCCAATTCGCCAGAATTTGAGAATTTTTGTTCAGTTGGGCACAAATTTGATTTGCATCAAATCGATTTGCTCATCTCTAATAAATATCATGAATTGAGTGAACTTTTATTAATTTGTTTGTAGATAAAGATGAACGGGATGAAATGTAACCCTCCGGAGAATCCATATTTATCCTTCTATGAGAAAAGCTAGAGATGCTGATGACAAGTATAGATTATGTGAAAGACCAGATATAATGTAGAGTGAATAAAACTGCTTGCGTGGTTCTTCGCATTGATGGAGGAGATACATTTTAACTCTTCCAAGGCATAATGCCCGTGTGTAGAAATGTTCTCATCTGATCCCTGCATTTCTCCATCCGATTGCTTGTGTGAAAACCTACAATATAAGATCATCCCTTCATTCATTGTGGATGATGTCGACTTCTGCATTGACAAGCAGGAGACTGGAATTCCCAGTCGGACTACGCACATTTCGAGACATCTCTACACATCATTAAGGCTGGAAGTTCCTTTTTACTTCAAGATGGACATTCTCATTCTTGTTGTTTCTCTCAAGTCGTGGTGATTCTATCTCGCCATAATAAACCCCTTGCCTCATTAGCTACAGAGATTATTTAATGTATACAGCACATGAATCATCCATACAAAACACTCAGACAAATGATCGAGAGATTATGCCGATCATCTCTGTTATTATACAATATATCACAGACTGTTATTATACAATGTATTACAAAATGTATAGACCCAATAGTCATCAGATGAGATATAGGGTAATATAAGGCACAATGGAACTGCTCAACTTATGGCAAAATGTATCAGTCAAAAAGTAGTAGTCTCTGGGAAAAGAGAAAAATTCTCCATAGGCCTCTCAATTTTAGCAAAAAAGGTAGTGTGGTCCCAACAGTCTGCTTCCATATTCTCAACGACTGGAAAGTCACATGCATAATATAGGTTGTGTCCACTGACGTGTTTGCTTCCATTTACATTTGTTTAGAAAATTAATTGATCCATACAAAGTCTTCTACCATGACATAGAAATAGGTGAATCCATCAAAGAATCTTTTTAAATATTTTTTTTACAACATGTTATTTCTGGTAATTCAGTTCAAACTTTTTCACTTGAATAGCCACGGGGCATGTAGCCAGCCCCACACATTACACATTGATGGCATATCAAAGAATGAGAGGGACAGAAAGACAATAAAATGCAAGAAAAGGAAAGGCAAGGCAATGCAGAAAAGGAAAGAAGGAAGGATGGAAGTGAAGAAAGGAAGGAAATAAAGAAAAATAAGAGAAGGAAGGACGATGGACAAGGAAGGAAGGAAGGGCGATGGGCAAGGAAGGAAGGAAGGAAGGGCGATGGGCAAGGAAGGAAGAAATGAAGGTAAGGGGGAAAGGATGGTAAAGAAGGAGGGAACGAAAGGAAGAAAAAAAAGGAGGGAAGAAAGAAAGATAATGACAGACACAAATTACACATTGATCGCATATCAAAGAGTGAGAGGGACGGAAAGGCAAGGCAATAAAATGCAAGGAAAGGGAAGACAAGGTGAGGTAATGCACAAAAGGAAAGAAAAAAGGACGGAAATGAAGAAAGGAAGGAAATAAAGAAAAATAAGGGAAGGAATAATGAAAGAAGGAGAGAAAGAAAGAAAGAAAGAAAGAAAGAAAGAAAGAAAGAAAGAAAGAAAGAAAGACCATGGAAGGAAGACATGAAGTTAAGAGGGAAGGAAAGTTAAGAAGGAGTGAGCAGAAGGAAGAAAAGAAAGGATGTAAAGAAGAAAGGAAAGAAAGAAAGATAGAAAGAAAGAAAGAAAGAAAGAAAGAAAGAAAGAAAGAAAGAAAGAAAGAAAGAAAGAAAGAAAGGTAATGACCATCTAGGCAGGTAATCACTGTAGTATATTAAAATGTCCACTGTCTTGTTATCCTGAAAGAAACGTGTTGTAGCTTGTTAATTGGACAGGAGCTAGTGAGCGTGTGCAGTAGGAAGTTTAACTGTGGGGACCTGGAGATGAGTTATGCCTTGAATGATCAAACTCTCCACAGGTCATAGCAGGACATCTTACTGCACATGCTCACCTCCAGTGCCATTCCAGTGGTCTCTGTGGCCAGTCAGTTTTACTTCACTCTCCTTTTCTATGGAAGGATCTGACATCTGGAGGAAGTCTGATTTGTCTGAAGGAGGCGAAAATGAAGCCAGTATTGATTGGACTCAGGGATTATGTGACATAACAATGTCAAGTGAGCCTCGGGAGAGTCAATGGCAGCATCGCTAGAATGGTGCCGACATTGGAGATGAGTATATGTGCTATTATTTTACTGGGGGAAGAATAGTGCTTGAGAAGGGGTTGTCCGAGTAGTGGACAACCCTTTTAAGTAACCTAAACCTTAAGGCTGTGTGCACATTTTGCGTTTTTTTCACGTTTTTTCCCGATAAAAACGCTATAAAAACCACAAAAAAAAACCGCATACAATAAGCATCCCATCATTTAGGATGAATTCCGCATGTTTTGTGCACATGATGCATTTTTTTCCGTGAAAAAAACGCATCGCGGTAAAAGCCGCAGCATGTTCATTAATTTTTTGTTTCTTTTGCGGATTTCCCACTACAAAATGCATTGGGAAGTGTCCGGAAAAAAACGCGGCAAAAACGCTGCAAAAACGCATGCGGTTTTCTTGTGGATTTCTTGCAGAGAATGTCCGGTTTTTCTCAGGAATTTTCTGCGAGAAATCCTGAAAGTGTGCACATAGCCTAAACCTTATCTTGTCATATCTGTCACTGGACATAACAAAATTGACTATATTTGAGCAATCATTGGTAACATTACACGGCCACCATGGTTATGTTCATTATAAGGATACAGGCACTTGGGACTGGTACTTGCTAATTTTCTGCAGTGGAAAATCTGCAGTGCAAAAAACATGGAAATCATGACATTTTTTTGTAACAGATATTGTTGTATAAATGTTACAGATTTGCCACAGCTTTTACTCTTCACATTGCAAAGGGTGAAATATGCATAAATTGGTGCGCTGGGAAAAAAAAAATCTGCTTCACTGTTTGATTCATGCTTAGGAATTTTCAACAGATGGCGCTATAGAGTTCAAGTCCTCTTTCTCTCTGAAGAGACAATTTGCATATTACATTTCCCAGAGGAGCATTGCATGGCGAATAAGCCTCCTTACCTTGACAAGCCAAGGCTGGTATGTCACTCTCCACAAGGAGAAACCTTACTCTATAGACCTCAGTCCAAAGCCTCTCACCTAGCCAAATCAATTCTCATGCTTTGCACAGACGAGGGCCAACAGCCCGAAACACCGTGTCTGCAAGATGAGATTCTGATATAGCTTTTATCCCAAGTCATATTGTGAGACTCATTAAAGGGTTGATTGTGACTTCCAAGAGGTGGTGCTATCGAGTTCAAGTCCTCTTTCTCTCTGAAGAGGCAATATAATCAATCAAATGTCTGAGAATATTCCAAAAAGACTGCGAAGGCTTATCAATAGAGAATCCTAATACTATCTAATAGACCTGACAGAATAACAAATCTGCAGGTGGTCGGGCATCTAGGAAATAGCGACCACAATATTGTACAGTTTCACCTGTCTTTCACTAGGGGGACTTGTCAGGGAGTCACAAAAACACTGAACTTTAGGAAGGCAAAGTTTGACCAGCTTAGAGATGCCCTTAATCTGGTAGACTGGGACAATATCCTCAGAAATAAGAACACATAATAAATGGAAAATGTTTAAGAACATTCTAAATAGGCACTGTAAGCGGTTTATACCTTGTGGGAATAAAAGGACTAGAAATAGGAAAAACCCAATGTGGCTAAACAAAGAAGTAAGACAGGCAATTAACAGTAAAAAGAAAGCATTTGCACTACTAAAGCAGGATGGCACCATTGAAGCTCTAAAAAACTATAGGGAGAAAAATACTTTATCTAAAAAACTAATTAAAGCTGCCAAAAAGGAAACAGAGAAGGACATTGCTAAGGAGAGTAAAACTAATCCCAAACTGTTCTTCAACTATATCAATAGTAAAAGAATAAAAACTGAAAATGTAGGCCCCTTAAAAAATTGTGAGGAAAGTATGGTTGTAGATGATGAGGAAAAAGCTAGCATATTAAACACCTTCTTCTCCACGGTATTCACGGTGGAAAATGAAATGCTAGGTGAAATCCCAAGAAACACTGAAAACCCTATATTAAGGGTCACCAATCTAACCCAAGAAGAGGTGCGAAACCGGCTAAATAAGATTAAAATAGATAAATCTCCGGGTCCGGATGGCATACACCCACGAGTACTAAGAGAACTAAGTAATATAATAGATAAACTATTATTTCTTATTTTTAGGGACTCTATAGCGACGGGGTCTGTTCCACAGGACTGGCGCATAGCAAATGTGGTGCCAATATTCAAAAAGGGCTCTAAAAGTGAACCTGGAAATTATAGGCCAGTAAGTCTAACCTCTATTGTTGGTAAAATATTTGAAGGGTTTCTGAGGGATGTTATTCTGGATTATCTCAATGAGAATAACTGTTTAACTCCATATCAGCATGGGTTTATGAGAAATCGCTCCTGTCAAACCAATCTAATCAGTTTTTATGAAGAGGTAAGCTATAGGCTGGACCACGGTGAGTCATTGGACGTGGTATATCTCGATTTTTCCAAAGCGTTTGATACCGTGCCGCACAAGAGGTTGGTACACAAAATGAGAATGCTTGGTCTGGGGGAAAATGTGTGTAAATGGGTTAGTAACTGGCTTAGTGATAGAAAGCAGAGGGTGGTTATAAATGGTATAGTCTCTAACTGCGTCGCTGTGACCAGTGGGGTACCGCAGGGGTCAGTATTGGGACCTGTTCTCTTCAACATATTCATTAATGATCTGGTAGAAGGTTTACACAGTAAAATATCGATATTTGCAGATGATACAAAACTATGTAAAGCAGTTAATACTAGAGAAGATAGTATTCTGCTACAGATGGATCTGGATAAGTTGGAAACTTGGGCTGAAAGGTGGCAGATGAGGTTTAACAATGATAAATGTAAGGTTATACACATGGGAAGAATGAATCAATATCACCATTACACACTGAACGCGAAACCACTAGGTAAATCTAACAGGGAGAAGGACTTGGGGATCCTAGTTAATGATAAACTTACCTGGATCAGCCAGTGCCAGGCAGCAGCTGCCAAGGCAAACAGGATCATGGGGTGCATTAAAAGAGGTCTGGATACACATGATGAGAGCATTATACTGCCTCTGTACAAATCCCTAGTTAGACCGCACATGGAGTACTGTGTCCAGTTTTGGGCACCGGTGCTCAGGAAGGATATAATTGAACTAGAGAGAGTACAAAGGAGGGCAACAAAATTAATAAAGGGGATGGGAGAACTACAATACCCAGATAGATTAGCAAAATTAGGATTATTTAGTCTAGAAAAAAGACGACTGAGAGGCGATCTAATAACCATGTATAAGTATATAAGGGGACAATACAAATATCTCGCTGAGGATCTGTTTATACCAAGGAAGGTGATGGGCACAAGGGGGCATTCTTTGCGTCTGGAGGATAGAAGGTTTTTCCACCAATATAGAAGAGGATTCTTTACTGTTAGGGCGGTGAGAATCTGGAATTGCTTGCCTGAGGAGGTGGTGATGGCGAACTCAGTCGAGGGGTTCAAGAGAGGCCTGGATGTCTTCCTGGAGCAGAACAATATTGTTTGTGATACATTATGTTACTTCAAAAATCCTGTCTTTCTCATAAGAAGTGAGACTCAAATGTGGGATAATGAATTTTAATGAATACCCCTGCCCAATAGATTACACTTTGGTGCAGGGGTATTTACTTTCCTGAATTTTCTGTACACTGACAATAGCCTGATGAAAGGGCCAGTTGGGCCCTGAAACGCCTAGCTCAATTAAAAAGAGGCTAGTGGAATTCCTTCCTGCATTACTTGACAGCAATCGATTAAACCACCTGTTTTCTTACATTTCCTTGGGATTACAAGAGGAGCAAGACCATGAATGACTCAGACTTTAAAGTTGGACTTCAGAAAGGCAGATTTTAATGGACTCGGAAAGAAGGTAGGAAAGGTCTCATGGCTGGATGTTCTAAAAGACAGAAATGTCCAAGAAAGATGGGAGATTTTGCCAAATGAAATTCTCACTGCACAATCAGTAACAATTACAAAGCGAAGGAGGAATTGTAAGCATTGAAATAGACCAGGATGGGTGAACACAGAACTAAATCACTTGAGAAATCTGCATTAAATGGAAAGAGGAGGGCATATCTAAAAAAGAATATAATGCTGTTTGCAGGAATGCAGGGCAATCGTTAAAAGAGCTAAAGCCAGTAATGAAGTGAGGCTTGCAAGGGAGATCAAAAACAGTTAAAAAGAAGTTTGGGGGTATTTCAAAGCAAAAGAAAAGTCAAAGATGCAAAAAGATATTTACAGGAATGAAAAGATGAAGAGTTCAAAAATGATGTTGAGTAGGCCAAATTTTTAAATTCCTATTTTGCATCTGTGTTCTCTAAGAAATCAATAGTAACATCAACTGATCTTCACGGTGCCATAAAGTAAAATAATCCACACTATCTATAAACAGAGAGATGGTGAGAGAACACTTTGCTAATTTAAATGAATTTAAATCTTCTGGCCCAGTAGAATTACATTTTAGAGTACTAAGAAGTATCATTTCTCCTTGCAGAGAATGACATGTTAAGCACACACACACTAAAAATAGCCGTGGAGCGCTCCTGACCAGACCTAGGCGCCTCGTCACAGCCTAAGAACTATCTAGCCCTAGAGATAGAAAATAAAGCCTACCTTGCCTCAGAGAAATTCCCCAAAGGTAATGGAAGACCCCACATATATTGACTGTGAGTAAAGATGAAAGTCACAAACGCAGAGATGAAACAGGTTTCAGCAAAGGGAGGCCAGACTTACTAAATAGACAGAGGATAGGAAAGGTAACTTTGCGATCAGCACAAAAACCTACAAAAGACCACGCAGAGTGTGCAAAAAAGACCTCCACACCGACTCACGTGAGTCGGTGCGGAGGGACCACTCTGCATCCCAGAGCTTCCAGCTAGCAAGACAAAATCATAAAAACCAGCTGGACAAGAAAACAGTGAACAAATAATGACTATCAGGAACTTAGCTTCTGCAGGAGAAGGCAGGTCACCAGAGAGATCCAGGAGCGAACTGAACAAATGCAAAAACATTGACAGCTGGCATGGAGTAACGATCTGAGAGGAGTTAAATAGAGCAGCCAACCAAAGGACAACCCACGTCACCTGTGTAAGGAACCTCAGAAGCAGCAGCTTCACTCATAGCCACCAGAGGGAGCCCATAGACAGAACTCGCTGAAGTACCACTCACGACCACAGGAGGGAGTTCGACAACAGAATTCACAACAGTACCCCCCCTTGAGGAGGGGTCACCGAACCCTCACCAGAGCCCCCAGGCCGATCAGGATGAGCCAAATGAAAGGCATGAACAAGATCGGCAGCATGAACATCAGAGGCAAAAACCCATGAATTATCTTCCTGACCATAACCCTTCCACTTGACCAGGTACTGGAGTTTCCGTCTTGAAACACGAGAATCCAAAATCTTCTCCACCACATACTCCAACTCCCCCTCGACCAACACCGGGGCAGGAGGATCAATGAAGGGAACCATAGGCGCCACGTATCTCCGCAACAACGACCTATGGAACACATTATGGATGGCAAAAGAAGCTGGAAGATCCAAACGAAATGACACAGGATTAAGAACTTCAGAAACCTTATATGGTCCAATGAAACGAGGCTTAAATTTAGGAGAGGAAACCTTCATAGGAACGTGACGAGATGACAACCAAACCAAATCCCCAACACGAAGTCGGGGACCAACACAACGCCGGCGGTTAGCGAAACGTTGAGCCTTCTCCTGGGACAATGTCAAATTGTCCACCACATGAGTCCAAATCTGCTGCAACCTGTCCACCACCGCATCCACACCAGGACAGTCTGAAGACTCAACCTGCCCTGAAGAGAAACGAGGATGGAAACCAGAATTACAGAAAAACGGAGAAACTAAAGTAGCCGAGGTGGCCCGATTATTAAGGGCGAACTCAGCGAAAGGCAAGAAAGACACCCAATCATCCTGATCAGCAGAAACAAAGCATCTCAGATATGTCTCCAAAGTCTGATTAGTTCGTTCGGTTTGGCCATTAGTCTGAGGATGGAAAGCCGAAGAAAAAGACAAATCAATGCCCATCTTAGCGCAAAAGGACCGCCAAAATCTCGAAACAAACTGGGAACCTCTGTCCGAGACGATGTTCTCTGGAATGCCATGCAAACGAACCACATGCTGGAAAAACAATGGCACCAAATCAGAGGAGGAAGGCAGTTTAGATAAGGGTACCAAATGGACCATCTTAGAGAAGCGATCACAAACCACCCAAATGACCGACATCTTTTGAGAAACAGGGAGATCAGAAATAAAATCCATGGAAATATGCGTCCAGGGCCTCTTCGGGATCGGCAAGGGCAAAAGCAACCCACTGGCACGAGAACAACAGGGCTTAGCCCGAGCACAAATCCCACAGGACTGCACAAAAGAATGCACATCCCGTGACAAAGAAGGCCACCAAAAGGATCTAGCCACCAAATCTCTGGTACCAAAGATTCCAGAATGACCAGCCAATACTGAACAATGAATCTCCGAGATAACTCTACTAGTCCATCTATCAGGGACAAACAGTTTCTCCGTAGGACAACGGTCAGGTCTATCAGCCTGAAACTTTTGCAGCACACGCCGCAAATCAGGGGAAATGGCAGACAAAATTACCCCTTCTTTAAGAATACCCGCCGGCTCTGGAACACCCGGAGAGTCAGGCACAAAACTCCTTGACAGGGCGTCAGCCTTCACATTCTTAGATCCCGGAAGGTATGAAACCACAAAATCAAAACGGGAGAAAAAGAGCGACCATCGAGCCTGTCTAGGGTTCAACCGTTTGGCAGACTCGAGATAAGTTAAATTCTTGTGATCCGTCAAGACCACCACGCGATGTTTAGCTCCTTCAAGCCAACGTCGCCACTCCTCGAATGCCCACTTCATGGCCAACAACTCCCGATTGCCCACATCATAATTGCGCTCAGCAGGCGAGAATTTTCTAGAAAAGAAGGCACAGGGTTTCATCACCGAGCCATCAGAACTTCTTTGCGACAAAACAGCCCCTGCTCCAATTTCAGAAGCATCAACCTCCACCTGAAAAGGAAGCGAAACATCTGGCTGGCACAACACAGGGGCAGAAGCAAAACGACGCTTCAACTCCTGAAAAGCCTCTAGAGCCGCAGAGGACCAATTGACCACATCAGCACCTTTCTTGGTCAAATCAGTCAACGGCTTAGCAACACTGGAAAAGTTAGTGATGAAGCGACGATAAAAATTAGCAAAGCCCAGGAACTTCTGCAAGCTCTTCACAGATGTCGGCTGAGTCCAATCGTAAATGGCCTGAACCTTAACAGGGTCCATCTCAATAGTAGAAGGGGAAAAAATGAAATCCAAAAATGAAACCTTCTGAACTCCAAAGAGACATTTAGACCCCTTCACAAACAAGGAATTCGCACGAAGGACCTGGAACACCATTCTGACCTGCTTCACATGAGATTCCCAATCATCCGAAAAGACCAAAATGTCATCCAAATATACAATCTTGAATTTATCCAGGTTCTCTCGGAAGATGTCATGCATAAAGGACTGAAACACAGATGAAGCATTAAAAAGCCCGAATGGCATAACCAGGTACTCAAAATGGCCCTCGGGCGTATTAAATGCCGTCTTCCATTCATCACCCTGTTTAATTCGCACAAGATAATACGCACCACGAAGATCTATCTTGGTGAACCAACTAGCCCCCTTAATCCGAGCAAATAAATCAGACAGCAGTGGCAAAGTTTACTGAAATTTGACTGTGATCTTATTAAGAAGGCGGTAATCAATACAAGGTCTCAAAGAACCATCCTTCTTGGCCACAAAAAAGAACCCTGCTCCCAATGGTGACGACGACGGGCGAATATGACCCTTCTCCAAGGATTCCTTTACATAACTCCGCATAGCAGCATGCTCTGGCACAGATAAATTAAACAGACGGCCCTTAGGAAACTTACTACCAGGAATCAAATCAATAGCACAGTCGCAATCCCTATGAGGAGGTAGGGCACCAGATTTGGACTCTTCAAATACATCCCGGTAATCTGATAAAAACTCAGGGACTTCAGAAGGAGTGGAAGGCGAAATTGACAATAATGGAACATCACCATGTACTCCATGACAACCCCAGCCGGACACAGACATAGATTTCCAATCCAACACTGGATTATGGACCTGTAGCCATGGCAACCCCAAAACGACCACATCATGCAGATTATGCAACACCAAAAAGCGAATATCCTCCTGATGTGCAGGAGCCATGCACATGGTCAATTGAGTCCAGTACTGAGGCTTATTCTTGGCCAAAGGCGTAGCATCAATTCCTCTCAATGGAATAGGATACTGCAAGGGCTCCAAGAAAAAACCACAGCGCCTGGCAAACTCCAAGTCCATCAAATTCAGGGCAGCACCTGAATCCACAAAGCCTTTACAGAATAGGACGACAGAGAGCAAATCAGAGTAACGGACAAAAGAAATTTAGACTGTACCGTACCAATGGTGGCAGACCTAGCGAACCGCTTAGTGCGCTTAGGACAATCGGAGATAGCATGAGTGGATTCACCACAGTAAAAACACAGCCCATTCCGACGTCTGTGTTCTTGCCGTTCAGCTGTGGTCAAAGTCCTATCACACTGCATAGGCTCAGGCCTATGCTCAGAGAATACCGCCAGATGGTGCACAGCTTTGCGCTCACGCATGCGCCGATCGATCTGAATGGCCAAAGACATAGACTCATTCATACCAGCAGGCGTGGGAAATCCCACCATGACATCCTTAAGGGCTTCAGAAAGACCCTTTCTGAAAATTGCCGCCAGGGCACATTCATTCCACTGAGTAAGCACAGACCACTTTCTAAACTTTTGACAGTAAACCTCCACTTCATCCTGACCCTGACACAAAGCCAGCAAGATTTTCTCTGCCTGATCCACTGAATTAGGTTCATCATAAAGCAATCCAAGCGCCAGAAAAAACGCAACAACATCACGCAATGCAGGATCTCCTGGCGCAAGCGAAAATGCCCAGTCTTGAGGGTCACCACGCAACAAAGAAATAATAATTTTTACCTGTTGAACGGGGTCACCAGAGGAGCGGGGTTTCAAAGCTAGAGACAGTTTACAATTATTTTTGAAATTCAAGAACCTAGATCTATCCCCAGAAAATAAGTCAGGAATAGGAATTCTAGGCTCTAACATAGGATTCTGAACCACAAAATCTTGAATGTTTTGTACCCTTGCAGAGAGATGATCCATACAAGAGGACAGACCTTGAATGTCCATATCTACACCTGTGTCCTGAACCACCCAAAGGTCTAGGGGAAAAGAAAGACAAAACACAGTGCAAAGAAAAAAAAATTGTCTCAGAAGTTCTCTTATCCCTCTCTTGAGATGCATTAATACTTTGGGCCAGCTGTACTGTTATGACCTGGTGGTTAGGAGCACCCGGACTGACCTGATAGTTAAACCTCATACAGGACGAGCTCTCGGATGTGGGAGCTCTGCTGACCGCAAGCCCTAATCCTATCACACACACTAAAAATAGCCGTGGAGCGCTCCTGACCAGACCTAGGCGCCTCGTCACAGCCTAAGAACTATCTAGCCCTAGAGATAGAAAATAAAGCCTACCTTGCCTCAGAGAAATTCCCCAAAGGTAAAGGAAGCCCCCCACATATATTGACTGTGAGTAAAGATGAAAGTCACAAACGCAGAGATGAAACAGGTTTCAGCAAAGGGAGGCCAGACTTACTAAATAGACAGAGGATAGGAAAGGTAACTTTGCGATCAGCACAAAAACCTACAAAAGACCACGCAGAGTGTGCAAAAAAGACCTCCGCACCGAATCACGGTGCGGAGGGACCACTCTGCATCCCAGAGCTTCCAGCTAGCAAGACAAAATCATGAAAACCAGCTGGACAAGAAAACAGTGAACAAATAATGACTATCAGGAACTTAGCTCCTGCAGGAGAAGGTAGGTCACCAGAGAGATCCAGGAGCGAACTGAACAAATGCAAAAACATTGACAGCTGGCATGGAGTAACGATCTGAGAGGAGTTAAATAGAGCAGCCAACCAAAGGACAACCCACGTCACCTGTGTAAGGAACCTCAGAAGCAGCAGCTTCACTCATAGCCACCAGAGGGAGCCCATAGACAGAACTCGCTGAAGTACCACTCACGACCACAGGAGGGAGTTCGACAACAGAATTCACAACACTAATGGTCGACATTGACTGTTAGGATTGCTACTTCCAATATTTTGCACTAGAGTTCTAGTCCTCTTCCTCTCTGTAGAGATAATTTGCATTTTAGGGTACTGAAAGAGATAGCAGAAGAAATTGCAGAACCACTAGCCAGAATCTTTGAAAATATCTGGCGAACAGGAGAAGTTCCAGAAGATTGGAGAAAGGCAAATGTTGTCCCTATCTTCAAAAAGGAAAGACGATGGAGCCAGTAAATTATACGCCAGTGAGCGTTACTTCTATACGAGGAAAGATATTCAAACAAATTATTAAACAACATGTATGTATTTACTTGGATAAGAATTAACAGTAATTAACCAAAGTCAACATGGGTTTGTAACAAAAAGTCATGCCAGACTAATCTAATTTCCTTCTATGATGGAATCACTGACTGGGTGGATCAGGGAAAATGCAGTACATATAGTATATATTGACTTCAGCAAAGCATTTGATAAAGTATCTCATACGATCCTTATTGAAAAAATGACAAAGTATACAATTGACAAGGCTATGGTTAGGTCATAACTGGCTCAGTTATCCTCCTCAAAGACTGATAATAAATGGTTGCACATCCAATTGGAAGAGTGTTTCAAGTGGGGTATCACAAGGCTCTTTCCTAGCCCTAGTGTTCAACATTTTTATAAATGATCTATATAAGAAAACTGAAGGTAAACTACTAAAATTTGCAGACGATGCAATGATAGGAGGCACAGCTAACACTATAGAAGACAGAAAGCGTTTAGAAGAATCTAGATAAGTTTGTATAATGGGTAGTGACTAGACATGAGCAAATATTGTCAGATCCCTCCTTATTTGGCTCACTAATAGAGCTTACTGAATAGCTGCAGCAGGATTTCGGATACCTGGAGCTCTCCCGATAATCAGGTGTCCGGTGCCGCAGCTGCACTTGTCACTGTACCTCACTGTACTCGGTCAGCATTCTAAACTTGTCATTACCTCTTCTCTATTGGTGCTCACCAAAAACGATGAGCCACTGATGGGAGTACTCGGCCCTGGAAGCCCTGAAGTCGCTGCGAGTTAGCAGAAACCGTGTAATTTGCACCATCTTGGGTATTTGCTGGGATTGTTCTATATGTTATTGTCTGTTGGTAGTTTAATAAATTATTGTCACACTGTTTTACCCTCACCCTGTGTTGTCTGAGTGGTATTCTGCCCACGGGAAAGGAGTACATGCGTTCTGTGAACAAGAGCATCCACTGACCCTTGTGTCTCCACACTGGTGTACTAGAGTTATATATTTACAGTATGTATGTGCCAAATATATACACACGACCAATCCAGCACCTCCAAATATCAACTTGCTCTAAAATATAAATCAAAATCATAACTGAAGACTGGGACGTGAGATTACTTTGATATCAGATGAATCTGGGCTTCTCCACTTTAGTAACACAATGTGAAATGTACAGTAGAATGTGACAATGTCAAGGGTGACGTCGTGTCTTCCTATTATTGCCTTTTGATTTGTGACAAATGGTTTTAAGTTATTTACAAATTCAGACGTTCGGTTATGAAGCAGAGTCAGAGCACAAGACAATAAATAATTAAATCAGGTTTAGAAAATCCTTATTAAAAATGCTGCTGTGCTTAATAATGCAAGCAAACTTTTAATTAAGAAATACGGCTATTGATTTCTAAAATTGTGGTGATATCAATAAAACAGGAGCCTACAAAGAACAAATGAGAAAGTGAAAACTTCCGTGTTATATGCACACTGCACTATAACCTGATGGGATGAGAAAACAGAATCACTGGGTAAAATGATGTATAAACTTGAATAAAATTAATAAATGGATTTTGCATTCACATAAATTGAGTTACTCCTGAGAATACAGCTAATACCTTACTTGATTGTTGCTTTAAGAATGCCTAAAAATTCAGAATTATGAGGAGTAGGGTCTTGGTATGGTTAGAGGCAATGTTTTTTTTTATATATACAAAGCGTTAAATCCTTGCATAAATATATTGTTAAGAGTTGTCCAGCAGAAAATAAAATATTTTAGATGTGTTTAAAATGTTAATATTCACAAATTACTAATAAACTGTTATTAGCAATACTCCGTCAATGCGTCACTGTCAGTGCCAGTAACTTCTACATTCTGTTCAACACAGGAAAAAGCTTGATATTGTTACAATTCTTCACATCAGGCTTTGCAGGTGACCCTACATACTTTTTTGTGATAGTATTAAGACTTTTAGTGTTCCTGAGCCCTGTCTGCCTGTAGCTTCCAGTACCTCTGCTACCTGCTTCCCAGTCTCCTGTCTGGCTGCAGCCTCCAGTACCTCTTCTACCTGCTTCACAGTCTCCTGTCTGCCTGCAGACTTCAATGTTTCTACTACCCATTTACCACATGCCTCATCTGCCTTCTGTACCGACACCCGTGGCTCGTTTGCCCACCAGGACCTTGGGCTTGGAGGATTCACTTCACCAGGTGAGCCAAAACACCTGTATTGGCATGTGAGTCACACGCTCACCTCACCATGCTCCAGCACCTACTACCTCTATTGTTAGACACCGCTGCTCTGATGTGGCCAGATGTCATGGTCTGTATGAAGTTTTTGTCTAGTGCTTCTGGAGTTAATGCTGGTAGCCTGTCTCTGGCTTTGGGAGGGCTTTTAATAGCCTCTCTTGGGCTGTCTGTTTGTCAGTGATACTCCTGCCCTCGGCTGAGTTAGTTGACCCTTGAATGCTTGTGCCTTGTGCATGCTTTCGTGTGACCCCCTGTTTCTGACCCGGTCTGTTCCCCCATTTTGCTCTTGTCTACTGATTCTGTACCGTTTGTTGTTTGAATGGTATTGACTCCTGCTTTGTCTTGTGACTGACCGTTTTGCCTGTTCCCCTGGTACCTCCATCGCTGTCCCGGTTTCTGACTCTCGGCTTTGACCTGACCATTCTCTTGTCTCTCGTTCTGATTCCCCGCTGACCTCCTAGCACTGACCTCAGTTTGTTTGACCTCTCCTCGGCCCTGCTGGTCTCCGCCGCTACCTGATATCTCTTCTGGGAGCTCGCTGTTTGGCTCCGTCCCTTACCCTCCCTCTTGGTCACATGTCACAGGTCATGCACGCCGGCGGTCATGTCCATCCTGCCAAACCCTCCGTTCACTGAGAACTAGATAACCAAGTACGCAGGTTGGACATGTGCACTGATCTAATCTGTGCATCAGTCACGGTGTTCTTGATATTATCACTGACCGAGAAATTTTCCTGACGCGTGGGGATATTATGGATCCTGTGCGCACCCTTTCTGAGCAGGTGAAACATTTGACTCAGATGATGCATAAACTGAATGTTGAGCAGCAAGCCCTTGTTCAGTCTCAGCAGCAGGTGACTGATACGGTGCAAGGGGCTTTGTCATCAAGAGTCCAGGGAGCGGGTGGCAGAGATGTTACTCTGATTCCTCCTGAACCTCCGGTGAAGTTGCCAGACACCTTCTTTGGAGACAAAGAGAAATTTAGAGTCTTCAAGGAGGGATGTAAACTTTTTTTTCTCCTTAAGACTCCGCTCTTCAGGGGACGAAAGTCAGAGGGTGAGGGTCATTATATCTCTGTTAAGAGAAGCCCCTCAGGCTTGGACTTTTTCTCTCCCTTCCACAGCCCATGAGAGAATGTTGGTGGATGCATTTTTGAGGCCCTTGGGCATATCTACAATGAACCGAATCATGTGCGTCTGGCTGAGGATATGGTTATGAGTGTGTGTCAAGGGAGGCATTCAGCCAAGTGGTTTTGCTCGGAGTTAAGACGCTGGGCTGCTGGAGTTTCTTGGGATGACATGCCCTCAGGGGCTTATTCCACAGAGGTCTGTCGGAGAGTTTAAAGGATGCCTTAGCTCTTCACCCCACACCTGATTCTCTGGAGGACGCCATAACCCAGGCTGTCCATATTGACTGAAGGCTGCTGGCATGGGGTGTGATGCAATTTGAAACCCTGTTGTTCCCCAGTGGGAGTGAAGTCGTTCCCGCATCTGAGGCTATGGAGATGAGCGCCGTCACCTTTATGGAGAAAGAAAGGAAACGCCGTCGCGAGAAGCAGCTGTGCTTCTATTGTGGGAAATCTAGACATTGGAGGAAGGACTGACCTTCCTGTCCCTCATTAACCAAGATGTCAGGAAACAACTAGGTCTCGGTGGTGGTCGAGAAGAATGTACATTCTTTCTCATTTTCAAAGGTTTTGTTGTAAGTAGAATTTATTTATTTTTTTTAGAAAATCTGCCTGCTGGGTTGGTGTTGAGGATGCCCTGGTTGCAACGCCACAACCCCGTCATCAGTTGAGAGACTGGGGAAATTATTCAATGGGGTCCTAACTGTGTCTGTCAATGTTATAAATCTGCATTGTTGTCTAAATCTGTAAAATTTGTCTCTGTGTCGTCTGTTGGTCTGGAGGGTATTCCAGAGTACCTAAAGGACTTTGAAGATGTATTCTCTGAAAGTGAGGCCAAGGTCTTACCGCCACATAGACCTTTTGATTGTGCCATTGAGCTGGTTCCTGGGGTCTAAATCCCTAAGTTGCCTAACTCCCGTCTGTTCAATTTGTCCAGCCCTGAACGTACAGCCATGAAGGAGTATATTGCGGAAAGTCTCCGCAAAGTGGCATATACATCCTTCTGTTGCTCCTGTGGCTGCAGGGGTTTCTTCATAAAGAAAAAAGATGACGGTTTACGTCCCTGACTCGACTTTCGAGAACTGAACAAAATTACCTTGAGAAACATGTACCCTCTTCCCAGTTTTCCAGATTTGTGTAACCAGTTGTCAGGGGCTGACTCTCCAAACTAGACCTTCTGGGAGCCTATAATCTGATAAGGGTTCGGGAGGGGGACGAGTGGAAAACTGCATTTCTCACATCTGAGGGACTCTTTGAAAACCTGGTTATGCCATCTGGTCTTACAAATGCTCCCGCCATATTTCAAAATTTCATTAATGTAGTGTTTGCTGACCTTAAAGGCCGATTTGCAGTTATCTACCTTGATGACATTTTGGTGTACTCCCCTGATAGTCATACACATCTGGTACATGTACGAACTGTTCTCCAAAGACTCAGGGAAAATCAATTGTTCGCCAAAGTGGAGAAATGTTTGTTTTTTGTACAGGAGCTGTCTTTTCTGAGACTGAATGTGTCATGTGAGGGGTTTCACATGGATCCCAAGAAGGTACAGGCTATTGTTGACTTGGTCCAACACAGGGATCTTAAGGGTCTTCAGCGCTTCTTGAGATTCACCAATTATTATCGAAAATTTATTAAGGGGTTTTCACAGGTGGTCAAGCCGCTTACTGATTTCACACACAAGGGTGCGGATGTAAAAAATTGGTCTGTATCTGCTATCTGCCAAGGATTCCTTTTTGATGCTGAAAAAAATGTTTTATGTCTGCTCCTATTTTGGTCCAGCCAGACACGTCCAAACATTTTATTGTAGAGGTGGATGCTTCTGAGGTGGGAGTGGGAGCAGTGTTGTCCCAGGAAACTGCCACTTTGACCAATCTCAGGCCATGTGCTTTCTTTTCTAGGAAGTTCTCTTCAGCCGAGAGAAATTACGATGTGGGCAATAGAGAACTTCTTGCAGTCAAATTGGCATTTGAAGAATGGAGGTACTTTTTGAAAGGGGCGATTCATTTGATCACTGTGATTACTGATTATACAAATTTGGGATATATTGAGTCTGCTAAAAGATTGACCCCCAGACAGGCCCGCTGGACACTTTTTTTTCTCGTTTTCAGTTTTCCATTACTTTTCGTTCTGGGTCAAAAAAATGTAAAAGCTGATGCTTTATCTCGAAGTTTTGATTCTGTGTCTCCCCCCCGAACCGCTGTCCTCCATTCTTCGTCCCGGGGTGGTGGTGGCTGAGGTCTCGTTGGAGCTGGGGCGAGAGAGATTGTTGAAGCTCAGTCTCTTGCTCCTGTCTCTAAGCTGGGGGATAAAATGTTTGTTGTGGAACAATTTCGGTATAGACTCCTTCAAGAGTTTCATGAGTCTAGGCTGAGTGCTAATCCTGGAATTTTGGCTACGCGAGAGGCCGTGGCAAGGGCTGTTTGGTGCCTCTCGTTGGGTACGGATGTCAAAAAATTTGTATCTGCATGTGGAGTTTGTGCCTGTTCTAAGAGCTCTCGTAACTGGGCGGCCAGGGAACTGGTGCCTTTGTCAGTTCCTGATAGACCATGGACTCATCTGTCCATGGACTTTATCCCCAATATCCTTCAGTCCAGGGGTAATACCGTTGTGTGGGTGGTGGTGGATAGGTTTTGCAAGCAGGCCCAATTTGTACCCTTGTCCGCTTTACCCTCTGCTCAAACCTTGTCCAAGCTGTTTGTGCAACAAGTTGTCCGTCTGCATGGGGTACCCATGAACGTGGTGTCTGACAGAGGTGTGCAATTTGTGGCTATGTTCTGGAGGGCATTCTGTAAAAAATTGGGTATTACATTGTCTTTTTCTTCTGCGTGCCACCCTGAGAGTAATGGTCAGACTGAAAGGACCAATCAGTGAACAAATTCTTAGATGTTTGGCCTTTGTTGAGCAGGATGATTGATGTGATGTGTTGTAGGAAGGACAATGCATTTCGAACCTACTGGTGCTTTCGTCAGGAAAATATATTATATACATTATATGGTAAATATATGGTATATTGACCTAACAAAGAGGCTGGTAGAGTCAAGAAATTCATCATCCTTGCCACCAATAAAACTTAGTTTTCAACCTTTTAAGGTTTCAAAACCTTTATTAAAGAAGTTGGGAGACCTGGAGTTTCTTTCACATTTCTCCTTATAAATCAGTCATGACAGAGAAGGCTTATCTGTTGAGTTTAAGCCAAAATAATACAGAAATGTGTCATTAGGCTAATAGAAACAATCAGAGAAATAAAAATAGACACAAAGTATATTAGGTGTATTGATGAAGATAGCGCTCATCCTACCCCTCTTCATATACAGAAGCCTGTCAATAACTGTAAGCAGTGTAGATGGAGAGTGATCGGGGGTCAGTGTCAGATGGCTCACAAGGCTTTGTTTCAGCCTAGTATCATAAACACGCCTGAGCCTGGACCCCTTGAAGATTATTCTGTGTTATTGAGGTGGGCTACTCTGACTACAGCACCCATATACAGTGCAAATATCTAGTGCCATTGGAAAATCAACATTCCTCAAGGCGGTTTTCCTATATGAAGCATCTGTAACATGTAGCAGTCGCCAATATGACCATTAGCACAATTCATGAAAAGTGTAGAATGCCATCATGTGTGTTATTGGTCACTGTGCTTCAGCGTAGCGTGCCCAACAGGTGGCTACAATATATGTGTCTACAATATATAACATAAATGCCTAATATATGGGGTCCTACAGGACTCTGCTGAAGAACGGAAGTTCAACTGACCTTCATTTACTGATACTAAGCAACTGCAAGCTTCTCATCTGTTTTCAAGACTCGGCTGCACTTGTATGCCGTTTCCTCCATTGACCTTTATGAGAACATGCCAATGTGGACATCTTTCCATTAAGAACAATGCATCAGAGCAAACAGATTGAGGTGACCCATGTCCTAAAAGATGGATTCCTAGAGGTGAAATTTCATCGATCAGCCATTTATGTATTAATCTGTAGATATGCCATAAGGGCTTTTGACCCCTTTACATGAAACACGTTCATCACCATGACCAGTTAACAGATGTGTCACTCATTCCAAACATGTATACTTGTACCGTATACATTGCATTTAATAGGCAATTATTTCCAGATTTCATAGGAGATATTTGTATCTCTCCTCCATCTATATATAGATGTATATTAGTCCATACTACACTCGGCTCATGACTAATTTAGAGATCACATCTCGCTGCCCATTTCTAGTACTGCCCCTCATCCCAAGTCTGAAGCGCTCAGCAGTCAGCCCATCACCACTTTAGCATTCATTGCATATAGCAACTTGTACAATGCAGACCTGAGATGCAGGAGCACTAATGCACTTGCTGTGAGCTCGCTGCTGTCTACTTATGTTCTTCCTTACATACTATAATGCACTGTAGGGAGAACGGAGCGGCAGTAGTCTATATCAAGCATTTCTGCAGACACCCATTATGTGAAAGCTTTCATCTATACCTTATACAGCAGTTTTCTAGTGGCCGCTTTCAGTTTGACTTTGGCTTTTCTGATGACACTTATGTACGTTACTATAAGCAGATTTTTTTATTCTTATTTTGAAATCTTTTTCTTTCACAGGTGAGTTTTTATAAATGTTATAGAAAAATATTTAGAATTGAGAGTCCTTAGTGGTTGATACCTTTTAATGGCTAACTAAAAAGATCGTAACAAATTGCAAGCTTTCGAGACTATGCAGGTCCCTTCATCAGGCATAGACAAATACAAATTCTGAAGAATCACATATTTATGCACAACACAGCACAGAAAAATGCCATAGATAAGACAGGTGACGTGAAGCAGAATTACCATTATGTGAGTGATAAACAGTTATGTCCATAAATATTGGAACAGTTCATAGATAATGAGTGTGAATGTTTTATTGTCCTCTGATTGGGGTCTGGTTCTATGTTATGATGCCCCCACATGGTCTGAGGAGCAAATTCCTTAATTGATGTAAAAAGATGAAAATCCATGCAACACATTCATTCCTGCACTGAGAGTGTCAAAAGTCATCATCAGCTTATATTCCCAGACTCTTCTGTCTCTTTGAGATTTGAAGTTACCTTTTAATGCAAGTAATTTCATGATTAAGGGAGCGGAGTAGTCTTGAAAGCTTGTCATTTGTTACCATCTTTTCAGTTAGCTATGAAAAGGTATCAACTAGGGTTGAGCGAAACGGGTCGAAAATTTTCAGAAGTCGCCGACTTTTGGCAAAGTCGGGTTTCATGAAACCCGACCCCTGTGTGGGGTCGGCCATGAAGTCGGCGATCTTCTGAATCTGCAATCGGAATTCCGATACCGATTCCCGATATGTTTAAGCTATCGGGAATCGGTATCGGAATTCAGATTTAAGTGTAAAATAAAGAATTGAAATAAAAAATATCGCCATACTTACCCTCTGACGCGCCCTGGTACTAACCGGAAACCTTCCTTCCTTAGAATCAGCCTTCCAAGACCTTGCGGTGACGTTGCAGCTTGTGATTGGTCGCGCGGCCGCCCATGTGACCGCTCGCGCGACCAATCACAAGCCGCGACGTCACCGCGACGTCACCGAAGGTCCTGGAAGGGCTGATTCTTAGGAAGGAAGGCTGCCGGAAAGAAGCAGGGCGCGTCCGAGGGTAAGTATATACCTAATAGGTCACATGGGCGGCCGCGCGACCAATCACAAGCCGCGACGTCACCGCAAGGTCTTGGAAGGCTGATTCTAAGGACGGAAGGTTTCCGGTTAGTACCAGGGCGCGTCAGAGGGTAAGTATGGCGATATTTTTTATTTTAATTCTTTATTTTACACTTAATTATGGATCCCAAGGCCTGAAGGAGAGTTTCCGCTCCTTCAGACCCTGGGAACCATGGAAACCCAATGCACTGCATTGGGTTTCGAGTTTCGGCCGACCCCGACCCCGACTTTTTTATAGGATCGGCCGATTTCACTCGACCCGACTTTTGAAAAAGTCGGGTTTTGTGAAACCCGACCCAATCCTATAAAAGTAAAGGTCGCTCAACCCTAGTATCAACCACTGAGGACTCTCAATTCTAAATATTTTTCTATATACTGGCTAACACGGTACCAAGATATATATCTTTCCTGTATAAATGGAATAGACACAAACTGGAACTTGTAGTAGTCTCACACCAATGGAGATCTGCAGGTTTGGGGATCACTCCATTAAGGGTCCGATTCAGTATTGAATTTGCACCCTTTTTGTCTAGTTGTTAGTGATTTTCACTTGTTTTGCATTTGCGAGTGTTAGGGGTCGAATTCCTGCCTCTGCACAGGGGGAATCTCGAGCCATCTCCGCTACGGTCTCCCATTCTTCTCCTGCCGCAGTGGAGCCTGCTCAGCGGAGGCGTTGGTCCCAGATCATGCTCAGTCTGACACTGTGCAAAGGGTTACTGCTGTCCTTCCAGCTTCTGCCATTGTGGCCAGTACTGGTCAGCAGCGAGCAGACGTCTTTGGGACTAAGTCCTACTTTTCCCCTTCTGAGCATGCCCAGGGTAAGATCTCTCATTGGAGATCAAGGGTCACATGCTCAGGTACTGCAGCAGATCCTATTGGTCCTCTAGGAAGGTCCTGAAGGTGTTCAACATCTGTGGCAGTCTCTCATTGGTCCTTCTAGGAAGGTCCTGTCCTTGCTGCAGCTACAAGAGGTGCGCATGACCGCACGGCCATGCGCTAGTGTCAATTTATGTACGAGCTCAGCGCCAGTGTGGTCATTTTTGCGTGTGTATTCAGGGACCCGGCTGAAATAAGCCCCTAGAATGCTGGCACCTCTGGCGAGGAGTTTCTTGTGTGTGTATTCAGGGACCCGGCTGAAATAAGCCCCTAGAATGCTGGCACCTCCGGCGAGGAGTTTCATGTTTGCATTTGACTGCATGACCACCATCTGCTCTACTAAGTAGCTGTGTGCCTCTGTGAGCCAAACAGGGCACAGCATTATCCTTGCTAACAGACTCTGTGAAGTAACAGAGTCTGTTTATACTACTATATTGTACCGCCATATCTAGCTGCAGGTGCTTTCCTGCACGGTGGATCCCAGGTTGCGAACGCACCAACTTCTTATAATAAATATATATATTCAGTGCGTTCTGCCAACCCTAACAGCGAGTACTTCTTCCTTAAATTTGCTACCTTTTTTAAAGTAATTTATATGGGTTTGCCTAGTTTTTTTATGTTCACCATTGCAGGTGGGATTTGGGGCTGATTCATCAATTGCAACTTTTTAAAAAGTCACTATATTTTTGTGCAAGTGTCCTAAAGTCACCTACCCCCTTGAATAATTTTCTGTATAGAAGATACCTTTTCAGCATTAGGCGGAAAGTGTGACTGTTTGCACTAGAAAGGTAAAAATGTAGATTAAAAACAAAAATAAAGATTTTTTTATGTGCAAAATTCATGAACCACGTGCACAATTTTGACGAATTTGGCACAAAAAATAGAGAATATCATATGATGAAAAAAGAAAAGTAACATAAAAATTGCAAATGATGAATTGGACCAAATATGTTTTTTTTTGTAAATTAGATTAACACTGTACAAGAAAATATATAGACATTAAGTGTTTTTTTAAATGCAGTTACTTAATCATATAAAATTACTCGTGTTCTCAGTGGTGTTGATCTCATGCATCACCTATGAAATTACTGGTGTAGCTTTGGCGGTAGGGACCTGAATCACCACCTATACAATTATCAGTGGAGGTCTGAGCAATGAAGATCTCATTATCTATGAAATTATTGGTTGGGGTCTCAGTGGTGGGAATCTCAATGGTCACCTATAAAACTATTGGTGGGTTTGTTAGCGGTGAGGACTTCAGTCATCCCCAATAAAATTATTGGTGGGTGTCTTAGTGGTGGGAACCCCAATCATTACCTATAAAATTATCAGTGGGGGTTTCATCAGTGGGGACCTTAGTCATTACCTATAAAATTATTTACGGTGCATCAGCTGTGGGGTTCTCAGTCATCACCTATAAAATTATCGGTGGGATCTTAGCCGTGGGAACTTCAGTTATCACCTATAAAATTATTGGTGGATGTCTCAGGATTAGGAACTCAAAGTAATATATTTTTCATTCTTGTCCAGCAAGTGCAAAATTCCAAGATGCCTTATACACCCTAAGTATACACCACTGGAGATAAGATGGTGGCATGTTCTTGGGATGCACATAAGAATGTGCCATTTCCTCTGTTGTCACTTCCTGCTCTACAGCCAATGGCTGAAGTGACATCTCCCAGACTTCCTGCTTGTGCACACATCACATCCAAGGGTTCTCTGTAATCTGTAATTTACTTTAAATTACACTTGTTTCTGCCATGGAAGGTACTCCACTTCTTATATAACCATATGTAAGGAAATTAGTCATTAGTGTAACTAAAAATAAAATAAAATTTAGTTACAGTAGGTAGCTACGTTTTATGTATTTACTGTGATTGGTCTTTTTTGTGTTCACTAGTGTTGAGCGATACCTTCCGATATCGGAAAGTATCGGTATCGGATTGGATCAGCCGATATTCAAAAAATATCGGATATCGCCGATACCGATACCCGATCCCAATACAAGTCAATGGGACCAAAATATCGGAATTAAAATAAACCCTTTCTTTCCTTGTAGGTTCATTCTACATGAAGGAAAACAACTAAGAATAATGCAGGATGTATTTGGGGAGGTGGCGGAGACATTAAAGGCATAGAGGTTTAGCCCAATCAAATAGAATAGCAGGAATTTTAATTTTTTTTAAAGACGTTCGGAGTTACAAAGATATTGACTATGTTAAGATTTTTTTTATTTTGTCAGATATTGATGTTTCACTATTCCACGCCCTTCCCCTTCTTTTTTTTTACTTTTCCCACACTTTCATCTTCATCATCATCAGCATCTTTGACATCAACTTCTTCTTCACCTTATTCATCTTCTTCATCTTCTACCTTTTTTTTTTAATTACATTCTTCATATTCATTTTCTTCAACTATTATTATTCTTCCTATTCTACTTCTTCATCATATTCTCATTTGTGACAGGCATTCCAGTAGTTGTTATCTATAAAAGTTTGAAGATTACACCTTCCGTTCTGCCTGCCACAAAAGTGACATTTGTCCGCGTTCAGTTTGGCCTGCAGCATCAGGCTTTATCCAGGAGCACCACGAGGAGGAACGGACTCACCCCCATACACTGCTTAGTCTTCTTCTGCATATAATTTAGATAATATATTTTGCTCTGATATTAAGTGTTATGCTTAATGTTCTTCTGCTCTTTGTTCTGCAGCCTCTTGTTCTTCTGCTTCTCGGTCTTCCATGTCGTCGTCTCCAGGGTCGTCGTCTCCGCCGTCGTCGTCTCCGCCGTCGTCGTCTCTGCCGTCGTCGTCGTCATCGGGGTGTTCTTCAGGGTCGTCATCTCCAGGGTCGTCGTCATCTCAGTGGTTGTCATCTCTGGTGTCGTCGTCATCTTAGGGGTGGTCTTCCGGGTCATCGTCTTTAGGGTCTTGAACTTGGAAATGTAGCAGAAGGTACAAGAAGGCTGAGAAAATGCCGAGAACCAGCTGATGGAACTGGAACTCGGATGGTTACCCGAAGGTCCAAGAGCCAATGGAACTACCGAGGACCAGCTGACGTTACTGGAACCCGGTTACTAAGCAGGAGGTACCCGTGCTAAAAAGCACTACCAAGGACCGCCTGACGTTGGCGGAACTCAGATACCCAGAAGGAGGCACCTAAGCCAAAGGCTCTGCCCAGAACCAGCTGACGTTACTGGAACCAGGATGGGGAGCAGAAGGTACAAGAGCAAAAGACACTGCCGAGAACCAGCTGACGGTACTGGAACCCGGATGGGTAGCCGAAGGTCCAAGAGCCAATGGAACTACCGAGGACCAGCTGACGTTACTGGAACCCAGTTACTAAGCAGGAGGTACCCGTGCCTGAAAGCACTACCAAGGACCACCTGACGTTGGTGGAACTCGGATACCCAGAAGGAGGCATCTAAGCCAAAGGCTCTGCCCGGAACCAGCTGACGGTGCTGGAACCAGGATGTGGACCAGAAGGTCCACAGGAGAGGAGAGAACAGCTAGGCCGCGAGGCTGCCGCAGTTACCGAACACCAACAATCCTACAGGGGGAGCTTGGCCTACTGGCACTACAGAACCAGCCTTGATTGCCAATTCCCGCAGCCCACATAGGAAGCTCCTAAACTGGAGGCACCATAGAGTTGGCTAACCCGACCGCAACACGACGGGGCAACGTATTGGCGTCTAAGTGACCTTGACACTACCCGGAACCAGCTGACGGTGCTGGACCCAGGCTGGGCACGAGGGAGTACCCGTGACAAAGACACTGCCGAGAACCAGCTGACGGTGCTGGAACCCGGATGCGTTGCCTATTCAAGATTGTCTTCCTAGAGCCCCAACTAGCGGTGTTGGAGCAAAGGGTAAGCAGGGGGAGCAGAGTGTAGGCCGAAGCCTGCACTGGAGGCAGCTTTGTGTCTGCATTGCGTTTGCAGGACACGTTGCCGGCTACACAGCGGGGGAACAGCTGGCGTTGCTGAACCCCACTGACACAATGGCGGGTGTTTTTCTCTGTGCAGCCTGCACTTCCAGGCACCAACTGGCGGTGTTAGAGCCCAGGGTCTGCAGGAGGAGCAGAGTGTAGGCCAAAGCCTAATTGAACCAATTTCAAAGGTAACCTTTAACCCACCCTCTGGTGTTAGAATGTAGAAGAGCCACACCTTGTGCAGCAGTAATGCTCCACAAGTGAAAGGTTGCTCTTTAAATTTTGCTCATTGCACACGCTGAATGAAAGACGTACACAATTTTGCCCATTATACAGTAAAACTGTATTGGAGGCTTGACTTGTCTTTTTAAGGAGACGCAGCACAGGTGTCCAAAATAACGCCTTGGTGCTGGGCGCAGCCTCCTGAGCATTGTTATTTGCTGTACAGGAGTCTGCGCTCTTGTTATCCCTTGGCCATGTGCTGTGAGCGCTGCCTGTCTTCTCACCTCATTTCATGTCGGCCGGTGCAGTTAGCGATGGCCATGAATCCCAGACCCGCAGTGTCTTTTCATAAAGTCACACTGCAGGGCTGGGATTCATGGCCTTGCGCAGTAAATATGTTTGCCGCTCACTCATGTCCTTACACCTGCTTCAGACTGGGCGGCCTCAGCTGATCCCTTATCGCATGCCACGGCCATGAGGCCGCACAGTCTGAAGAAGGCGGAAGGAGGGGAGTGAAGACAGGCGAAGATATGCACTGCTCGTGCCCATCAATCACACCCTCGCAGTCAAAATAAGTAAGACAACGAGGGGCGTTGTGTCGGGCAGGGCGGACGCACAGGCACAGGCAGCCAACCAACGATGTCAGAAGACGGCCAGCGTTACCAATGGGGGTGCTGGGTGTCATTTGAAAAGGAAAGTCACACCTCAGAAACAGTGTAATGGTCTCTAATGAGACACATTTTGTACGTGTTGAGTTCGACGTGGGCAAGGAGAAAAAGTCAGCCACCTTGTACAAATGCAGCATTACTGCTGTACAAGGTGGCTGTTATACATAGAAACACCTGGGGGGGGCAGGGTCCCTTTAATTTCAGTTCAGGTGCCTGCGTGGCGTTTGCAGGACACATTGCCGGCTACACAGCAGGGGAACAGCTGGCGGTGCTGAACCCCACTGACACATTGGCTGGTGTTTTTCTCTGTGCAGCTAGCACTTCCGGGCAAAAACTGGCGGTGTTAGAGCCCAGGGTCAGCAGGAGGAGGAGAGGAGCAGAGTGTAGGCCGAAGCCTGCACTGGTGGCAGCTTTTGTTCTGTTGTGCCAGCGTGGCTTGTGCTGGACACGTTGCCGACTACACAGCAGGGGAACAGCTGGCATTGCTGAACCCCACTGACACATTGGCTGGTGTTTTTCTCTGTGCAGCTAGCACTTCCGGGCAAAAACTTGCGGTGTTAGAGCCCAGGGTCAGCAGGAGGAGGAGAGGAGCAGAGTGTAGGCCGAAGCCTGCACTGGTGGCAGATTTTGTTCTGTTGTGCCAGCGTGGCTTGTGCTGGACACATTGCCGACTACACAGCAGGGGAACAGCTGGCGTTGCTGAACCCCACTGACACATTGGCTGGAGTTTTTCTCTGTGCAGCTAGCACTTCCGGGCAAAAACTTGCGGTGTTAGAGCCCAGGGTGTTGTGAATTCTGTGGTCAAGCTCCCTCCTGTGGTCACAAGTGGAACTTCGGCTGATTCTGTCTATGGGCTTCCGTTGGTGGATGTGAGTGGTACTGCGGCTTCTGAGTTTCCTTCCTCAGGTGATGAGGTTAAGTCGTTAGGTGCTGATCTATTTAACTCCACCTAGTGCTTTGATCCTGGCCTCCAGTCAATGTTCCAGTATTGGTCTTGCTTTCTCCTGGATCGTTCCTGTGGCCTGTCTGCCCAGCATAAGCTAAGTTCTGCTTGTGTTACTTTTGTTGCTATATTTTCTGTCCAGCTTGCTATTTTGATTTTTCTTGCTTGCTGGAAGCTCTGAGACGCAGAGGGAGCACCTCTGTACCGTTAGTCGGTGCGGAGGGTCTTTTTGCCCCTCTGCGTGGTTGTTTGTAGGTTTTTGTGTTGACCGCAAAGCTCTCTTTCCTATCCTCGGTCTATTCAGTAAGTCGGGCCTCACTTTGCTAAAATCTATTTCATCTCTGTGTTTGTATTTTCATCTTACTCACAGTCATTATATGTGGGGGGCTGCCTTTTCTTTTGGGGAATTTCTCTGAGGCAAGGTAGGCTTATTTTTCTGTCTTCAGGGCTAGCTAGTTTCTCAGGCTGTGCCGAGTTGCATAGGGAGCGTTAGGCGCAATCCACGGCTACCTCTAGTGTGGTATTATAGGATTAGGGATTGCGGTCAGCAGAGTTCCCACGTCTCAGAGCTTGTCCTATTCTATTTGTAACTATCAGGTCACTTGTGTGCTCTTAACCACCAGGTCCATTGTGGTTCTGAATTACCTAATCATAACAGTACTGGAGGCCCAAAGTACTAATGCATCTCAATAGAGGGAAAAAAGAAGTTCTGAGACCATTTTTTTTCTTTGCACTGTGTTTTGCCTTTTTTTTCCCCTAGACATTTGGGTAGTTCAGGACACAGGTGTAGTGATGGACATCAAAGGTCTGTCTTCATGTGTGGATCATCTCACTGCAAGACTACAAAATATTAAAGACTTTGTGGCTCAGAATTCTATGTTAGAACCAAGAATTCCTATTCCTGATTTGTTTTCTGGAGATAGAGCTAAAATTCTGAGTTTCAAAAATAATTGCAAACTGTTTCTGGCTTTGAAACCTCGCTCCTCTGGTGACCCAGTTCAACAAGTTAAGGTCATTATTTCTTTATTACGTGGCGACCCTCAAGACTGGGCATTTTCCCTTGCGCCAGGAGATCCTGCATTATGTAATATTGATGCGTTTTTTCTGGCGCTCGGATTACTGTACGATGAGCCTAATTCAGTGGATCAGGCAGAGAAAAAATTGCTGGCTCTGTGTCAGGGTCAAGATGAGATTGAGATTTATTGTCAGAAGTTTAGAAAGTGGTCCGTGCTCACTCAATGGAATGAATGTGCGCTGGCAGCTATTTTCAGAAAGGGTCTCTCTGAAGCCCTTAAGGATGTCATGGTGGGATTTCCTATGCCGGCTGGCCTGAATGAGTCTATGTCTTTGGCCATTCAGATCGGTCGACGCTTGCGTGAGCGTATATCTGTGCACCATTTGGCGGTATTATCTGAGCATAAACCTGAGCCTATGCAGTGCGATAGGACTTTGACCAGAGATGAAAGGCAAGAACACAGACATCGTTTTGTCGCAAAGAGGTTCTGATTGCTCGGTGATGAAGCCATGCGCCTTCTTTTCCAGGAAGTTTTCGCCTGCTGAGCAAAATTATGATGTTGGCAATCGAGAGTTGCTGGCCATGAAGTGGGCATTCGAGGAGTGGCGTCATTGGCTTGAAGGAGCTAAGCATCGCGTGGTGGTCTTGACTGATCACAAGAACTTGACTTATCTCGAGTCTGCCAAACGGTTGAATCCTAGATAGGCTCGTTGGTTGCTGTTTTTCTCCCGTTTTGACTTTGTGGTTTCGTACCTTCCGGGCTCTAAAAATGTGAGGGCGGATGCCCTGTCTAGGAGTTTTGTGCCTGACTCTCCGGGTTTGTCTGGGCCGGAGGGTATTCTCAAAGAGGGAGTGGTTGTGTCTGCCCCTGATTTGCGGCGGGTGCTGCAAAAATTTAAAGCTAATAAACCTGATCGTTGCCCAGCAGAGAAACTGTTTGTCCCTGATAGGTGGACGAATAAGGTTATCTCTGAGGTTCATTGTTCGGTGTTGGCTGGTCATCCTGGTATCTTTGGTACCAGAGATTTAGTGGCTAGATCCTTTTGGTGGCCGTCTCTGTCGCGGGATGTGCGTTCTTTTGTGCAGTCCTGTGGGATTTGTGCTCGGGCTAAGCCCTGCTGTTCTCGTGCCAGTGGGTTGCTTTTGCCCTTGCCGGTCCCGAAGAGGCCTTGGACACATATCTCTATGGATTTTATTTCGGATCTCCCCGTCTCTCAAAAAATGTCGGTCATTTGGGTGGTTTGTGATCGCTTCTCTAAGATGGTCCATTTGGTACCCTTGTCTAAACTACCTTCCTCCTCTGATTTGGTGCCATTGTTCTTCCAGCATGTGGTTCGGTTACATGGCATTCCAGAGAACATCGTTTCTGACAGAGGTTCCCAGTTTGTTTCGAGGTTTTGGCGAGCCTTTTGTACTAGTAACATAGTAAGATAGTTAGTAAGGCCGAAAAAAGACATTTGTCCATCCAGTTCAGCCTATATTCCATCATAATAGATCCCCAGATCTACGTCCTTCTACAGAACCTAATAATTGTATGATACAATATTGTTCTGCTCCAGGAAGACATCCAGGCCTCTCTTGAACCCCTCGACTGAGTTCGCCATCACCACCTCCTCAGGCAAGCAATTCCAGATTCTCACTGCCCTAACAGTAAAGAATCCTCTTCTATGTTGGTGGAAAAACCTTCTCTCCTCCAGACGCAAAGAATGCCCCCTTGTGCCCGTCACCTTCCTTGGTATAAACAGATCCTCAGCGAGATATTTGTATTGTCCCCTTATATACTTATACATGGTTATTAGATCGCCCCTCAGTCGTCTTTTTTCTAGACTAAATAATCCTAATTTCGCTAATCTATCTGGGTATTGTAGTTCTCCCATCCCCTTTATTAATTTTGTTGTCCTCCTTTGTACTCTCTCTAGTTCCCTTATATCCTTCCTGAGCACCGGTGCCCAAAACTGGACACAGTACTCCATGTGCGGTCTAACTAGGGATTTGTACTAGGATGGGCATTGATTTGTCTTTTTCCTCGGCTTTCCATCCTCAGACAAATGGCCAGACTGAACGAACCAATCAGACCTTGGAAACATATCTGAGATGCTTTGTTTCTGCTGATCAGGATGATTGGGTGTCCTTTTTGCCGTTGGCTGAGTTCGCCCTTAATAATCGGGCCAGCTCGGCTACCTTGGTTTCGCCATTTTTCTGCAATTCTGGGTTCCATCCTCGTTTCTCTTCAGGGCAAGTTGAGTCTTCGGACTGTCCTGGTGTGGATACGGTGGTGGACAGGTTGCAGCAGATTTGGACTCATGTAGTGGACAATTTGACCTTGTCCCAGGAGAAGGCTCAACGTTTCGCTAATCGCAGACGCTGTGTGGGTCCCCGACTTCGTGTTGGGGTTTTGGTTTGGTTGTCATCTCGTTATATTCCTATGAAGGTTTCCTCTCCTAAGTTTAAGCCTCGTGTCATTGGTCCGTATAGGATTTCTGAGGTTCTTAATCCTGTAATAGGACAGCTACAACTGGAAAAAAACAGACTGCTGCACAACTCTTAGGGTAGACAGTGGAAATAGCTAGAAGAGCATAACCCAATAGAATAAAACATAACTTTTACTAGTAATGTTAAAAAGTGGACAAAACAATACAAAAGAAATAAATAAGTGCTCACGCCGCAAACTGTGCTCAGATAAAAAATGGTTAGATCTCACCAATCATGGACAAAGGGTTCCCATATAAATGGTAGAGATCCCTCTGGGGTTCCAGTAGTTGTGGGATACAGAAATCTGAGCACAGTTTGCGGCGTGAGCACTTATTTATTTCTTTTGTATTGTTTTGTCCACTTTTTAACATTACTAGTAAAAGTTATGTTCTTAATCCTGTGTCTTTTCGTTTGACCCTTCCAGATTCTTTTTCCATCCATAACGTATTCTATAGGTCGTTGTTGCGGAGATACGTGGCACCTGTGGTTCCATCTGTTGATCCTCCTGCCCCGGTTTTGGTGGAGGGGGAGTTGGAGTATATAGTGGAGAAGATTTTGGATTCTCGTGTTTCGAGACGGAAACTCCAGTATCTGGTTATGGTCAGGGTTATGGAAGGGTTATGGTCAGGAAGATAATTCCTGGGTCTTTGCCTCTGATGTCCATGCTGCTGATCTTGTTCGTGCCTTTCATATGGCTCATCCTGGTCGGCCTGGGGGCTCTGGTGAGGGTTCGGTGACCCCTCCTCAAGGGGGGGGTACTGTTGTGAATTCTGTGGTCAAGCTCCCTCCTGTGGTCATAAGTGGTATTTTGGCTGATTCTGACTATGGGCTTCCGTTGGTGGATGTGAGTGGTACTGCGGCTTCTGAGTTTCCTTCCTCAGGTGATGAGGTTAAGTCGTTAGGTGCTGCTCTATTTAACTCCACCTAGTGCTTTGATCCTGGCCTCCAGTCAATGTTCCAGTATTGGTCTTGCTTTCTCCTGGATCTTTCCTGTGGCCTGTCTGCCCAGCATAAGCTAAGTTCTGCTTGTGTTACTTTTGTTGCTATATTTTCTGTCCAGCTTGCTATTTTGGTTTTTCTTGCTTACTGGAAGCTCTGAGACGCAGAGGGAGCACCTCCGTACCATTAGTCGGTGCGGAGGGTCTTTTTGCCCCTCTGCGTGGTTGTTTGTAGGTTTTTGTGTTGACCGCAAAGCTCTCTTTCCTATCCTCGGTCTATTCAGTAAGTCGGGCCTCACTTTGCTAAAATCTATTTAATCTCTGTGTTTGTATTTTCATCTTACTCACAGTCATTATATGTGGGGGGCTGCCTTTTCCTTTGGGGAATTTCTCTGAGGCAAGGTAGGCTTATTTTTCTGTCTTCAGGGCTAGCTAGTTTCTCAGGCTGTGCCGAGTTGCATAGGGAGCGTTAGGCTAATCCACGGCTACCTCTAGTGTGGTATTATAGGATTAGGGATTGCGGTCAGCAGAGTTCCCACGTCTCAGAGCTTGTCCTATTTTATTTGTAACTATCAGGTCACTTGTGTGCTCTTAACCACCAGGTCCATTGTGGTTCTGAATTACCTAATCATAACACCAGGGTCAGCAGGAGGAGGAGAGGAGCAGAGTGTAGGCCGAAGCCTAGTAGAACCAATTTCAAAGGTAACCTTTAACCCACCCTCAGGTGTTACAATGTAGAAGAGCCACACCTTGTGCAGCAGTAATGCTCCACAAGTGAAAGGTTGCTCTTTAAATTTTGCTCATTGCACACGCTGAATGAAAGACGTACACAATTTTGCCCATTATACAGTAAAACTGTATTGGAGGCGTGACTTGTCTTTTTAAGGAGATGCAGCACAGGTGTCCAAAAATAACGCCTTGGTGCTGGTCACATCCTCCTGAGCGTTGTTATTTGCTGTACAGGAGTCTGCGCTCTCGTTATCCCTTGGCCATGCACACTTAGCGGTGCCCGTCTTCTGACATCATTTAGGTGTCAGGCTGTCAGTGCCTGTGCGTCCACGCTGCCCGAGATCCCACCTCGCAGTGTCATCTAATGTAATCCCACTGCGGGCCTTGGATCCATGGGCATGCACAGTGCATATCCTCGACTCTCACTCCCCTCCTTCCCTCTTCTTCAGACTGTGCGGCGTCACGGCCGTGGCATGCTATTAGGGATCAGCTGACGGCGCACAGTCTGAAGAAGGCGGAGGGAGATGAGCAAGAGCCTGAGGGGAAGATATGCACTGCGCATGCCCATGGATCCCAGGCCTGCAGTGTGATTCAATCAGAAGACACTGCGAGGCGGGATCTCGGGCAGCTTGGACGCACAGGCACTGCCAGCCTGACACCAAATTATGTCAGAAGACAGGCAGCGCTAAGTGGTCAGAACAGCGCAGGCTCCGTGACAGCTTAAAACAACGCTGAGGAGGCGGCGCGCGGCACCAAGGAGGTAGGAATGACGGCTGTGCTGCGTCACATTACGAAGGAAAGTCCCACCTCCGGGACGGTATAACGGTATCAGTGGACACATTTTTTAAGTGTTAAGTTCTGCGTGAGCAAGGAGCTAAACTAAAAGAGCTACCTTTTCCTTGTGCAACATTACTGCTGCCCAAGGTGGCTCTTTCAGTAACAAAGGTGGGGGGGGGGACAGGTTCCCTTACATTTTGGTTGTTGTCTCAGCGTGGCGGTCGCAGGACACATTGCCGGCTACACAGCTGGGGATCAGCTGACGTTACTGAAACCCAATAACACTGGGTCGTATGTTTTTACTGTGCAGCCTGCACTTCTGAGCCTCAACTGGCGGTGTTGGAGCCCAGGAATTGCAGTTCAGGTGGTAGAAAGATGAACTCATCGGGAGACCTGGATGACACCCAATTACTTAATCAGGCAGAGGAGTGGCAAATTCCTGCGAGATCCAGGCCTGGTTCATTTTCAGAAAAGTAATCCGGTCAACGTTATCGGAGGATAGTCGCATGCGACGGTCTGTTAGTACACCACTTGCGGCACTAAAGACACGTTCTGACAACACACTAGCCGCAGGGCAAGCCAGCACCTCCAATGCATACTGGCTTAGCTCTGGCCATGTATCCAGCTTAGAGACCCAAAACTTGAAAGGGGAAGAGCCGTCTGGGAGTACAGTAAGAGGGCAAGACATGTAGTCTGTCACCATCTGACGGAACCGTTGCCTCCTGCTGACTGGAGCCGCCGGTGATGGTGTAGACATTTGGGGCGGGCACACAAAAGTTTGCCACAGTTGTGCCATACTGGTCTTGCCTTGGGCAGAGGCACTGCTTCTGCTCCCTCTTTGTGCAGAGCCTCCTCCACTGCCTCGACGCACTGAGCTGCTTTGTAAAGCACTAGTAGCACTCCTCTCAGTTGGACTGGAGAAGATGATGGAATTCACCAGTGTGTCGTGGTACTCCCGCACTTTACGCTCCCGGGTCAACGCTGGGATGAGGTTTTGGACATTGTCCCGGTAGCGAGGATCGAGGAGGGTAAACACCCAATAATCAGGCATGTTGAGAATGTGGTTGATGCGGCGGTCATTTCTCAGGCACTGCAGCATGAAATCAACCATGTGCTGCAGACTGCCAACTGGCCCAGAAACGCTGTCCCCTGCTTGAGACATGATCTCTGCCCGCTCGTCATCACCCCACCCTCGCTGTACACACTGACCACTGGACAATTGTGTAACTCCCTCCTCTGGATTGAGCTCTTCCTCCTCCATTGACTCCTCCTCATCCTCCTCACAAAGTGTCCCCTGCCTACCCCTTTGTGAGGAATCACGTGGCGCTGACTCTCCAGAAGCTGATGGAAAAGGTGACTCCTCATCCTCCACCTCTTCCGCAACATCATCCCTTAACGCTTGCAGTGTTTGTTGAAGCAGGCAGATAAGAGGGACAGTCATGCTGACTAGTGCATCATCTGCACTTGCCATCCGCGTGGAATAGTCGAAAGGACGCAAAACCTGGCAGACGTCCTTCATAGTGGCCCACTCTGTGGTTGTGAAGTCTGATCGGCGCTGACTGCGACTTCTTTGCGCCTGATGCAGCTGGTACTCCATTACTGCTTGCTGCTGCTCACACAACCGCTCCAACATATGTAACATGGAATTCCACCTGGTAGGTAGGTCACATATGATGCGGTGTTCCGGAAGGCGGAATCGGCGCTGCAGAGCAGCACTGCGGGATCTTGCCAAGCTGGAACGCCGCAAGTGAGCACACTCTAGGCGGACCTTGTGCAGCAGTGCATCAAGATCCGGATAGTCCCTCAGAAAACTCTGCACAACCAAATTTTGCACATGTGCCAGACATGGGATGTGAGTGAGGTTGCCAATGGCCAAAGCTGCCACTAGATTTCGGCCATTGTCACACACTACCATGCGTGGCTGGAGATTCGCTGGCACAAACCACACATCGCTCTCCTGCTTGATGGCATTCCAGAGCTCCTGCGCTGTGTGGCTTCGATTCCCCAAAGAAACTAATTTCAAGACGGCCTGTTGACGTTTGGCCACGGCTGTGCTCATGTCGGTCGTAACAGGTAAACGTTCACGGGTCCATGTGGAGGTGGACTGTGACGGCTCCTGCAGCGATGATTTTGAGGAACTTGTGTATGAGGAGGAATCAATGCGTACAGACTGGATTCCTGCAATCCTTGGAGTGGGCAGGACATGTCTTGAGCCACTCGCACGATCTGTACCTGGCTCAACAACATTAACCCAATGGGCAGTGAGGGAAAGGTATCGCCCCTGTCCATGTTGACTGGTCCACACATCGGTGGTGAGGTGGACCTTACTACTGACGGCGTTCAGTAGCGCGTGTTTTATGTGTCCCTCCACATGCTTGTGCAGGGCAGGGACAGCTTGCCTGCTGAAGTAAAAGCGGCTGGGCACCTTGTACTGTGGGACTGCCAATGCCATCAAGTCACGGAAGCTGTCAGTCTCCACCAGCCTGAATGAGAGCATTTCCAGTGACAGAAGTTTGGCAATGCCTGCATTCAGAGCCTGTGCTCGGGGGTGGTTTGCCGAGAATGCCCGCCTTTTCTCCCATGCCTGTACTACCGATGGCTGTAGACTAGGCTGGGAGTGTGAGGATGACTGGGAAAGTGGTGCTGTGGATGGAATTACACTAGGTCTCTGGACAACAGTGCCAGAGGTTCTTCCATGGCGATCCTGGGAGGAAGCCGAACCAGCTGTGTGTGAGCTGGAGGAAGAGGCAACACGTGCTGAAGAGGTGGTAGCTGCCGCTGTTGGTTGGCCTAGGTCTTCAGTGTGTTTTTGTAACTCCACCGCGTGCCTGGTCCGCACATGTTTCCACATATTTGTGGTATTGAGGTTGCTGACACTTTTCCCTCTTTTGACTTTCTGATGACACAGCTTGCATTTGACAAAACAAATGTCATCTGCAACTGTGTCAAAAAAGGACCAGGCACTGCAAGTCTTGGGAGCGCCCTTTTTGGCTTTTGGAAGAGACAGGCTCCTAACGGGTGCCAAAGTGGAGGCTACAGGCTCCGCAGTCTTCCCCCCCTCTCCCTCTTTGGCCCGTTCGGGGAATCTCTTCCTCAGAGCTTCTCCCACCACCTTCCTGTACCTCATGCCACGATGGGTCAAGGACCTCATCATCTCCACTACCCTCTGCCACCAACTGCTCCTCCTGGGTAGTCTCGGCAGCACAGTACGCACCAGAAAGCGGCACCTGAGTTTCATCATCAGATGCGTACTGTGCTGTGGTCACCGGAGGCACTGGCCCACCCGCCTCTTCAGAGTCAGAGAGACAAAGCTGTTGGGCATCACTGCACACTGCCTCTTCTTCCATTTCTCCAATGCTGCTTGGCTGGCCCCCTGTTTCCAAGCCAAGAGATTCAGAGAACAGAAGTAGAGACGGCTCCTGTCCTGGGCTCTCTGACTGCCTGGCCAATTTGGCAGGTGGTGAAGAGACAGATGGCTGCTCTTCAGTGGTCTGTGCCTGAGAGGATGTGGCACTAATTGAAGTCAATGCCGATGCGTTAGCTGCCATCCATCTGACAACGGCTTCAATTTGATCTTCACGCAGCAGCGGTGCACGGCGCTCTCCGACAAAACTGCGCATGAAGGACTGTTCCCTGCTGAAACTGGGTGATGATGAGTCACCGGTGCCCGCAGCAGGCACAGAATCACCACGTCCTCTCCCTGCTCCTCTCCCTGCTCCGCGCCCACGCCCACGTGCCTTACTCCCTGCCCTCTTCATCTTGGTTGACAGATAAAGATAAGCAGAAAAGTACTAAGGCCTTAGTGTGCTTATTCCTGAAATGCTCCTCCTAACAGGTGTAAGAAACACTAATTTTGTAAAGTGTGGACTAGACTTTATTATTGATAAAATGTGGCCTACACAAGTGTTAAGTGGTGTTTGGTGAACTTTACTTTTTTTTTTTGTGCAGATCGGGCTACAGAGCGAGTTTAACTCACACGGGGACCGTGCAGACAGCCGTAAACGGCACTGCAAGGCCCAAAAACACTCCTCTAGGTTATCCTATGTAGTGTTTTTCCACAATTTAGCTGAAGACGGGTGGAAAGACACTAATAGGACATTTTAGAAAAAATTTGCAGCAGGCTGCACTATTTGCAAAAAAGGACAAGTTATTTAACGGTATGAGGCAGTGACGCACCCTGAGCTGAATACAACCGGCTGTGGCTGCACACAGACTACAGGGCGAGCTGCGCTCACACGGAGACCATGCAGACAGCCATAAACGGCGCTGCAAGGCCCAAAAACCCTCCTCTTGGTTATCCTATGTAGTGTTTTTCCACAATTTAGCTGGAGACGGGTGGAAAGACACTAATAGGACATTTTAGAAAAAATGTGCAGCAGGCTGCACTATGAGCAAAAAAGGACAATGGATAGAACAGTATGAGGCAGTGTGAACCCCCCCCTGAGCTGAATACAACCGGGTATATGGCTGCACACAGACTACAGAGTGAGCTGCACACACACACACTGAGACCTTGCAGAACGCTGTTAAAACAGCGCTGCAAGGCAAGAGCAAGGTGAACACACAGCGTTTGCTAAATTAGCCTTGGAAAAGCGCAATGAAGCAATTCGCTATCTCAACTGGCCCTCAGTTAGAACACAGCGTCCTGTCCCTAACTGAAATCACAGCAGAATGAGCGCAAAATGGCGGCAGCGTTTTTTATAGTGCATCGTGACATCATTTCAGCAGCCAATCACAGCCTTGCCAGTAGTTACATGCCCACCATGCTAAACAGGATGTTCCCATACTTCCATTCATTCCTCATTGGCTGCTGCGTGCAGTTTTGAATTCTGGGAACTTCCGATTCCGGTATCCGATATGCGGGAAATATCGGAATTCGGTATCGGAATTCCGATACCGCAAATATCGGCCGATACCGAATACTTGCGGTATCGGAATGCTCAACACTAGTGTTCACTTACAGTGAGTAACAGGTAGGCAATCATATTGGATGTCCATGGTTGAGTTAAGGTCCCATACACATCAAAGACGGCCAATTTTAGCAGCCATCTAATAGGTAATGTGCATGTTCATCAACATTTCTGCAGATGTTTAATTAAGTCCTGTCCTCTACTCCTCTCTTCTTCTCGTATGATTGCATTGGGTTCACACTATAATGTTCATTCTGTAGCTGGCTTCAATTAAACCAAGACAAATGTAGGCTGGGGAGTCCTGCAAAAACCAGGACAGTTGAGATCTATGACTTTTGAGCCTTGAGCCTCAAGGGAAGTGAAGGATTGACCAATGACTTTCTTCCCTCTTCTCATTGAAAACACATCCTTGCCCCATCCGGGTGCACCCATATGATGGTGTCGGGAGAGACAGTTGTTCACGAAATTTACAGGTATCTAATGTTTATGGCCAATGCAGAAAACATAGAAGAAGGCCAACACGTCTATAATATGAAATGAATGTGCAGGTTCCCACACATTGTGGCAAATGTACAGACATATACACAAACACTACCTTCAATTGTTGAAAACATGAATTTCATTATTGTTACACATGTAAAACATGAATTACTTAGTTAACATTCTTTTTTTTTATCCATAAAAGCCAATCACCAGTGACAAGGCGACCTCTTTGGATGGACCCTAACTCTATTGACCCATCTCTCCATGTGCCTATCCAGAGTTAGGGTCCATCCAATGACGTCACCTTGTCACAATTCGAGAGTTTATACATTTCTCTGATTGGAAAAATGTTAACTAAGTACCCAACAATTTTTTATGCGTGTAGCAACAGAACACACTAATTGTGGAGTGCTGTTGCATAATGTTTATGGCCAGATTTAGTTTTCTAAATCTCAGAACTAGTGTTGACCGATACCATCCGATACTTGAAAGTATCGGTATCGGATAGTATCGGCCGATACCCGAAAAGTATCGGATATCGCCGATACCGATACCCGATACCAATAGAAGTCAATGGGACACCAAGTATCGGAAGGTATCCTGATGGTTCCCAGGGTCTGAAGGAGAGGAAACTCTCCTTCAGGCCCTGGGATTCATATTAATGTGTAAAATAAAGAATTAAAATAAAAAATATTGATATACTTACCTCTCCGGAAGCCCCTGGACATCACCGCTGGTAACCGGCAGCCTTCTTTGCTTATAATGAGCGCGTTTAAAGCCTTCCATGATGTCACGGCTTCTGATTGGTTGCGTGGCGGTCACATGAGCGGCACGCGACCAATCAGAAGTCGTGACGTCATGGAAGGCTCTAAACGCGCTCATTTTAAGCAAAGAAGGCTGCCGGTTACCAGCGGTGATGTCCAGGGGCCTCCGGAGAGGTAAGTATATCAATATTTTTTATTTTAATTCTTTATTTTACACATTAATATGGATCCAATACCGATTCCCGATACCACAAAAGTATCGGAACTCGGTATCGGAATTCCGATACCGCAAGTATCGGCCGATACTTGCGGTATCGGAATGCTCAACACTGCTCAGAACGTTAAACTAATAGCAAACAGACAAATTCACCATTAATCCCCTAGAAAACAAATTCAAAAGTGACAACCAATATGACTACACTTCCTGTTCTCAATTGTGAAAATAAAATGTTTGTCTTAACTAAATAGAAAAATGCAAATCTCTCAGTGAATAAATAAAATTTAATTGCCAAATTGTAGCTTCTATTCTAACTTCGAATTCAGTACCATATAGCAAATAAATGGATTAATATTAAATATTTGCTCATGTAGTAAAGTCAACCATCAGTCTAAAAAATTCACCCTGATCCTGCTACCAATGAAGAATTCGGCTTTAATTTGGATACCAGTATAGGAGTCGGCAAAATATATTCTATTGTATTTTGCAAAAGACGAAGACATACAATTGATGCTAAAAAACTGTATCTGTACTTTTTTATTCTAAATAATTTATAGTAAGTAAAATTGTGCGTGTCGATTGTGAAAAGAGTCCAATTTGTTTGATTTACATTGCAGGGGGGAGCCCCAGGGTAAGGGGTGTTTAACTATCTGCTCTAATGTAATTGCCTATGGCGGGCCTCTAAATATTTGATGGGCTGCCCAAGCAAAGCAAGAATGCCTTGTCTAATACACTCATGCAACTTCCAGTCTATCAACTGTTCTGTCTAAGGAAAACAATAGTCACACAGTAATGCTAAATCGTCTCATCCAATTACATTGTATAAAAAATATGCTACCGATAACACGGGAGCTTTTCTGGTGAACTATGCCTTTCAAGTACATGTGTCTTCCCCATCAGAGCAAAAAAAAGAATAATAACAATAGTAACTACAATAAAAGAAAAGCGTTAAACGGATGTTCTTTTTTCTCATGAATAGTGCCATGCTCGCTCATGGGCTGTTAGTATTGGGACTCATTTGCAATACTTAAGGCAACTTATGTGTAACAGTGGCACTGTTTCTGGTTAATATGCATATATTTCAATATTATGAACCTCTTTAATTTTTATAATTGTGGCATAACTGATTTGCAGAGTATTGACCTAACCATACTCTATATGACTGAAGTGATGGGCAAACCCGAATAGTAAGGTTCGGGGTCCGTACCGAACACCTACTGTTTTGGCATGGACTCCGAACACAGGATTCTCCAGGAAGCCCATTTTACTGCTTGGGTTCGGTACCCCAAACATTGGGGGCCATCAGCTGTGACCGGTGGTAAAAAGTATGCATCTGGTCACAGAGGCGTCGGCTGATTAGAGAGTACTACTTCCATCAGCGTGTGCCTGCTGCCCCTAATAACAGCTAGAGCTGGTGCCGCTGATGTGAGCATTCATCAGCCGGCAGCTGCGCTATAAATAAATTAATACATTTAAAAAATGACATGGGGTTTGTTCTATTTTTAATAACCAGCATGGAAAAACTGACAACTGTGGGCTGCAACCGAATAGCAAGAATAGAGGGGTCCCCATGCCGTCTTTTATTGTAATAAATAATTTTAAAAAACTGTGTGGGGTCCCCCCCATTTTTAACAACTAGCCAAGCTATAAGCACACATCTGGGGGCTTGTATTCTCAGGCTGGTAAGGAGCCATGGATATTGACTCCCCTAACCTAAAAATAGCAGCCAGCAGCTGCCCAAGAAAAGACACATCTATTAGATGCACCAATTCTGATGCTTGCACGGCTCTTCCCACTTACCCTGTAGCAGTGGCAAGTAGGGTAGTATTTGTGGGGTTGATGTTACCTTTGTATTGTCAGGTGACATTAAGCCCACAAGTTAGTAATAGAGAAGCATCCATAAGACTCCTATCCATTACTAACCCCATAGTCATATTGTAAACAAAAACATGCAGAAATAAAAATTCACTCTAAGTTTTACAAATGTAGTTAAAAATGGCAAGCACAGTTATACTCTCCTTACGCCCATTCCATTGAAGCCCTTGTCACCCATAAAAAGCAGAAAATAATGGGTTTTCCCGAGCATGCTCGGGTGGTTTCCGAGTATTTTGGCGTGCTTGGAGATTTAGTTTTTTTTAGTATAGCTGCTTGATTTGCAGCTGCTGGACAGCCCAAATTCATGTGGGGGTTGCCTGTTTGTTAGGAAATCCCCACACGCATTCAGGTTGTCTAGCTGCTGCAAATCAAGCAGCTCCATCGACAAAAACTAAATCTCCAAGCACACCAAAATACTCGGAGACCACCCGAGCATGCTCGGGAAAACCTGAGTATCGAGCATAGTACCAAATATTAAATGTGAGAACATGGCCTATGAATGAATGGAGTGTGCATGATTGACAACCTCTACTTCCATACTGAGCTCTTCGATGCTCTTTTGTGATCGATGGAGGTCCTAGATGTTGGATACTCAGCAATCAAGAACATATCCCTTTTCCTATGTATAAGGGATAATTTGCTTGCTTCAAATTGCCATAAATGTGAGTCCCACTGCTGGAAATTGCACCTATCTTAAAAATGAATCCCTGTCTCCCCCTGCCGTAGATGAAATGATGGCGGGCTGTGGACTTGTGGGTTTCTTCATTCACTTTTTGGAATTTTGAAAATAGCTGAAAAATCTGAATCCCAATGATGAGATCTGTATATATTACACATTAGTAGCTAATCTTGTGGATGCACAATAAATATCAGATATGGTAATGTCCCTTAAGCCATGCCTGCCCAGACTCCAATTGTGGCACACTGCAATGTTTATTAATTTAGCAGCTCAATCTGGACTCCAACCTTTAATATCAGCTGTGAATTTTGGAGCTAAGTCTAGGAGGAAACAGCCTCGGCATCAATAAGAAAAGATCCACCCCAACATGTCTTTACAAGGGTTAAAGGTAGGGATAATCAAAAAATTTAGTGATCCAGTGGTCAAGTCGGAAGCCACCAGCCAAAGCCTAGTGAAATTCTACCGGAATCTGTGGCACCAATTCTGATTGGCAGGCTCATAATGATGTCATCATTGTGACACGATGCACAAGTGATGTCATGCTGACCTGCAAATTAGAAAAGATGCTGTTAATTCCAGCATGTAGGAGGAGTTTTGCAAGGCTTTTTTCGGTGAGAATAGTCTTTTGCTATTGCCACTGGACCAATGTCCTGCAAGTCTTTTTAATGAACTCTTCTTAAAGATGAAAAATGGGTGATCAACCTGGAATGACCTTATATTAAACAATAAACTCTCCTTATATGTATATGTACAATACAGTATATAGAAGAGGGTTCATTCATCAAAAATGTTCATCTGTGCAAACTTGATTTGATCTTTCACCGAGTCCACACTGACTCTTATCAAGCTTGATAAAGGACAACATCTGAAACATTGCTATAATTCTTTTTTAGTGGGATGGAATCAATAAAGGTGAACTCTTAATAAACTTACAGTGTCTTGGACTTTTGGATTTCTGAAACCTGTGGGTTCCACCCATGGGATCTGCATCTATCTTGAGAAGGGTGACATGTTTCACACTGTCATCAATGGAGTGAAGGCTGCCTTTGGCATTCCAAAAAAAGCTGAGGTTAGCTATTTTTGGGACCATTCTCAAGATAGATGTGGATCTCAATGAGTAATATAAATAAATAAATAAATATGAATTATTAGTGCATCCTGTAGAAAATTGTTATGTTATAGTATTTCTGGGGATTAACTGGTTCTTACTGAAGAGATACAGGTGCTGCATGAAGTCTTACTTTCTTATGGACAATGCCCCATGGAAAAAAGGTGTATAATTTAACTCTGTTCCAGAAGAGGAGAGAACTAGACACTCATCTGAAAATGTTTTCTCCTAACTGGTGGATACTTAATTTGTAAATAAATATGGAGAAAATAAAATTGTTTGTGATACATTAATGGACTGTAACTCAGAATGAGAGCTGACATTTCGTGAATACCCTATAAAATGTTAATATGCTGTAATAGACATCTATTTGATGCATTTGCTCATTTCCTTTCAACCCCTATTCTTGGGTTATATATTTCTATATATGTAGATCCACAATTTAGTATCCTAGAATGGTTTGTGATTACATTTTTTAACTAAAGAAGCATTACAAAATATTAAGCTATAATAGAAAAACCACTGACAAGTTCCGTAAAGAACACAGAGAACCAATGACTCCAGCCAAGTGGTAGGGGTATAATTACAGCCAATAACCAGTTAGTTGTTCAAATTGTTGTGTTGAAAGTAGAAAAATTAGCATATAATAAGGGTTAAATTGTGATGGTGAAATGACAGGTTCTTAACATCTCCAAACCACAGCATACAGTGATTAGTACTAGAGAGAGTGTGAACTGATTTGCAGGACCAGGTCCTGCAGCCGAGTCAGTGGCCTATGGTTACTTGATGGGAGCCCTAAGAACAGTCTTTTACCTGATAGCATTCCTGACTCCTTTTTTGATTAGCTGGCATAACATGACGTCATTGTTGTACACATGTGACATGGATGCTGGCGGGTTAGGTGGCGCGTCTCAGTGCTCCCATCCATTGGTCACAGATCACTAACATTGTTTGTCCCAGAGTTCTGTGAATCAATTTCCACAAATTCTAGTTAGTACCTACCGAAACCAGTAAAAGAAAGGACAGCTGATGAGCTGGCATGTAGATCATGGGTGCCAAAGTATTGATTGCACATGGTGACCTGTCTTGGCCAATTCCAAAGAAAGGCTATTATACCACAATATGCAAAAAAGTTAAAGGAGTTCTCCAGGTTTTGTGTGAATTCTGCAGTCATGTAGAGTAACAGTAGACTTGCTAATCCTCTCAACACTTTAAGCAGGCGTTGTAGGGATTTTCCGACACTGGCAGTTGGCAGTCATGCAATATGCATAATCCCGGCCAAATTTTGACAAGCGAATTAAGCAAGGCCACATATGTCTAGTCAGAATATGGTTGGCAGTGTTAGGTGTGGAGTTCCTGCCGCTGCACAGGGGGAATCTTGAACCATGTCCTCTTTGGTCTTCCATTCTTCCTCAGCCGCAGAGGAGCCTGGTCAACAGAGACGTCAGTCCCAGCGTCTTGCTCAAGCTGGTGCTGTGCATCTGGTTACTGCTGCTGTTCCAGGTCCAGCTATTGTAACCAGCATTAGTCAGCGGCGAGCAGACGCTCCTGGGACTAAGTCCTGCTTTTTGCATACTGGTCATGCCTGTGGGATGAACTCTCATTGGAGCTCAGAGATCACATGCCTAGGTCCTCAAGCGGCTCCGATTGGACCACTGGCAAGGTCCCGGAAGGCTGCAACTATATAAGGTTTGCATGGCTGCTCGGCCATGCGCTAGTATAACCTCAAATCGTGGTGTGTATGGATGCATGCATGTTCTGGTGAAAACTCCTAATTGAACCCCTTCCCTAGCATTATTGTCTGAGTGTGGGTCATTGGAGCTGACTTGCGCCAGTTAGTGCCATCCAGCACTGTCCACGCTTCTACAGCGTCAAATAAGCAGCATTAGCCAGTGCAACGCCGTGCGCAGCTAGTTCACTTTCCTACAAAGTTAGGGCACTTAGTGGCATTCACCAGAGCGGCACTGCGCGCACTCAGTGCACTAAATCTTTTATTTAGTTTCTTCTGGCACTGCAGGGGCGGCGCCGAGCGCTAGTGGCTCTAGAGGGACTCTAACCCCATGTCCTTGGGGCAGAGTCCTGTGACCAAACACTAGCATTCACTCTGATACCTTATAGCCTCCTTTATATTATTTGGTGTGTTCTGACAGCCCTAGCAGGCAGTATGCATGATGCATACTTACAGCAACATGTATGCCCTGGTATCACTGCCGGCATCAGAGAATCCTGGCAGCATGCACAATGCACGATGTGAAGATTCTCAAGTCTGCTTTGATGGGTTTACTGCAGCAGAGAGGAGCCAAAAGTCTGCAGCGTCTGATTTTTCCTACTCCTGAACTGATTAGAAGCACTTTACCTTCATACAGTATTAAACAGTGCAAGTTTCTTTTAGCAGTTGCATAGTTCATCTGCTCAGTTGAGATCTCCTGGAATCTTTCCTGTGTTAAAGGAAACCTGTCACCCCCAAAATCGAAGGTGAGCTAAGTCCACCAGCATCAGGGGCGTATCTATAGCATTCTGTAATGCTGTAGATAAGCCCCCGATGTATCCTGAAAGATGAGAAAAAGAGGTTAGATTATGCTCACCCAGGGGCAGTCCCAGTTTTGTTCTGGTCCGATAAGCGTTGTGGAGCCGCAGCGTGAAGACAAGAAGAGGACATCACCCTATGAAGATGGGAGGCCCCAGACTGGACCGCGACGCCCATCGGACCAGAACAGAATTGGGACCACCCCTGGGTGAGTATAATCTAACCTCTTTTTGTCATCTTTCAGGATACATCGGGAGCTTATCTACAGCATTACAGAATGCTGTTGATAAGCCCCTGATGCCGGTGGGCTTACCTGACCTTCGATTTTGGGGGTGACAGGTTCCCTTTAAGACTCTCAGCTGTGCACTGTTAGCCACTCCCATCTGCTATATAAATTGGTCTCTGGCTAGCACTCATTGTCAGAGTAGCTTTTGCTGTATGGTAGGAGGTTGTTGGTGGTTATTGTTGAAGTAGGCATTTGGTGCATTTATCTATGACTGTTACTAGATTTTCAGTGTGTGATAATTCCCTTTCTTCTCCTACTTTGGTATCCTCCACTCCCCTGGGCATTCCTTTGTTGTATGTGTGAGTATATTTGTATGTTTGGTATTTTTCGTTACCCCTGTTCATATTACCTTGTTAGTCTAGTTGGTGTATTACAATACACTGCTACTCCTCTCTTCATTGGATGGAGGAAGGGTACAGACTGAGAGCAGATTCAGGAGCTAAGGCAAGGTACGTGGCCCTGGAGTCTTTACCATGAGAAGTAATCTGGGGAACAGGGTGAGCTAGGAGCCCCTGGTCCCGGGACACCTGACAACAGAGTCGTGACATCTGCAGTCACACAGAGTGACTGCAGACTTTTGTACCAAACCTGGACAATCCCTAGCCTTTCATGTAGCTACTTATGGAGCTGCATAGCCACAGATTGTCCCCCTGTCCAATAACAAAAGCACCTACAATGGACATTGACCAACTACATACTTAGCACACCTTCATACCAATGGACTTTTCTAATGGTAGTGACCTCTTTCAAAAAGGATAATGCACCATGCGACACTATATATTTTTTGGGAATGATGTAACATGACAAAGAGATCCACATAATGACGTTGCTTCCAAATTCCATAGATCTGAATGTGATCAAGCAACTTTGGGTTGTGTGTAGGAAAGGCATCTCCAAAAAATCAAACAAAAGAATATGCTGCTAATGTATCACATACATCACAGGGCTCCTTTAGGTCTTGTAGCATCCATAACTATGTGCCAGAGCTATTTTGGCAGCAAGAGGGAGGACTGCACAATATTAGGTCAGTGGTTTTAATGGTAAAGGGAATCTCCAGTCTGAGGCTGCTTTTGTATTTAGAAAAACAGTGGGTAGCCTCAAACTGGTGATTTTCTAGCAAAGTCAAGCCCAAACATCGGGGTTATGGCATCCCAAAATGCAAAGTGGCATCCCACAACCCTCTTGGTGTAAGAAAGATTCCACAACCCAACTTTGCTAGAAAGTCAAGTTCTTTCAGGGGATTTTATCAGCGCTTGTGAGGGCTTTTGTTATTAGGTTATATTTTAAAAAGTCACCAATCTGGGGTTGCCCACTGTTTTATTAAATTAAAAGGGCAACTCCAGATTGGTGATTAGTTATTTAAAGATTCTCTTTAACCCCTTCCCGACCTTTGACGCCACGTAGGCGTCATGAAAGTCGGTGCCAATCCGACCCATGACGCCTATGTGGCGTCATGGAAAGATCGCGTCCCTGCAGGCCGGGTGAAAGGGTTAACTCCCATTTCACCCGATCTGCAGGGACAGAGGGAGTGGTAGTTTTGCCCAGGGGGGGTGGCTTCACCCCCCCGTGGCTACGATCGCTCTGATTGGCTGTTGAAAGTGAAACTGCCAATCAGAGCGATTTGTAATATTTCACCTATTATAACTGGTGAAATATTACAATCCAGCCATGGCCGATGCTGCAATATCATCGGCCATGGCTGGAAACAATAATGTGCCCCCACCCCACCGATCGCCCCCCCAGCCCACCGATCTGGCCGGTACACTGCTCCGGCTCCCCTCCGTCCTGTGCTCCGCTCCCCCCGTGCTTTTGTCCGCACCACCCGTGCTCTAATCACCCTCCCCGTGCTCCAATCACCCCACCTGCACTCCGATCCACCCCCCCGTGCTCCGTTCCACCCCCCCGTACTCCGTTCGACCCCCCCGTGCTCCGTTCCACCCCCCCGTGCTCCGTTCCACCCCTCCCGCGCTCCGATCCACCCTCCCATGCTCTGATCCCCCCCCCCGTGCTCACCCCCACCCCATCATACTTACCGATCCTGCCTGGGTCCGTCCGTCTTCTCCCCGGGCGCCGCCATCTTCCAAAATGGCGGGCGCATGCGCAGTGCGCCCGCCGAATCTGCCGGCCGGCAGATTCGTTCCAAAGTGCATTTTGATCACTGAGATAGATTATATCTCAGTGATCAAAATAAAAAAAATAATAAATAACCCCCCCCCCAATAGGTAGGGACAATAAAAAATAAAGATTTTTTTTTTCCACTAATGTTAGAATAGGGTTAGGGGTAGGGTTAGGGTTAGGGCTAGGGTTAGGGTTAGGGGTAGGGTTAGGGGTAGGGGTAGGGTTAGGGCTAGGGCTAGGGTTAGGGTTAGGGGTAGGGTTAGGGCTAGGGTTAGGGTTAGGGGTAGGGTTAGGGCTAGGGTTAGGGCTAGGGGTAGGGTTAGGGCTAGGGTTAGGGCTAGGGTTAGGGTTTCGGTATGTGCACACGTATTCTGGTCCTCTGCAGATTTTTCCGCTGCGGATTTGATAAATCGCAGTGCTAAACCGCTGCGTATTTATGGCGGATTTACCGCGTTTTTTCTGCGCATTTCACTGCGGTTTTACAACTGCGATTTTCTATTTCAGAAGTTGTAAAACCGCTGCGGAATCCGCACAAAGAAGTGACATGCTGCGGAATGTAAACCGCTGCGTTTCCGTGCAGTTTTTGTACAGCGATTTTTGTTTCCCATAGGTTACATTGAACTGTAAACTCATGGGAAACTGTAGCGGATCCGCAGCGTTTTCCGCAGCGTGTGCACATACCTTTAGAATTAGGCTATGTGCACACAGTGCGGATTTGGCTGCGGATCCGCAGCAGTGTTCCATCAGGTTTACAGTGCCATGTAAACATACGGAAAACCAAATCCGCTGTGCCCATGGTGCGGAAAATACCGCGCGGAAACGCTGCGTTGTATTTTCCGCAGCATGTCAATTCTTTGTGCGGATTCCGCAGCGTTTTACACCTGTTCCTCAATAGGAATCCGCAGGTGAAATCCGCGCAAAAAATACTGGAAATCCGCGGAAAATCCGCAGGTAAAACGCAGTGCCTTTTACCCGCGGATTTTTAAAAAATGATGCTGAAAAATCTCACACGAATCCGCAACGTGGGCACATAGCCTTAGGGTTAGGGTTGGAATTAGGGTTGTGGTTAGGGTTAGGGGTGTGTTGGGCTTAGGGTTGTGGTTAGGGTTGTGTTGGGGTTAGGGTTGTGATTAGGGTTATGGCTACAGTTGGGATTAGGGTTAGGGGTGTGGGGGGTTAGTGTTGGAGGTAGAATTGAGGGGTTACCACTGTTTAGGCACATCAGGGGTCTCCAAACGCAACATGGCGCCACCATTGATTCCAGCCAATCTCGTATTCAAAAAGTCAAATGGTGCTCCCTCACTTCCGAGCCCCGACGTGTGCCCAAACAGTGGTTTACCCCCACATATGGGGTACCAGCATACTCAGGATAAACTGCGCAACAATTACAGGGGTCCAATTTCTCCTGTTACCCTTGTGAAAATAAAAAAATGCTTGCTAAAACATCATTTTTGAGGAAAGAAAAATGATTTTTTATTTTCACGGCTCTGCGTTGTAAACGTCTGTGAAGCACTTGGGGGTTCAAAGTGCTCACCACATATCTAGATAAGTTCCTTGGGGGGTCTAGTTTCTAAAATGGGGTCACTTGTGGGGGGTTTCTACTGCTTAGGCACACCAGGGGCTCTGCAAACGCAACGTGACGCCCGCAGACCATTCCATCAAAGTCTGCGTTTCAAAAGTCACTACTTCACTTCCGAGCCCCGACGTGCGCCCAAACAGTGGTTTACCTCCACACATGGGGTATCAGCATACTCAGGAGAAACTGGACAACAACTTTTGGTGTCCAATTTCTCCTGTAACCCTTGGGAAAATAAAAAATTCTGGGCTAAATAATTATTTTTGAGGAAAGAAAACGTATTTATTATTTTCACGGCTCTGCATTATAAACTTCTGTGAAGCACTTGGGGGTTCAAAGTGCTCACCACACATCTAGATAAGTTCCTTTCGGGGTCTAGTTTCCAAAATGGGCTCACTTGTGGGGGGTTTCTACTGTTTAACCACATCAGGGGCTCTGCAAACGCAACGTGACGCCCGCAGAGCATTCCATCAAAGTCTGCATTTCAAAACGTCACTACTTCAATTCCGAGCCCCGGCATGTGCCCAAACAGTAGTTTACCCCCACATATGGGGTATCACCGCACTCAGGAGAAACTGGACAACAAATATTGGGGTAAAATTTCTCCTGTTACCCTTGGGAAAATTAAAAAATTCTGGGCTAAATAATTATTTTTGAGGAAAGAAAACGTATTTATTATTTTCACGGCTCTGCATTATAAACTTCTATGAAGCACTTGGGGGTTCAAAGTGCTCACCACACATCTAGATAAGTTCCTTTCGGGGTCTAGTTTCCAAAATGGGGTCACTTGTGGGGGGTTTCTACTGTTTAGCCACATCAGGGGCTCTGCAAACGCAACGTGACGCCCGCAGAGCATTCCATCAAAGTCTGCATTTCAAAACGTCACTACTTCAATTCCGAGCCCCGGCATGTGCCCAAACAGTAGATTACCCCCACATATGGGGTATCACCGTACTCAGGAGAAACTGGACAACAAATATAGGGGTCAAATTTCTCCTGTTACCCTTGGGAAAATTAAACAAATCTGGGCTAAATAATTATTTTTGAGGAAAGAAAACGTATTTATTATTTTCACGGCTCTGCATTATAAACTTCTGTGAAGCACTTGGGGGTTCAAAGTGCTCACCACACATCTAGATAAGTTCCTTTCGGGGTCTAGTTTCCAAAATGGGGTCACGTGTGGGGGGTTTCTACTGTTAAGCCACATCAGGGGCTCTGCAAACGCAACGTGACGCCCACAGAGCATTCCATCAAAGTCTGCATTTCAAAACGTCACTACTTCACTTCCGAGCCCCGACATGTGCCCAGACAGTGGTTTACCCCCACATATGGGGTATCAGCGTACTCAGGAGAAATTGGACAACAACTTTTGGGGTCAAATTTCTCCTGTTACCCTTGGGAAAATAAAAAATTGCAGGCTAAAAGATCATTTTTGAGAAAATAATTTTTTTTTTTTTTCATGGCTCTGCGTTATAAACTTCTGTGAAGCACTTGGGGGTTCAAAGTCCTCACCACACATCTAGATTAGTTCCTTTGGTGGACTAGTTTCCAAAATGGGGTGATTTCTGGGGGATCTCCAATGTTTAGGCACACAGGGGCTCTCCAAACGTGACATGGTGTCCGCTAATGATTGGAGCTAATTTTCCTTCCGAGCCCTGCCGTGCGCCCAAACAGTGGTTTACCCCCACATATGGGGTATCAGCGTACTCAAGACAAACTGGACAACAACATTTATGGTCCAATTTCTCCTATTACCCTTGGCAAAATAGGAAATTCCAGGCTAAAAAATCATTTTTGAGGAAAGAAAAATTATTTTTTATTTTCATGGCTCTGCGTTATAAACTTCTGTGAAGCACCTGGGGGTTTAAAGTGCTCAATATGCATCTAGCTAAGTTCCTTGGGGGGTCTAGTTTCCAAAATGGGGTCACATGTGGGAGAGCTCCAATGTTTAGGCACACAGGGGCTCTCCAAACGCAACATGGTGTCCGCTAACAATTGGAGCTAATTTCCATTCAAAAAGTCAAATGGCACGCCTCCCCTTCCGAGCCCTGCCGAGTGCCCAAACAGTGGTTTACCCCCACATATGAGGTATCGGCGTACTCGGGAGAAATTGCCCAACAAATTTTATGATCCATTTTATCCTATTGCCCATGTGAAAATGAAAAAATTGAGGCGAAAATAATTTTTTTGTGAAAAAAAAGTACTTTTTCATTTTTACAGATCAATTTGTGAAGCACCTGAGGGTTTAAAGTGCTCACTAGTCATCTAAATAAGTTCCTAGGGGGGTCTAAATTCCAAAATGGGGTCACTTGTGGGGGAGCGCCAATGTTTAGGCACACAGGAGCTCTCCAAACGCGACATGGTGTCCGCTAACGATGGAGATAATTTTTCATTCAAAAAGTCAAATGGCGCTCCTTCCCTTCCGAGCCTTACCATGTGCCCAAACAGTGGTTTACCCCCACATATGAGGTATCAGTGTACTCAGGAGAAATTGCCCAACAAATTTTAGGATCCATTTTATCCTGTTGCCCATGTGAAAATGAAAAAATTGAGGCTAAAAGAATTTTTTTGTGAAAAAAAAGTACTTTTTCATTTTTACGGATCAATTTGTGAAGCACCTGGGGGTTCAAAGTGCTCACTATGCATCTAGATAAGTTCCTTGGGGTGTCTAGTTTCCAAAATGGGGTCACTTGTGGGGGAGCTCCAATTTTTAGGCACACGGGGGCTCTCCAAACGTGACATGGTGTCCGCTAAAGAGTGGAGCCAATTTTTGATTCAAAAAGTCAAGTGGCACTCCTTCCCTTCCAAGCCCTGCCGTGCGCCCAAACAGTGGTTTACCCCCACACATGAGGTATCAGCGTACTCAGGACAAATTGGACAACAACTTTCGAGGTTCAGTTTCTCCTTTTACCATTGGGAAAATAAAAAAATTGTTGCTAAAAGATAATTTTTGTGACTAAAAAGTTAAATGTTCATTTTTTCCTTCCATGTTGCTTCTGCTGCTGTGAAGCACCTGAAGGGTTAATAAACTTCTTGAATATGGTTTTGAGTACCTTGAGGGGTGCAGTTTTTAGAATGGTGTCACTTTTGGGTATTTTCAGCCATATAGACCCCTCAAACTGACTTCAAATGTGAGGTGGTCCCTAAAAAAAATGGTTTTGTAAATTTAGTTGTAAAAATGAGAAATCGCTGGTCAAATTTTAACCCTTATAACTTCCTAGAAAAAAAAAAATTTGTTTCCAAAATTGTGCTGATGTAATGTAAACATGTGGGAAATGTTATTTATTAACTATTTTGTGTCACATAACTCTCTGGTTTAACAGAATAAAAATTCAAAATGTGAAAATTGCTAAATTTTCAAAATTTTCGCCAAATTTCCGTTTTTATCACAAATAAACGCAGAATTTATTGACCTAAATTTACCACTAACATGAAGCCCAATATGTCACGAAAAAACAATCTCAGAACCGCTAGGATCTGTTGAAGCGTTCCTGAGTTATTACCTCATAAAGGGACACTGGTCAGAATTGCAAAAAATGGTAAGGTCTTTAAGGTCAAAATAGGCTGGGTCATGAAGGGGTTAAAATGTATTTTCACTACATGATCTTAGTATTTAAATGACCACAAGTCATTTAAAGACCTGTTTAAACAGGCCTACCATGCTTACGATGAGCACAAAATGATCAGTAATTGATCATTCTGTGGACATAGACTGTCATTGTTCTCAGCATCTCAGGTCCTAGTTACACAGGGTGATGCAAGCAAGCTCAAAAATCATTTCACTCGACAAATGAGAGCTTTGCTTGTTCATTGGGTAATTGTCAACCAGTTTACACTTCCCAATTATTGAGAAATGAACATCTCGAGAAACACGTCTTTATTATAATTGACCAGTGTAAATGGACCCTTAAACAGTGGTGATACATCCATTGGGTATGTCACTACTATGAGGCCAGAGGGGGTCAAACGACCAGCACCCCCAATAATAAGCTGGGACATCAAAACACCATCTACTGTAAAGTAGATGTCCTCAAGTACTACAACTCAGCTTTTAGTTCAATGGGAGCCGACCTGCAGGACTCAAGAATGGCCACACTTCTGGAAGTTGCAGGACCTGTGAACAGTTGATTTGTGGCTGTATCTGGTGTCAGCCCCCATTGTTCTATTATTGATGACCTATCCTGAAGATGTCATCAATATCTAAGTCCTGGACAATTCCTTTAAGATAATTAATTTAAGAGGAATATTTTGCGGACTCCCATGGAAATTTCAGTCTACCAGGAAGTGGTCATTCAGTCCTAGAAACATATTAAAAGTTAGGGTAGGTTACAAGTCTTGAACATTTTCTACGGCCGTGATATTACAGCTCATTAAGTTGTCCTGTGATGTTATGGGGCCAATAACACGAGCTTATTTCATCAATGAACGGAGCTTAGATCTGCTCTTAGCATCGCCTGAAGATCTGACTGTCTCATCCATAATATCTAAGATTAATTATTTCCTTTATCCCACTTTCTTTTGATTTAGCATTCAAAACCATTAAGCATTTTTCATTTATTTAGAGACGCAGATACAAACCTGTTGAAGAATTGATGCGGCGTGATCCTCATTAGGCTTCCTGGGTTAATACAGTGTAACTCGGAGATTAAGACTATAACAGAAGATGACATACAATATAAAAAATGCAATACTTACCTAACGTGAGGCTTATGCAAAACAGTGAAGGGGCAAAGGTTGTTCAATGATAAAACTCCACATTTGATATTACTTTTTAGCATGTTTAGCAATAGTACATGGTTACTCTGCTCTGTTGGTCGACTTCTGATTTCTGAAAATCTCTAAGATGTAAGATATTGAGAAAATAGAGCTCTGGAAAAAATGAAGAGACCATTGCAAAATGTTCAGTTTGTCTGATTTTTCTCTTTATGGGTATTTTTTTGAGTAAATTGTAAATTTTTCATTTATTCTATAAACTACTGACAACATGTCTCCGAATTTAAAAGCAATACATTTTGTATTTTTTTCTGAAAAGGAGAAATGGTCAAAATTAAAAAATAAAGAACTTAGTGCTTTCAGACCTGAAATAATGCAAAGAAAACAAGTTCATAATCATTTAGAAACAACAATACTAATGATTTAACTCAGGAAGAGTTTAGAAATCAATATTTTGTGGAATAACCATGATTTTTAATCATGCGTCTTGGCATGCTCAGAGAAGATCTCACTTATTTGTATAAATACTTGTGTGGTCAATCCAAAGGACTGGTGCATGACTTATTCCTTCCAAAGACCATACTGAGGATTAGGGGCACTCATTATGGGTGGAAAAAAGGCGATTCTGACAACTAAACTGGAAAAGGTTCTTTACAGTTAAAGCACTCAGAATGCGAAATGCCCTTCTGCAATAGGTAGTAATGGCAGACACTACAACATTTAAGAAAGGGCTGGACAATTTCCTCAGTACACATAACATTGTGGGTTATATAGTAAATAGTTTAGTGACAAAAAATGAATAATTGGTGGAAAAAGGTTAAACTTGATGGATCTGAGTCTTTTTTCAATCTATGTAACTCTTTCTCAATCCCTTTGTTTCCCCCTTGTACAATAATAACACCTATATTCACCTCCGGTGCAGGCACTGTTCCAGGGGTATTGGCACGGGCTCTTTCGGGGTTCCCTGCAGCCAATCAGCACTGGCATCAATCTCGTCTCCTACGGACGAATCATATACATCCGGAGGAAGAGAGAGCGAAGCAGCTCTTGCTTTTTCAAAATTTATATGATTAGTCTGAAGGCGGGTAGTGTGAAGCCAGCACTGTATGGCTGCAGGGATTCCCGGGAGAATCAGAGCCAACACCGCTGGAATGGCACCGGAGATGACTATAAGTGTTATTATTTTACAAGGGGGAAACATATGGATTGAGAAGGGGTTGTCTGAGTAGTGGACAACCCCTTTAAGGTAGGTGAAAGAAATATGCATTGTACAAGTGCATAAAAAAAGAAGACTAGTTCTTTATAACTGAACTGCTCTGACTATGCTACACCATTATTAGGATCTGTATATTCCAGTAGTAGAGGACAAAAGGCATAATCTATGCAAATTCAATTGAGTTTTCAAACCAATGCTGAATGCTAAATATTACATTTCCATACCGGGCTCTAAAAAGCAGAGTCAATCAACTGGGTAGCCGACTATCCTAATAACAAGGCATTGAGTTTGTGAGAGTCAATTATCTACCTTTGGGCGGAAGGTTCAAAATCAGAGCAGCTCGATGTGCGCTGACGATAAGCGGCTCGGCTCCCTCTTCCCTCTTTATTTGTGTTGTGTTTGCTCTCATGCAGTGAAACAGCATGTGCAGCATTTCATTGGGGACGTCTGGGGATTTAATCAGTTCAAAAAGAAATCCATATTTTTTGTTTTAAAGAAAATCCTAAGAAAAATAAAAAGAAACATTTAAGAATGTTAAATTCATAACGGAATTCAGTTGGAAATTTCATTTAACCTTTCAGGTCGAGGTTCAGTGAAAGATCACATCCCAGTAGGATGCTTAATGTTGGGATGTTTTTATGAATAGATACACTTTCTTTTTATATCTGCACATTGTGCTGTGAGATTTGGGACTGACTTCAGAAATAGAAATTAAATCACTGTAGATTATTAGATACGATGAGTGACGGCTCGTTGTGAATGAAAATTGGAGACCAATGGGCGACTTTTACCTTTAGAGTTATGACACTATAAGGCTTCAAGGCAATTTCTGTAATAGATCCACAATGTCTGTCATCTGTCATTCTGTCATTTTTAGCACTGGTCTCCTAATATGGGACAGTGGGACCCACCCCGAAAGTGCCCAGGTTCCAGCAGAACGCTTTGTGCACATGTAACTGGACACTCTGTGATGATTTTATTTTTTTAGGTGCCATTCTAATAAAGTGGAGTTAATTTCTTTATAACTTTGCATACTTTTCAATTAAGTGGTCAGGGAAATAATAGTAGGAAGGCAATCTTCATTTTTAAAAAGAAGACAAAAAGGGGGGAAAAAAAGAGTGCAACTTGCTGGTTCTGTATTCACAGTTAAGATAAGATCCAATATGCAGTTCCAAAATGTTTAAACGATTTTATTCTCAATACGTTTTGAAGGTGGCAAATTTCTTCCTCAGGAGTACCATAACAATAAATAGTCTGTAATAGTTCACCTGAGGAAGAAGTTTGCCAACTTCAAAACGTGTTGAGAATAAAACTGCATAAATGTTTTTAAATCGCATATTGGATCTTTATTGTGACTAAAGAACCAGCGGCACAGATTTACCAACTTTTCTCTACTACTTGATTACTACGTTGGACCCTCTAAAAGAGATGAGCAAACTTGTTTGGAAAACATTCGACAATCTCAAATTCGGCACAAATGTAGCACATTCGGATTCGTGTTCGGACAACCAAGCATTTTTACAAAAAAATCGGCAAAATTTGTCCACAGTTCATTACATGATGGCTTTTACACTAATGGTTTTATTAGGACTTTGTCTAGGATAGTGGTGCTGTGGAGGTGGGATGAGGTTAGAGGAGCAGTGGACTGAAACAAGTCCAACATTTCCGCAGAGAAATATTTTGTTCTGGTAATATTTTTGGCCAGCCAGGAGTACACATTTGAAAATAGAAATTGTTAGTGCTAATAGCATGTTCCTGAAACAAGGCCACATTTCTGCAGAAAAAAGATTGTGCTGGTAATATTTTAGCCCTTGCTGCACTTGATGTCCTAAGAATTGCCAACCCTTACACTGGGAGATTTCAACATCACCATAAACAGCCCCACCTCCTTATCTGCATCTCAGCTTCTATCTTTACCTATTACTTTTGGCCTCTTTCAGCTTTCAACCTCTGAGACACACAAAGTCGGTAACACCCTTGATATGGTGTTTGTCCAGCTCTGTTCAATCTCCTACCTAAATATCTGACCTCTTCCCCTCCCTACCCTAAGGAATTAGGACTACAGAAAACTTGCACAGTTTTAGGCACTCCCTAAAAACACATTTGCTTAGGGTGGCCTATCACGTTACCTGATCAAGATTAATTTTTACATAGAGACCATTCTTTACTTCTTTGGACATAATTAGCCATCAAAGTCCACCGTGCTCAAAAGTACTACAAATATTGGCTGGTGACTACCTCATCTGCCTTTATCTACCCCCCCATTTCCTCAAGATGGCTGGACCATCATTGTAAATAAGCACCTGTACTATTTGTCACCCCACCTCATTGTAGATTGTAAGCTCTTACGAGGGGGTGATCATTATTTTTGCTTTAATCGTTGGATTATCGTTAACTTTGTAACTTATGAGTGTTTTATATGAACTGCTGACTTTGTTTGCACTATGTAAATAAAGATTATTATTAGTAGTAGATTGCAGATGGCGAAATACAAGCTCTTAGCTTTGTCATGTGTAGGAGGAAATAATCTTTTACGGGACCACAACTGTGTAAACGAGGGCTGTCTGCTGTGCTGACAGAGAGTGAAGCAGGGTGAACACTGTTATGGACCTGGTGGTTAGGAGCACCCGGAACGACCTGATGGTTAAACTCACGCAGGACAAGCTCTGGGAAGTGGGAGCTCTGCTGACCGCAACCACTAATCCTATCACACAACTAGAAATAGCCGTGGAGCGTACCTAACTCTACCTAGACGCCTCTTCACAGCCTAAGAGCTAACTAGCCCTAGAGATAGAAAATAAAGCCTACCTTGCCTCAGAGAAATTCCCCAAAGGAAAAGGCAGCCCCCCACATATATTGACTGTGAGTAAAGATGAAAGTCACAAACACAGAAATGAAATAGGTTTCAGCAAAGGGAGGCCAGACTTACTGAACAGACTGAGGATAGGAAAGGTATCCTTGCGGTCAGCACAAAAAACTACAAAAAGACCACGCAGAGTGTGCAAAAAGACCTCTGCACCGACTCACGGTGCAGAGGTGCCACTCTGCATCCCAGAGCTTCCAGCTAGCAAAGCAAAATCATGATAGCAGGCTGGACAAGGAAACAATGAACAAATAATTAACTAGCAGGGACTTAGCTTCTGCTGGAGTAGACAGGTCACCAGAAAGATCCAAGAGCGAACTGAACCAGTACAAGAACATTGACAGCTGGCATGGAGTAACGATCAGAGTGGAGTTAAATAGAGCAGCCAGCTAAAGACTAAACTAGGTCACCTGTGGAAGGAACCTCAGAACCACAGCTCCACTCACAGCCACCAGAGGGAGTCCATGGACAGAACTCGCCGAAGTACCATTCATGACCACAGGAGGGAGTTCGATAACAGAATTCACAACAGAACACGACAAACTGCAGGACTGTAAGTGAGGTGCAGGTGGGGATGATATGGTGGATTGAGAAAGATGTGATGTGCTCGGTGTCTGAAATTGGTCAAAAACTGAAGGCATGTTTACTTCAGTAACAGCTGATGGGCTGTCACTCACCACAACTGTAGTAGGTAAACAAGTAGAGGTTCTGCAAACAGAAACTGGTGCTAGAACACCTGCCACATTGATGGCGGAGGAGAAAGAAGTAGCGGATGTGGTTCATGGGGCAGACGGTGGTTAGCAAGGCCCGCTAGTCTGTATTTAAGCGCAGTGAAATTCCCAGACAAATGCATGTTGGTCATGCATGTGCCGGTTCATGAGTGTAATAGTCAAATTATTGGATTCTTTGTGTGGGTCATTTAATTGTTTGGAGGGCTATATAGAGGCAATTATATAGTTTGGAGAGCTATGTGGGGCCATTATACTGTGTGTGGGCCATTATGCAGTGTGGTGAGTTGTGTGGGGTCCATCGTACTGTGTGGAGCATTGTGTGGGGGCTATCATACAGTGATAAGGGTTGTGAGCCATTATACTGCATGGAGGGCCATCATATTGTGCGTGGGGCCTCATACTGTGTGGGAGAACTGTGTCAGGGCCATCCAGCTGTGCGTGGCTGTCTGCATTGATGTGCCTGACTACCCATGTGACTGAAGCAGCCAATACCTGTTTGAGTAACACACCCCAGAGATTAGTGATTGGATGAAGCAGTCACATGTCTAGTCAGGCACTTAAATAAAGACAGGTGGGGAGTAGCGGCTCTGAACTTGGGATGGATTTGTCAGATGAATAAAGGGTCCACACAATAGATAAGGAAAATGACACTCCTGGAATATCATAAACTTAATTTTCCATGGAAATATATCAAAATAAGCATGTGAGTATTGCCTTCGCCAATATAAAGCTGCACTACTACAAACAACAGCATTCCAAATAATGATCTTAGTAAAGAAATAAAGAACAAGTGGCAATCACCAAACTGCATTAACACAGCATTAGTGCAACCTGGGTATCTGCACAAGGGTCCAAGATGTAAGGAGGCTCATTTCAACCTCCAAAGCAGGTGGCATTGTGCATTATTATGAGCTATTGCTCTGCTAATGCCCATATATTGTTCTTGCACAGGGGCCTCTTCTGTCTGTGGCCACTCCTTGTTTCAGGCAACAGTTGCTTTGCCTGTTTTCACCAGCTTCAGGCCTGACATGCTCTACTTCTTTGGTTTATGGCACTGTTTGTCTTTGAACTTAAAGTGACAACTTTTTTATGCAGTTTTGTGAGTGCCACTTGTATTATGGGCACGATTTATCATTTAATTTCACTTTTCCTTGTATTATACTGTGATACGCATTGATATTTTTTTGTGCCAAATTCATTGAAATGTTGCACATAGTGTTAGGACTGGCGGAACGCACCAAGACAGATGGTATAGATGCGTTCGCAGTCCGGGGTCCACCGTGCAGGTGAAAACCTGCTGCTAGCAATTAGCAGACTATATGGTGGTACACTAAAGTATACACACGTGGGTTAACCTCACCCAGCGTGAAAGAAGCAATCCTGTTAAGGCACAGGACCGCGGTACCGCACCTAAAGCGCGAGCAAGTAGTCAGCGAACTCAACCCCAACTAGGATTGAAGTCCGATTAGACCCTTGCTGGCACAACACCGCAACTGGGTGTGTAAGGAAACTGAAGAGCAATATTAAGGCACAAGAGTGCATGCAGTGCCGCACTGACGAACGCCACTAACCACCCAGGCTTGGCTAAAGAAAGCACAGAGGAAGTGCACGGCGCCGTACTGGCGGTCACAGCAACTGGACGCTATAATGTGTGACTAGTGCTGTAGGATAAGTCGGGCGCTAGGTAGCAGCCATACACCTTCCGCGAACAGTCATTCAATAGGGTAGGGGTATCCAAGGACGACTTGCACTCACAACATACACACATTAGCGATTGAAAGACAATACTAGCGCATAGCCGTGCGGTCATGCGCAGTTTATATAGCAGCAGCACAGGGAGTGGCCACAGCACCTTTGCCCTTCCAAGACCTGCCAAGAGGACCAATGGAATGTGCTGCAGAGCCTGAGCACATGACCCTCGATCTCCAACGGGAGATCTTACCCTGGGCATGCTCAGTACGTGCAGACAAAGACTTAGTCCCAGAGAAGTCCGCTCGCTGCTGACCAGCACTGACTTTAATGGCAGATACTGGAGAAGCAGCAGTAACTCTCAGAACAGAGTGAGAATGAGCAAGACGCTGGGACCAACGTCTTTGCTGAGCAGACTCCACTGCGGCTGGACAAGAATGGGAGACCGCAGCGGAGGTGGCTCGAGATTCCCCCTGTGCAGAAGCGGGAACTCGACCCCTAACATTGCCCCCCCTTCCTTGGGCCTCGCTACGTTCGAAGGCAGCAATGAGCTGCGGAGCCCGAATGATCTCAGCAGGCTCCCAGGACCTATCCTCAGGGCCGTAACCCTTCCAGTCCACCAAAAAAAATTTTTTGCCACGTACCACCTTGCACCCCAAGATAGCGTTCACCTCGAAATCGTCCGTAGACGAACCCGATGTCCCGGCAGATGACTCAGAAAACCGGGACATGTATACGGGCTTAAGGAGGGACACATGAAAGGTGTCGGTGATACCAAGGCGTGGAGGAAGGGCCAGACGGTAGACCACAGGATTAACCTGTTCGAGGACCTTGAAGGGACCCAAGTAGCGAGGAGCAAATTTAGTGGACTCAACTCGCAGCCTGATGTTACGGGCGGAGAGCCACACCAAGTCGCCAGGAGCAAAGGTCGGAGCGGGGCGCCAATGAGCATCGGCGGAGGACCTCATTCTCTCCTTAGAGGCCCGAATGGCATCCTGAGTGCGGTCCCAAATATCCCGTGCCTCCACAGCCCAGTCTGCCACCCTGGAGTCTGCGGAAGACACGGGCATAGGCACAGGTACCCGTGGATGCTGACCATAGTTGAGGAGGAATGGGGTTTGTCCAGTGGAGTCGGCTACGGCGTTGTTCAGCGCAAACTCTGCCCATGATAGCAAGGATGCCCAGTCATCCTGCCTGGCTGAAACAAAATGTCGCAGGTATGTGACCAAGGTCTGGTTGGCCCTCTCTACCAACCCATTCGTCTCGGGATGATAAGCGGAAGAGAGATTCAACTCAATACTGAGAAGACGACATAGCTCTCTCCAGAACCGAGACGCAAACTGGGGACCCCGGTCACTGACAATTTTGTCAGGCATACCATGTAGGCGGAAGATGTGCTTAATGAACAACGCAGCCAAGGCCCGTGCAGAAGGTAACCGTGGTAGCGGCACCAAATGCACCATTTTCGAGAAATGATCGGTGATGACCCAAATGATGGTACAGCCGCGAGACTTGGGCAAACCCACGACAAAGTCCATCCCGACCATCTCCCAGGGCCTATCTGCCACCGGCAAGGGATAGAGCAACCCAGCTGGCCTTTGACGCGGAGATTTATTTTTGGCGCAGGAGAAACATGCCAGAATATAATCCCTGACATCCCGGACCATATGCGGCCACCAGTACGTCCTCGCCAGTAGCTCAGATGTCCTCTTTGTCCCAAAGTGTCCACCCACTCTGGACGAATGAGCCCAAGAGAGAACCTCCGGTCGCAAATTAATGGGCACAAAAGTCTTGCCCGGAGGCACAGACTCAAGCGAAACCGGCGCTACGGTTCTCAGGCTCTCAGAAGGAACAATAAGCCGAGGCTCCTCTTCCTCCTCTTCAGTTGACATAAGGGAGCGAGAGAGAGCATCAGCACGAATACTCTTCTCCCCGGCGAGAAAATGAAGAGAAAAGTGGAACCGGGAAAAGAACAAGGACCATCTGGCTTGGCGAGAATTTAGCCGCTGGGCTGTTTGTAAGTAGACCAAATTTTTGTGGTCAGTGTAAACCTGGAAGGGAAACCGCGCACCTTCCAGAAGATGTCTCCACTCTGAAAAGGCCAACTTCATTGCTAGCAGCTCCCTATCCCCGATGGAGTAGTTTCTCTCCGCTGGCGAGAAGGTCTTAGAGAAGAAGAAGCATGGATGCTTCCGACCTTGAGCATCCTTCTGATAGATGACTGCTCCAGCACCAACGGATGAGGCATCCACCTCCATTAGGAATGGCTTATCCACATCGGGACGATTTAAGATGGGAGCGCTAGCAAAGTGGGACTTAATAGAAGTGAAGGCCTTGGAGACCTCTTCCGACCACAATTTAGGATTCGCTCCCTTCTTGGTGAGGGCTACCAAGGGAGCTACCAGAGTTGAGAAGTGGGGAATGAACTGGCGGTAATAGTTAATGAACCCCATAAAGCGCTGCACCGCTTTAAGAGAATGGGGTTCTTGCCAGTCCATCACAGCCTGTAGTTTGGCAGGATCCATAGCCAATCCCTGGGCGGAGATGATATAGCCCAGGAACGGCAAAGACTCCTGCTCAAACATACACTTCTCCAACTTAGCATAAAGAGAGTTTGCCCGTAGGAGGTCGAAGACTCTGCCAACATCTCTCCGGTGGGAGTCCATATCTGGAGAAAAGATGAGAATATCATCCAGATAGACTACAACTGAGGTGGAAAGCATATCCCGGAAGATGTCGTTGACAAAGTCTTGAAAAACGGCTGGGGCATTACAGAGCCCGAAGGGCATCACCAGATACTCATAGTGCCCATCTCTGGTGTTAAACGCCGTTTTCCATTCGTCCCCCTCACGGATGCGAATCAGGTTGTAAGCACCCCGCAGATCTAATTTAGTAAACACTCTAGCTCCCCGAAGCCTATCGAAGAGCTCAGATATCAAGGGCAAAGGATACTTGTTCTTAACGGTGATAGCGTTAAGACCCCTGTAGTCTATGCATGGACGTAGTTCCCCATTCTTCTTCTGCACGAAGAATAACCCTGCCCCAGCAGGTGACACTGACTTCCTGATAAACCCTCTTGCCAGATTCTCTTGAATGTACTGAGACATGGCCTCCGTCTCCGGGAGAGATAATGGATAAACTCGACCCCGGGGAGGCTCCGCACCAGGCAAGAGATCGATAGGACAGTCATAGGGGCGATGGGGCGGAAGGGTCTCCGCCGCCTTTTTGGAGAACACGTCTGCGTAAGACCAATATTGCTTGGGAAGAGAGGATAGATCTGCGGGTACCTCAGTAGTAGCAACCTGAACGCACTCTCGGTGACACCTACCCCCACATGATTCATCCCATCCCAGAATTCTGCCTGAGGACCACTCGATGTGAGGAGAGTGGTACCGTAGCCAAGGTATCCCCAACAGGACGTCATCAATACCCTCAGGAATGATGAGCAGAGAAATAATCTCCTGATGGGATGGCGACATGGACAGAGTAACAGGGATGGTCTGATGTGTTATCTGTGCGGGGAGTGTCGACCCATTCACCACTCGTACCGTTACTGGTTGAGATAGCATAACCAGGGGTATTGCGTGACGTTGGGCGAAGGCAGAAGACATAAAATTGCCCTCCGCCCCAGAATCCACGCAGAGGTCTACCGAGTGGGAGGATGAGCCAAAGGTAATTGTCCCCTAAAAGGACAATTTGGAGGCAAACATCGCAGTGTCTAGTGCACCTCCACCTACTACCACTAGACGCTGATGTTTCCTCGACCGCTGATGACATCTGGTGGCAAGATGTCCTGACTGTTGGCATACATGGCAACCCTGGAGTGCACGAGCGGTCTGGGACTTAGATCCCGCTCGTGACACCACCTTAGGTTACTGGACCTCAGGAGCCTAGACTGGAGATTCCAAAGGTTTGGCGAAGGTGGGAGCCAGCCGAAACCTCTGCCTAAACTGGGCTCGCTCTAACCTCCGCTCGTGAAAACGGAGGTCGATGCGAGTAGATACTGTTATTAACTCTTCCAGTGTGGCGGGAATCTCCCTAGTGGCCAGAGCATCCTTAACGTGGTCAGCCAGCCCCCTCCAAAATATAGGGATAAGGGCTTTATCCGACCACTCCAACTCAGATGCTAGAGTGCGGAAATGGACGGCAAAAAGGCTGACCAAGGACGAGCCCTGAGTCAGTGCCAACAGTTGGAGCGCCATGTCATGGGTGACACGAGGTCCTAGAAAGACCTGTTTCAGAGTGCTCAGGAATAACGGAGCACTCTGCACCACATGATCGCCACGCTCCCACAGCGGCGTAGCCCACTGCAACGCCCTGTCCGACAATAAGGAAATTATAAAGCCCACCTTAGCCCGCTCTGTAGGGAAACGAGAGGCCAGAAGCTCGAGATGTATTGAGCACTGACTCACGAAACCCCTACAGGACTTACTGTCACCAGAAAATTTCTCTGGTAGCGGGAGGCGAGATAGCGTCGGTACAGGGGCGGCAGTGGACAAGGTAGCTGCAGCCACACTTGCAGCCTGAACAGCGACAGCAGTAACATCCACAGCTGAGGTTGAACGCTCAAGAGCTGCCAACCTTCCCTCCAGCTGCTGGATGTACCGCTGTAAACGCTGGTCGTCCGCCATTTTACTAGCCAGACCCTGGCGCTAGTATTCTGTTAGGACTGGCGGAACGCACCAAGACAGATGGTATAGATGCGTTCGCAGTCCGGGGTCCACCGTGCAGGTGAAAACCTGCTGCTAGCAATTAGCAGACTATATGGCGGTACACTAAAGTATACACGCGTGGGTTAACCTCACCCAGCGTGAAAGAAGCAATCCTGTTAAGGCACAGGACCGCGGTACCGCACCTAAAGCGCGAGCAAGTAGTCAGCGAACTCAACCCCAAATAGGATTGAAGTCCGATTAGACCCTTGCTGGCGCAACACCGCAACTGGGTGTGTAAGGAAACTGAAGAGCAATATTAAGGCACAAGAGTGCATGCAGTGCCGCACTGATGAACGCCACTAACCACCCAGGCTTGGGTAAGGAAAGCACAGAGGAAGTGCACGGCGCCGTACTGGCGGTCACAGCAACTGGACGCTATAATGTGTGACTAGTGCTGTAGGATAAGTCGGGCGCTAGGTAGCAGCCATACACCTTCCGCGAACAGTCATTCAATAGGGTAGGGGTATCCAAGGATGACTTGCACTCACAACATACACACATTAGCGATTGAAAGACAATACTAGCGCATGGCCGTGCGGTCATGCGCAGTTTATATAGCAGCAGCACAGGAAGTGGCCACAGCACCTTTGCCCTTCCAAGACCTGCCAAGAGGACCAATGGAATTTGCTGCAGAGCCTGAGCACATGACCCTCGATCTCCAACGGGAGATCTTACCCTGGGCATGCTCAGTACGTGCAGACAAGCACTTAGTCCCAGAGAAGTCCGCTCGCTGCTGACCAGCACTGACTTTAATGGCAGAGACTGGAGAAGCAGCAGTAACTCTCAGAACAGAGTGAGAATGAGCAAGACGCTGAGACCGACGTCTTTGTTGAGCAGACTCCACTGCGGCTGGACAAGAATGGGAGACCGCAGCGGAGGTGGCTCGAGATTCCCCCTGTGCAGAAGCGGGAACTCGACCCCTAACACATAGTGCATAAATTTTGCCCAAAGTAAAAAATGATTTTTTGTCTGCATCCATTTTTGTGACATTTTAGAGCATGTTTTGCAAAATGTCACAAAAATTGCTAAAAAAAAAATTTCTGGTGTACATAAAATCACACTGAGGGGACTGTAGTATATTTACGACAAATGTTGTGCCTTTTTTGATAAGTCTTAAATGATGAATCAGGCAAAAACAACTGGAAACCATAAACCATGCCCACGGGGGGACCTAAACAATAGACTTCAAAAAAGTCGTAAATGAAAAGATGAATTTGGTGCAAACAAAACAAAACAAGGTGCAAAACAAATATTCAACAAAAGTACAGGCGCAAATGCAATAATGAATCTGACCCATGTTTCTTTTCTGAAATAAGTAATAGATCTTTTATTATTGTATGTTTTTCACCCTCTGTTTATGACCTTTCCCCCTTTTAGAAACCCACTAAGGGGCATCCAGACTATGTGTAGGATTATAATTGTGGGAAACATTTCTTTAGTTCCTGAAAAAAACACTTCCCTTCTTCCTCTATACCATTATTACAGTGGCTTGCAAAAGTATTAATTCCCCTTGAATTTTTACCTATTTTGTTACAACCTGTGTTTAAATATTTTGTAATGCGATATGTGTGTGATGCATTAGCTCTAGATTGTCCTAGTTGGTGAAGTGAGAAAAATAAAGGAATACATTTAATTTATGAGATCAAACAACTAAAAATTGGCATGTGCATATATATTCCCCTCGTTTCTACGACTCTCCTAACAACTTCTGATGCAAGCTATTTCCTTCATAAGTCTCATGCTTAGTGAAAGGAAGTCCACCTGTGTGCAATCTAAGTGTCACAGGGTCTGCCAGTATATACACTTTACCTTGTCTGAAAGGTCACAGAGAATGAAACACCATTACGCAAAAGGCACTGCTAACCAAACACCACAATGAAGACCATAGAGATCTCCAACCAAGTCAGGGACAAAGTTGCTGAGAAGTACAAGTCAGGGTTTGGTTATAAAAAATATCCTAATCTATGATGATCCTCTGGAGCACCATCAAATCCATTATCATCAGTTGGAAAGAATATGGTACCACAACAAACCTGCCAAGATAAGGGTGCCCACTGAAACTCAACCTGGGCAAGGAGGGCATTAATCAGAGAGGCAGCACAGAGACCAAAGGTAACCCTGATGGAGCTGCAAAGTTCCCATACACTGGAGTATCTGTCCATATAACCACAATAAGCCATATACTCCATAGAGGTGGCCTATATGGAAGAGCGGGCAGAAAAAAGCCTTTACTAATGCACAAAAATTGTAAGGCTTGTCTTGAGTTTGCCCAAAGATATGTAGGAGACTCCACAAATGTATGGAGGAAGGTGCTGTGGTCAGATGAGACCAAAATGGAACTTTGTGGCCACCAAGGTAAACGTTAGGTCTGGTGCCAAATCAACATAGCATATCACCACAAGAACACCATCCCAACACCAACAGTGAAAAATGGCGGTGGCAGCATCATGCTTTGGGGATGTTTTTCATCAGCAGTGACAAGGAAAATGGTCCAAGTCGAGGGGAAGATGGATGGTGCAAAATACAAGTACATTCTTGAGAAAAATCCATTTCAGTCTGTCAGTGATTTGAGACTGAGATTGAAGTTTACCTTCCAACAAGACAATGACCCAAAGAATACTGCTAAAGCAACACTCGATTAGTTTAAGGGGAAATGTATAAATGTTTTGGAGTGGCCTATTAGAAACTCAGACCTTAATCCAATTGAGAATCTGTGGTTAGACTTGAAACTTCTTCAACCTACTTCAGATTTGGTCAAATATGGGGCAATGTGAATCTTAGGAAATGTTTGCAAGCTTGCAGCAATAAGGGGTTGTTTTCCTGACTGCTGCGTGCTGGGCTCATCCATAAATCACTAGGTTTAGACTATTTGACTAGGATATTCAGATATAAGACTAGGGTTGTGAACTACGTAATAAAAGTATTTCAGTTACAAGTAATGGCAGTATGTAGCACACTGATATAAAGAGCCTATGTTATTAGATTGATATTGGCATGTCACCATCCATAACAGAGACGCAACAGACACAACATGGGCTAAATTACTATGACATTAAGAAAACATGGTATATGAAGAGGGCAATAATTACCAAATTAATGGTAGCTTAAGCTCCAGCAATGAGGTGGTTAAGTATGTGGACAGGACCACATTGTGCTTTGCAGCTGTCAAGAGCATGGAGCTCCTTTGTGAAGAGAGGGGTAGATCGCAGATTCCTCTTTTGTTGCGTTGATTGAGATTAAGTACATGTATAAAAAGATCAAAGGGTCTTCTACCAGGGCAGCCTTCCTAACCGGCATGGTATAATGAGCGAGAAGTGTTCTGAATAGCAATGTTCAAGCCTAGAAACAATAGACTACAGAGAAGACCTGCATTCACTGGAGTTTTTACCCGATGCTTTAGAGGTGACTTTTTGTGCTCGGAACCAGTCAACAAGACACGGAGTCTGACGGATTCTATACTAGTGAGCATTAGTTTTGCGCAGTTGTTTATAGGTATGAAATAAATAGTTGAAGGCTCCAAGGTTGAAAGATAACATTAGTGCCTTGGGCTATTTATAAAAGAGATAGAACTGTTTCTCAAGCATGAGGCATTTGCAGCATGAATCTCTTTTCAGTGGTTGAAGTAAGTCTACTCCGATAAAAGGAACAATGCGAGCACTAGGTACAAAAAACTGTCAATCAGTCTCCTACTACTCTGGCACTACTGTAAATAGAAATCCTAACAGGAGAAACAAGAATTCATGGAGATGCATGACCATGTCAAGAACATGTTTGCAGTAAATCAAACTTGTGAAATCGGTTAACGATGGGTAGTAGTATCATACATCAAACCATTTGCACAAAGCAGAAACCACACAGAAAAGCTAGTCAGCAAAAGGCCACTACTATGTCTTATCCCCAAAAAACTATACACAGCTCTGGCAAAAATTAAGACACCACCACATCAAAACTCTGTTATTGGCAGCCCAATCTCCAGACCTGAACCCCATTGGAAACCTCTACAATGTAATCAAGAGGATGATGGATAGTCACAAGCCATCAAACAAAGAAGAACTGCTTTAATTTTTGCACCGGAAGCAGTGTGAAAGACTGGTGGAAAGCATGCCAAGACGCATGAAAGCTGTGATTAAATATCATGGTTATTCCACAAAATATTGATTTCTAAACTCTTTCTGAGTTAAACCATTAGTATTGTTGTTTCTAAATGATTATGAACTTGTTTTCCTTGCATTATTTGAGGTCTGAAAGTGTTAGGACTGGCGGAACGCACCGAGTAAATAGTGAGATGTTATTAGGTGCGTTCGCAGTCCGGGGTCCACCGTGCAGGAGAGAACCTGCTGCTAGCAAATGGCAGCACTATATGGTGGTGGAAGCGAACTCTGCTAAGTCACAGGGCCGCGGTACCGCACAAAGAGCGCAAGCAAGGAGTCACCGAACTCAGTCCCAAGACTCGGGATTTGAGTCTGTCTAGACTACTTGCACTCGACACCGCTACTGGGTGTAAGAGAAAAAACAAATAATAATAATAATTTTGAGCACAAGAGTGTGAGCTGTGCCGTTCTGGTGGACACCACTAACCACCCAGACTTGGGCTAAGGAAGCGCTCTAATGGCGCGTGGCGCCACACTTGCGGTCATAGTAGTAGACGCTGTTTCGTGTGTTATTATGCTAGATAGCAGCCATACACCATATGCGAACAGTCATACAAGAGGGAGGGGATTTTAAAGAACGACTTGCACTCATCAACACACACACGATTCCAAATGTACACTAGCGCATGGCCGTGCGGTCATGCAAACCTTTTATAGCTGCAGCATGTACAGGACCTTCCCAGAAGGACCAATGGGAGGCTGCCACAGAAGTTGAGTACCTTCAAGACCTTCCTGGAGGACTAATGGGATTTGCTGCAGTATCTGAGCATGTGACCCTCGATCTCCAATGGGAGATCTTGCCCTGGGCATGCTCAGAAGGGAAAAAGCAGGACTTAGTCCCAAAAGCGACTGCTCGCCGCTGTCCAGCACTGGCTTCAATGGCAGAAGCTGGAAAAGCAGCAGTAACCCTTTGCACAGAGTGAGACTGAGAAAGACGCTGGGACCAACATCTCCGCTGAGCAGACTCCACTGCAGCAGAAGAAGAATGGGAGACCGCAGGGAAGATGGCCCGAGATTCCCCCTGTGCAGAGGCGGAAACTCGACCCCTAACAGAAAGTACTGTTTTTTTTTAAATTTTGGCCATTTTTCTTTGTCAGAAACAAAATACAAAATGTATTGCTTGCAACTTCGGAGACATATTGACAGAAGTTTATAGACTAAAAGAACAATTTACATTTTACTTAAAAGTATACCTATAAAGAGAAAAATCAGACAAACTAAACATTTTGCAGTGGTCTCTTAATTTTTGCCAGAGCTGTAACTAGGCCTCAGGTGGCACGTTCAATCCTCAGACTTGACAGAAGCTATTACTATTTAGCTTATAGTTATACTTGTGACTCCCGGGATGCTTTATATTGATAAGATTGTCCTTTTTGACCAACTTTCATCTTTGATGAGAAGGGACTTTAGCATAGGCTCTAAGTTGTTTTCATCTTCTTTGTCACATTCATTAAAAACCTCCATTACCCTACTTGCTGACCAGTAGGCCCTTGAAGGTTAGCCTAATTACCAAAACAGGGTGACTGAAATATTTTTAAAAGATCACTAGAAAAATTAGATATGGAATCTCATTGGATACCATGGTTGGCTTCTCCACTGTTACAGGCTCACCTGGTGAAGTGTATTCTGTAAGTTATTGATCAGGGTGAGCAACACAGACAGAAGGCTATAGCACAGTGAACAGGACTTGCCAGAAATGGATCAGATAGGATCAGGACAGGCAGGCAGACAAGTGGAGTAGGAAACACCAAAAGAAACACAGCTAGAAGTGTGATAAACAGAGAAATTGTCAATGTATAGTCAGTCCAGGACTAATCAGCAATGAAATTGTGAATGGCAGAATCTTATACTATCAGCAGACTTATAGTCATGGCAGCGGCACATGTAACCAACAAACAAATGGCTAACTGCAGGCAGCAGTGATGAACAGGCAAACTGGATACTTTTTTGTAGAGAAGATACACACTGTTTCAGCATTGTTGTAGCATGAACAGCACCAGTATTTACAAAGATTTTGTTAGGCTTACAGCAGATGAATGGTTAACTGCACATCTGAGCCAGGAAGTAAATGCAGATGGATGATAAATAAGCAGAAGAAATTATTAGTCAGTTTAGATAAATAAATGATGAAGGAAACTCCAAAAGCTTACTGAATACTCTGGCAGCACATGGCTGCCTAAATTAGCCTTAAAGGGGCTTAGGTGATAATATCAAAGGAGTTTACCAGGTTACTTTAGATACCCAGCGTGGAGGGATGTGACCAGGAAACAATGGAGCTACTAGCACTGATGCAAGGACAGGTGAGGTGCATAATATCCACTATTCAAATTCTCTAGTTGCGATAAATCTGAAAGTTTTCTTGGATGTTCAGCCAGAATGTTCAGCCTCTCCTATCAACTTAGCAGGCTACTGATGATTGTTGTCCAACCCTGATCTATATGTGATATTAGAGCATAGGGATATCCTCTAACCATCTAACTTGGGTTGGTTATGGATTACATGGCTACCTATTTACTCACATGGTTGCAGTGTAATACTTCATTGTTCTTGAGTGGCATTTTTGTTGAAAAAGGATTGCCTACTTTCGATAACCCTTTAATGGTATGATTTAGTAATATCCTTTTATATGGAGTAGGATATATAACATACATAAAATTCCATGCATAAAATGATCCACATAATTAATTTATCCATGCTATAGACATTTACTTATCTCGAAAAAAAATAACCAGCAGAGATGGCCACATAAACTCTTCACACCACTGATGTGATAACTTTCCTGAACAGAATTTATATGCATCAGTGTGATGTGTGTCTTGCCATTCTACTGCCTGAGGGGGCAACTGAAATGTCACTCTTCTCCTGTCTTATACATAAACATTAGTCTATAGGTGTTGTGTACTCAGTTACAAATGTTGACAGTACTAGTGTATATCACCTATTAATTCGATTCTTGATTTGATCAAAAACATTTACATCATATGATTACATGATTACAATATTTTGGACTTTTGATTTATCACAGGAACAGCCAGAACTTATTTATAAGTATGGCGTGTATAAAATGAAAATCACATCAAACACCGGGCCAGATTCACAAATTGGCCTACTGTGAACTAATAAGATGTTGTAAGGAGGCACCCCACTTTGGCAGGTGGGGTATCGAGGCACAACATTTAGGTACCACCATATAGACACTGAAGGCCTCCACACTCTTTAGACCACTGATGGCCAACTTTTTGAGCTTGGTGTCAAAATTCGTAAAAAAAGTACATAACTCGGAGGGTATGTCACTTATAGAAAAATCCATAATTCGGTGATATTTGTAGCTCTGATAACAAAAAGTTAAATTTTTAATATATGTACTGTATATATTAATAAAGTAAAAACAAATGATGCTTTTCCTCACCTTAGTGACTTTTTTGTTGATTAATTTAATTTGCTAAATCTTCAAATGAAGATTGGTATTTCATACACTTCAGGTCCAAGCAAGAGCTACTAACTTCATCAGTCAGTTGGTTTCTTTTATCGGTTTTAATATTATTTAGTTTTGAGAAGGTCTCACAAAAGTATGTAGAGGGAAAAATTGTAAGTAAAGCAATTACTAGATTTTTCAGGGTGCCAAAAGTGTCCGGTAATCGGTTCCAGGCGCTCCAAATTTCCTGTTTGTAGTGGCCCTCCTCTTCGTTCTCCAAGCGATTCCTTTCCAGATTCTCAAGCTTTGGCCTCAAGTCGGCAAACACCTGCGCCCAGAAGCTGTCTTGAAATTCTGCAAGTTGCATCTCCGAATCTCATCCATTGGAAACCATTTAATTCCAAACTGCTGTAGACTACTACATCCGAATACTTAAAGGGAACCTGTCACCCCGAAAATCGCGGGTGAGGTAATCACACCGGCATCAGGGGCTTATCTACAGCATTCTGTAATGCTGTAGATAAGCCCCCGATGTTACCTGAAAAGGAGAAAAAGATGTTAGATTATACTCACCCAGGGGCAGTCCCGCTGCTGGTCAGGTCGGATGGGTGTCTCCGGTCCGCTCCAGCGCCTCCTATCTTCTTTCCATGACGTCCTCTTCTGATCTTCAGCCACGGCTCCGGCGCAGGTGTACTTTGCTCTGCCCTCTTGAGGGCAGAGGATAGTACTGCAGTGCGCAGGCGCCGGAAAGGTCAGAGGCCCGGCGCCTGCGCACTGCAGTACTTTGTCTGCCCTCAAAAGGGCAGAGCAAAGTACGCCTGCGCCGGAGCCGTGGCTGAAGATCAGAAGAGGACATCATGGAAAGAAGATAGGAGGCGCCGCAGCGGACCGGAGACGCCCATCCGACCTGACCAGCAGCGGGACCGCCCCTGGGTGAGTATAATCTAACGTCTTTTTCTCCTTTTTCAGGTAACATCGGGGGCTTATCTACAGCATTACAGAATGCTGTAGATAAGCCCCTGATGCCGGTGGGATTACCTCACCCGCGATTTTCGGGGTGACAGGTTCCCTTTAATTATTTTCATTGTCTTTTCAAGGCTTCTAAATTGATTAACTCTTTTGCCAAACTGGTCAAGTACCGAGTATAAAATTTGATGGTGCTTTATCTGAAAGCGCTCCATTTCAATATGTACAATTACGCTGGCCTTCTCAAAAAATTTGAGGAAAATACTTATAAGTTTTAGTTTCTACATTTGATGTGACATCAGTAGTTTCATCAAGAGAGATCAAGAAATATTTACAATGATTTAATTCTCCTTTTAATTGATGCTGTATGTTTGTGTTCAGTCTCATTATTCTGTCTTTGATGACATCTCTACTGATCTTTATTCTACATATCGAGAAAAAAGAACTGGTGCACTTTCTTTAATAAATTCTCCTTCACTGAAGGCTTTTCCATGCTGAGCTGTGGAGTGAGCAATGCTGAAACTGCAGATGTTACATTTGTAGAGCCTCTTACAAATTTAAGGATATAATGTGTTTGACTCTTATAGAGATGTAGCTGCCTGTAAATGTATTCCTTCTTTTCATCCTCACCCCTCACTTTTTTTTAAAGAGCTTGAAATGATTTGTTTTAAAATGTCTCTTTATATTACGCGTTCTGCTTACTCCTGTTGTGTTACACGGTAGGTAAAATGATTTGCGATTTCTGTCGGTAATACCATGCATCTCGGTCCATATCTCTTGAAAGGGTCGGATACTACCACTTCTTTAATCTTGTTTTATTATTTTTTGGGTTCCCTATCAGGGGAGTCGTAACAGGAAATAGCCTGTTAGCCCTGCAGGCAATTAGGGGTTAACTAGAGTGTCGGATGAGGTGATCCCGTCCCCCAGAATTGCTGAGCAGTAACTGTGTTGGGGTGCAGTGGCAGCACAGTAGGGTCTTGGCAGGGCTAGCTGTCTCTGAGTCTCTGATGGGTTGTTTTCTTTCCCCAGTATTACTAGGCTGTAAATGTGGTGGGTTCACTGGCAGCAGGGTGAGATTTTGGTAGCTGCTTTAAGAGGAAAAGTGGAGTAAAACACAATCAAAAAGACAAATATAAATAAAAATAGTACTGCTGAAAATGTCATCTTGTCCCGCAAAAAATAAGCTGTCATATAGCTCCGTCAGCTGAGAAATGAAAAAGTCATAGCTCTCAGAACATAGCGATGCAAAAATAATGATTTTTTCAATCAAATAACCTTTTTTCTGTAAAAGCAGCAAAAAATTAAAATAAATGACATAAATGTGTTTTTGCTGTTATCCTACTGACCCAAAGAATAAAGCTGTTTTATCACTTTGACTACAGAGTGAACGGCATTTAAAAAAAGAGCATAAAAAAACAAATCTCGATTTGCTGGTTTTTGTTCATTCTGCCTCCCAAAAACCTGAACAGAAAGCGATGAAAAAAATATCAGGAAATGGTAACAATAAAAATGTCAACTCGTCCCACATGAAACAAGCCATTACATCACTCTGGTGGCAGAAATATTAAAAAATATAGCTCTCAAAATATGGCTGCTTTTTTTTGTATAAAAAGCGATTTTTTTATTGTGTGATAGTAACTAAACATAAAAAATTATGTAAATCTTGTATCCCTGTAAACTCACTGACTGGAAGATTAAAATGATCTAATCAAGTTCAGAGAAGAGTTACCAGGATGCTGAGTGGGTGAGTGAACTGCAAGCTATGTCCTACAATGAACGGTTCTGGGAATGTTTCACTTGCAAAAAAGAAGGAGACTTAATAGATGTGTACAAATATCTGAAGGGATGAAGGGACGTTCAATACTCCCCATCGCTGTCACTCATTGCCCGACGGAGGGATGCATAGTTCTGTACCTCACCATTGACAATCCCTCAAAGAATGACCAAGGGTTATATGTACTAGGCTCAAGTACCAAACTTGGTAGAGAGGGAGATGGTGACAAAATGAGTAAATTTCGGTTAAGAAACATTGTTTCCAGGCACATCTCGGACACACAAAAGATGTAGATGTAGATGAACCAATACCAGGAGCCAAAATCCTATTACATTTCACCTATGAGTATGAACTGGTCATAGAAACAGGATTATCTGACTCCAATGTCTGGCTAGAATGGGTAAGACACACTGTCAATAATGAAAATTGCTCCTCATTCATGAATAGCCTGCACCACTGCCCGATTTCATGGGATCACCCCCTATACAGGGAAGTACACCTGTTTTGAATGTGATGCTCCCTGGGTACATGTAGATAAGTTGTCATCTGACTACTGTAATCATGTTATCTGGGCCCAGGAAGGAAGCCCCTACAATGATTCCTTGTTCGTAGGCCAAGTTTACCAATTGCCTGACGTGTATTGGCTATGTGGTGACTTGAAAATTAGGCCCAGACTGTACACCCTTTCGAAAGGACGATGTGGTTTGGTAAAAGCCCTTCCATATATTTGATCTACCCAACTGGGATCAAGTACTCTGTGATGACCACAGACCAAGAAGGTTAAAATGGAACTACAAGGTTCTTTTCACCCCCATATCTATATAGATGCCATTGGGGTCCCACAGGGAGTACCTAAAGAGTTCAAAGCCAGAAATGAGGTAGCAGATGAATTTGAATCAATCATCCCTATGGTTGGGATAAACAAGAATGTAAAATGGATAAACTACCTATGCTATAATCATGGGGGGCGGGTGATTCCTGGAGATTTTTCCATCATCAACAAGGTACTGTTTATATATTATGATGTAATTCACTTAGATCATGGCATTGAATTGCTTGACTACTGCACCTTAACCACATGGTAATACATATTTATTCATTGTGTGCATATTATGTTTTCTGTATATCCATATACCTTGTATCCAGGGAGACACCCAACCTTGAGCAGTTTTTGATGTTGGCTACATCATGCTACCATCTTTTAGCGCCATGTGTCCGTTTGTCTGTATACAATCTTTTTTATAATATATATTTAATAAAGGAGAAGATGTCTATGGATTACATGACTGCTTGGGTTTCTTTATATGTTAAAATATGTGGTTGGCTGGTGTCCAAAATATATCCATACTATGGCGGTGGATCAGTATAACTAATTCAGTGAAGTTTTGTGATATATAGTCTCCACCAACTATAATGTTCTTCGGAATATGGTTCTATGCTATAATCAGCAAAGGTTGAGATGCTATAAGAGGACTTATTGAGCAACTAGGCCCCACATCCATCATGGCCTTCCAGAACAGGATGGCCCCAGACATAATCATGGCAGAAAAAGGTGGAGTCTGCAAAATGATAGGTACTAGATGCTGCACTTACATACTTGACAACATAGCCCCGGATGGGAGCATATCCAGTGTACTCAAAGGCCTTACTGAGCTATCAGAAAAACTAGCCCAAAACTCAAGGGTAAAGGATTAATGGGACACCTGGTTTGGGTGGTGGGATGCATGGCAAAGAGCACTTTGGAATAGCTATCCTATGTGTTTTGATTGTATTTGCCTTAATTCTATGCTGCATAGCTCCATGCCTTAAGAAAATGATGATGATGAAAACCATGGAAACCACAGTGATGACCATGCATGCCGACTTCGATGATCTTCTAGATGAAAGATGCTGCTGTGAAACTATGAAATGAATGCCATATCCACCTCCCCTAAAATATGTCTGAATGAAACATGCTAATGAAGGAGAAATTGGGATCTGACTTCCTTCTGCACAAATCCGTTAAGAGGGGTCCATCTACTAGAGATGGGTCACCTTGTAAACGGTGAAAACAACCATCGGTGCACGAGGACAGATCGATAGGCTCGATGAGATTAGGGTTTTGATTTGGCATATCTCCAAAGGGAGGACTGTTAAGGATATGTATCCTGATTAAAGACTGAAGATATCCAAAATGGACTTTGCAGTATGTAATTAAAGTGCCTTAAAACATTCTCTCTCCCTCTCTCATTATTCTGATATTTGGCAAATATTAATAATTATGGTAATTCTAATTGACCTAAAACGGGAAAGGTTTATTCTGATTTCATGTCAGATATTGAGAAAAACATGCAGATGTGTCTTTTTATATAGTGTATGCAAGCTTCTAAATTCAACTATATGTCCCCCTTGCACGTGGGGCAGTAGGACACATGCGTTACCACAGCTCCATTTATACAAGTGAAAAGAGTGGTGGTCATGCATATGCCCTATTTCTCCCATGGGGCCATAGACGTGAATGGAGCAAGAGATGGTCACAAATGTTCAGGCTTGGACTGGCTCGTAGGGGAACAGGTGAATTCCACGGAGGGTCCTTCTGCAGGAGTGGGTCCCAGTTGTCAAGCTCCGCCATAAGGCAATCAACTACAGTTTCTATGGTTTGAACTAAGGTCCAATTGGCCCAACAGAGTGCCATGTTGATTATGGGATAACCCCTTTAAGTTCCCTCTCCCATAAACTTGAGAAACTGCAAATGAACCTACTGGATAACTATGATAATGATAATAAAGATGATCTGACTAAGCTCGTGTTTAGCATGCCTACCTTTCTATCTCGCTAAGTGAGCTGTTATTTGCTTGTGACATCGTTTCAATGTAATACGCTTTTAGTTGCCATAGCAACAAGGACCATTTGTGAAACAAAAGGAAAATGGCTAAAAATATAAAGTCACATTTTGCAAGATTCTTTGCTTAGCGGCTCACAACAGACAAATAGTGTCTGCAATAGACCATTACTTGTCAAATAATGCCCTAATGTAGTGACACCCTTGGCATTTCCTAAGGGGCTTCACTCTGTGCCCAGGGGGTATTAAGTGACAGTTAATGGCCCCAAGCATATGCCATTATTGCTCAATGAGATGTTTTGATAACGATCTACACTAAAAAATGATGGATGAAAAAATCTTTGTGACACAATGACAAATAAAGAGCTTCAAGAATATGAAGCCGAAATTGTGTTTGTAGGAGGCTGTCTGGGCTTATTACTGTGTATTAATTGAGGGATCTTTGTTATGAATAGGTAATTCAGAACCACAATGGACCTTGAAGTTCAGAGCACACAAAGTGACCTGACAATAACCAAAAAACATAGGACGAGCTCTGAGACGTGGAAACTCTGCTGACCGCAATCCCTAATCCTATAACACCACACTAGAGGTAGCCGTGGATTGCGCCTAACGCTCCCTATGCAACTCGGCACAGCCTGAGAAACTAGCTAGCCCTGAAGATAGAAAAATAAGCCTACCTTGCCTCAGAGAAATTCCCCAAAGGAAAAGGCAGCCCCCCACATATAATGACTGTGAGTAAAGATGAAATAGATTTAGCAAAGTGAGGCCCGACTTACTGAATAGACCGAGGATAGGAAAGATAGCTTTGCGGTCAACACAAAAATCTGCAAACAACCACGCAGAGGGGCAAAAAGACCCTCCGCACCGACTAACGGTACGGAGGTGCTCCCTCTGCGTCTCAGAGCTTCCAGCAAGCAAGAAAAACCAAAATAGCAAGCTGGACAGAAAATATAGCAAACAAAAGTAACACAAGCAGAACTTAGCTTATGCTGGGAGACAGGCCACAAGAACGATCCAGGAGGAAGCAAGACCAATACTAGAACATTGACTGGAGGCCAGGATCAAAGCACTAGGTGGAGTTAAATAGAGCAGCACCTAACGACTTAACCTCATCACCTGAGGAAGGAAACTCAGAAGCCGCAGTACCACTCACATCCACCAACGGAAGCCCATAGACAGAATCAGCCGAAGTACCTCTTGTGACCACAGGATGGAGCTCGACCAAAGAATTCACAACAGTACCCCCCCTTGAGGAGGGGTCACCGAACCCTCACCAGAGCCCCCAGGCCGACCAGGATGAGCCATATGAAAGGCACGAACAAGATCGGCAGCATGGACATCAGAGGCAAAGACCCAGGAATTATCTTCCTGACCATAACCCTTCCACTTAACCAGACACTGGAGTTTCCGTCTCAAAACACGAGAATCCAAAATCTTCTCCACTATATACTCCAACTCCCCCTCCACCAAAACCGGGGCAGGAGGATCAACAGATGGAACCATAGGTGCCACGTATCTCCGCAACAATGACCTATGGAATACGTTATGGATGGAAAAAGAATCTGGAAGGGTCAAACGAAAAGACACAGGATTAAGAACCTCAGAAATCCTATACGGACCAATGAAACGAGGCTTAAACTTAGGAGAGGAAACCTTCATAGGAATATAACGAGATGACAACCAAACCAAATCCCCAACACGAAGTCGGGGACCCACACAGCGTCTGCGATTAGCGAAACGTTGAGCCTTCTCCTGGGACAAGGTCAAATTGTCCACTACATGAGTCCAAATCTGCTGCAACCTGTCCACCACAGTATCCACACCAGGACAGTCCGAAGACTCAACCTGCCCTGAAGAGAAACGAGGATGGAACCCAGAATTGCAGAAAAACGGCGAAACCAAGGTAGCCGAGCTGGCCCGATTATTAAGGGCGAACTCAGCCAACGGCAAAAAGGACACCCAATCATCCTGATCAGCAGAAACAAAACATCTCAGATATGTTTCCAAGGTCTGATTGGTTCGTTCAGTCTGGCCATTTGTCTGAGGATGGAAAGCCGAGGAAAAAGACAAATCGATGCCCATCCTAGCACAAAAGGCTCGCCAAAACCTCGAAGCAAACTGGGAACCTCTGTCAGAAACTATGTTCTCTGGAATGCCATGTAAACGAACCACATGCTGGAAGAACAATGGCACCAAATCAGAGGAGGAAGGTAATTTAGACAAGGGTACCAAATGGATCATCTTAGAGAAGCGAGCACAAACTACCCAAATGACCGACATTTTTTGAGAGACGGGGAGATCCGAAATAAAATCCATAGAGATATGTGTCCAAGGCCTCTTAGGGACCGGCAAGGGCAAAAGCAACCCACTGGCACAAGAACAGCAGGGCTTAGCCCGAGCACAAATCCCATAGGACTGCACAAAAGAACGCACATCCCGCGACAGAGATGGCCACCAAAAGGATCTAGCCACTAAATCTCTGGTACCAAAGATTCCAGGATGACCAGCCAACACCGAACAATGAACCTCAGAGATAACTTTATTCGTTCACCTATCAGGGACAAACAGTTTCTCCGCTGGGCAACGATCAGGTTTATTAGCCTGAAACTTTTGCAGCACCCGCCGCAAATCAGGGGAGATGGCAGACACAATTACTCCCTCTTTGAGAATACCCGCCGGCTCAGGCAAACCCGGAGAGTCGGGCACAAAACTCCTAGACAGGGCATCCGCCTTCACATTTTTAGAGCCCGGAAGGTACGAAACCACAAAGTCAAAACAGGAGAAAAACAGCGACCAACGAGCCTGTCTAGGATTCAACCGTTTAGCAGACTCGAGATAAGTCAAGTTCTTGTGATCAGTCAAGACCACCACGCGATGCTTAGCTCCTTCAAGCCAATGACGCCACTCCTCGAATGCCCACTTCATGGCCAGCAACTCTCGATTGCCAACATCATAATTTCGCTCAGTAGGCGAAAACTTCCTGGAAAAGAAGGCGCATGGCTTCATCACTGAGCAATCAGAACCTCTTTGTGACAAAACAGCCCCCGCTCCAATTTCAGAAGCATCAACCTCGACCTGGAATGGAAGCGAAACATCTGGTTGACACAACACAGGGGCAGAAGAAAAACGACGCTTTAACTCTTGAAAAGATTCCACAGCAGCAGAAGACCAATTGACCACATCAGCACCCTTCTTGGTCAAATCGGTCAATGGTTTAGCAATACTAGAAAAATTACAGATGAAGCGACGATAAAAATTAGCAAAGCCAAGGAACTTTTGCAGACTCTTCAGAGATGTCGGCTGAGTCCAATCATAAATGGCCTGGACCTTAACAGGGTCCATCTCGATAGTAGAAGGGGAAAAAATGAACCCCAAAAATGAAACCTTCTGCACACCAAAGAGACACTTTGATCCCTTCACAAACAAAGAATTAGCACGCAGGACCTGGAACACCATTCTGACCTGCTTCACATGAGACTCCCAATCATCCGAGAAGACCAAAATATCATCCAAGTATACAATCAGGAATTTATCCAGGTACTCTCGGAAGATGTCATGCATAAAGGACTGAAATACTGATGGAGCATTGGCAAGTCCAAATGGCATAACTAGGTACTCAAAATGGCCCTCGGGCGTATTAAATGCAGTTTTCCATTCATCGCCCCGTTTAATACGCACAAGATTATATGCACCATGAAGATCTATCTTGGTGAACCAACTAGCCCCCTTAATCCGAGCAAACAAATCAGATAGCAGCGGCAAGGGGTACTGAAATTTGACCGTGATTTTATTGAGAAGGCGGTAATCAATACAAGGTCTCAGCGAACCATCCTTCTTGGCCACAAAAAAGAACCCTGCTCCCAGTGGCGATGACGACGGGCGAATATGACCCTTCTCCAAGGATTCTTTTACGTAACTCCGCATAGCGGCGTGCTCAGGTACAGATAAATTAAACAGTCGACCCTTAGGAAACCTACTACCAGGAATCAACTCGATAGCACAATCACAATCCCTATGCGGAGGTAGGGCATTGGACTTGGGCTCATCGAATACATCCCGGTAATCAGACAAGAACTCTGGGACCTCAGAAGGGGTGGATGATGAGATAGACAGAAATGGAACATCACCATGTACCCCCTGACAACCCCAGCTGGACACAGACATTGATTTCCAATCTAATACTGGGTTATGGACTTGTAGCCATGGCAACCCCAACACGACCACATCGTGCAGATTATGCAACACCAGAAAGCGAATATCCTCCCGGTGCGCAGGAGCCATGCACATGGTCAGCTGGGTCCAATACTGAGGCTTATTCTTGGCCAAAGGCGTAGCATCAATTCCTCTCAATGGAATAAGACACTGCAAGGGCTCCAAGACAAACCCACAGCGCCTGGCAAGCTCCAAGTCCATCAAATTCAGGGCAGCGCCTGAATCCACAAATGCCATGACAGAATAGGAAGAAAAAGAGCAGATCAAAGTGATGGACAAAAGAAATTTCGACTGTACCGTACCAATGGTGGCAGACTTATCGAACCGCTTAGTGCGCTTAGGACAATCGGAGATAGCATGAGTGGAATCACCACAGTAGAAACACAGCCCATTCTGACGTCTGTGTTCTTGCCTTTCAGCTCTGGTCAAAGTCCTATCGCACTGCACAGGTTCAGGTTTATGCTCAGATAATACCGCCAAATGGTGCACAGATTTACGCTCACGCAAGCGTCGACCGATCTGAATGGCCAAAGACATAGACTCATTCAGACCAGCAGGCATAGGAAATCCCACCATGACATCCTTAAGGGCTTCAGAGAGACCCTTTCTGAAAATAGCTGCCAGCGCACATTCATTCCATTGAGTGAGCACTGACCACTTTCTAAACTTCTGACAATAAATCTCTATCTCATCCTGACCCTGACACAGTGTGAGCAAATTTTTCTCTGCCTGATCCACTGAATTAGGTTCATCGTACAGCAATCCGAGCACCAGAAAAAACGCATCAATATTACATAATGCAGGATCTCCTGGCGCAAGGGAAAATGCCCAGTCTTGAGGGTCGCCACGTAATAAAGAAATAATGATCTTAACTTGTTGAACTGGGTCACCAGAGGAGCGAGGTTTCAACGCCAGAAACAGTTTGCAATTATTTTTGAAATTCAGAAATTTAGCTCTATCTCCAGAAAACAAATCAGGAATAGGAATTCTTGGTTCTAACATAGAATTCTGAGCCACAAAGTCTTGAATTTTTTGTACTCTTGCAGTGAGATGATCCACACATGAAGACAGACCTTTAATGTCCATCACTACACCTGTGTCCTGAACCACCCAAATGTCTAGGGGAAAGAAAAGGCAAAACACAGTGCAAAGAAAAAAAAATGGTCTCAGAACTTCTTTTTTCCCTCTATTGAGAAGCATAGTACTTTGGGCCTCCAGTACTGTTATGAATAGGTAATTCAGAACCACAATGGACCTTGAAGTTCAGAGCACACAAAGTGACCTGACAATAACCAAAAAACATAGGACGAGCTCTGAGACGTGGAAACTCTGCTGACCGCAATCCCTAATCCTATAACACCACACTAGAGGTAGCCGTGGATTGCGCCTAACGCTCCCTATGCAACTCGGCACAGCCTGAGAAACTAGCTAGCCCTGAAGATAGAAAAATAAGCCTACCTTGCCTCAGAGAAATTCCCCAAAGGAAAAGGCAGCCCCCCACATATAATGACTGTGAGTAAAGATGAAATAGATTTAGCAAAGTGAGGCCCGACTTACTGAATAGACCGAGGATAGGAAAGATAGCTTTGCGGTCAACACAAAAATCTGCAAACAACCACGCAGAGGGGCAAAAAGACCCTCCGCACCGACTAACGGTACGGAGGTGCTCCCTCTGCGTCTCAGAGCTTCCAGCAAGCAAGAAAAACCAAAATAGCAAGCTGGACAGAAAATATAGCAAACAAAAGTAACACAAGCAGAACTTAGCTTATGCTGGGAGACAGGCCACAGGAACGATCCAGGAGGAAGCAAGACCAATACTAGAACATTGACTGGAGGCCAGGATCAAAGCACTAGGTGGAGTTAAATAGAGCAGCACCTAACGACTTAACCTCATCACCTGAGGAAGGAAACTCAGAAGCCGCAGTACCACTCACATCCACCAACGGAAGCCCATAGACAGAATCAGCCGAAGTACCTCTTGTGACCACAGGAGGGAGCTCGACCACAGAATTCACAACAGATCTTTTTTAATTTGATTTTCTCACTGAAAAGACTTTAGACATCTTTTCTACATTTCTTGGACAACCACTGAAATGTCTCATTTAGTTACTAAATGGTGATGGGAAAGTTGATTGTTGCCAGATTGGGTAAAAAGATGTTGGCTTTGTAAACATTTATCAGCTACCCATGGGGTCCTTCTGTCTTCCCACTGAAGTCAACAGGCTCATACATACTGTCATCCAACTGAGGCCCATGAACTCCTCCTGTCATCCCACTGATGTCTATGGGGTCCTATGCACGGGGAAGACAGAGACAGAAGATGACCCCTGTGCAATTCCACGTACATTGTAGGTGGAAATGGCCCACCTTACCTGACCTTGGTCCTACTGTCTCACTACTAATGTCCATGGGTTCCTACTGTCATCCTACTAATGTCTATGAATACAACCAAGAAAAAAATGCGGCAGCACTCACCAGATGGCGTGGTTCAATCCTTTATTGGAGATATAAAATCCATAGTAGCGTGTTCACGGCTCGGGGGAGTACGGACATAGTGGAAGTGAGCAGGGAAAGACAACAGCTGTTTCGCGCTCTACCAGCGCTTCTACAGGTCTAGCAAACTGGGAAGTGACGCCGGCAGAAGTAGGTGAGTCACAAATGGACCCTCCCACTTAAACCACACACACCTGACCCAGTATTGCCAGGTACACCTTGTGAAAAGACAGACAAACATGAATAAATGAATTACATCATGTTACAAACCACATTTACAATAAAAACAATAGTACAGAGGACCCCTGGACAATATTAATACAATCAATAAAAGGACCAACTAGTGAAAAATCATCGTTCCCTATAGAACAGTCTGAGAATGGATCCAAATTGATTATAAGCATTACAAAAAACAACTTGAATGCAAAGAACAATCTTTCTCCTGAATAGCCTAATTTCAACAAACATCCCATAAAGATGCATCACAGGGACGTTATTCATTTAGTAGCAGACATTTATATTTATCTGCTTATAAGAAAACAGAAAAACAAAAAAGGCAAAACAAACAAAGCAAAACAAGCGAAAAAGCAAAAAAAGCAAAAAAAAAAAAAAAAAATTCATCACAAAAAGCAGCAAAAAAGGCAAAGAAAGGGGGGAGAGAGAAAAACGCATTAGGATGGAATAAACGGCACCGATCATAAAAACACCGACATGTCAGTCCTCTCATTGAAACTGGCAGCACCTGCTGCTTGTGTCTGTAGAATCCACCACGCTTCACGTCTCAGGAGAAGTCTATGAAAATCACCACCTCGTGCGGGTAATTTAACCCTCTCTATCCCCGCAAACGTGAGGACATCAGACCTGCCATCATGTGTATCCTTAATATGATTAATAAGCCGAGGTACCCCCTTTCCTGTACGAATAGATCTAAGGTGCTCTCTAAAGCGTACAAACATCTGGCGTTTAGTTTTTCCCACATAAAATCTCTTGCAGGGACAGAAAACGGCGTAAACGACATAGTCTGTCCTGCATGAGATGAACTGCTGAACTGTGTGTTGTACCGGACCCACATTAAGAAATCGCCCAGTAATGTGACAACTGCAATAATTGCAATGGCCACAACGAAAATTGCCTTTAGGAGGCAATTGCTCCAACCAATTTGACCGTGTATCCGACAACCGATTACGGACCAAAACATCTCTGATCCGAGTGCTCCTTCTATTCGAGATCAGAGGGCCCCCTGCAGCCCTCCCCACAAGATCCTTATCTCGTTCTAGAATATGCCAATGTCTATGGAAAGAGGCTCGGAATGCTTGATCTAGTGGGCCATACCTAAAGCAAAAATTAAACCGTGGTTCATTAGTTTTTTTATTATTACGAGCTTGTGGGCCCTCCTGTAACCGGCTCCTAGCGTCTTGTAATAGAGACTCAGGATAGCCTCTTTCCCGGAATCTTTGGCATAATTCCTCAGACTGTTGTTCGAAACCTTCTTGTGTACTATTTATTCTCCGTGTCCGGAGTAGTTGGCTAAAGGGTAGGGCACGTTTAGTGTGCACAGGGTGATAACTATTATAATGCAGAAGAGCATTGGAGGCAGTTGGTTTTCGATAGATGGATGTACATATATCCCCATCCTGAATTGTGACAGACACATCTAGAAATTCTAATTTATCTACCCCAAATACGGAGGTAAAGCACATCCCCATATTGTTGGTAACATTGAGATAATCTACAAATTCTCCAAAAACCTCCTCGGTCCCGTCCCACACCAGGAAGACGTCGTCGACATATCTTAAAAAGAGTTTTATATGTTTAAGGAAGGCATTTCTTTCGGAATAAACAAAATCTTCCTCAAAAACCGCCAAATATAAATTGGCGAAAGTACATGCAACCGGGGTCCCCATGGCAGTCCCAATGGTCTGGAGATACCAAGTCTCCAAAAAAGTAAAAGCATTGTGAGTGAGGATGAAAGTTAACCCCTCACATACAAAGTCGATAAAGGCACCACTCCTATCAGTCGTGTTGAGAACACGCTTGATAGTGTCTACCCCCAAGCGCTGTGGAATGCTAGTATACAAATTGACCACATCTATGGACGCCATGGAAAACCCCGGTTGCCATGTGAAATCACGGATATGTTTCAAGAATGTCTATATTGTCCTTCTGTCAGCCTACTCATGTCCATGGGGTCTTACTGTTATACTATTGATGTTCATTGGGTCCTACTGTCAGCTTACTGATGTCCATGGGTCCTACTTTCACCCTACTGATGACAATGGAGTCCTAATTTCATCTTACTGATGTCCATGCGGTCCAACAGTTATGGTTATTAGAATGGACACCCCTGCCCCCTGTCTTTCCGTACAAAATGTGTAAAAACAGTCAAATTTCCATGCCTATGATAAATTGGTATAAATTGGCAGTACAAACCCTCCATAGAAATCCTTTAGATTGCAGATGTGCTGGTAGGGTGGGTCAAGGAGCTTGGGCCCCCCCATTAAGGCAATCAATGAGGCCCAATGGAGTGCCAAAGAATTCTTCTGCAGCCCCAGGCTCTAACACAAAATAAAGCCCAAAGTTTAAAGGGGTAACCCCATCTGGGTCATTTATTGCATTTATAGCATAGAAAAGCAACTATCTTAACAATGCTCAGCAATTTTCAGAGCTCCTACACAAATAAATGGAGAAAACCTGAGGGACCACTTCTCTATTCCTAGAAAGTGCTATGGTTTCCACACATAGTATTTTTGTGGAGGTGCTTCTCCATTCCCGAAAGGGCTTGACAGTGTTAGGAGCCGAATCCATTGGACATATGGGGCAAATCCTGTTGATATTCCATAAATGTCCCAGATGAGACAGCTCCTTAAAGCAAGAAACAACCATACTTGCATGTAATTTTAGAGAAATCAATCACTTGCTACTAGTGTTGTCATTCACCATGTTGAAACATCTTAAATTCTGCTGTCATAGCTATGGTATCTCTGATTAAATCAGATACTGTTGGGTTTACAGTCGGATTCTGGCTATGTAACTTGCACTGCGGCCATGCCTAAGGGAAATAAGATGAGTTATCATCGTATCAACAAGAAATACATTTAGCAAAAACCGGCAAAGTATTCATCGACTACAATAACTTTGCATTGTTTCAGTATTTTAAAAGTAAGAAAAACTTAAAGGGAGCTTAAGATGAGCAAATACATTTGTAGGACCGTGGTCTAGCGGCCATGTTAATATTCTATGGGTGCTGAATGGATAGCCATGTAAACCATCCCTGTCTCTTCTGTTGATTACCTGGGCTGGTGTGTGTAATGATGAAGTCACACCAGGCTGGCTAATGAAAGGAGAAGCGTGGGTAGAAGAAGGTTCCCAGGACTACAGTGCAATTGCCTCAGAATAGTGATCTGAACGATGGACAAGGTTCTTGTGAACTGATTCTCTATAATTATAACCCAAAGAACTTGTCTTACCAGCCCAGGCAAAATTACTACAGTTATATGAGTGAGAAGTGGTGGTGGAGGAAGCTCAACAGTGCCTGAAAGCTGTGGTGGTGGCCATTTTTATGTGCAGGCATCTCAAGTGTGGGACTTATTTTCCACAACCAATCTGTTGCATTGTGCAGGCTGTGTTTTTGAAAAATAAACCGTGAACATCCTAGCACAAATCAACTGCAAAATGCATCACTTCGTCAGAACTTGAAACAGCATCTCCTGGTCATGTGGAGAAAGCAAACTGACCAGCAAGAGGAGGAAGTCTCAAGCTGTCGTCCTTCCTCTCTCCCCTTGGTCATTTTTCTGGTAACCAGAATGCACCCACAAGAAGTGCTTTGTTGTTCTCCCCAGCACCCTCATCATTCTCGTCTACTGCTTTCTGTACTCTTCCTCCCCTCCCTCCATTACATTGCCAGGTAACCTTTCCTGTGCGAAAGAAACATGCATTCTGTTATCCATTTGTATGGAAATTGAACTCCCACATATGTTCAAGTTCAGAACAATTGAGGCAAGACCACCTGGATTGTACTGCCCTTTGCAAAAGGATCGCATGAGCACAGCCCCAATGGAAGATATTTTATTGCTATTATTTTTTTAAAAAGTCGTGACTGTCATGTTTTGGCACAAAATGCTTAAACTTTCCCCAAATTAAATGTATCATGTTCTGCGAATCCAATTTTTTTTATAAATTTCACGGCTCTCATATTTCTTGTAAATTTTGTTAAAATTAAATTTTACTGTGTCTGCATCAAGGCAACTTTTCATGGTAAAACCATGTGCAGGATTGCGATCCTGTGTAGGGCAGTCCACAAGGGTCAAAATTGTTGTACCTTATTAAACCAAAATTCTTGGCGTTACGCAAATGAGAATTTTTTTGGTTTAAACTTCACAATTTTTGTGGAAATTGTTAATGATTTTTTGGGACAGGTGATTTGGCATTTTATCAGGATGGGATAAGTTGTGCCCCCTGCTCGGTGAAACCATTGCAAAGGTTTGTCTAACCAGGATATCCTTCTCTGCTCCCTGCAGAATCAACACTTTCACGTATGGCCCCTATATGGCATAGTGGTATAGGAGGCAAATTTGTTGTAAATTATCAACCCAAATTTCTTGAAATTCTTTCATGAAATATTGTCTAACATAATGTTGAATTTTTATTAAAATTGTGAATGAGTTTTTTAGGCGGCACATGCTGAGTGTGCCATTAGAGCAAACAAATAACCAAGACAGCAGCAGCAGCAATTATAATATATATGACATGATGGACCAGATGTTTTATCTGCTGCTGCACTAAACAACCAGGTTCTGTCATACCTACACCCTAACTTTTCAGATACGTTAAGCCCCAATACTATGGATTTCTGGCTCAGCAGGTTGGACCAATGGCAAGAACTGGTCCACCACTGCTATGGGTGCACTGTAATGTCCAACCTTCAGTGTATTGTTAGAGAGTGGATTCAGCACGGCCGGTGGCTTTGTCAAACCCATGAATCAGGCATGTATCAATGCTGACTTTCCTTCATCTATGGCTGATTCCACAGACACAAACATCAAAAAGTTTGCAAATAGGGCTTTTGATAACAAGTCATTGCTTCTTCACTTGAAAACAACTAGCCTATTCCTGCTCCCTGAATAAGTTTTGGAAGGATTGATAAAAAAAAAACGCCTTTGTAACTGTTTACTCATTTTGAGAAAAGCAAACCTGCTTCAGATCCCAAAAAGGGGATAATTTTTGGACACCATCTAAAAAAGCTTTTGCTTCTTCATTTATCAAAGAAAAAAACTCTTTTAACTCCCCGAACAGGGGACTACATATTTAGTAGTGTGGTATAATGTACGTTTTACTGATATATGTCGGGTGTCCATCACATTGAAAATTTGATGGGGCCCAATTTGCAAACTCCCGGTGCTCACTTCAGCGCAAGGAAGGGACACAATTAGCAACTGTCGACCCCTCATCGTATTGTTTTGTATTTTTGAATGGGAGATAAACTCTGGGCTCCCACATTTTCTTAGCGCTATGTATATGGTTTTTTAACAAGCTCAATAAAAGTTATACATTAATACAATTTTATGTGAGTGATTAGTCGGTGAATATAATATTAGATCTTGCACTTACCAATATCTCCTTTTTTGGTGATAAATGAATTTAAGTTAAAAAAAAAGAGTCAATTTTAGTCTTGTTTGATTGTCTTATATTCTTGATAGTGGCTTGAAAAGGCGTAGCGTACCCATCCTTGGAGTGGCAATGGTTCAAGCCTGCCATTTGGGAATAGACACTTTCATAGAAAATACTGATTGTTGTCAGTGTCACATTAATTTATATATTTAAAATTTTATAATTCTCAGCACGGTTCTTTTCTTACACGGGACTGAGGAAAAAAGAAAAAATCATACATTCTTGGATATTCAGCTAGGATTTTAAATTGTCTTGATTCTGGTCTGAATAATTAATATTTGCTACAGGCCATGAAGTCTTCAGCTTGGGTGTTACGCGCTTATCCAATATGCTTCTTGACACTGAGAGCTTGACATGTAAAACAGAGGCAGCATAAAAGAAAACAGGAGTAGTCCTGCTCCTCCCCTTAAGCTATGTTTTGATAATAATTGGTCAAAATGATGTTCCTGTTATTTTTAAATAAAGCCGTGTTTAATTGACAATTTTTAAATACTCCATTTTACAATAATGCAATATTTAAAAGGAAACTGTGTTATCTCCAGAAGAGGACAATTTTTAGACTCTTCTGGTCTTTTTGTTAGTTTGCACCGAGCCTCCATTCTGCTTGGCCAGAAATACACGTCCCTCATATTATTGCCTTAGGTCGGATACACATAGAGCATTATTAATCACTTCTTAATTTGTAACTCTATTTAATGGTGGACAAAAAGAGGAGTTCATCCAGCTTCTAGAATTATTTGCAAAAAATATATTTGGTATGAGAAGGTGCAAAAAATATGTACAAAAAATCAGTAAAAGGACAGCATAGCAGCTGTCCTTTCACTGATTTTTGTACATATTTTTTGCACCTTCTATCAAATACATTTTTTGCAAAAAATTTTAAAAATTCTGGAAGCTGGATCAACCCCTCTTTTCGTCCTCATGTGATTACGTCTTGTCCTATGGATCTCGTGCATCTAACTACTGGGGCGTGGGTAAGCTGGTATTTCTGTTTTACTATTTAATGGTGCCTGGTATGTAAGAGATATTCACATCCAAGCTTTATTAAAAACTGTCTCTAAGTAGAGAATGTGATGAAATAATTAAATAACTATTACTAAACTATTTCTAAGTTCCCTACCCTCTGGATAAGGCTATGGTAAGATGGTGCCAAAACTTTGTCCAATGCAATGGCCAATTGCAAAATCTTCATAGATGGGGGTGCTTCACTGGCGCTGTAACAGCACAGCCGGCATACCGTCTGACCATACGCCAAAGACATGGCAATTTAGTACATTTTTTAATTTAGCTCATTTTTAGGCTGTTATTCCACCAGAGATCTGTGCCAGCAGCACACTGAATTATACGTCTGGTACAACTGCCGTTACTTTTTGGTGGACATTATAGTTGTTCAACTACACAGTTTTTGCTAAGCTCCGCAAATTATTTTTGAGAAATGCGAAAGGGCACAAAGTTTCAAAATGCTTGGCCAAATACATCTTGTGCTCAAATACTTCTTGTGTAAAATATGTCTTATGTCAAATTTTGCAACTTTTTGATGCCAGAAAATGTGTAGAAGAAATGAAAAATTTAATGAAAGGTGTTGTAGCTTAAAATGAAAAACAAAGTTGTCGGACAATTGTGTCGGTAATACCGGAGGAAGAGTGGTCCATTTCTTCTAGGCACCGTTCCTCCGGTATTATCGGCACAATTGTCCGGCAGCTTTGTTTTTTATTTTAAGCTACTCAAATAAAGATTTTTTTATTTTATTTCTGGTACTGGATATCTTTCATACCTTCTCGCAAGAGTGCCACGACAGGCAGAGATGATATTCCGAGCTCGGACAATCTCACATGCTGTGGGAATCATCATAAGGGTGATCAGAATTTAAATTTTCATTATTTCGTAGTTGTCCATCTGCAGAATAAATTTGGAGCCAATCAGGAGCATCCTTGATGATATTACATGATGGATAAGTAACTTCTTGTATTTCTCAATACTGAGAACGCCAACAATTTTGATGAAATCCCAAATCCATTTGCAGAAATGCAACCCCAAACTTGTAAGGAGCCTTCACCATACTTCACTGCTTCCTGTAGACACTCATTATTGCACTTTCTATGCCTTCACAAATATATTGTCTTCTATTACAGCCAAATATTTCACACTAGATGGTGGCCGATTCTAATGCATCAGGTATACTAGAATATGTATGTAGTTTATTTATGAAGTTTTCAGAATAATGCAATTTATACAGAGGATTCGGCCGGCCGGTCGCGACCAATTAGCGAAGTGTGGTTAAAATTCCACGCCAAATCGTGGCCAGACTGTGCCTGTCGCTGATTGGTCACACCCGGCCGTGAACAATCAGTGAAGCCAGGGCCCGATCCAGGTTTTTGAGGGCCCCGGGCAAAAGAGTCTCACTGGGCCCCCCTCTTTAACACATACCATGATTCATGATGCACAGATACAGCAGAGAAATATAGCACAGCCACATAGCATACAGCCCACATAGAATATAACACAGCCCACATAGTATATAACACACCCCACATAGTATATAACACAGGCATTGTAGTATATAGCACAGCCCACTTAGTTTATTGCCCAGCCACATAGTATATAGCACAGCCCCCGTAGTATATAGCACAGACACGTAGTATATTGCCCAGCCACGTAATATATTGCAGCCACGTAATATATTGCACAGCCCACGCAGTATATAACACAGCCCATGCAGTATATAACATAGCCCACATGGGATATTGCCCCGCCACGTAATATATTGCACAGCCACGTAATATATTGCACAGCCGCATAGTATATAAAACAGCCCATGCAGTATATAACACAGGCCACATAGTATAGAGCACAGCAATGTAGTCATATTGCCCAGCCATGTAATATATACCACAGCCACGTAGTACATAGCACAGAGACGTAGTATATAACACAGCCCATGCAGTATCTAACACAGCCCATGTAGTATATAGCAATGTGGGCACCATATCCCTGTTAAAAAAAAGAATTAAAATAAAAAATAGTTATATACTCAAATTCCGTTGGCCCCTGGATCCAGGCGAGAAGTTTAATGATGCTCCTCACGATGCTCTGGTCCCAAAAATACGAGACCGCAATGCATGGACTGGAGTATCACGAGGAGCAGCGGGAAAGTCCGGGGAGGAGGGGGCGAAGTTTCAGCGGCGCATGCGTGGTAGAAAATGGCGGACGCGATGGACAAAAATGTTCACTTGAAAGTTTTTTCGTGCTGACAGTCCGCCAAAACATGATGGATCCGTTGCACGACGGACGTGACGTGTGGCTATCCATCGCGATCCATCATTAATACAAGTCTATGGGTAAAAAACGCATCCTGCGAGCAAATTTGCAGGATTCGCTTTTTCCGCCACATCCGTTTTCTTCTCAGAGAGTTGTATTATCGCCGGATTGCGTCTGATGGCCACACGTTTCATCCGCTTTTTGCCAGATCCGTCAAAAAAGCTGTTTCTGCGGACAGAAAACACATACAGAGGAACGGTTTATCTGTCCGGCGAAAAAACACACAGCAACCGATACGGCAAAAACAGATGAAACTGAGATGTGAAATGATGAATCCATTTTTTCATGCATGTTTCCATTCAAATCATGCATATTTTCCATTTATTTATTTCCAAAAACTGCATCAAAGCCGCAGTTTTTGATGGAGGTTTTAATGCAGTTTTTGGTGCAATTTTGATGCTGTTTTGGTGCAACAGATCCGCTGTGTTTTGGCGGACCGTCTGGATGAAAAAACGTTCAAGTAAACTTTGTTTTGTCGGTCGCGTCTGCCATTTTCTACTGCGCATGCGCGGCCGAAACTCCGCCCCCTTTTCCCGGACTTCAGAATTGGCAGCGGATGCGTTGAAAAACTGCATCCGCTGCCCACGTCGTGCACAAATTTCACAACGTGCATCGGTACGTCGGCCCGAAGCATAGCGACGTACCCATACCGACGCAAGTGTGAAAGAGGCTTTAATGAGCATTTATTTAAAAAAAAAGAAACAAAAAACAGCGTGGGCTCCCGCACAATTTTCTGCGCTAGAGAGGGAAAGCCGATGGCCGGGGGCCAATATTTGTAGCCCGCTATGAATATCAGCCCGCAGCTGTCTGCATAGCCTTTACTGGCTATTAAAATAGGGGGACCCCCCAAAAAATCACATTGGGTCCCCCTATATTTTATAGCCAGAAAGGCTACGCAGACAGCTGCGGACTGATATTCATAGCCTAGAGAGAGGCCATGGATATTGGCCCCATCTGGCTACAAATACCAGTCCGCAGCCGCCCCAGAAATGGCGCATCTGTAAGATGTGCCAATTCCGGCACTTAGCCCCTCTCCTCCCACTCCCGTGTAGCGATGGGATATGGGGTAATAAGGGGTTAATGTCACCTTGCTATTGTAAGGTGACATTAAGCCGGGTTAATAATGGAGAGGAATCAATAAGACGCCTATCCATTATTAATCCAATACTAGTAAATGGTTAATAAAACACACACACATTAGGAAAAAAGTATTTTAATATTCTTCATTTAACCATACTTACCATACTTCAGCGCCTGCAAAAAACGTAAAATTATAAACCGTATACTACCTGTCCACCGTAGTCCAATTAATAATGAGTGTCCCACGATGATCTCCCCTATAGAACAGTGACATCGGGAGATGTCACTGCTCTATAGGACCCTCAGTGACACACTGACAGGAGACAATGGCTCCTGCAGTGCATCACTGAGAGGTTACTATAGTTCACTGGTCTCACTTTATGGCAATTGCTGCGTGGGAAAATTTCTCACACAGCAATGCCCAAAGTGAGACTAGGGACTATTTTTTTACAGCGGCGGAGGAATACCTTCCTCCCGTCATTGTGTTTCTGGAGCCCCTGGTGAGTGGTCGCATCAGCTGATGCTGCCGTTCTCCACTGGAGATCGTCGTGGGACACTCGTGGATTTCTTCGGATCAGAGAGTATATTGGTTGTTTGTTATTTTAATCTTTTTTACACATGACACTGGCTTCGGAGATCAAAATGACGAGTGATGGTGAGTATGTACTCTATGTTATATGTACTTTATGTCTGTATGTATGTATTGTATGTAATGTATGAATGTATTGTATGTAGTATGTATGTAGTATGTAGTATGTATGTATGTATGTATGTATGTATGTATGCAGTATGTATCTAGTATGTATGTTGTATGTATGTAGTATGTATGTTGTATGTATGTAGTATGTATGTAGTATGTTGTAAGTATGTAGTACGTTGTATGTAGTATGTATGTAGTATGTATGTAGGTATGCATGATGTATGTAGTATGTATGTATGTAGTATGTATGTTGTATGTAGTATGTATGTAGTATGTACGTTGTATGCAGTATGTATGTTGTATGTATGTATGTAGTATGTATGCAGTATGTATGTATGTAGTATGTACAGCACAGACCAAAAGTTTGGACACACCTTCTCATTTAAAGATTTTTCTGTATTTTCATGACACACTAAGAGAGAATGCCAAGAGTGTGCAAAGTAGTCATCAAAGCAAAAGGTGGCTACTTTGAAGATCCTAGAATATAAGACATATTTTCAGTTGCTTCAAACTTTTTTTTTATATTCAAGTAAATTTTTATTAAGAATAACAAGATAAATGACATGTTACATTCTTATTTTCAATACAAAGCTTTTTTCCCCCCTTCAAACATTCCCCTTCAATCCCACCACCCCCCAACCCCACCCAACAAAGCAGCTCACCTTGGTTAGCACTTCCATCATTAGACCAATATACTATCTAATCCCTCGGCCAATAATATAAGCCACATTTAACATTACCATTAATTAGGAACCTTAATTAACTCTCCCTCTATAATACCCCTATCCCATAGCAATCCACGGAGACCACATTTTATTGAACATTTCGATTTTCCCTCTTTTTTTATAAAACCCCTTTTCCAGTGTCAGGCCCTGCTTCACATACTGGAGGAACTCTCCTCTTGACGGCGGTTCTTCCCTAATCCAATTTCGAGCTATTACCTTCCTAGCCATGTATAACAATCTGGCAATAGCTATCTTTAGGTTGTTATCCACTCCAATCTCATCCACACATCCCAACAAGCACACTATAGGATCCCTTGGCACCTTACATCCATACGCACCTTCCATACGACTCAAAACTACCACCCAAAAAGCAGCCAGTCTCGGACACGTCCACATCATATGGAGTATATCAGCATCTGCAGTTTTACACCTCGGGCATTCAGAATCATCACGCAAACCAGCCTTATATAGCACCATCGGTGACTTATAAACCCTGTGTATCACATAAAGCTGTGACAGTCTATACGGTTCGCTCAGTGACAATCGTGGGACCCATTCTAGCACCGACTCCCAAGTCTCATTCTCCATTGGACCCAGATCCCTCTCCCACTTAGCTCTCGCCATTATTGGAAACCCCAATAGGAAAGTGTGCAACAGATCTTTATACAAAGTAGATATGACTCCCCCAGTAGTCCCTTCATTACACACATACTCCGGTACTATATCCCTCTGAATTCCAATACCTCCGTTTCTACTCTGAGCTCCAAAAGCATGCCTCATCCGCAAATACTGAAATTCCCCCACAGTCCCAAGACCAAATTCCGCCTGTAATTGGGAAAATGATTTCAATTCACCTCGCCCAATTATTTCATACACGTATTGAATCCCTTTGACTTGCCATTCTGTCAGTACCCCCAGTGCCTCAAACTCCTGTAAGTTGCTGTTATGCCATAGCGGTGAGAATCTAGTCAAATCCGTGACCCCCCGTATATGTCTCAGCCTTCCCCACAGCCTGCGTATCAACAACACAGTCGGGTATAATTTCCCCAGAGCCCCCAGGGATCCATCCTCCAAACATTGTACTACTGGCCTTCTTTTTGTCACCACTTCCATCAACCGCTGTACCGCTCCAGATGACCCTTCAAGCGCCCAGCCTTTTAAATGCTGACTCTGGGCTGCAAGAAAATATATTTCAGGGTTAGGCAATGCCAATCCCCCATCTTCCTTGGGTCGCCGAAGTGTCTCCAGTTTGATACGCGGATGCTGTCTCCCCCATATCAAATTCCTGAACAGAGAGTTAATCTGTCTAAATCTCCTGCGTGGTATCCAAACTGGCGCATTATGAAGAATATACAGTATTTTTGGCATCAAAATCATTTTAATAAGATTCACCCTACCTACCACAGATAAATGCAGTTTAAGCCAAGCATCCGCTTTCGCTTTAAGAACGCCTAAGATTGGAGTCAGATTTCTATGTATATAGTCAGTAACAGGCATAGATACCCATATTCCAAGGTACTTAAATTGGCTAGTCACCTCCAGTCGCCCCTCCTCCAGTGGCTCCCCACCATCATCATCCACCTTAAACAAGACAGACTTACTCCAGTTTATCCTAAGTCCCGACACCGATCCGAAACGCTCAATAATCCCAATGGCTCCCTCCAAGGACGTACCCGGGTCAGCCAGAAATAGCAGAATGTCATCCGCATACAACGCCACCCTTTCTTCAATCATCCCATATTTAAACCCAGTCACCTCATCAGACCGTCGAAGCTTAGCAGCCAGTGGTTCCACAGCCAGAACAAACAAAAGAGGAGAGAGCGGACACCCCTGTCTCGTCCCTCTAGCCAGTTGTATGGTCCGTGATAACTCCCCATTTACCCTAACCCTAGCCATCGGCATTGAGTACATCAGTCGAATCCAGGATATGAACTGCGGTCCAAACCCCATACTCCGGAGCACCTGCCAGAGATATCCCCACTCCACACTATCGAACGCCTTATGAGCGTCTAAAGATGTAATAACTCTCTGGCCACAGTTGTCGGATCTGAGTTGCAAATTCATATACAGCCTTCGTAAGTTGATCGCAGTGGACCGATCAGGCATAATGCTGGACTGGTCTGAGTGCACCAGGCCGGAAATAACACTTGTCAACCTCATCGCCAACACCTTAGCCAGAAGTTTAACGTCTGTAGTAAGCAAGGAGATTGGCCGATATGAATCCGGCTGTGTCGGGTCCTTCCCCTCCTTAGGAATTACCAGTATTATGGCCTCCCGCATAGATGCCGGTAGACGACCGCCACTCCTAGCCTCCTCCAGAAGTACCCTTAATTTAGGGATCAGCACTTCCCCAAAGTTTTTATAAATTTCAGCAGGAAATCCATCTACGCCAGGTGCCTTCCCATTAGCCATAGACTGCAGTGCCCGACCCAACTCCTCCTCCGTGATGGGAGCTTCCAAATCTTCTCTATCTATGTCACTCAGCCTTGGGAGCTCCATGCTTCAAACTTTTTTGATAAGTATATAATTCCCATGTGTTAATTCATAGTTTTGATGCCTTCAGCGTGAATTTACAATTTTCATAGTCATGAAAATACAGAAAAATTCTTTAAATGAGAAGGTGTGTCCAAACTTTTGGTCTGTACTGTATGTTGTATGTATGTAGTATGTATGTAGTATGTTTTATGTATGTAGTATGTATGTTGCATGTGTGTAGTATGTATGTATGTAGTATGTATGTATGTATGTATGCATGTATGTAGTATGTATGTATGTAGTAAGTATGTTGTATGTATGTAGTATGTATGTATTTAAAGATTTTTCTGCATTTTCATGGCTATGAAAATTGTACATTCACACTGAAGGCATCAAAATTATGAATTAACACATGTGGAATTATATACTTAACAAAAAAGTATGAAACAACTGAAATTATGTCTTATATTCTAGATTCTTCAAAGTAGCCACCTTTTACTTTGATGACTGCTTTGCACACTCTTGATTAGCTTCAAGAGGTAGTCACCGGGAATGGTCTTCCAACAATCTTGAAGGAGTTCCCAGAGATGCTTAGAACTTGTTGGCCCTTTTGCCTTCACTGTGCGGTCCAGCTCACCCCAAACCATCTTGATTGAGTTCTGGTCTGGTGGCTGTGGAGGCCAGGTCATCTGGCATAGCACTTAATCACTCTCCTTCGTGGTCAAATAGCCCTTACACAGCCTGGAGGGTCATTGTCCTGTTGAAAAATAAATGTTGATCCAACTAAACACAAACCAGATGGAATAGCATGCCGCTGCAAGATGCTGTGGTAGCCATGCTGGTTCAGTCTGCCTTCAATTTTGAATAAATCCCCAGCAGTGTCACCAGCAAAGCACCCCCACACCATCACACCTCCTCCTCCATGCTTCACGGTGGAGACCAGGCATGTAGAGTCCATCCGTTCACCTTTTCTGCATCGCAGAAAGACACGGTGGTTGGAATCAAAGATCTCAAATTTGGACTCATCAGACGAAAGCACAGATTTCCACTGGTCTAATGTCCATTCCTTGCAGGGTGGATTTGATTTAAATCTAACTGATTTAAATCACGATTTAAATCACGATTTAAATCACTAGTCAGTAAGGCTTGATTTAAATCAGTGATTTAAATCAAAGTTTCTACCTAAACTAGTTCTTGCTACTTTAACATGCAAGTAGATGAAGATTTTTAGAATCACTTTTTATATTACTTTTTTCTCCCCAGTTTAATGGGTTAATCATTCATATTTGGACACCACTGTTCTGTTGTACTTAGGAAGGAGAAAAATAATCCTGACCTTAATAACAATTTAAATAGATTTATTCAACTGAAACAATAACAACATTACAGCATAAGTTATTTGCTTAAGCAAACATCCATGTTTGTTAACTAATTTGGCTAAACAAAATATATATATATTATAAGAAACTTAGACTGTCAGCCCAGCCGACACATGAAAAACTTAAATACTACTGTCCCTGCTGTCCTCTGTACCTCTGTAGCTCACTTGTCGTCATCTTCATCATCATCTTCTTCTTTGTTCCTATTCATAATCTGGAAAAGAAAAACAAGCTTTCCTGCTTTATTGGGTCCCAACCGATTTCTCAATTTAGAATGAATGAGTCCAAAGGAAGAGAATATTCTTTCAACGCCTGCAGAAGAAGCTACTGCTGTTAAAAGTGAAATGATTACTTGAACAGTCTCTAAATCCAAGCGCTTAAGTGACTTCCACCAGTTTACTGGTGTGACCTTCCTTAAAATATCTTCAGCAAACATATATTTCTTGAATGGTTCCCCCTTAGCTCTGAAGTTTATTATAGTTGGCATTAAGGATGGATGATTGCTGGATACCCATGTCATAGCTAACTCCTCTTCCTCAGCACTTAGGTTTTGACCCTGATATTGGATATTGGCAATATTTGCCAAAAAATGAGCTGGAGTCAGTGCTTGTCCCATTCGTTTGTTTACTGCTTGTAATTTAATTCTGTCCATGTGTAGTTCTGTTTTTAAGTGTTCACTTCCAAATTTCAACAGCATCCGCAATAAAACAGCTATTTTTCTGTATTTTGTTTAAAGCTTGAGAGATGGGTTTCAGGAAGCTCAGCATATGTTCAACATTTCTCTTAAGCCCAATGTTGAGGATTTTGGCTGTGACAGTGCCATCTATTTTATCTCGATTTTCTTCACAAAGTGTCATCAGAATAGGCCAGTTTTTGATATACTGCTCAAAACAGTCCACCACAGAGTTCCATCTAACATCTTGTGGGAGCGTTAACTTGGTTCAACCCATCCTTTTCAGAGCTGCTGCAGCAAAATGATTATTACGGAAGCATTTAGCAATTTCAACAACATTAGCCTTTATTTCTGGAACACTTAAGTCTTTGGCTAAAAGGTGCAGCAAATGAGCACTGCAACCATATGTTATTAGCAGCTTTGTATTCCCTCCCTGCTCTTCTAAATCTCTTCTCATCTTGGATACGTTTGCAGCATTGTCAGTGACCAAACTGCGTACTAGACATTTGAATTTTTGTTCACATGTCATTATAGCTTTTACTGCCACTTCTTGTAAGTATTCTGCTGTGTGTGCATTTCCTGACGTATCAGTTGTTTGTGCAAGGAAGACTTTACCTTCTTCTGTTGTTATACAAGCACATACAATAGGATCATTGTGGACATTACTCCACCCATCAATACTTAGGTTAACAATTTTACCCTCCAGAGCTGTTGCACATTGCTCCATTTCTCTGTCATACACTTGATCCAGCAGTTTCCTGTTGTGAATTCTGTGGCTGAATTCACTCCTGTGGTCACAAGTGGTACTGCAGCTTCTGAGCTTCCTCCCTCAGGTGTTCTGGTGAGCTCGTTAACTGCTTCATTACTTAACTCCGCCTGATGCTGCTATCCTTGCTCCTTGTCAATGTTTCAGTGTTGGATCTGAGCTTCTCCTAATTGTTCCTGTGACCTGCTGCTCTGTATAGCTAAGTGCTTTTTGCTTTTTTGTTGTTTTTTTTTTCTGTCCAGCTTGTCTTTGGTTTTGCTGGAAGCTCTGAGACGCAAAGGGTGTACCGCCGTGCCGTTAGTTCGGCACGGTGGGTTTTTTTTTGCCCCCTTTGCGTGGTTTTGCTTTAGGGTTTTTTGTAGACTGTAAAGTTCGCTTTACTGTCCTCGCTCTGTCCTAGAATATCGGGCCCCACTTTGCTGAATCTATTTAATTCCTACGTTTTGTCTTTTCATCTTACTCACAGTCATTATATGTGGGGGGCTGCCTTTTCCTTTGGGGAATTTCTCTGGGGCAAGTCAGGCCTATTTTTCTATCTTCAGGCTAGCTAGTTTCTTAGGCTGTGCCGAGTTGCCTAGGTAGTTGTTAGGCGCAATCCACAGCCGCTTTTAGTTGTGTTTAGGATAGGATCAGGTGTGCAGTCTACAGAGTTTCCACGTCTCAGAGCTCGTTCTTGTATTTTTGGGTATTTGTCAGATCACTGTGTGCGCTCTGATCGCTAAGCACACTGTTTTTCTGGATTGCCTTCATAACACCTGTCATTAGCAAACATAACAGTTTCCCTGCAACATCAGCTCTGCTGGGTGGACTGTATCCTGGTCTCAGTGACTGAACCATATTAATGAAATGTGGGTTCTCAGTCAGATGGAAAGAAGAGTTCGATGCATAAATAAACTGGGCAATTTTTTCATCAATCAACTCTTTTTCTAATCTGCTAGTTCTTATCACAAACCTATCTATGGTGGTTCCAGGAGGTAAAGGTTTTTTCTTCTTTTTGGGTGATGGTGATATGTGGCTGTGGGTGTCTGATGATGATGCTGCTGCTAATGAAGCACTATCATGGATGGATAACTCTGAAACTGTAGAACAGGATGATGGTGATCTTGGAGGTGGATAGTTTCCAGAATCCATGAATTCCCCTAAACAAAAAAAGTCAATGCTGTTATTTTATTGTTTATACAATTTCTGCTTATTGTACACAACACATCACTGCCCCTGCCCCAAAAGGAATATTTGTTTTTCTTCCTAACTGTACCAAATGACAGTAACATGCAGTAATAATAAGAAATATAATTTTTCTCACACATGACAGTTCAGTCTTTAGAAATAGGATTCAATAAAAATGTTTACCAACCTGAAGATCCTGCCTGTTTAGAAGTGTTTCTTTGGTCATCTTCATCACCGCACTTCTCATGATGTTGCCTCATTCGCGCCACCAGGCCTTGCATCTCTTTGTTGCATCGTTTGCATTTTGCACGCATGCCTGCCTTACCGATAGGCGAAGGAGCTTCATTAAAATATTCCCAAACTGGGTCTCTTTTACGGCCTGCTGCCATTATAAGGAAAGAATGTAATAAACCTCAGATCGTACATACAAACAGATCCAGACTTGTCTGTCTGTGGCTATGCTGCAGTATTGTGCTCAAAGTTTCACTTTCATTTTCTTGTCTGCTTGCCCTTCCTCCTCCGCACACTTAGATTCACATTCTTCTTGTGTTGTGCAGATCTATTCCACTCCAAACAATCAGAAACATATTGTCTAACTTCTTGGACTTGGCACTGAAAGGGTTGATTCTGTATTCATAGGTTTGTAGAACAATAGGATTAAGGTCTTTTTCTCAACTCTGTTCATGTTGTAACATTTTTGCCGTGAAGAAGAGGCTGGGACCTCTGCGGAGTCAAATTCAGTTTTGAGAACTGCGTAAGTAATGCGAGCGTCTGTGATAATATAGGAGAGAAACTGCCCACTAATCCTACAGAAACCTCTGGAAGAGCATGGCATTGTGAATGTTGGAAAAAACAAAATCCAGCTCACCATACCGACATTCCCTAGAGCTCGGAGCACGGAACCGCTGTGTCAGGGCGTGGACGAACAGGAAAGAGAAGGAGATCCAGCTCAACGAAATAGTGAAAAATCCATAATTTATTTCACTTAAAATAAAGTGAAAGGACAAAACATCAGCATACAAAAAAATTAAAACCAAGGTCAACGCGTTTCCGGTGACTAAGCACCCTTAATCATGATTAAGGGTGCTTAGTCACCGGAAACGCGTTGACACTATATTTTAAGTGAAATAAATTATGGATTATTCACTATTTCGTTGAGCTGGATCTCCTTCTCTTTCCCATTGTGAATGTTACACATATACAGCCTTTATTCTACTGAGTTAAACAACTCAGCTTTATCTCATGATGGAAGAACCTTTGGATGCTAAAATATTTAACTCACAAAGCAGTTTATTGAAAAAAAATCCGATTTAAATAAAAAAAATCCGATTTAAATAAAAAAAATCCGATTTTTTTTATTTTTTTTTAAAAACCCATTGATTTTTATCCACCCTGATTCCTTGTGTTCTTTAGCCCAAACAAGTCTCTTCTGCTTGTTGCCTGTCCTTAGCAGTGGTTTCCTAGCAGCTATTTTACCATGAAGGCCTGCGGCACAAAGTCTTCTTTTAACAGTTGTTGTAGATATGTGTCTGCTGCTGAACTCTGTGTGGCATTGACCTAGTCTCTAATCTGAGCTGCTGTTAACCTGCGATTTCTGAAGCTGGTGACTCGGATAAACTTATCCTCAGAAGCAGAGGAGACTCTTGGTCTTCCTTTCCTGGGGCAGTCCTCATGTGAGCCAGTTTCTTTGTATCACTTGATGGTTTTTGCCACTGCACTTGGGGACACTTTCAAAGTTTTCCCAATTTCTCAGACTGACTGACCTTCGTTTCTTAGAGTAATGATGGCCACTCGTTTTTCTTTACTTAGCTGCTTTTTATTGCCATAATACAAATTTCTGCACAACACAACTGATGGTTCCAACCCCATTTATAAGGCAAGAAATGCCACTTATTAAACCTGACAGGGCACACCTGTGAAGTGAAAACCATTCCCGGTGACTACCTCTTGAAGCTCATCAAGAGAATGCCAAGAGTGTGCAAAGCAGTCATCAAAGCAAAAGGTGGCTACTTTGAAGAACATAGAATATAAGACATATTTTCTGTTGTTTCACACTTTTTTGTTAAGTATATAATTCCACATGTGTTAATTCATAGTTTTGATGCCTTCAGTGTGAATGTACAATTTTAATTGTCATGAAAATACAGAAAAATCTTTAAATTAGAAGCTGTGTTCAAACTTTTGGTCTGTATTGTATGTATGTAGTATGTATGTAGTATGTATGTACTGTATGTATGTAGTATGTAGTATGTATGTATGTAGTATGTATGTAGTTTTTTTTTTTTACATTCAACACATTAGCCGGATGATGGGACTACTACTGTCCCATCATTGGCTAATGTGTCAATCACTGCCATTGTAGCAGGCATAGCCTGATGGGACTTGTAGTCCCATCGGACGATGCCTGCACACAAACACAAAGACCCCCAGCAGGCCGCACAGACCCCCAAGAGGCTCGTACAGACCCCCGGCAGGCCGCACAGACCCCCGGCAGGATGCACAGACCCCCAAGAGGCCCGCACAGACCCCCGGCTGGCCGCACAGACCCCCGAGAGGCCCGTACAGACCCCCGGCAGGCCGCACAGACCCCCGGCAGGATGCACAGACCCCCGAGAGGCCCACACAGACCCCTGGCAGGATGCACAGACCCCCAAGAGGCCCGCACAGACCGCCGGCTGGCCGCACAGACCCCCAAGAGTCCCGTACAGACTCCCGGCAGGCCGCACAGACCCCCGGCAGGATGCACAGACCCCCGAGAGGCCCGCACAGACCCCCAGCAGACCCGCACAGACCCCCCACGTTCCCACACAGACACACAGTCTCCACCCATGCACCGCCCACGCGCTTCCCCCCTCCGGAACAGGATATACAAGGAAAGAAAGGGCTTATTTTCATTCCGATATTTGTGTCCCATTGACTTGCATTGGTATCGGTATCGGCGATATCGGATATTTTTTGGATATCAGCCGATTCAATCCAATCCCGATATTTCCGAATATCGGAAGGTATCGCTCAACTCTACTGTCTACATCAAGCTGAAGAGTTTAGGTGTAGTTTAACGAGTATGCAGGACTCGATCACGACGGTAATGCCTATAGTAAAGGCAGGGCTGGTTTTAGACAAAGTGGAGCCCTGGGCAAATGTTTAAAGTAAGGCCCCAAATGCTCACATATTGCCCCATCACACAAACATTTTTGTTGCATTTACATGCGCTGAGTTCAGACCGTTAAACGAGCATGATCAACAATATTGAAGTAATTCAAGGCTTATTTCCTGTCCTCTTTACACTGGCTGAGGAAGAATACTTAAAGATTAATCTGTTCCAATACAGTATCATTCATGTTATCAGCAACATATCTGAAGTTTACACCAGGGAATGTGCTGCTGAGAACAATGATTTTTGTTCTGGCATAAACAATGCAATCATTTGATGAATAGGCAGCATTTTGACTGTTTAGTATAATGCGCCCCATATAGTACAGTATAATACACCCCATAGTCCTCAACATAGTAAAATGCACACCCCATAGTCCTCCCCATAGTATAATACACATCCCATAGTCCTCGATACAGAATAATGCACACACCATAGTCCTCCACATAGTATAATACACACCCCATAATCCTACACATAGTATAATACACACCCCATAGTGCTGCACATAGTATAATACACACGCCATAGTGCTCCATATAGTATAATACACCCCATAGTGCTCCATATAGTATAATATACACCCCATAGTCCTCCATAAAGTAAAATGCAGCCCCACAAAGGAGTACAATGCAGCCCCACACAGGAGTACAATGTGGCCTCAGACAGGAGTACAATGCAGCTCCACACAGGAGTGTAATGCAGCCCCACCAAGGAGTGTAATGCAGCCCCACACAGGAGTGTAATGCAGCCCCACACAGGAGTATAACACAGCCCCACACCGGAGTGTAACACAGGAGTGTAATGCAGCCCCACACAGGAGTACAATGCGGCCCCACACAGGAGTACAATGCAGCCCTACACAGGAGTGTAACACAGCCCCACACAGGAGTACACTGCAGCCCTATGCAGGAGCACAATGCAGCCCTAAACAGGAGTACAATGCAGCCCCACACAGGAGTGCAAGGCAGCACCATAAAATGTAATCCAGCCCCCACAGAATGTAATGTAGCCCCCATAGAATTACTGCAGACCCCATAGAATGTAATGCAACCCCATAGAATGTAATCGAGTCCCCACAGAATGTAATTTAACCTCCATAGAATGTAATGCAGCCAGCTCCCATAGAATGTAATGCAGTGCCCATAAATAAATACAATACTCACCTCTCCTCGTTCCCCACAGCAGCACATCTCCTCACCTCAGCGGCTCCACTTCCCGACAGAGCGAGGTGCGCGATGAGGTTGCCTCAGAGGCAGAGGGGGATGTGGGAGAGGGAGCGTGACACTCTCTCCTCCATCATTGCTTTCAACTGTATCGGCTGATATAGTTGAATGTGGGAGGGCCCTGGCACTGGGCCCTCCTGACTCAGGGTCCCATAGCACCAGCATGGACTGCCGCTATTAGCAGCACGCCACTGGGAACCAGGAGCCTTTGGGGTAGTGGGAGCCCCAGGCAGCTGACTAGTCTTCTTTCCCCTAACGTTGTCCCTTAGTAGAAGAACACCTTCTGGGTGCCCAAGGCACGCACAGCTGAGCATATAATAGAAAGACCACAGATAGGTCCTTTAAACAAGGGGTTAGGTATCAATTTTAGTACCCACCACAGACAGCAAGCTAATGACAATGTGACAAGGGCCATATTTAGTTCAAGAAAAGGATGGGCAAGTGTACTACAGTGTATATCAGCCTAGGAAGAGAAAACCTGAGCAATTACAGTTGCCTGAAAAATTGTTTGCTCACTTCCTGATTTCAAATTCTTTTGCATGTTTGTCACACTTAAATGTTTCAGAACATCAAACTAATTTAAATATTAAACAAAGATAACACAAGTAAACATGAAATACAGTTTTTTAAATGAAGATCTTTATTACTAAGTGAAAGAGAAATCCAAACCTACTGAGCCCTGTGTGAAAAAGTGATTGCCACTCAACTGTATATCATGTAAATCTGCTAAAGGCATGGAAAGACGCTCTCTATAAAAGCAGCGATGGGAGGCTTGGAAACTTGTGCAGTAGAATACAGACATTTTCTCTGAATTGTGTTGCCGAATAGCTGCAATCCAACATGACATTGTCACTGAGCCTCAGGTAAGGGTAAAAATTAAACCATGCCATGTGCCAGAGGCCCAAAGGCAAGCCATCGCAGATGAGGTAAAACAAATGCTGCTAGGAGTTATTGAATACCTCAGCAGTGAGTGGGCTAGCCCCATTGTACTGATTCCAAAGCTAGACAGAATGTTACAATTTTGTAATGATTTCCGGAAATTGAATGAATTGTCAAAATTTGATCTTTATCCAATGCCCCAGGGTGAGGATACGAACTTTACAAAGCTCAATCAGACTAAAGGTACCTTCACACTCAGCAACTTTGCAACGAGAACGACAACGATCCGTCACGTTGCAGCGTCCTGGATAGCGATCTTGTTGTGCTTGACACGCAGCAGCGATCTGGATCCCGCTGTGATATCGCTGGTCAGAGCTAGAAGTCCAGAACTTTATTTAGTCGCCAGGTCGGCATGTATCATCATGTTTGACATCAAAAGCAACGACGCCAGCAACATTTTACATGGAGCTAACAACCAGCGAGAACGATAAGTGAGTCGCCGTTACGTCACTGGATCGCTCCTGCATCGTTCTGGAGTTGCTGTGTTTGACGTCTCTACAGGACGTAGAAGGACGTAGATCTAGGGATTTATTATGATGGAATATAGGCTGAACTGGATGGACAAATGTCTTTTTTCGGCCTTACTAACTATGTTACTATGTTACTATGTTACAGCGACCTAAACAGCGACGCTCCAGCGATCGGCTCGTTGTCTATATCGCTGCAGCGTCGCTGAGTGTGACGGTACCTTTAGGGTTACTGGCAGGTGTCTCTGACAGAGTCTGCTAAAGAAAGGACCGACTTTATAACGCCTGCAGGTCTTTATCACTATGTTGTCTTGCCTTTTGGTTTACATGAGGCCATGGCCTCTTTTCATAGACTGATGGACATAGTTTTAGATCCCCATCAGAAGTTTGTGTTGGCATATTTGGATGATATTATCATTTTTAATACTGACTGGCATACCCACTTGTCCCAGGTGCAAGTGGTAGTGAATTTGCTCCAAGCCACGGATTTGACGGCAAATCCCAAGAAATGTGCAATAGGTCTCAAGTAAGCCCGATGCTTGGTGTACGTGATTTTCCATGGGGTTATCAAACCCCAAATAAACAAAATTGACGCCATTCAAAACTGGCCCTGGCATTTTACTGCAAAACAGGTAAGGCTATTACCAACAATTTATACCTAATTTTGCCAGGAGATCGGCACCCTTGACCAATCTCTTAACGGGAAGAAAATCAGTCATGGTTCAGTGGAACCCTCAGGTGCAGGATTCATAAAGTTGGCATTGTGAGGACAGCCTGTCCTCACTAGCCTCAACTTCAAGAAAGGGTTTATAGTGCAAATGGATTCCTCTCAGGTAAGCCTAGGAGCTGTTCTGTCACAGGAGGTGAATGGGGAAGAACAACCTGTCACCTACTTGAGTAGGAAACTTACCCCAGCAGAAACAAATTATAGCGTAGTGGAAAAGAAGTGCTCAGCCATTAAGTGGGCCATGGAGTCCCTACATTATTATTTACTTGATCTGGATGAGAAATGCTAGACAGTGGAATGCTTGAATCACCCAATAGTTTCTGTCACCGCAAAACTTTAGTTTCTTGGTAGAATATTGAGCTGGAAAGGGGAACGGAAATGCACATTCCCTGTCACAGGCACCCTACATGGTGACAGGTGTTATTCAAACCTCCAAGTTTGAACAGGGGGAGGTATGTGAGGCAATGAGGGGAATCATATATGAGGGTCGTCATGTGTCCTCCATAATGCGCATAGAAGCATACTAAACCCGCTAAAGTGCATTGTAACTACAGCCACAGCTGTGGTTACAATGCAAAATAAAAGAGACTGTTGATTTGGTCAAACTATTTGACCAGGTCAGATTTAAGCAGACCCGATATGGGATTTTATGGGATTTATTTTTGGAGAGATCTGCAGGATGGTAGTGGGGTAGATCTCTCCCTCCACTCCGGGTCTTAGAAGTGACCCATGTCCATGATTCCCATTTAAACATTCAGGTAAGGTTTGGGTGTGTCAGTGTTTGGTTTGCAAAAGCATCAGAGCAGGAGACTGTGCAGCTCAGGTCTGTATGAGACTGAACACGGGTCACAGAAGGCAAAGCCGTCGACACACTCACGAGTGATACGGCGGTGCAGTCTCCCAAGGCAACAAATTTGATACAGACTGTTATGGACAGAGGCAGCGAACTAGAGGATAAAGTTTGAGTTATTTTTGTAAGTTACCAAAATAAATATGCTTAACTTGCACAAACTTGGGTCACTGCCTCTTTACCGCACTGTTGTGAAAGCCGGCACACTACAATTGAAGCAATCAGATCATTTTGCCTGAAGCAGTGCACTCTTTATATGCTCCATGAAGTCTATTGACATACAAGAAAACTCATATTATTGATGTTTACTGACCGATATTATGTCCATATGATTCTGTAATGGAGCATCAACTAATTAAGTATACGCTAATAATATTTGGTCAAGATCAGTACTGAAGAAAACAAGCCTAATAAATTTTCCCCCTTGTTGATGCTCTGAAGTGATTATCCAGGCAAACAAAAGATTACCGATCCTTTCTGCCTCATTACTCTGATTGTACTGAGAGACTCATGGCTCTTCTGTGTATACTCTTGTTTTCCCAGGTCTCTCTATTGAGGCAAAGGAGACTTAGTTGCACTCAGAGTTTATCCCAGCTCTCATTATCATCACTTCCTCTTTCTCCCTCAGTAGTGGGATTTAAAGAGCTGGATTAGTCTTTGCCAGTCCTTTCTTGCTTTCACTAATTCCCAATTGACCAGTAATGGTAAGCAGTGTAATCAGTGTCTTCTAAGACTTTACTTGAGTAGGTGGGGGGTCATCTCCAGTAACTTATACATCACATATATAACAATGCAGACTGGATTGCCAGAGTTGAAGAAGCCTCAACCAATTTTAGACAACGGCTTTATAAAGTAATAAAATTTTTATCATGCAGTTGGAAAAGATAATGTGGTTTCTTACAACATGAAGCTTCAATGTCATGAATCATTTTGGGCTTTAGCATTGAGATCTCGCCTGTCATGTGGGGACTGAATCTAATTTCTGTTACCATCATGTACTCTAGATTTATATTTTCTTCAAACCATTTATCATTTGGTAGTGGCCAGATCCAGACTGTGATGCAAAGTCTAAGGCTGGATTCACACTAGACCGTAATACGGACAAGTGCAATGCGATAAAAAAATCACATAGCACTCGGCCCAATGTTAATCTATGGGGCAGCTCCTATTATCCGTTGTTTTCTCGGCCGTATTAAGGATCCGAGTGAAATCGCAGCATGCTGCGATTGTCAGCATATCTCGGCCGAGAATCGCCAATGCAAGTCTATGGGTGCGAGAAGAAAACGGATTACACAAGGACCATCAGTGTGACTTGCGAGAAATACGCATCAGTGTTCTACAGAAAAGCCGGTAATTCAGTGCGGTGTACAGTAAAATCACACTGACAGGTTAGAATAGAACAGATAAAATTAATGTCTACACATAGTATACATATATATATATATGTCAGTGAGACACACACATATATATATATTTATATTTCATGCAGCGCTAGATAGCAGAAAAGCCGGTAATTCAATTGTCAGCTTTTGCTATCGTCTTATCAAGCCCGACAGGATATGAGACATTATTTACATACAGTAAACCATTTCATATCCCTTATTTTTTTTAACATATTCCTCACTACTAATGTTAGAAGTGTATGTGTGCAAAATTTGGGGGCTCTAGCTGTTAAAATAAAGGGTTAAATCATGGAAAAAACTGGGGTGGGCTCCTGCGCAATTTTCTCCACCAGAGTGGGAAAGCCAGTGACTGAGGGCAGATATTAATAGCCGAGAGAAGGACCATAGTTATAGGACCCCCCTGGCTAAAAACATCTGCCCCAGCCACCCCAGAAAAGGCACATCTGTAAGATGCGCCTATTTTGGCACTTAGCCACTCTCTTCCCACTCCCCTGTAGCGGTGGGATATGGGGTAATAGGGGGTTAATGTCACCTTGCTACTGTAAGGTGACATTAAGCCAGGTTAATAATGGAGAGGTGTCAATAAGACACATCTCCATTATTAATCATATGTTCATAAAAGGTTAATAATACACACACACATTAGGAAAAAAGTATTTTATTGAAATAAAGACACATGGTGTTGTAATAGTTTATTAAACGCTCAATCATATTGAAGACCCTTGTCACCTGAAACAAACTTAAAATAAAAAACAACAATATCCCATACCTCTCCGGCGTTACAGTCAAGTCCCACAATGTAAATCCATCAGAAGGGGTTAAATAATTTTACAAGCAGAGGCTCTGCTAATGCAGCTGTGCTCCTGCCTGTAAAAAGTGGGGAAAGAATGGAATGCAGGGGAACGTAGCTACCTAGACTTGTGTTGCTGCGCCCCCTGCTGGTATAAACTCATATGAACGGGAGTGTGGGAATTTTTCAGAATATTTTCTCACGCTCGAGTTCATATGAGTTTAACTTGTAGAAGAACTTAATAACTCATAGCTGGCATAGATTTCATTTTGTGGGGCAAAGATGTGCCAAAATTATTATGAGGTGTGAGTTAAATAAATTTATAACATTTAATTCCAGAACGCTTCTCAAGATTGGTGGAAAAAACTCAAGTCTTAGTAAATTTCTTTGTTGATCACTAGACTTAGTGAATCCAAGGAATTGCTAAGAAGGATCAGCACCATGTTGTGTGCAGTGCATTAGTGTCTTAAAGGATAATAATATGGCTAATAGTACGTACTATGTTTATACCTCCCATAAAAACTCAATTATGTTAGCACTTTGGGGAAGGTAATCCATACATGTAAGTCAATACAATATTGACAGGTGACCACATTTTTCATTCTAAAATCAACAGAAATAATTATGGTTTTCTACAGATGTTTTACAATGGAGTAGCTGGTGTTATTGTTAAAGAGTGAACACTAATTGAAACCCAATGTAATAGAAAGCCAGAGAGATGAATTCTTACTACATTTCTTAAATAATATGCTGTATCTGCCAGCTCCATAACATATGTTGATAGGGGGATCAATTTTACGTCTTCTCCAACAGGATACATCAATGGTAACAAATAGATTTTTTAGGAATCTAAATTGCATTTTTAAGTTTTAATGTTTATGGCAAACTGTGCCACCTTATTGGCAACTTTTGGACAAGGAATTTACACCCTAAATCACCATCCCTCTGATATTTGGCTGTTTATCAGGATGCTTTTGTGTTATAATAATATATATATTCCCCAAAACAATTTACATTCCGTCACATGCTGTGTATATATGTTAAGCGTCGAGTTCCCGCCTCTGCACACTCTAACCATCTCCGCTGCGGTCTCCCATTCTCCTCCAGCCACAGTGGAGCTTGCTCAGCAGAGACATCGGTCCCAGTGTCTGGCTCAAGCTGATACTGTGCAGCTGGTTACTGCTGTCCTTCCAGGCTCAGCCATCATAACCAGTACTGATCAGTGGCGAGCTGGCACTCCTGGGACTGAGTCCTGCTTTTCTTCTTCTGAGTATGCCCAAGGGATGACTTCCCATTGGAGGTCGGGGGTCACATGCTCAGGTCCTGTAGCAGCTCCTATTGGACCACTAGGAAGGTCCCGGAGAGCTTCAGCTATAAAAGGTTTGCATGGCAGCACGGCCATGCGCTAGTATAAACCTGTTATTGTGTGTGTGTGTGGATGTATGCCTGTTCTGGTGAATACTCCTTAATCATACCCATTCCTAGTCATGTTTGCGAATGATGGAGCTACCTAGAGCCTGACAGTGCTATCCTGCACAGAAGCACGACTTTTCTGTGTCAAATTAGCAGCGACCACCAGTGTGGCGCCATGCGCAACCAGTGCGCTTTCCTGACCCTAGTTAGGGTGGATAGTAGTGTCCGCCATGCAGCGCTGTACGCACTCTGTGCAGTAAATGTTAGTTTAGTTCTGTCCTGACAACCGGTCAGTGTAGGGTGGGAATTCCCGCTTGGACTCTGCATCTGACTCAGGGCGTCCTCAGGCGCGGGCTCATAGCCACCAAGGGTCAGAGCAAGTCCGATCACCAGTTTACTGGGGGTGATTCATAGGGATCCCACCAGTGTCTTTCAGCTACACCCTGTGACTGCTAACAGGGCACAGTGTTTATTTGGCGACTCTGTGAAGCAACAGAGTTCACTTCAATTCACACTGGGTGAGGTCTAAAGGTACCGTCACACTAGACGATATCGCTAGCGATCCGTGACGTTGCAGCGTCCTCGCTAGCGATATCGTCCAGTGTGACAGGCAGCAGTGATCAGGCCCCTGCTGTGCTGTCGCTGGTCGGGGAAGAAAGTCTAGAACTTTATTTGGTCGCTTGACACCCCGTAGACATCACTGAATCGGCGTGTGTGACACCGATTCAGCGATGTCTTCGCTGGTAACCAGGGTAAACATCGGGTAACTAAGCGCAGGGCCGCGCTTAGTAACCCGATGTTTACCCTGGTTACCATCGTTAAAGTAAAAAAAACAACCGCTACATACTTACCTACCGCTGTCTGTCCTCGGTGCTCTGCTTCTCTGGTCTGGCTGTGAGCACAGCTGCCGGAAAGCAGAGCGGTGACGTCACCGCTCTGCTTTCCGGCTGCCCGGCGCTCACAGCCAGACCAGAGAAGCAGAGCGCCGAGGACAGACAGCGGTAGGTAAGTATGTAGCGTTTGTTTTTTTACTTTTAGGATGGTAACCAGGGTAAACATCGGGTTACTAAGCGCGGCCCTGCGCTTAGTAACCCGATGTTTACCCTGGTTACCGGGGACCTCGGGATCGTTGGTCGCTGGAGAGCTGTCTGTGTGACAGCTCTCCAGCGATCAAACAGCGACGCTGCAGCGATCCGGATCGTTGTCGGTATCGCTGCAGCGTCGCTTAGTGTGACGGTACCTTAAACCCACGTGTGAGCAAGCGTCCCTCCGCCTTTACTGAGCAGCAGGTTCCATCTCTGCATGGTAGACCCCGGGCTGCTATATATATATATATATATATATATATATATATATATACAGTACAGACCTCCTCATTTAAAGATTTTTCTGTATTTTCATGGCTATGAAAATTGTACATTCACACTGAAGGCATCAAAACTATGAATTAACACATGTGGAATTATATAATTAACAAAAAAGTGTGAAACAACTGAAATTATGTCTTATATTCTAGGTTCTTCAAAGTAGCCACCTTTTTCTTTGATGACTGCTTTGCACACTCTTGGCATTCTCTTGATGAGCTTCAGGAGGTAGTCACCGGGAATGGTTTTCCAACAATCTTGATGGAGTTCCCAGAGATGCTTAGCACTTGTTGGCACGTTTGTCTTCACTCTGCGGTCCAGCTCACCCCAAACCATCTCGATTGGGTTCAGGTTTGGTGACTGTGGAGGCCAGGACATCTGGCGTAGCACCCTATCACTCTCCTTCTTGGTCAAATAGCCCTTACACAGCCTGGAGGTGTGTTTAGGGTCATTGTGCTGTTGAAATTTAAATGATGGCCCAACTAAACGCAAAGTGGATGGAATAGCATGCTGCTGCCAGATGCTGTATATATATATATATATATATATATATATATATATATATATAAATATATGTACACACTGCTCAAAATATAAAGGGAACACTAAAATACCACATCCTAGATATCTCTGAATGAAATATTCCAGTTGCAAATTTTTATTCGTTGCGTAGTGTAATGTGTTCGGAACAATAAAACATAACAATATCAAAGTAAATCAAAATTATTATCCCATGGAGGTCTGGATTTGGAATAATACTCAAAATCAAAGTGGAAAATCAAATTACAGGCTGATCCAACTTCAGTGGAAATGCCTCATGACAAGGAAAATATGCTCAGTATTGCGGGTGGCCTCCACGTGCCTGTATGACCTTCCTACTATACAAGGCCTGGGCATGCTCCTGATGGGGCAGCGGATGGTCTCCTGAGGGATTTCCTCCCAGACCTGGACTAAAGCATCCGCCAACTCCTGGACAGTCTGTGGTGCAACGTGACGTTGGTGGATGGAGCAAGACATGATGTCCCAGATGTGCTCAATCGGATTCAGGTCTGGGGAGCAGGCGGGCCAGTCCATAGCTTCAATGCCTTCATTTTGCAGGAACTGCTAACACAAGCCACATGAGGTCTGGCATTGTCCTGCATTAGTAGGAACCCAGGGCCAACCGCACCAGCATATGGTCTCACACTAATAGTGTGGGAATCACTGATAGCCTGTAAGCCAGACACCATGCACCACACACATCTGTGTGACTGTTGGCCTATGCAAGCATTATCTGTACGTACTTATAATAAAATCTAACAGCCCTTTCCATGAATGGTAGTGAGTGGTTATTTTAACAATATTTTCACCTGTGCTGCCCTCCTTTATAACAGGAGTCTACTGTATCTTGTAGTTCATCAATATTGTGACATGTTGTTGATAAGTATGACCACAATTTTTCTACATAATCAATGAATGCGTCCGGCAGCTTCACACAATCTTAAAGAGGATTTACGCAAAACCCATTCGGTAGATAGAGAGTCTCACTACCAACCAAATTGTCGCTCCATAAAAATCCTTATCCAGAAATGTCCAGTTCACCAAAAACTCAGCAAAATAGTTTTGCTAATGCTCCAAATTTATTGGATGAGACAGACCTTCCCTGTAGTACTGCTCCTGTCTCGAAACATTTTCGCAGACAAGGTGGTATGTGCAAAATTGCGGAGACCTATTCGATTTTCATCCGAGCATAAGATCAAAATTAGCAATGCAAGTCTCTGAATCCCCGTGAAAATAATATGACGTGCGAGTGTGATCCAATTTTCACAGATTGTTAGACAGGAGAAGGTGGAGAAACTTTATTTTTTTAACGTGCATAAAAATCTGATGGCACTCGAACAAAACTCTGATGAAAATCACTTGGTCTGCTTTCCTCAATCCTGAAAAAAAAATGAGGTGTGAATGAGGCCTTACACTCAATGGGATCCAACTTGCTTTCTGATACGCTTTGAAGGGTTTTTTTTTTTTTACTATACAAAATACTGGAGCCTTGATAGATTCTTTTAAGTTACTGGGGTCCATGAGGATTCATCAGTATTAAAAACTAGAATGATATAGGTGTTATGGCTCATTAAGGCTAAATTTTCACGATGAGCTTTTGATGTTGCAAATTTTCGGCACCATTTCGGCACCCGCTATGTAAAATTGGTTACTTGCATTTTTTTAAGTACACGTAGTAAAAAAAACTCACCAAAAACTATTTGTGGAAACATAACCTTATAACTGAAGAAACCCATGACTCTATGATGTATATACTCAGGCTCGGACTGGCCCATAGAATAACAGGGGAATCCTCCGGTGGGCCTCTGTGCAGATCTTGGCTTCCAACCCCACTGTATGACCAGTACTTAGCATAATTCACTTGATTCATTCTGTACAGAAAAAAAGAAGCATCTCATCATTCATTAACCAAACTACCAAGTTTATGATTATGAGGAGAATAAGTAAATGAGTGTAATGTAATATTTGTATGTAGGTGCAAAGTGGGCCCCCAAAGTCAATGTTACTGGTGGGCCCTAGGAACCCCAGTCCGACACTACACATACCCTTACCACAGTAGGAGCTATAGCGGCGATTCCAGTGGCTGCTATTACTACTACTGATGATAGGGGATTGATCACGCTAAACTCCGCTGCTTTCTGTAAGCTGCTTATACAATACCTGTGGCATAAAAGGGAATAATAGAGATTTTTATTTTCCTTATGTGCACAATTCTCAGCGGTAAATGCACAATAAAGCCCACATATTATTCCGGTGTTTTCGCTCACAGACCCTAGAGGGACATCACAGAGTCCAGGCCACGGGAGCGACAGCTGCAGGGAAAAAAATCTCATTGCTGTCAATATACCCGAGAGAGAGCGAAGTATTCCTCCTTATGAAATGCCTTGTATAATAGATCATAGGAGAATGTGTTAAACTGTCCATAACTATGCTAAATATTAATCCCGTATTGACCGGCTCCGATTAATATTAAACGCTACACTGTATCCTATTGCGATACGTCGCATTAAGTTGCATTGATCATTGAGTGATTCTGCTCAGAAATAGCAAAAAAAGAGAAGCTGGACCCGTCAATAAAAACTACACAGAGTAGTACAAAAGGAGAAAGTTGAATGTACAAAGTGGCGGCGTTGAATGTGCAAGCGGCATGTTTGCCTAAAAGCATGAAAAATGCCTCCTGCCCCCCAGGGCATCCAGACAGGGATTGAAGTCTAGCAGCATGAGTGCCTGTCCTCTTTCAGAACTGTCATTTGAATAACGTCCTCAGCAGAGGGTGAGCTACAGGCGAAGAGAAAGAGAGGAGCAGACACACAGATCAAGCCTTTTAATGCCGGCTTGATCTGCGACACCCAGTTCACAGCTGGTGCAGCAGCAGGTAGCCCAGCTCCGCCATATGTTATGTGCTCTGCTACAATTACCCTTCTGAGGAAGTGGAGAATTCACAGAGTAATCTCTTGCTCTTGTAAAAGAAAAGGGGGGTCTGCAAAATCAGTGGGAACGAAGCTCTGGTATTAGGAGAAGCCAAGGGAGACAACGTTGGGGTCAACCCTACTGTTTTATGACCATCTTTGCCCCCCGTCTTCCATCCATGGAAAACCTTGTAACGATTTCAGATCAGAACTTGTAAGAGTTAGCGCAATATGGAATAAATCTATGGGAGGTCCGGGGGGGGATCGGCATCCTTAAAATGACAACATTTGGTTAACATTTGGCAAGATGTAGCTAATAATTGGGTGGGAATTCAATTACCGGGCCGGTCAATGATGTGTCCTAATTTGACAGCAATTGTCGGCCAAAAACATTTCAAATACAAACAAAAGCAAGAGAAGTTTTTTATTTATTTTTTTTTCCTGCTCGTGACTGAAAAAAAAAACTACAACTTTTGGGGTTTTTTTGAATGAAGGTTGATGTAAAACATTAATATCTTAAATGTTTTATTAAATATTTAGACAAAACATATTTTATTTAGGGGAATTTGTAAGGGCTTACAGATCGACAACAATATCTCCGCACACGACTAAATGTGGGGTGCCATCATTTATTTAACCTTTTGTTTTTTTCACTGCAGGACAGACAGGAATAATAATAAATCATATTTATTTTTATATAGCGCTAACATATTCCGCAGCGCTTTACAGTTTGCACACATTATCATCGCTGTCCCCGATGGGGTTCACAATCTAACATGGTAAAGCTTGTCAAAAGAAAAAAATTAGAATAAAACAAATAGCTGGCTAAATATCGGTGTAGCAAATACAGAAATTAAACCAAATTTTTTTTCTAGTTTTAGAAAAATTGTAAAATTCAGAATTTTGCATATATTTTTTAAAGTACTACATATTCCTTAAATAATAAAAAATTATTAAAAATGCGATGATATTAAAATCTATTTTTCTTTTTCAAAATTTATGACCATGATCAATAGAGAGAAATTGTGATGTTAATTCCTTTTAAGTTGTTTTTTTTTAAACTGCACCTTTAAATTGTGAATGCAATGCTAATTTTATGTACAGTACATATATATATATATATATATATATATATACACGTACACATATGTATGTATATATACGTATGTGTATTTACATATATAAATGAATGTATAAATAAATATATACGGCATATATGTGTACATACATATAGATGTGCATGAAACAAACATAAAATACAGTATGTAAACCTGCAGTTTAAAAAAATAGCTTATTTAATAAAAATTTTTAAATATATATATATATATGTATATATGTTTTTATATATAAAATAAATATATATAGTGATATATATAGTGAGTATGTATATAAATACATACAGTAATTCATATATCTACTATATAATTGTCTAAGGGTCATTTCCGTCTTTCTGTCAGTCTTTCTGTCTGTCTGTCTTTCTGTCTGTCTGTCACGGAAATCCCAAGTCGCTGATTGGTCGCGGTCAAACGGCCGCGACCAAACAGCGACGGGCACAGTGCAGCCGCAAAATGGCCGCTCCCTGCTCCCCAGCCGTCAGTGCCCGCTCCATAATCCCCTCCAGTCATCACACACACAGGGTTAATGGCAGTGTTAACGGACTGCTTTAGGCCACGTGTAACGCACTCCGTTAACGCTGCTATTAACCCTGTGTGATCAACTTTTTACTATTGATGCTGCCTATGCAGCATCAATAGTAAAAATATCTAATCTTAAAAATAATAAAAAAACTAAAAAATCATTATATAATCACCTTCCGTCTGCCCCCGGATCCAGCCCAGGCCTTTCCCGCTCCTCGCGACAGTCCGGTCCATGCATTGCGGTCTCGTGAGATGATGACTTAGCGGTCTCGTGAGACCGCTACATCATCATCTCGCAAGACCACAATGTACTCTTGGGACTCGGAGCGTCGCGAGGAGCATCGGTAAATGCCTGGGCTGGATCTGGGGGCCGACGGAAGGTTAGTATATAACTATTTTTTATTTTAATTCTTTTTTTAACAGGGATATGGTGCCCACATTGCTATATACTATGTGGGCTGTGTTAGATACTGCGTGGGCTGTGTTATATACTACATCTCTGTGCTATATACTATGTGGGCTGTGCTATAGACTACGTGGTATATATTACGTGGCTGGGCAATATACTAGATTGCTGTGCTCTTTACTATGTGGCCTGGGTTATATACTGCATAGGCAGTTTTATATACTACGTCTCTGTGCTATATGCTATGGCTGTGCAATATATTATGTGGCTGTGCAATATACTACGTGGCTGTGCAATATATTTCGTGGCTGGGCGATATACTACATGTCTGTGCTATACACTACGTGTCTGTGCTATATACTACGTGTCTGTGCCATATACTACGTGGCTGGGCAATATACTACATGTCTGTGCTATTTACTACATGTCTGTGCTATTTACTACATGGGCTGTGCTATATACTACGTGGCTGTGCTATATACTACGTGGCTGTGTTATATACTATGCGGGCTGTGTTATATGCTACTTGGCTGTGCTATATTTCTCTGCTGTATCTGTGTATCATGAATCGTGGTATGTGTTAAAGAGGGGGGCCCACTGAGACTTTTTCGCCCGGGGCCCTCAAAAACCTGGAGCCAGCCCTGGCTTCACTGATTGGTCACGCCCGGCCGTGAACAATCAGCGACAGTCGCAGTCCGCCCACGAATTGGCGCAGAATTTGAACCACGCTTCGCTAATTGGTCCCGGCCGGCCGAATCCTGTGTATAAATTGCATTATTCTGAAAACTTCATAAATAAACAACATACATATTCCAGAATACCCAATGCATTAGAATCGGGCCACCATCTAGTGTATACATTCATATGCAATTCGCAATATTTTATGATATTTTATATTCGTAAATTGATGCAATATTCTAATAAGTATATGTTTAGTTTAATAAAGAACTATTGCTTCACATATGAGATTAATCGTAACAATATAAACCTCACTATTATGTCCTAGCTTTGGAAAAAGTGGCTACTAGACTTGTAAATTGATTTGCAGGACCTGGTCCATCACCCACATTAGTATCAGTGGTCGTTGGATGGGAGCCCTGAGAATCTCCTCTTACCTGGCGGCATTCGCGGGTCTTCTCTTGATTAGCCGGCCTGGCAAAATGTCACCCCACAACAATGACATCACACCAAGCTGACTAATATGAAGAGGAGCCAGGGATGTGTCCGTTCTCAGGGATCGGATCCAGGTGTCACAGATTACTGACGCTGCCAATGGACTGGATCCTGTGAATCCATGTGCACCAACTCCAGTTCGTACACACCTTTATATCTCTTTATAATCTTCATGTTTAAATATAATCAGATAATAAATATTAATAAATATATAAACATATGATATGAATCAATACAAAATACGATGCATGAAATTGGTCTTTGGGTTGAAAAAGTTGCCACTTCATTCATTCATTTTTATTAACGTTCAAGAGTTGCAGTCATTTGCAATCCATGCCCGGTTTTGGTCATATTGCAGGCTCAAATCTGTAAGGATACAACCACAATCTTAGAAATCAGCAATATAAGCAAGAAAAGATCAGATAATTGACTCAATGTGAATCTAATTTGTGTTGACTTATGGGAAACTTGCTGGACCAGGCAAATTTGAGCAATTTAGGATTCGATTTGCCGGAATTTCTAAACAACTATTTTACGCAATGCATCAGCCAAAGAAGGCTCACATGCCCTTGGGTGCCACTGGGTGGGCTTCCCAATAATACTTTGCAGTTATTATATCAAAAAGTATAGAACAGCCTATGTTAGCCTGTATAAAAGCCGAGGAAGGGATTGCAGCGCTGCAACCATTAAAGGATGAATATAAATAGTAATAAGAGGATATCACAGATCACAACTTAGCAATAGAACCAGAGAAATAGATACAGTCTTAGGAGACCTGAGAATATTATACATGGCTTACCAGGAAAATTGACTTACCTGCAATTCACGGCAAATGTATTCGCCGTAAATCAAATATTTGGCAAAAATTTGCCCAAGCTGGCAGATTCAAATTTTAAAAGATTTGATCATCTCTGCATGGAACACAAGAAATAGAATAAAAGCTCGTTCTGTTCATTTATCAATATTATATCCCCGCTCCTTGCTATAAAGTCAAGAAGAAATAATGATGTTACTCCATATTATTATGTATGGCACGTGACTACTCCGTCCGTGCTGCATTATGAGATCGCTTCCTAGGAGTCTCCTTGCCGTTTAAAGAATACAAGTGAAGAATAACATAAGATAATCAATGCATAATTGATGTATGTATTCATTAACTTGTCAAAGCAAAGCTCAGAAATCCCAGCCTAAACTTTCCGTTGGCTTTCAAGGAAACTTCCTGAATGTGGCAGAGAGGCGGTATAAGGACAATGAGCATATGATCATATGATAGAAGCATTTCAGGTTCTGAATAAAGCCCAAATCTCACACAGTTCCGAAGGACGGGGTATATATCTAAATAACAGACAGCGTTATCTATCAAAAGGGACCTTGCTATTTGCAGAACTGATAAAAGTATGCTCACATTGCGTCTCTCAGATGCTGGCACAGTCGCCAAGTTTCTCCAGGCAAACATGACCATGACTTCTCATTTTGCCGTCATTTTTGCAGCAGCTCCTTCGCCTGCATCTTTTACTCTATACCATTTAATATAGAGCATTGTCGGATTCCTAGCAGAAGCGGCCCAAACCCAGAAGTGGTTAAAAGAAGTGACATAAGACTGGGCAAAATCTGCCTAAAAAAGACATCATGTGCACATGACCTAATTTAGGGGGAAAAAATTACCAAGAAGAGAACCGTCACACATACAGTACATCAAAACTACCACATCCACACAATACAGCCATACTTGTATACATAGTGATAGATCTGTTATTACTGAGGTTTTATGCTCCAATCTAAAAAGCAAAATTGCACCAAATGTATTAATAGGGGCATGCCTCATTAACAAAAAGCACAGCTCATTTTCACCTGTCCTAAAAATCTTAGAAACTAACACCTGTCTACAAGGAGCAAGACAAAGATCAATATTCTGATTTTAGATTTAATAAGTCTGTCTAAGGCTAGGGTCACGCCTATGAATATTCTCTCATCTGAAAGAATCGGGTCAATTAGGCAAATCACATTCTGATCAGAATTTGATCAGAATGTCATCATAGTGTGAGCCGATACTCTTGGATTTGTCAGTGCGCGGAAATCAGACTGCACTCAGATGTCATCGAAGTGCAGTCCGGTGATTTCCATGGACTCTTGGTGTTCACTGTACACCAACTCTCCCCTCGGCATATCACTTCACCGCTCGTGTTCCACAAAGTAGTCCTCTCACACTCCCTCTTGGACCTATGTCCTCAGCGTACCAACGGCTTTTCCATGTTAGAACTTGCAGCCTATGATTTAAAGAATTATGTATGGATAGATATATATATACACCTGTATCCACGCAAGTTGAATGTCCTCCAGGGTCATTGTTCTCTCTCCTCATTTTATGACCTGTGTCTCCGTGATGTATATACTTTTGTTTCTGTTTTGTTTTTGTCTTTCATATGTACAACACATTTATTGTTTTTTGTTCTGTATATAATTCCTTTTTTGTAGCACACTGATGAAGGTCCAGTATCGACCGAAACGTTTGTGATTTACTGTATGTAATAAATCCCCACTTTTTTGCATCACAACACCCTGGAGTGTGCTAGTCACTTTATATTGTATACGTTCAGGTTTGGGCACCTATGACTGTGCACCTCCCCTATTTAGGCTGTGCTTAGCATCTTCTATATCACAGCATCGGACCATAAGACTCACCCCAAATTTGGGAGTGGAAAATAGGGAAAAAAAAGATTTTTAGAAGATGGGGGTCCATCTTATAGTCCGAATTTAAGGTCTCTTACCTAGGAGCTGACAGCGGTGGAGCGGGGTCACAGGAGGCATGGTCCCTTCCTCAGGGAGTCGGCAGCACAGAAGTGTTGAGATGCTGCGGCCCGGTGGTGGGGGTGAGTAAAGCAGAGTGCATCATTGGTTTACCAGCGGTCACTTTCCTGAAAACTTGGGCTGCCGGAGGCCGCGTGTGTGTAGATTGAGATCGTCACACTTCTGCCGCCGCCGGCTCCCTGAGGAGGGGATCCTGCTCTACTACTGTCGCAACCCCTCGGTAAGCCTGCATTTAGACTATAAGACGCATGCCCAATTTTCCTCCCAAATTTGGGGCAGGGGGGAATGCGTCTTATAGTCAGAAAAATACGGTAAGTTACAACTGTTTAAAACTTTTTTACAAGTTATACTTTTTGAAAAGATTGCACAAATTGACTTTACACCAATAACTGGTATAAATTGATAAATAAATGTTGGCTAATATATATATATATATATATATATATATATATACAGTACAGACCAAAAGTTTGGACACACCTTCTCATTTAAAGATCTTTCTGTATTTTCTTGACTATGAAAATTGTACATTCACACGGAAGGCATCAAAACTATGAATTAACATATGTGGAATTATATACTTAACACAAAAGTGTGAAACAACTGAAAATATGTCTTATATTCTAGGTTCTTCAAAGTAGCCACCTTTTGCTTTGAAGACTGCTTTGCACACGATACAATTTTTATAGTCATGAAATTACAGAAAAATCTTTAAATGAGAAGGTGTGTCCAAACTTTTGGTCTGTACTGTATATAGTTACAGTTTTTTTTTTTCATTTTAAACTATTAAAAAAAGCATTAAAAAATTGTTAACGTACAGAGCTGTAATACCATTGAAATATGTGAGGGCATAATGAACCTCACCTACTGAATTCAACAAGAAAGATGGACTTTCGAATGTCGGATTACAAAGATCCTCTCCTAGAATAGTTCCTCCGTGAGTCCTACCAGTAAATATTTCCCAGCACAGTATTTTATTGTGAATATGATGTCCAGATGACGAATACATTGTTTTCTGATGAAAGAATAGTAAACTTCATAACTAGTTGAATGCAGATGAAGCCTTCGCCTTGTTACTTACTGAATTATTTATATTAACATTCCTGATCAGGCTCGGTATTCACAAAAGGAATTATGAATCAATACTTACAATAACAGGGCATTAATGTATATAATCTATATTGCCTGCCTTTATAGACTCTATGGACAGTCTGTTTTTTTTTCCTTTGAATGGGTCTTTGGGGAATTCGGTAGCCAATGGGTTAAGAGCCCCAGGGCTAGGACCTGACCCACAGACCTTCTCCATATTGTTCCAAGTTTTATCCCATATCACTTGGGAGATTAGCAGCCTGAGGATTAACCTTGGTTTCTCCTGCATTATGGTCCAGGGGGGAGGGAAGGGAACTTCTGTGTATCTTGACACTCAGATTTCTATGTGAAATAGTAATGATACAGCAAAAATTGCACCCCAAAGAATTACTCTATTTCCTAAAACTTTGCACTCTTTAAGAACATGATATTTTTGATGAATGAAAGTTTCATAAAACTCCCTTTCTCAATGTGATGTTATATGCATTTGCTTAAAAAGTATACACAGATAGAAAATGACTTAGTATCATGGTCTCAATTAATATGTACGACAGATTATTAGAAAAACATATGTATTAGTTTAAAGTGGACGTAGTTTGTTAAAAAATGTAAAGTAAAACCCCACAAAAACGTGCTTAACTTACCTTCACCAGGACTCCACCGCTTACCCTGGTGTCTGGCATTGGCTGTGGCACTGGAAGCATGGCAGCCAATCAGTGAGCTCAGTGGCTCTGCCAGTGTAGGCAGGGCACCCCTGTCAGAACTGTGATTGGCTGCCATGCTGTCATCATGATGTCACCACTGCAGCCAATGCCAGACACTGGGAAAGCAATGGTGGAGGCTTTCTTGTGGACCTGGGGAGGGGGAGTACAGCCCAGTTTGATATTTTTAAACAAATTGCAGCCAGAGATGAACATTATCTGAAAGGTAAAAAACCCTTCAAATTAATGGATAACGTTGTATATGGTTTTAATGTCAAACAGAGCTCATAAATAAGAATCGTACTGTATACAAAAAAATATTTAGTCCATAACACCTCTTTAACAAATCAAAATTCTAAAACTACAACAAAAAAATTATCAATACTTTTCTCACAAGCATCACATGAGCAGAACATATTTTTAGACTCTGAAAGATAGTAGTGTTCTAAACCATTGGATGCTAGGATCAATCACTTTTTGGATAATTTCACATACAAATGAATGGGACCTTATAATGGCTGGAACCTGATATTACATCAGAACTTGGATGCAGTGTATAGATTCACTTTACTTTGTCCAATTTGGGGATTTTTGTTGTTTACTTCAATGACCATTTGCTTTTGTTGTCTGGAGCTTAAGCAGCGTAATAAAGCACAGTTTTGGCAGTTTCGTTGCCAAGATCTATGTGCACCAAGTAAAATCACAGATATCAGTTAAGTGTAATAATTGCCCAGAAGAAAAAAGTGAGAAAAGGAGATATGGGTCCACCTACACTTTACACAGAGAGGGCGCTATGGCTGGGCGTCGCTCTCGGGGCCAACTGGTCTACGCCAATATAGACCAAGGACATGGTTTCATTCTGGAGGCAGGCACAGACGATAAAGTATACATCAACGCTGCCTCCGTAAAACATGGGAGACCCTTACTGGAGGGGATTGGGTCTCCTTCTTTAAAGAAGATTGTCCCATGGGCTACTACGCTGTGGCTGTGACTTTGTGTACGGAGCATAATGTACTGGATTCAAGATGGGAGCGGACGGACTCCCGCGCGGATATTTCTCCCTACTCCGCCTCAGTTATCCCCAGGGCACCATCAGGCTCTGTGGCTGCAGAGTCCCTTTCAGTCCATACGCGGGCAAGAAGCACTGATGAGACAGCGGTATGGGATGCTCACTGATGAACCATATGTATGTAGCTGAAAAAGTTGTGCTTGTTGCACTTTGATTTCACGATAATGCAGGACTGTTCTGCGTCCCCTCAGGTAGAAGAGCTCAGATACACTTCAAGGACTAGAAGCAATTAGGCCTAACAGCCAGAAGAGATGATAAGTTGGAGTTACGTTCACTTTTGTATTGTTGCGCACTTCTGCTGGATAGCAGAACTTTATGGAATTACGGGGCTTTGTGCAGGCTGCAGCAACAGACTGCATCTTCCTACCAGGTAGCCTGCCTGTGACTCACAGGACCATGCCATATGCAAAGGAAGAGGGGGAACACCCCTAAAGACTGTGGACCCATTCGGGAGGGTCACCTGTTTATTAAAAGCATGAACTGTTGTGCAATATTGTGTGGCCTTGGCTCATTTTGAGCCAAGGTAATGACACAGACTACCTCATTCTCTCCCAACATGGCGTATTACTTGCACATAATTAAAGTTATTCAGTACTAGGTCAGGGACGACCAAGCCTAAAGGAAGGGGGAATGTAAGGGGGTTGCAGGAATTCCTCTTAACCTCTGTGCCTTCTTCATTTTTGAATCATGTATATGTACTGTATATATATCGCCCAGTACTGTTACTGGGATGTATGTCTAAAAGCTGCCGCATGTATATATATCTAGAATGTATTTATTGTTCTTATAATTGCAATGTATGTAGGGAAAGCATAGTGTGGGAATTGACTACTAGATGGGGCATTTCAGTGTAGATAGTTAATGTAGGAGGGGTCACTGTGATATGTATAGGAGAGCTTACTGGTTGAGTCAGAAAAGGGCCTGGGTGCCAATAGAGCTCGGGTGGGCTCTTAGCCCAAGCAACAGTTAGACCCCACAACGTTCCCAAGCATAGTGCCCAGTCATCCAGAACCCCATTACCAGCTTGGCCAAAGTCATACAGGTGTCAGCAGCTTCAGGACGGAAGATTAATTTCAAGTAGACACGGCAGGAAAGACGGGCAGGTCGATCGCCATGTAGCAGGAGTTTGCATGGGCTGATGCCCTCAGAGCCGGTTTGAAACAGCTGAGGGAATCCCCACATAAGGTGAGGAATCTGGAGAGGGCGGACGCTCAAATGCCATCTGAGACGGTAGTACCTGGGCTCGAGCCGTGTGAGGAGAAGAGGACTACAGGGAAAGCTAAAATGACGTGCACTGTGAAACCTGATGCAACCGCTGTAATGGAACTGTAAGAGCTGCGAAGAAATGGAAGCAAAGTGTTGTGTTTGAAGTTATACTTGGACTGCGTCTCCATTATTTCCCAAGAGACTGGAGCAGTCCGATTGGAGCCAAGTAGAAGACCTGCCAGCGCAGAGAGTGGAGCGGCAGGTGAGCTGACAAGGAAACATGATTTTTATGTAGAGGGAGACCAGGGCATGCAAAGCCAGAGTAGCTCAGCCACGACTACGGCCCTGGCCAACCTTTACCGAATCATAGGTGAACAAGGCTCATTTATACTCATGAGGAAGGAAGGATAGCCCATCTGGTCCAATCCCAAAGAAGAGCTACTCTAGCTGAAAAATTGAATGTTGGTTATTAAAGCAAGGTAACAGAATAAAACTAGGAGGAAAAAGACAGCGCAATAGGGTTTTATCCAAGGGAGAAGTGTTTGTTTATGTAAGGTTATACTAACCTGATTTAGTTATGTATACACAATATTTCAATCACTTACACTTCCAGCTGCTGCAGGACCAACGGGTCTTCAGACCAGGAAAACACAGATAAGGAGGGTTTGTGGATAATCTGCCCTGCTGGTATCCCATAGAATATTTCCAAATCCAGACAGACAGAAAGTACATGCGGTTTTTCTTTATTTACGCCTATTGAAGCACTGCAGACTTCTTCATCAGGACAAAAAAAGCATAGCTCAAACCACAATGCATATACATTTATAGTGATAAAAGTTCAAATCTTGGAGCCAAATGGACACATGATGGATACCTGGTGTGTCCAAGTGCAATTACGCTCATCAGGAAAAAAAAAAAGGAGAAAGGATTCTTTACAGGTTGGTAGTATAAACTTATACTTTTGTTTGTATTTATTTCTAGCTGAAGATAACAAAAAGGAAAAAAAAATGTATTTAAAAAGTAAAAAAATATATTTATGTGTAGATAAAAGGAATTTGAATTTAGGACATGCCAATGTTCTAATGTTATGTTGCACCGAACTCAGAGTGCCCTGTTGAATGAAGTAAACAAGAAGAATTCATAACCTCATGTGAAAAAAAGAAATAACAATAAAGAAAAAATATATATTTTTAATCTTCTTTTTTTCACTTTCCCTTTCCCCTCTCCCCATCCTTACTATTCATCCTTCAGATTGTTTTTCCAGAATAAAAATTTGCATCTATCAATCATCTTTGTGGTTTGGTCCTGATGAAGAGGTTTGGAAACCTTGAACCATGTTGACACAATAAATCGCATTCATGCTTTAACTTTGTGCGTGGCTACAACTTTGAACCTTGGGCAGTGTAGACTCTGAACCTCCGTATTCTTCATTTTCTGCATGACCTATCTGAATTTAGAAATGCCAGAAGTATGATGCTCTCTAGGGAAATGTTCTGCTGCAAAACCATGGGTCCTGGACTCCTGGCATTTATGTGGAAATTTCACATAAATTTCACAATTTCATGTGTTCAGAATTATCATTAGTAGATCTTAATGTCTTAGTCAAAAACCTGTCATTCATGTCCATATTCATGTATCTACCCTCTGGAATCATTGACCTTTTCCCTATCAATGAACATAGCTTAGAAAACGCTGAGCGGTTCACGTATGAGAGTGAAAAGCAAAGCAATGCATTGCAATCCTGTCTTGCAGAAAATGTTTGAAAAGCGACGTTGTGTCCGAGGCCGAGCATCTGACCTCCACTTGAAAGTTGTGGAGCTGCTCTGGGGCTCTGCATTCAGTCCGTCCATTCCCTTTGGTACATATATGCCGTCAAAGTCAATGATGCAGCCTTGTACGAGCCAGATGATTGAGCTGCACTACTTATGTCCAAGTCACTAAGCACATTACCATGACATGTCTACAAGGAAAAAAGCCTAATGATTCACCCATTTAACCAGTCAGGCTTAAAACATACATTGAGCAAACACTTTACCATCTTCTGGCCTGGTCCTTTGTAGCTGTTGGAGGTTAACCACCTGGCATACTGGGGAGGCACCAGGCAATTTTCAATTAGACTGGATCAGCAAATCATTCATGTATTGAAAAGACACTTTCATACACAAGCTGCTAATATATGTACTGTTATACAATTAATACACTATGATACTAATCAAATTATCTTTTTAAATACTTAATTTAATTTCCATATTTGCAGTATTTGTAAAACAACTAAAACTATAGTAATAAATGCACAGCAATCATCAATATAACTAGAAATTAAGAATATAAATATATTTTTGTTAGACTGACTATAAATTAAAGGGTTATTCTCAACTCCGCAAGTTATCACAAGTCGTTACAGAATAGGTTATTAGCAGCTGATCACTTGGGGTTAGTCTCTTGAAACCACCATAACCCCGAGAACTGTGCTTTAAAATGCCTCATTAGAAAGGAGTGATGGTTGCATACGGTGACCACCAATCCAATCAGTGTCTGAGGGATTGCCGGCCGTAGATGAGCTTCTTATTTGGCTATCTCCTGCAGTTCCACAGACACTATGGGTATGTGCACACGTCAGGATTTTATGCTGAAATTTCCTGAAAAAAACGGAGATTTTCTGCATAAAATCCACACGCATTTTTCTCGCTGTTTTTTGCACGGTTTTTGTGCAGATTTTTTGCGTTTTTGTCCGTAGCTTCCCAACGTATTAAATCGCAGGAAATCCATGATAAATCAGCAAAATTAATGAACATGCTGCGTATTTTTCTGCAATGCGTTTTTAGCGCGGAAAAATACGCAGCATGTGCACAAAAATTGCAGAATGCAATCAAAATGATGGGATGCTTAATGTATGCATTTTTATGCGTTTTTGCCTCGGAAAACTGCCGAAAAATGCGCAAGAAACATGAAAAATCTGGAACGTGTGCACATACCCTAAATGAAGCGGTGGCAGCATTTCGGAGACATGTTCTCAGGATACGTTCCAGTGGTCACACAACTGCTAGAAATCAGCAATTTATCACCTATTATTCTAAAAGCTGGGAAATTAATGCGTACAGCCATCAGTATTACACCAAAAATATTGGCAATCTTGTTTACACACAATTCCATGAAAATTGCACATCTTATTGCATTTGGATGAATACAGTGATCTCTCAACAGAGGACTGAGGCATTAGGCTAGGTTCACACTGCGTTAATGCAAGTGCAGACATGCCATCGCGCTAGCGCAGATAGATCTAGAAGATGCTCTATCTGCGCTAGCGGTGACGGACCTGGAAACGCTGCAGCCCGCGTCTCAGGGTCCGTCACTCAATGACGGCACATCGCTAGCGCACGTCCATTTTGGGCATGCGCTAGCGATGCGTCCGACATAGGGCTTAATGGCGGCGTTAACGGACTGCGTTACACCGTGTTATGCCGCAGTGTAACACAGTCCGTCTAACGGACTGGGGAAACGTAGTGTGAACCCGGCCTTACAGAATTTGCAATTCCTGGACAGCGCAAAACTGTGAATCAATCCCCATTGCTATGCACTTTGAGCTTCTTTTTTAAGTGAGGAAACAGAAAGGTGAGGGGAAATAGTCAGCTGTCCAGGGCCTTATACCTCAAAAAGGCCTCTAGCGTTTACAAGCCAGAGACTGCATTGATTATACCAGTCCTATATTATCAGTGTAGTTTCCAAGGTTAGACTTGTAGAAAGACCTTTGGTGACACCATGGTCAAGTGACAAAGGTGTAGGTGTGCATTGCATGTGTGTATGTAACACGCAGAGTGTGTGTGCTCGCAACATACAGTGTGTGTTCAACATGCAGTGTGTGTGCAATATACAGTGTGCCTAACACGAAGTATGAGTGTAACATGCAGTGTGTGTGTCTAATATGCAGTGTGTGTATTTAACATGTAGTGCGTGTGTGTGTAATATGCAGCATGTATGTGTATTACCACCATAAAAAATCCAGTATACTGTGCAGCACAAAATTTACAATCTTTTATTAAATTACACTAAACAATGTTTAGAATAATACAGTATAAGCAAATAAGTCACAAATAATATTAATTAACTGAAACCATTCAGGTCACTACTTTAACAAACAATAGGGAAATCCTCCAACACCCACATTGCCAAACCCTATCTATGTAGTGCTCAATATGTCATGTAATGCAGAGTACTACATGTTATATTGTGAAGACTGTATGCTACGTGCAAATCAGACCCATAGTAGTGTCTCTGGATGCATGGCACTTACATTAGGGTGGTCCGTGGTGTGTGGTGGTCCCCTGAAGCGCATTACATACACATTGTGTATGTAGCATGTGGCGTGTGTGTGCTTGTGTATGTGTGTAGAGGCAAAAAGGAAATTGCTTGGCACTAGTGCATACACTTATTTGAGATAATCAGCGATACTCATTATACAAAAAGTCACTGGAAGCCCCAAATAGTAGAAATGAATATTATGGCACTCACCATAATACGTAAAAAATATTCTTCGTTATTTCATAACAAGCAATAAAAATCAGGTTGGGGGAGTACAGGCAAACAACAGCAAGCTTCAGACGTTTCTTGCCTACCGACACTTTTACAGGTCTATTTTCATAGTGGAAAAAGCACACTATTTAGAGATATAGCTCCACCTTTCACATCCCCCACAGTGCCCACCACAAAGTATGATGACCCCATACAGCATTATGGCGCCACAGTGACCACCACACTCACAATGATGCTCCCTATGCCCCCATATGCCCCCATAATAAATTCCCCTCACAAGCCGTAATAACATCACAGTATATCCCCCCACACACAATGTGATGCCCTACAGCCTGCTGCACACAGTATATTACAGACATCCCATAAAGTATGATGCCTCCACAGTACATTCCCTCACACACAGTTTGATGCCCTCACAGTATATTCCCCCACATACAGTAAGGTGCCTCACAATCCGTGGCCCTGCACAGTATAATGTGTCCAGCAAAAAGTATGATGCCCCAACTGTACCCTCACACACAGTATGATTTCCCCCAAATGCATTATAATGTCCCCACAGTACATTCCCCTACAGTCCCCCCTACAAAATGATGCCCCATCATCCTCCACAAAGTATAGTGGTCCAACAGGGACACAGTATCATATCCCAGAGCTATACCCCAAGAGTATGATGGTCTCAGAGCTCAACCTCCATGAAATAAGTTGCTCCTACAAACCACTTTCACGGCATGATTTCCCCACAGACTTATGATGAAGAGAAACAGGAAACAAAATTACCAAAAAGAGTCCCAGAACAATAATGGTGAATACAAACAATGCTTTATTTGATAACCAGGTGATAAAGGGGTAACAGATCCATGATAGAACAGTATTAAAATATATATATAAAAACAAGAGCGCACACCCAGGTGTGTAGGATAGTCCTGGAAGGAGACAGCAGGCTAGCACAATGTTACCATAATGGTATGAAGTGCATAGAAATCGGCACAGTGAAGTGTGTAGCCAAAGAAGAACATTCGTATGTAAATTATACATGGGTAGGTAAAGTGCAAGTGCAATAGATGGTGATGTATAGTAGTTAAATAGTAGGAACAGTGAACTTACACTAGCAAAAGGGCTCCTTCATCCGAGTGGCGTCCACACGTTTTGGCTTCTGAAAACCTATATGGCTCACACTGTTCTGTTAGGTGATTTACTGTACTAGGACCATATCACATTATTATGGGCACTGTCTCGCAATTTGCTGTACTTTCTTGTTACTGCTGTACTCACAGATATTTCACTTACCTGCATATGGACCTTATCTGAGCTACTCAGCTGATACTCATGAACAGCACCATGGAACTAATGGTGCTATATTAATAATAATACTAATACTGATTACATCACCATCTATTGCACTTGCACTTTACCTACCCTTTTATAATTTACATACAAATGGTCTTCTTTACCTACACACTTCACTGTGCCGATTTCTATGCACTTCATACCATTATGGTTACATCGTGCTAGCCTGCTGCCTCTTTCCAGGACGATCCTACACTCCTGGGTGGGTGTTCTTGTTTTTATATACTGTATATATTTTAATAGTTTTTTAACATTTTATCATTGATCTGTTACCCCTTTATCACCTGGTTCTCAAATAAAGCATTGTTTGTATTCACCTATTCACCATTGTTGTACTGGGACTCTTTTTGGTATTTTTTTTTCCTTTTTCTCTTCTTCATGTATTTTCACTGACTGACCCCCTAGCTTAATACAGTTCGGCCTTTTGGGTTACACTATTTATAACATAGATTATTTATACTCAGTACTTGTTTGTACACATTTATAGACCTACCCCTTTTATTTCCCTTCCTTTATACCCACACTTATGATGCCCCAACAGATTTCCCACATAATGTATTGTCCCTTCAGTCCCCCTATACAGTATGATGCCTTCCACAGACTGTTACCCAATATCATTGGCCACATACTCCCCCAAACAGTAAAATACCTCCACAGACCCCCACACAAGTTATGATGCTCCCACATTCCCCCACACAGTATGATTCCCCAACAGCTTAATGCCCCAACACACATACACACACACACGACAAACCACACCATTTGCCTGTGTGTCGAGCTTTAATGTCTGCTGCCAGTCATTGACCTGAGAATGATACGTGATCAAAATGATGGTTACTGCTAGAGATGAGTAGATCTTTTGAAATTCTAATTTGCCAGGTTTGCCATTTTTTTCCCCAAAAATAGAGAGAATTCAATATGAAACGCATATTCCACTTACCCAGTGTTGTAGAAACTGCCAGTCCTGTGCCCGACTGTCTTTCATTGAGAATGCTGATCTCTGACTGACAACCAATATACAAAGTCCGATAACCTGCATGTCCTGTCATTGCTGCAGTGCATTACGACCAAGCCAGCATGGCTAAGACCAATGATATTGGCCCCTCGCTGATGCTTCAGCAGTGTGGGAAATGGTGCTGGATAAGTTTTATTTTTTAAGGGGGTGAATCGCGAATTGAATCTCAGAATGTTTAAATTTCGGGAAATTCGGCTTGAACTTGTTTAAATTTCAGGAAATTTGGCCAGAACTTGGTGATCATGGACCAGTCTGCTAATCTCTAGTTTTGGGCATGCTGAGTGCTGGTGTGTGTTTATCTTGAGGGGATGGCGGTTGGGGCAAGTGGTGCCACTGGCGTCACCTGGAAGAGTTAAATTGATTAATCAAATAATCTGGTCTCAGGAGTATAATCTCTCTGCGCCCTACATAATGGAGCTCACGGACAGTTAGTGCCATATAAGCAAAGCGCTGTGGTTGTATTAGGTGTGATGTGACTGGCTTCCCTATGGTGCCTTGCCTATTTATACCTTTTTTCTCCATCTCACCATTCCCTGAAAAGCATTGGCGAAATGCGTTGGACTATATGAAAAGGTCAAGTATGTATCTATAATAATTTCCACTACTTATCCAGGGCTCTGTATTGTAGAGCATTAGCGGCTGGAACGTCATTATTAATTATATGGGTGAGGATTGCTTTCACATTATATTTATCCTCTTTATTTGATTGGGTATGCATTCCTTCTGAGTCAATTCAATTGTTTTTTGCCCACTTGCTGTATGATTCTTTTTTTTTATTTCAGCACATTGTATATTTTGATTACTTTCATACTATGCTGTGTTTGTATCACTTCTGAGGTTTATGCTGCCTACGTTCCTATACATGCCTTAATGAAAATGTGTCCAGCAATTTTGCATATTTATTGGGGATAGGTTATTTTCTGTTTTAATTTTGTCTGGTTTGGTCCTTATTCAGAAAAAGTATCCTACGGCACTCAACAAGTCCACAAATATTTGTTCTTAATGAAAAACGATTTATTGATAGACAGCCAACAAGAAAACAGACATCAGAACTCCAACGTTTCGGCATACAATGCCTTTGTCAAGGAAGTCTGTATATGATCCACAATATTTTCAATATGCCGTTTGCCAAAAATGGCTTACTGAAGAGAAATAATGACTGTAATCATAGGAGAAAATCATACTATGCCGTTTGCCAAATAATTTTTGGCTACAGAAGATGAGTAATGACGAAAGCCGAGTATTAGATCAGGGAGGTCCACAAATGTGTGACCGCGTACCTAGGGAGAGTAAGTTACCGGCGTGCGTCCCGTGGCTTCAGGGCAGGGTGGTCCTTATTCAGTCTGTGTTTGATGTTCATAAATCTGGAATCTCCTTTTAATATCCATATATGTATAAAATATATCTACTTGAAATGTAAGCTAGCACAAAGGTTCAAATAAAAAACCATATAATGAGAAGAAAAATGATGCAGCACTCACCCTTGCGCTTGACCGGATGATGCAGCACTCACCCTTGACCGGTCTCTCCTCACTATGCATAGTATGTTTTGCTGAATAAAGAGCACACTTGGAAGAAGCGCAAGGGTGAGTGCTGCATCATTTTTCTTCTCATTATATGGTCTTGTACAAAACTCTGACGATTACATAGCACCACCCGCAGCTCACAGCAAGGGAGACCTCATCTGTCCTTCTGAAACAGATCGTTTAAGCGAATCTCCAATTGCGCTATAGTGAAGCTCTGTGCCGATCATCTTTCTGTTTCTTGGTATAACGAAGTTGTTCAAATAAAAAATATCTTTCTAGTTTGGGATATTTCCGTTCATTAAAATTAGTGGCGGTCTTAGTTTTGAGACTTTTATAAATTGCCATTTTTGCTAATATTGGAATACCTCTTTGGCATGAATCTGTGGTAAATTTTTCTCCATAAACCCAAACCAGACTTGACCCAGGACGAGTATAAAAAGTGCCACAAAGTAAGCCAATTGATAAGTGCTGTGAAGTTCGTCAAAAGTTTCTAACAATGCACTGGAGTTATCATCCAGCCAGATCCACTGCAAAACAAATGCCCATTTTAAGACTGTCTAGTCCTGACAATTCTTACATTTTTCTTATCCAAGAAGTATCATTTCTCCTTGCGGAGATTGACATGCTAACCATGCCGAGATGAGGAGACTTAAAGCTGCAATGCTCCTCTGGGAAATATGATAATTATGCAAATTGTCTCTTCAGAGAGGAAGAGAACTAGAACTCTAGTGCCACCTATTGGAAGGTAGCAATCCTACAAGTCAATGTTAACCCTTTCACGAACCTTGTCACATGACTTAGGATAATAGCCAAATTGAGATTCTGGTTTGACTTTTATCCTAAGTCATGTGACAAGGCTCGTTAAAGGGTTAACATTGACTTGTAGGATTGCTACCTTCCAATAGGTGGCACCAGAGTTCTAGTTCTCTTCCTCTCTAAGTAGACAATTTGCATAATTTACATTTTTCTTAGTAACACCAAACATAAAAATGAAAGAAAAAGTAAATAGGACATAACGTTATTTAAAGTGACCATCGGGCTGCAGTATCTTCATCACGTTCCTGCAGAAGTTGTTAAATGTGTCAAATCTGCTTCTGACCTCTTCCATTTTTGCCAGATGAGTGAGGGGCTTTAAGTCAAGGAATTCCCATCCTTTATTATGGTGTACATCACTAGCAATATCTGCATATATAGTATGTGACATCGGGATACTTGTAGGAAAAATTAGATTAGGGTAGAGCGGGTTTTTCCATTAAAGGGAATCTGTCACCCCAAAATTGGCCTAGAAACCAAGGCCACCAGCATCAGGGGCTTATGTACAGCATATGTACAATGCTGTAGATAAGCCCCCGATGTATCCAGAAAGATAAAAAAAACAGGTTATATTATACCCACCTGGGCGGGCAGTCCCGGTTCGGTTCGGGTCCGATGGGTGTCGCAATCCTGGTCCGGCACCTCCCATCTTCATACGATGTTGTCCTCTTTTTTTCTTCCTGCCGCCTCAGAGCAAAGTACTGCAGTGCGCAGGCGCCGGGAAAGGTCAGAGAGGCCTGGCGCCTGCACGCTGCAGTACTTTGCTCTTCCCTCAACAGGAGGAGGAGTCACGGCAGGAAGAAAAGAAGAGGACGTCATCGCATGAAGATGGGAGGCACCGGGCCCGGACCTGCGACGCCCATCGGACTGGACCGAACCGGGACGGCCCCTGGGTGAGTATAAAATAACCTGTTTTTCTTATCTTTCAGGTTACATCTGGGGCTTATTTACAGCATTACAGAATGCTGTAGATATGCCCCTGATGCCGGTGGCCTTAGTTTATAGGCCAATTTTGGGGGGACAGATTCCCTTTAATGTCCAACTTAAAATTTAACAAAGTACATGAAGAAAGAATAAGATGTTTGGGAATGTAGCGAAGCAAAATAATAAAATAGCATAATAATTCAATATTTAATAATGATAATAATAAATATCGGATTTTTATATCATTGGATACATGTGAAATTTAATATTTTTGGATATTTAATTTGTTTTATATTGAGCCTTTTAATATATATTTTGTATGATGAATACAAAATTAATGATGATTTCCAATTTCTTCCTTGCACACAGAATACCCTTCTGCTTCAGAAATTCACAATCAATTATAGCAAAACATAACCAATTATTGTTCCAATACATGGTGCTCGTACAATCAAAGGGGCCTGCAAAGTAGCAATTTAGTGTTATTTCGTTGTGACTGTACACTAAAATATACAATAACATGCTGAATAATAGATGAACGTTCATTGTGAAGGTTGGGTAACCTGATCGCTGACGTGGGATACTTGGAATGAAATGTAGCAGGGGTGTGCGGAAGGCAAGATAAGAAATAGAAATGACAAAACTACCCAACAAAATTAGATTCAGTCATATGATCTGCAAAAGGGTGTCCCTGAAGCTTGATCTAGTGTTGGTCAAATACTCATTACCTGGGAAACACAATCCTGTCTCACAGGGGACAAGTCTGCTCATTTCAGCAAACCGTGCAGCATCAACGTAAAGATCCAGGGAGTAATACATAGATCTACCAAATGAACTGGAAATAATATGTGAATTTGAAACATATATTTTTCTTTTCATTTTGAATATCATGCTAATAATGGTTATTACTAGAGTTGAGCGACCTTGACCTTTTTAGAGTCGAGCCGGGTTTCGCGAAACCCGACTATCTCAAAAGTCGGGTCGAGTGAAATCGGCCGATTATGGCGAAAAGTCGGGATCGACCGAAACACGAAACCCAATGCAAGTCAATGGGGCAGCATAGTCGGCAGTGAGTGGGGGCCAGGAAAACACCTAGAGTGCCCATTTTAATGTCAAAACCATCCATTCTTCTTAATGAAGCTTGTCAAGCATAATTTACCTTATAATAATTGGAAGGCATTTGAAATTGGTCATTTGGCTAAAGTTGTGTGGGGTAGGGCTGGTTCAAGTAATTAGTGGGCCCAGGAAATCTGGACCACGTCACGGCAGTGGAGCAGGGAGAGGTAAGTATTTCAACTTTGCAAGTGCTGTGATCCTGAGCAAGCAGGGGGGGCCCACTTGTTGGCATTGGCACTGGCACAGGGCCCCTCAAAGTACAGCGGTGTGTTTGCATGGCGGGGGCGCCTCCCACCGGCAGCAACACTTTTGCGTACTATGAGAGGCCCTGTGCCAGTGACGTCGCCAACTAGTATTCCTCCCCCCACCTGATGAAGGAACCTGCACTTTCATCTGCACCTTCCTCTTTGTCCCCGTGTAAGGTGGTATGGTATGCGGGAAGAGCAACCTGACTTTCAGCAGGGTCACAATGTTGTTGTGTAGCATGCACGGGGAATGTTGCGTTATGGGTCAATGTACCAGCAGACTCATCTATCACTGGCTGGGCAATGGGCACGATGAAGTGGAAACACAGATATAGGCCCAAAGAATAAAGTGGGCTAAATGCAGTTCAAAATTGGTAACACAGGAATAACCAGGGGGCATTGCAGTGGAGGACAACTGGAATGAGAGGCTGACACAGAGAGTAGGGCCAAATCAGTAAGTAGTCGAAATGCAGTTCAAAATTGGCAACCGTAGTAAACAGGCGGCACAGCTTTGTTCAGTGGAGGAGAACAGCAAGGAGTGGCAGACACCGATAGTAGGCCCCAACCCAACTAGTAGGCCAAATGCAGTCTAACATTAACAACTACTTAACGAGAGCCTGAAAATGGAATTTCAGGACAGGAAACCAGGAGAACAGCAAGGAGTGGCAGACACCGACAGTAGGCCCCAAACCAACTAGTACGCCAAATGCAGTTGTTCCATTTAACCACAATTTAATGAGAGCCTGAAGATAGAAGCTCAGGAAAGGCAACCTGGGGAACACCTTGGAGTGTAACACACCATCTCTCTCCACCCCATACCCATTTTGTAGGCCTAATGCAGTGTACTTTTCTACAACTACTAAACGAGAGTCGGAAGACCGAAGCAATGGCAAGGAAACCTGGAGAACACCTTGGAGTGTAACACACCATCTCTCTCCACCCCATACCCAATTTGTAGGCCTAATGCAGTGTAGTTTCCAAGAACTACTAAACGAGAGCCAGAAGATCGAAGCTCAGGAAAGGCAACCTGGGGAACACCTTGGAGTGTAACACACCCTCTCTCTACACCCCATACCCAATTTGAAGGCCTAATGCAGTGTAGTTTCCAAGAACTACTAAACGAGAGCCGGAAGATCGAAGCTCAGGAAAGGCAACCTGGGGAACACCTTGGAGTGTAACACACCCTCTCTCTACACCCCATACCCAATTTGAAGGCCTAATGCAGCGTAGTTTCCAACAACTACTAAACGAGAGCCGGAAGATCGAAGCTCAGGAAAGGCAACCTGGGGAACACCTTGGAGTGGAACACACCATCTCTCTACACCCCATACCCAATTTGAAGGCCTAATGCAGCGTAGTTTCCAACAACTACTAAACGAGAGCCGGAAGATCGAAGCTCAGGAAAGGCAACCTGGGGAACACCTTGGAGTGTAACACAACGTCTCTCTGCACCACGGAAGGGCTGATTCTTAGGAAGGAAGGCTGTTGGAAATAAGCATTGCGCGTCCGAGGGTGATTATATTCTTATTAGGTATATACTCACCCTCGGACGCGCCCTGCTTCTTTATTTGGAATGAATGTTTATTTGCAATGTGGTGTTGACTTTCTCTATTATTTTGGTAATTAATGATTTTATTATTTTCATTGTTTTGCATCTTCTCGGCAATAATATAAAGAAGACGCGACAGGACAACACTCGGTGGATGCCATATCTGTGTTTTCAATTTAAAAAACCTTTCAGTTAAATACTTGCAGGATAAAGTAATTGTAGCTGGTGGCCATTTTTAGTACTGTACCAGATTTTAGTTGTGTGTTTGTTTTTAATGTTAAAATGTCTGCATTTGATATCTCACCAGTATTTTCTTTTTTATAAGCAAAATACTTTTTTTTTTATTTTATGATGTTGGTTCAAGGGGTACACGGGCAGCAGTAGACAGGTCGGGGAGGCCTAGTGGAAGGAGGGACCGCAGACAGGCTTCGAAGCCCTAACATAATAAATTGGGCTGCCTGTAGGCAGTTTAAAATTGGTTCCAGGGGAACACGGGCAGCAGTAGACAGGTCAGTGGAGGCCTAGTGGAAGGAGGGACCGCAGACAGGCTTCGAAGCCCTAACATAATAAATTGGGCTGCCTGTAGGCAATTTAAAATTGGTTCCAGGGGAACACGGGCAGCAGTAGACAGGTAAGTGGAGGCCTAGTGGAAGGAGGGACCGCAGACAGGCTTCGAAGGCCTAACATAATAAAATGGGCTGGCTGTAGGCAATTTAAAATTGGTTCCAGGGGAATACGGGCAGCAGTAGACAGGTCAGTGGAGGCCTAGTGGAAGGAGGGCCCACAGACAGGCTTCGAAGGCCTAACATAATAAAATGGGCTGGCTGTAGGCAATTTAAAATTGGTTCCAGGGGAACACGGGCAGCAGTAGACAGGTAAGTGGAGGCCTAGTGGAAGGAGGGACCGCAGACAGGCTTCGAAGGCCTAACATAATAAATTGGGCTGCCTGTAGGCAATTTAAAATTGGTTCCAGGGGAACACGGGCAGCAGTAGACAGGTAAGTGGAGGCCTAGTGGAAGGAGGGACCGCAGACAGGCTTCGAAGGCCTAACGTAATAAAATGGGCTGGCTGTAGGCAATTTACAATTGGTTCCATGGGAACACGGGCAGCAGTAGACAGGTCAGTGGAGGCCTAGTGGAAGGAGTGACGGCAGACAGGCATCAAAGGCCTAACATCATAACATTGGGCTGTTGGCAATTTAAAATTGGTTCCAGGGGTACACGGGCAACAGTGGTCTGGTCAGTGGAAGTCTAGTGGAAGGAGTGACGGCAGACAGGCATCAAAGGCCTAACATAATAACATTTGGCTGTTGGCAATTTAAAATTGGTTCCAGGGGTACACGGGCAACAGTGGTCTGGTCAGTGGAAGTCTAGTGGAAGGAGTGACGGCAGACAGGCTAAGAAGGCCTAACATAACAAAATTGGGCTGGCTGTAGGCAAGTTTAAATTGGTTCCAGGGGAACACGGCCAGCAGTGGCCTGGTCAGTGTAGTAGTTGTAGAAAGAACGGACCGCAGACAGGCTTCGAAGGCCTAACATAACAAAAATGTCAAAACAATGGTATTGTCAGTGCCAGGCATTGAAGGATGTCAGAGCATAGACTAAACATTGGTGAAGCTGTGAGAGATAATTTTGCTAGTGGTAGAGCACTGTTTGAGCTGGGGGGGGAACTGTCTTGTGGCCGGCGGTACAGGCCCAGGGCCCCTCATATTACAATGGTGTGTCTGACGTTGGGTGCGCACCACCACCGCCAGAGACACTTTATTGTACTATGAGGGACCCAGTGGCAGTGCCGTCGACCAAAAGCGGGCACACCCACCTCTTCAGACAAACAGCACTCTCACGGGTGCTGGCGCAAAGTGGCGATACCACGGCCCCGTGTGGGGAGTTTGGCCATTTTGTTAGGAGTAAACATGTCGTATGCTGGACAATCAGGTGCAGAAAATTACGAGATTGGAAAAGTCATTCAGAAGAGTCCACAGGCAAGACCTTTTCATAGGAAAGTTAGGTGTCAGCCGGGCAAGGTGGGGCAAAAGATTTCGAAATCCAGTTGTGGTTCATTTTAATGAAGGTTAGATCATCTACATTTTGGGTAGCCAGACGAGTCCTTTTTTCAGTTAGTATTGAACCTGCAGCACTGAATACTCTGTCTGATAGGACACTAGCTGCCGGGCAAGCAAGCTCCTGCAATGCATATTCTGCCAATTCTGGCCAGGTGTCTAATTTGGATGCCCAGTAATCAAATGGGAATGACGGTTGAGGGAGAACATCGATAAGGGATGAAAAATAGTTTGTAACCATACTGGACAAATGTTGTCTCCTGTCACTTTAAATTGATGCTGCAGTACCTGTCCTGTCTGCGGTCATAGCAAAATCACTCCACAACCTGGTCAGAAAACCCCTCTGGCCAACGCCACTTCTGATTTCTGCCCCTCTAACACCTCTGGTCTGCTGGTCCCTGGAGCTCGTGTGAGAACGATCACGGGCGCTGTGTGCAGGGAATGCCAGAAGCAAACGGTCAACAAGAGTTGATTGTTTTGTTGCTAATATTAGTTCGAAGTTCTCATGTGGCATAATATTTTGCAATTTGCCTTTATAGCGAGGATCAAGGAGGCAGGCCAACCAGTAATCGTCATCGTTCATCATTTTTGTAATGCGTGTGTCCCTTTTGAGGATACGCAAGGCATAATCCGCCATGTGGGCCAAAGTTCCAGTTGTCAAATCTGCGGTTGTGCTTGGTTGAGGGGCAGTTGCAGGCAAATCTACGTCACTTGTGTCCCTCAAAAAACCAGAACCCGCCCTTGCCACGCCACCAATTTCCAATGACCCCGGGAAAGCTTCCTCATTAAAAATATACTCATCCCCATCATCCTCCTCATCCTCCACCTCCTCTTCGCCCGCTACCTCGTCCTGTACACTGCCCTGACCAGACAATGGCTGACTGTCATCAAGGCTTTCCTCTTCCTCTGGTGCAGACGCCTGATCCTTTATGTGCGTCAAACTTTGCATCAGCAGACACATTAGGGGGATGCTCATGCTTATTATGGCGTTGTCTGCACTAACCAGCCGTGTGCATTCCTCAAAACACTGAAGGACTTGACACATGTCTTGAATCTTCGACCACTGCACACCTGACAACTCCATGTCTGCCATCCTACTGCCTGCCCATGTATGTGTATCCTCCCACAAAAACATAACAGCCCGCCTCTGTTCGCACAGTCTCTGAAGCATGTGCAGTGTTGAGTTCCACCTTGTAACAACGTCTATGATTAGGCGATGCTGGGGAAGGTTCAAAGAACGCTGATATGTCTGCATACGGCTGGAGTGTACAGGCGAACGGCGGATATGTGCGCAAAGTCCACGCACTTTGAGGAGCAGGTCGGATAACCCCGGATAACTTTTCAGGAAGCACTGCACCACCAGGTTTAAGGTGTGAGCCAGGCAAGGAATGTGTTTCAGTTGGGAAAGGGAGATGGCAGCCATGAAATTCCTTCCGTTATCACTCACTACCTTGCCTGCCTCAAGATCTACAGTGCCCAGCCACGACTGCGTTTCTTGCTGCAAGAACTCGGACAGAACTTCCGCGGTGTGTCTGTTGTCGCCCAAACACTTCATAGCCAATACAGCCTGCTGACGTTTGCCAGTAGCTGCCCCATAATGGGAGACCTGGTGTGCAACAGTGGCAGCTGCGGATGGAGTGGTTGTGCGACTGCGGTCTGTGGACGAGCTCTCGCTTCTGCAGGAGGACGAGGAGGAGGAGGAAGAGGAGGGGGTGCGAACGGCTACAGCCAACTGTTTCCTAGACCGTGGGCTAGGCAGAACTGTCCCAAACTTGCTGTCCCCTGTGGACCCTGAATCCACCACATTTACCCAGTGTGCCGTGATGGACACGTAACGTCCCTGGCCATGCCTACTGGTCCATGCATCTGTTGTCAGGTGCACCTTTGTGCTCACAGATTGCCTGAGTGCATGGACGATGCGCTCTTTAACATGCTGGTGGAGGGCTGGGATGGCTTTTCTGGAAAAAAAGTGTCGACTGGGTAGCTCGTAGCGTGGTACAGCGTAGTCCATCAGGTCTTTGAAAGCTTCGCTTTCAACTAACCGGTAGGGCATCATCTCTAACGAGATTAGTCTAGCTATGTGGGCGTTCAAACCCTGTGTACGCGGATGCGAGGCTAAGTACTTCCTTTTTCTAACCATAGTCTCATGTAGGGTGAGCTGGACTGGAGAGCTGGAGATCGTGGAACTAGCGGGGGTGCCGGTGGACATGGCAGACCGAGAGACGGTGGGAGATGGTATTGTTGCCGCCGGTGCCCTAGATGCAGTGTTTCCTACTACGAAACTGGAGATTCCCTGACCCTGACTGCTTTGGCCTGGCAAAGAAACCTGCACAGATACTGCAGGTGGTGCAGAAAATGGTGGCCCTACACTGCCGGAAGGGATGTTGCGTTGATGAGTAGCTTCATTGGCCGAGGGTGCTACAACCTTAAGGGACGTTTGGTAGTTAGTCCAAGCTTGCAAATGCATGGTGGTTAAATGTCTATGCATGCAACTTGTATTGAGACTTTTCAGATTCTGCCCTCTGCTTAAGGTAGTTGAACATTTTTGACAGATTACTTTGTGCTGATCAATTGGATGTTGTTTAAAAAAATGCCAGACTGCACTCTTTCTAGCATCGGATACCTTTTCAGGCATTGCAGACTAAGCTTTAACCGGATGGCCACGCTGTCCTCCAACAGGTTTTGACTTTGCCACGCGTTTTGGCCAAGATACGGGCCCGGCAGATGGAACCTGTTGCGATGTTGATGCCTGCTGCGGCCCCTCCTCCTCCGCTTCAGAACTGCTGCCGCCTGCACCCTGTTCCCCCAATGGCTGCCAATCGGGGTCAAGAACTGGGTCATCTATTACCTCTTCTTGTAGCTCGTGTGCAACTTCGTCTGTGTCACCGTGTCGGTCGGTGGTATAGCGTTCGTGATGGGGCAACATAGTCTCATCAGGGTCTGATTCTTGATCAGCACCCTGCGAGGGCAATGTTGTGGTCTGAGTCAAAGGACCAGCATAGTAGTCTGGCTGTGGCTGTGCATCAGTGCACTCCATGTCAGATTCAACTTGTAATGGGCATGGACTGTTAACTGCTTCACTTTCTAAGCCAGGGACGGTATGTGTAAAGAGCTCCATGGAGTAACCCGTTGTGTCGCCTGCTGCATTCTTCTCTGTTGTTGTTTTTGCTGAAGAGGACAAGGAAGCGACTTGTCCCTGACCTTGAACATCCACTAACGACGCGCTGCTTTTACTTTTACCAGTTTCACGAGAGGAGGCAAAAGAGCTAGAGGCTGAGTCAGCAAGATAAGCCAAAACTTGCTCTTGATGCTCCGGCTTTAAAAGCGGTTTTCCTACTCCCAGAAAAGGGAGGGTTCGAGGCCTTGTGTAGCCAGACGACGAACCTGGCTCCACAGCTCCAGACTTAGGTGCAATATTTTTTTTCCCACGACCACCTGATGCTCCACCACTACCACTACCCTCATTACCAGCTGACAATGAACGCCCCCGGCCACGACCTCTTCCACCAGACTTCCTCATTGTTTTAAAAACGTTACCAAACGAACGGTATTTGTTGCTGTCACACAACTTACACGGTGAGCTATAACTTCAGTATGATTTAGCTACCCCTTTACAGGTGGGTGAGACCACAACGAAAATCAGCCACAATGTTACACACTCTGTTGTTGTTGGCAACAAATGAGATGGCACACACGCAGGACTGTCACTGAAGCGCAAATGTAAATATTTATCTCCCACTGATTTGTGTTTGTTTTTTTTAAAAGGGTTTCTGAGGGATGTTATTCTGGATTATCTCAATGAGAATAACTGTTTAACTCCATATCAGCATGGGTTTATGAGAAATCGCTCCTGTCAAACCAATCTAATCAGTTTTTATGAAGAGGTAAGCTATAGACTGGACCACGGTGAGTCATTGGACGTGGTATATCTCGATTTTTCCAAAGCGTTTGATACCGTGCCGCACAAGAGGTTGGTACACAAAATGAGAATGCTTGGTCTGGGGGAAAATGTGTGTAAATGGGTTAGTAACTGGCTTAGTGATAGAAAGCAGAGGGTGGTTATAAATGGTATAGTCTCTAACTGGGTCGCTGTGACCAGTGGGGTACCGCAGGGGTCGGTATTGGGACCTGTTCTCTTCAACATATTCATTAATGATCTGGTAGAAGGTTTACACAGTAAAATATCGATATTTGCAGATGATACAAAACTATGTAAAGCAGTTAATACAAGAGAAGATAGTATTCTGCTACAGATGGATCTGGATAAGTTGGAAACTTGGGCTGAAAGGTGGCAGATGAGGTTTAACAATGATAAATGTAAGGTTATACACATGGGAAGAGGGAATCAATATCACCATTACACACTGAACGGGAAACCACTGGGTAAATCTGACAGGGAGAAGGACTTGGGGATCCTAGTTAATGATAAACTTACCTGGAGCAGCCAGTGCCAGGCAGCAGCTGCCAAGGCAAAGAGGATCATGGGGTGCATTAAAAGAGGTCTGGATACACATGATGAGAGCATTATACTGCCTCTGTACAAATCCCTAGTTAGACCGCACATGGAGTACTGTGTCCAGTTTTGGGCACCGGTGCTCAGGAAGGATATAATGGAACTAGAGAGAGTACAAAGGAGGGCAACAAAATTAATAAAGGGGATGGGAGAACTACAATACCCAGATAGATTAGCGAAATTAGGATTATTTAGTCTAGAAAAAAGACGACTGAGGGGCGATCTAATAACCATGTATAAGTATATAAGGGGACAATACAAATATCTCGCTGAGGATCTGTTTATACCAAGGAAGGTGACGGGCACAAGGGGGCATTCTTTGCGTCTGGAGGAGAGAAGGTTTTTCCACCAACATAGAAGAGGATTCTTTACTGTTAGGGCAGTGAGAATCTGGAATTGCTTGCCTGAGGAGGTGGTGATGGCGAACTCAGTCGAGGGGTTCAAGAGAGGCCTGGATGTCTTCCTGGAGCAGAACAATATTGTATCATACAATTATTAGGTTCTGTAGAAGGACGTAGATCTGGGTATTTATTATGATGGAATATAGGCTGAACTGGATGGACAAATGTCTTTTTTCGGCCTTACTAACTATGTTACTATGTTACTATGTTACTTCAGAAAAAAAAAAAATTAAAAAAAAATTATTTTTTACAGAAGAATTTATAAAACAAATAAAATGAAATGATTGTTTCAGGGAGAATTTAGGAAAAAAAAAAGAAAAAAAGGCTTTCTAGGGCCCACTGAGTGAGAGAGGACGCACACAGGAGTCAGGAGTGGCACACAAGCCCAGAGGCCAATATTAATCTCCCACCGATTGATTTAGTTATTTTTTTTGGTAGATTTTGGAACCCAAATCAAGCAAAAAAATTAATAGGCTTTCTATGGCCCACAATTGGGGTGAGAGAGAGAGATGGCACATCCAGGAGTCAAGACTGGCACACAAGCAGAAGGGGCAATATGAATCTCCCACAGATTTTTTTTTTTTTTTTTTTTTTCAGGGAGATTTGAGAGAAAAAAAAATACAAAAAAAATGATTTTTTTCAGGAATAATTTAGAAACCAAAGAAAATAAAATGATTGTTTCAGGGAGAATTTGGAAAACAAATAAAACAAAAAATAGGCTTTCTAGGGCCCACTGAGTGACAGATGATGCTCACAGGAGTCAGGAGTGGCACACAAGCCCAGAGGCCAATATTAATCTCCCACTGATTGATTTAGTGATTTTTTTTGGTAGATTTTGGAACCCAAATCAAGCAAAAAAATTAATAGGCTTTCTATGGCCCACTATTTGTGAGAGAGATGGCACGCTCAGGACTGGCACACAAGCCCAGAGGCCAATATTAATCTCCCATTTTTTTTTTTTCCAGGGAAAATTTATAAACCCAATAAAAAAAATAATAATAAATAGGCTTTCTATGGCCCACTATCTGAGAGAGAGAGATGGCACGCTTAGGACTGGCACACAAGCCCAAAGGCCAATATTAATCTCCCACTGATTGATTGATTGATTTTTTCAGGTAGAATTATGAACCCAAATCAACCAAAAAAATAAATAGGCTTTCTATGGCCCACTATTTGTGAGAGAGATGGCACGCTCAGGACTGGCACACAAGCCCAGAGGCCAATATTAATCTCCCACTTTTTTTTTTTTCCAGGGAAAATTTATAAACCCAATAAAATAATAAAAAAATAGGCTTTCTATGGCCCACTATCTGAGAGAGAGAGAGAGATGGCACGCTTAGGACTGGCACACAAGCCCAAAGGCCAATATTAATCTCCCACTGATTGATTTAATGATTTTTTCAGGTAGAATTTAGAACCCAAATCAAGCAAAAAAATTAATAGGCTTTCTATGGCCCACTGAGTGAGAGATGGCACACACAGGAGTAAGGAGTGGCACACAAGCCCTGAGGCCAATATTTTTCTCCCACTGATTGATTGATTGATTTTTTCAGGTAGAATTATGAACCCAAATCAACCAAAAAAATAAATAGGCTTTCTATGGCCCACTATTTGTGAGAGAGATGGCACGCTCAGGACTGGCACACAAGCCCAGAGGCCAATATTAATCTCCCACTTTTTTTTTTTTCCAGGGAAAATTTATAAACCCAATAAAATAATAAAAAAATAGGCTTTCTATGGCCCACTATCTGAGAGAGAGAGAGAGATGGCACGCTTAGGACTGGCACACAAGCCCAAAGGCCAATATTAATCTCCCACTGATTGATTTATTGATTTTTTCAGGTAGAATTTAGAACCCAAATCAAGCAAAAAAATTAATAGGCTTTCTATGGCCCACTGAGTGAGAGATGGCACACACAGGAGTAAGGAGTGGCACACAAGCCCTGAGGCCAATATTTTTCTCCCACTGATTGATGTTGTGATTTTTTCTGGTAGATTTTGGAACCCAAATCAAGCAAAAAAATAAATAGGCTTTCTATGGCCCACTGAGTGAGAGATGACACAGACAGAGATGGCACTCTAGCTGAAATGTCAATCTTAATCTCCCACAAAAAAAAAAAAAGGAACTGTCCTTCAATTACTATCTCCCTGCAGTAATCTCAGCCAGGTATGGCAGGCAGCAATAAGGAGTGGACTGATGCACAAATTAAATAAAAAGTGTGGACAAACAAACAAGATAGCTGTGCAGAAAGGAAGGAACAAGAGGATTTGTGCTTTGAAAAAAGCAGTTGGTTTGCACAGCGGCGTACACACAGCAATGCAGCTATCAGGGAGCCTTCTAGGGCAGCCCAATGAGCTACAGCGCTGAGGAAAAAAAAAAAAAAAGGAGCTTCCACTGTCCCTGCACACCGAAGGTGGTGTTGGGCAGTGGAAATCGCTACAGCACAAGCGGTTTTGTGGTTAATGGACCCTGCCTAACGCTATCCCTGCTTCTGACGAAGCGGCAGCAACCTCTCCCTAAGCTCAGATCAGCAGCAGTAACATGGCGGTCGGCGGGAACGCCCCTTTATAGCCCCTGTGACGCCGCAGACAGCAAGCCAATCACTGCAATGCCCTTCTCTAAGATGGTGGGGACCAGGACCTATGTCATCACGCTGCCCACACTCTGCGTTTACCTTCATTGGCTGAGAAATGGCGCTTTTCGCGTCATTGAAACGCGACTTTGGCGCGAAAGTCGCGTACCGCATGGCCGACCACGCACAGGGGTCGGATCGGGTTTCATGAAACTCGACTTCGCCAAAAGTCGGCGACTTTTGAAAATGTTCGACCCGTTTCGCTCAACCCTAGTTATTACAATTTATTTGTAAACCTTTATTCAGAACTAGATGGTGGCCAATTCTAACGCATCGGGTATTCTAGAATATGTATAGTTTATTTATGAAGATTTAAGAATAATGCAATGAATAAACAGGATTTTCCGGGTAAAATATATACAATATCAGTGCAGCGGGGTTTAAATCCCGCGCCAATATCGCTGATTGATCACGGCCGGCCGGACGCGACCAATCAGCGAAGCGTGGTGCAAATCCCGAGCCAATTCTCGGCCGGACTGTGCCAATATCGCTGATTGGTCACGGCCGGCCGGGCGCGTCCGATCAGCGAAGCATGGTTCAAATCCCGCGCCAATTCACGGCCGGACGACGCCTGGCGCTGATTGGTCGCGGGCAGCGACGCGGGATTTCCGGATTTATGTTTTAACCCATTGGACACACTGCCATTGTTTTTCTCCTGTCTTTATTTTAAGAGTCAACACTTTATTAGCCATCTATCGCTGTATGACAGCTTGATTTCCACAGGATAGCTTATAGTTTTCAAAGACACCATTAATTTTACCATATGATAAACTTAAAAACGGGGAAAATTTTTATTCTCACCCTTACACACTGTCCTCCATGTTGTTCTCTCCCTCACAAACTGTCCTCCATGTTATTCTTTCCCTCACACACTGTCCTCTATGTTATTCTCTCCCTCACACACTGTCCTCCATGTTATTCTCTCCTTCACAGACTGTCCTCCATATTATTCTCTCCCTCACAGACTGTCCTCAATGCTATTCTCGCCCTCACAGACTGTCCTCAATGCTATTCTCGCCCTCACAGACTGTCCTCCATGTTATTTTCTCCATCACAGACTGTCCTCCATGTTATTCTCTCCCTCACAGACTGTCCTCCATGTTATTCTCTCCCTCACAGACTGTCCTTCATGTTATTCTCACCCTCACAGACTGTCCTCCATGTTATTCTCTCCCTCACACACTGTCCTTCATGTTATTCTCTCCCTCACAGACTGTCCTCCATGTTATTCTCTCCCTCACAGACTGTCCTTCATGTTATTCTCGCCCTCACAGACTGTCCTCCATGTTATTCTCTCCCTCACACACTGTCCTTCATGTTATTCTCTCCCTCACAGACTGTCCTCCGTGTTATTCTCTCCTTCATAGACTAACCTCCCTATTATTCTCTCCCTCACAGACTGTCCTCCATGTTATTCTCTCCCTCACAGACTGTCCTTCATGTTATTCTCGCCCTCACAGACTGTCCTCCATGTTATTCCCTCCTCACACACTGTCCTCCATGTTATTCTCGCCCTCACAGACTGTCCTCCATGTTATTCTCTCCCTCACACACTGTCCTTCATGTTATTCTCTCCCTCACAGACTGTCCTCCATGTTATTCTCTCCTTTATAGAGTAACCTCCCTATTATTCTCTCCCTCACAGACTGTCCTCCATGTTATTCTCTCCCTCACAGACTGTCCTTCATGTTATTCTCGCCCTCACAGAATGTCCTCCATGTTATTCTCTCCTCACAGACTGTCCTCCATGTTATTCTCTCCTCACACACTGTCCTCCATGTTATTCTCTCCTCAAAGACTGTCCTTCATGTTATTCTCTCCCTCCCTCTTTAGTATGATCTGGTACTTGCGATTCTGGTTTCTTCATTGATTAAATACAGGTGCTTCACACAAAATTAGAATATCATCAAAAAGTTAATTTATTTCAGTTCTTCAAAAGAAAAAGTGAAACTCATATATTGTATAGAATTATTACAATCAGAGTGATCTATTTTAAGTTTTTATTTCTGTTAATGTTGATGATTATGGCTTACAGCCAATGAAAACCCAAAAGTCATTATCTCAGTAAATTAGAAAAATTAAAAAAAAACACTGGCAAAGTCTTCCTAAGTGTTTAAATAGGTTGCTTAATCGGTTTCAGTAGGCTCCACAATCTTGGGGAACACTGCTGACTTGACAGATCTCCAGAAGGCAGTCATTGACACACTCCACAAGGAGGGTAAGCCACAAAAGGTCATTGCTAAAGAAGCTGGCTGTTCACAGTGCTGTATCCAAGCATATTAATGAAAGTTGAATGGAAGGAAAAAGTATGGTAGAAAAAGGAGAACGAGCATTCGGGATAACCGCAGCCTTGAAATGATTGTTAAGAAAAGGCCATTCAAAAATTTGGGGGAGATTAACAAGGAGTGGACTGCTGCTGGAGTCATTGCTTCAAGAGCCACCACACACAGACATATCCAGGACATGGGCTACATGTGTCACATTTCTTGTGTCAAACCCCTCATGACTAACAGACAATGCCAGGAGCGTCTTACCTGGGCCAAGGAGAAAAAGAACTGGACTGTTGCTCAGTGGTCCAAGGTGGTGTTTTCAGAAGAAAGTAAATTTAGCATTTCATTTGGAAATCAAGGTCCCAGAGTCTGGAGGAAGAGTGGAGAGGGACACAGTCTAAGCTGCTTAAGATCTAGAGTGAAGTTTCCACAATCAGTGATGGTTTTGGGAGCCATGTCATCTACTGGTGTAGGTCCACTGTGTTTTATCAAGACCATAGTCAACGCAGCCGTCTATGAGGAAATTTTAGAACACTTCATGTTTCCCTCTGCCGACAAGCTTTTTGGAAATGGAAATTTCATTCCACAGCAGGACTTGGCACCTGTCCACACTGCCAAAAGTACCAATACCTGGTTTATAAGCAACAGTATCACTGGGCTTGAATGGCCAGCAAACTCACCTGTCCTTAACCCCATAGAGAATCTATGGGGTATTATCAAGAGGAAGATGAGAGACACCAGACCAACAATGCACAAAAGCTGATGGCTGTTATCAAAGCAACCTGGGCTTCCATAACACCTCAACAGTCCCACAGGCTGATCACCTCCATGCCACGCCACGTTGATGCATTAATTTATGCAAAAGGAGCCTCAACCAAGTATTGAGTAGTTTACTGAACATATATTTCAGTAGGCTAACATTTTGGATTCTAATTTACTGAGATAATGACTTTTGGGTTTTCCTTGGCTGTAAGCCATAATCATCAACATTAACATAAATAAGCACTTGAAATAGATCACTCTGTGTGTAATTACTCTATATCATATTTGAGTTTCACTTTTTTGTATTGAAGAACTGAAATAAATTAAAGGGAACCTGTCACCCCGTTTTTTCAGTAGGAGATAAAAATACAAAAAGAGCGCGCTCGCCGCTATTCAGTGGTTTCTCCGTGGGCGCGGCCATCTTCCTGAGGCCGCGCGTGCGCAGATGGAGTCTCCTGCTTCTCGGGGCTTCAGGAAAATGGCCGCCGCGATGTCCATCTGCGCACGTGCGGCACCCCGTGGCCATTTTCCTGAAGCCCCGGGAAGCAGGAGACTCCATCTGCGCACGCGCGGCCTCAGGAAGATGGCCGCGCCCACCGAGAAACCGCTGAATAGCGGCGAGCGCGCTCTTTTTGTACAGCTGCGCAGTGCATTCGGCACTTGCGCATGCGAGAAGCACTACGCCACCAACGGGAACATAAGCAAGATGTGGGGGAAGAAACAGCGCTGTGACCACGCCCATCCGACCTGACCAGCCTGATTGACAGGCGAAAAAGGACACTTTTGTAAGATATTTCGGCAGCATAGGTGGGGAATCAGGGGACAAAAACTACACTATTGTAATGCACAGCTCAGGCCCTATTTAACGGTATTTTTATCTCCTACTGAAAAAAACGGGGTGACAGGTTCCCTTTAACTTTTTGATGATATTCTAATTTTGTGAGAATCACTTGTACATTACAAATATTAGAGAAGGACATCCATTTGCAAGACCTGCCAAGTGTTCATGCTTGTAGCTGCATATTATACCACAATACTGGTCTAGATAAATACATTACCTATCTGTAGCATGTTTTTATATAGGAGAATGTATTCTAAAATTAAAAAATAGATTAAAAACTCATATGACTATATAAGCTACAGCACAATCTACTCTTTATCAATCCTAAAACTTTGTTTCCAATGAATTTCTGCCCTGTCGCAAAATGACTGGCTTGCATCATTTAAGTGATCTTGTTAGTTCAGGAAAAAGTGTTTTCTAGGACAAGGCAGCTGATATCACTCTGTCATGCTGATTGAATTATAAGATTATATACTTTAAAAGTTTTGTTTCTTGAAATCATTGTCTTCTTCTGTTAAGGTATCGTTACACTAAACGATTTACCAACGATCACGACCAGCGATACGACCTGGCCGTGATCGTTGGTAAGTCGTTGTGTGGTCACTGGGGAGCTGTCACACAGACAGCTCTCCAGCGACCAACGATGCTGAAGTCCCCGGGTAACCAGAGTAAACATCGGGTTACTAAGTGCAGGGCCGCGCTTAGTAACCCGATGTTTACCCTGGTTACCATTGTAAATGTAAAAAAAAAAAAACACTCCATACTCACATTCCGGTGTCTGTCACGTCCCCCGCCGTCACCTTCCCGCACTGACTGTCAGCGCCGGCTAGCCATAAAGCAGAGCACAGCGGCACAACGAGATCGCTGTCCAGGACACTGCAACGTCACGGATCGCTATCATTATCGTTCAAAGGTTGCTCAGTGTGAAGGTACCTTTAGCCATGTTTACCTCCAAGGAAGATAGTGAAAACGTTATCACTGACATCCATAAGAAAGATACCGTAGGTATTGCTTGTAAAATTAAGCAAATTTTATTTGATCCAGCACTGCAGGTAAATAATAGATTATGTCCAATGTTTTAGACTCACAGGTGATCTTTATCAAGAATATTTGTACACTTAGTGGTGGGGTACGCACTGCTGCAATGCTAGGGTATTGAGCCGTATCTATTTTCCCCTAAATCAACCATGTATCACATCATCAAAAACTTCAAAAAGCGAGGTTCAGTTGCTGTTAAGAAGGATTCAGGGCAGCCAAGAAAGTCATGCAACTACCAATATCATCTCCTAAAAAGGATTTATTAACCGGATCATTTCAATACCAATGCAGTGATTGCCCAGGAATGGCAGCAGGCAGGATTCAGTGCAGCTGCATTCACAGTGAGGCAAAGGCTTTTGGAGGCTGGCTTATTGTCAATTTGTATTCATCTCAAAACTTTTGGCCAAGACTGTAGAAGTTACATGGCTATAAATGATGTACAATACATATCAAGGAACAAACACACGATGGCCTTACTGAAACCAGAATTCTGCATGAGGGCTAAAGAGAGATCCATCAATTAGCACAGTAATATATGAGTCCCCACCAGGGCAATGGGGATATTTGGTACCAGGTCTGGTCACTCTTAAAGGGGATGTCACGGTGGCTGCGACCTGGTCCGTGGCCCTGGGACTCAACAAAAAGGGGAAAGGTCTTTAAAGGTGTTTTGGTAATAAAGTCTATTCGTGACGCCACCTTTGGTTCTCGGTCAGAGGGGGTTATGTTGTTGCTACAAGATGGTGAGCCTTCCCACAGATGAAGCGGGGTCCCCAGGGCTCCCAAGGTGTATGGCAAGGATGGTGTATGCCGGTAAATAAATGGAGGACATGGAATTGTTCATTCTTTACCTGGTTTACTGGTAGGAGCAGTCCACAGTCCAGGATACCAGGCACAGGTGGTAATGTGGTCTGGCCGGCTTGGAGGCAAAGGTGATCCTCTCGCAGGTGAGGTCTGTAAGCCTTTCCTACTTGCACTGATGTGCGAGGTCACTGCTGCCTGAAGCTTGCTGGCAAAGTACCCCTTACTGTGGGACAGGTACCTGTATGGCGGGCAGCTTGAGCCTTTTACAGGGTCTATATCATGACCCGGGCTCTTCAGGTGCTGCTTTGTCTTCAGGTGTCGTGTGGGCAAATCACATACAGTTCTAAGCCCTCCAGATTTGCTAAGTGTCCTAGAGTCCCACTAAAGCCTCGGGCTCCCGGTGCCCGGTTTCTGCACTTCGGCTCTGAGGGTGCCCAGTCACAGTTTCTCTCTGAGCCCTTTTCCACTCCTTTGCTCCTTCCCTCAATGGCTCCACTACATACAACAACCCCTTGGGTTCTCGTCCTTCCCTGGAGTTGCAGCTCAGCTCTGGCTGCACAGCTCCGTAGTCTGCACTCTGCTCCAAACTTCCTTTCTCCTCAGTGTCTCTCTCCAACTAACCTAACTCCTCCTCCAGACCAGAATACTTAAAGCTGAGTGAAGCTCCCCTGAATTCGGGTCCTGAGCTCCCCCTTCTGGCCTGGATTCAGAATTTGTTGTGTGTAGATGCTTACCTGGTAAAGAGAATCCTCGTTGCCTCCAAGCATGATATTGCCCTCCCCGAAAGGAAGGCAACCGGTTACCTGGGATGTTACATATATATTTTTTTAAAAATAAGAAAAATACAACATACAAAACACTCTGTGTCCTCATACTGGAGTGGTACTGAGTGCTGATGTGCATATTGGAACATGACATCAAAACAGAGGGTAGTGGTGATACACAGCCTTCCCTACTTTCTGTAATTCATTTTGGGGGTCTCTGCCACTATTGGGTCTCTTAGTCATTACTGGAAATTATTTTGTAGGAAACAAAAGACATTGCTTCTCTAAGGTAGCATATTTATTTTAAAAGAGTTGTCCAGCCCCAATGCTAGCACCAATCCATCAGTGTTGGCACTGGCTCTTCTGGGGATCTTCTTCAGAGAAGAAGAGAACTGATGAGGCGCAAACACACCAAAATATGGGTCTGCAAATTGAGTGTCTGGTTTGGCTTTTTATCATATAGCACCGCTGGTTGAAGGGTCAATATTGACTTATAGGGATGCTACATCCAATATGTGGTGCAAGATTGCCAGTCCTCTTCCTGTCTAAACAGGATATTTGCATATTTAGTTTCCCAGAGGAGCATTGAATGGCCTATAAGTCTCCTTACATCAGCTTGGCACTCTCCACAAGGAGAAACATTCCTCCTTAGACCCAAAATCATCTTCATAATGAATCTTGTTTCTTCTTCAGAAAATTAGACTGTTGAACACTATAAACTCTGACACGGAATCCCAATGGTTCAACTATGAAAACCACTGGTGTAACAATTAAAATATTGTGTTGGCATTGTAAAATGAAGAGCAAGGACAAGATTCAATGAAATCATTACACATTGATATGAAATATGGATACGACCTTTTAGACCTAAGCAAGTTAAGTTCTTGTATCTAATTGGAGATTTTAGCCCTGGAACAAAATATGAATCAAGAAACCCAAAGGGAGAAGAAAAACTAGGGAAAAAGTTATATTCCTCCTCTTAACAAATTGACAATCTAATTATTTATTCATGTGGTTGACAAAAGTTACATTCTAAAGAACAAGTCCCTGCACCGATAATGGGTAATATATCCCCAGAGTCTGTAAACTTTATGTGAACTTGTCCATCTGGAGATTGTAGAAAGTGCATTATGTTTGTGACCAAGTATTTGCTCCTTAAATCCGGCATACTCTTAGTGCATGTGGTGAGTTTACTACTGTGTCATCCTCAATTGTCTCCTTTTCTCCTAAGGCTATAATGACCACTACTGTCCATTCACTTCTCACACTGTGACCTGAAGAAACCATATGCCATGTAAACATTATTTTAATTGATCTGTAAAATTGGCCAAAATGGGGACATTTACAAGTCTTACAACAGATGAAGAGAGGAGGGTGATGCGTAAAAGAGTCAACTGATCGTCAACGTTCCAAGAAGTTGATTGGTGTAAAGCTTATATCTAGAGGTGTATTAGGGAACATCAGTTAATCAAAGGAAATATCTTTACAGTATGTTAACGCAGAGATTAGCTACAAAAGGTCTGTCTTTGAAGGACCCTGAGAGACCCTGCGAACAGTCCATTGATTCCAATTAGAACACTGTATAATTCTTCATTTATCCAAGTGGCGCTGCATAAAAATTGAACAATCAGGGGCGTAATGATTACGGTCTCAATGGGTGCACCCGTGACTGGACCCATGCGAGAGGGGGGCTTACCGACATCAGTGCCTATTTCAGCTGGATATGCATCCCACCAGATCCATACACCACAATACATACCACTGGCCAATCAGAGACTGGCAGATGACCTCTGTTTACCCATCACATATGGGTCATGGCAGTGATGTCATGCGCTGCCCGCCGTGCAGGCACAACGAAGTCAGCTGCCAGCTTCTACCCCAGACCCTGGATGGGGAACATATTACTGAAAGTGACAAAGGATGTAGGACATTATTAAAGGATGGGGACCAGAATGCAGGACATTATTACAAGAAGGGGTTGAGCATGGGGGTCTTTATTTCAGGAAGATGACCAGGATGGGGAACATTATACCAGGAAGGGGCCCATGATGGAGGACATTATATCAGAAAGGGGCCAGGATGAGGGACATTATTAAAGAAAGGTGCAAGAATGGGGGACATTATTACAAGGGAGGTGTCTTCATAAGATCTAGAATGATTCAAAGGTCCATACATCTTACCAACATGCAGGTGGAGGCCCAGGTCCATATTTTGCAGGTGGGGGCCCATCAGACTCTAGTTTCTCCACTGTTGTCAATCCTATCCTCATTGTATTAATATTGGGTAAAAGCTTTATGGAGTTTGTATGGGGTCTCCTCCCAGAGTGTAAAAAAATACTAAGTCGCCTATCGGTTTCATATAAAATTGACCCAAGTGTGTGTCTAAAATTGGGAAAGTAGGTTGTGAATCCCATTGGGGACAGGTCTTTTGACAATCTTTGTACAGCACTGTGGAATATATAAATGCTGTAAAAATATAACTTTGTACGTTCTTACTCTGTAGGTAGAAAAGATGAAAACTAAGAGTCTGTTATTGTGCTTTTTGTGGCTAACCGATGGTGGCTACAAATGGCGGACTACCAGTTATTATCTTGTAATGCCCTTATAGAGTATTCGAAAGCAGACGTTATGACTTCTGTTACTATATAGATAGATGTACAGTATTCACAGTAACTTTTTAGCAGTGTATGTAGAATAATTCAGCAATTCTTTAAAGTCAGACAAGATGTAGCTGGAAGCAGAACTGCTATGTGTTAACAACCTAAATACCTGCAATTAAAACCGAGAGCAATATCAATAGAGGATTATTGTATACAAAGCCCAATCTGCTGATCCTTGTGGACTGTTACAAGCGCGTCTGGCCTGGATGCATTAGGAAGCGCCAGCCGGTTGTGATTCACTACGTGCAGATTCCAACTGTCAGACAACAGAAAACTTAAGTCCTAAGTTTTTCCAGTTTGTTTTCGTGATTCTTTTTTTGTGTCTCTTTTCTCGGTGTCTCATATTCACCCTGTGGGGATAGCGAGTAGGCAGGTAATTACTTGATGACATTCTGCTCTGCTTGACAGCTGACACACTTGGTCACATGGACATACAGGCAGCTACTGGTTGCTCTTTACAGCCATTCCTCATCTGCTGCAGCTTGTGCCCTAGAGCTTGAGGTGGAGCGTGTCTGTTGAGCAGCAGAAAAAGGAGGGGAGGAGAACCAGGATGAGTTGAGATAGCCTACAGCAACTACCAAGAAAAGCTTTTCATCTTTCACGCCATCAGGAGCAAGCTGCCGGCTGTCAGGGGCTTTTTTTTTTTAAACTTGTAAGAAATGATGTACACAGTAATTACGGATGTATCCAACATACATGTCGTCACACACACATTGCATTGAACAGGGATGGTGGGCAATATGGTCAGCAGGCAAGGTCCCATTCATTGATCAAAGACTGGAGTAATCCAGCAGATGGAGGCGAAGACTGTTGACAACAGGTCTATCTCCAGGGGAGTAAATATGGCGGCAATTATCGGGGCTAATTAATGTTTCTAAGGAATGTCAAAAGCAATTGTGTAAAGTTCACATTGTATTGTACGTATAACACATAGAACGATGTATTTGATGGCCCAAGTGAAATTTGCCATTGAGCTCTCCCACTTTTTTGGCTATTTCTTCTACCAAAAGATGCTGGGTTGCAACCTGTGGGCTGACACCAATACCAGCATTTTTGTTTCATGTCTTTTCTAGATAGATGATAGGTTAATAAATAGATAGATATATAATAGATAGATAGATAGATATAAGATAGCTAGATGATAGATTGATTGATAGATAGATAATAGATAGATAGATAGATAGATAGATGATAGATAGATAGATAGATGATAGATTGATTGATAGATAGATAGATAATAGATAGATAGATAGATAGATAGATGATATATAGATAGATAGATAGATAGATAGATAATAGATAGATAGATAGATAGATAGATAATAGATAGATAATAGATAGACGATAGATAGATAATAGATAGATAGATAATAGATAGATAGATAGATGATATATAGATAGATAATAGATAATAGATAGATAATAGATAGATAGATAGATAATAGATAGATAATAGATAGATAGATAGATATACTGTAGATAGATAGACGATAGATAATAGATAGATAATAGATAGATAGATAGATAGATAGACGATAGATAGATAATACATAGATACTATAGATAGATAGATAGAGGATAGATAGATATATAATTAGATAGATAGATAGACAGATAGATAGATCCTTTCATTTTATATGGCTTGTTAGCAGCTGCCTGGCACTGGTTGCTAAAATACGACTCGTGGTATTCAGTCATATTCACTTGAATGATTTTTTTGAACGTAGAAGAAATTAACGCAATGCCCAAATGCACAAATATTTTTACGCAAATTAATATAATTCTATATTTTTTTCATTGTATTCTCAGTTATTATTATTATTATTTATTATTATAGCGCCATTTATTCCATGGCGCTTTACATGTGAGTTAAATGTTAAACGGTTGTTTTTTATCTTTAGATTAAAAATCAGCAACTAATAAACAAAAGAAAGTGTAACATTTTTCACAGTTTTAAATTAGCATATTTTACTTAAAATGTAAACAACCATTTAACAAATAATACTCATTATACTGATTAATACACTGTAAAGTGAATTGATCTAAGCAGAAGAATCTTACAATGTTTTCCCCACCTAGTGGCAGCAGTATGCAAGTACAGGTTTTCTAGGCTTGGGAGAACAGCTTGTTGGCCTAGCAAAGGGTGAGAACGTGACCTTTATTGTACTTTGAACATGTACAGTAAAAGGCCCAAACTTCCCCTTTAACCTCAAATGTGATAAAATGGAATTACTGAAACATGTGTCACAATTCTTCAGTCCAAATAAAACTGGTTCAATAAAATGCTATGTGTATATCTATAATATAACGCTGGGAGCGTCACTCTGTCCGAAGCCTTAATAGACTGCGCAGGCGCGACGCTCCCAGGGTTACATTATAGATGCCGCCGAGAGCAGGGAGTCGAGAGCACGGGGAGATGCCGCCGAGAGCAGGGGGTCGGGAGACGGGGAGATGCCGCCGAGAGCAGGGGGTCGGGAGTACGGGGAGATGCCGCCGAGAGCAGGGGGTCGGGAGCACGGGGGCGCCGTATGTGCGCCCGGCACAGAAAGTTTTTACTTACGCCAGTTCCGGCGCCATTGTCTTTCTCCTCCTGGTGCCGGAATCGGCACCTGCGCAGTATGCGCTTTCCGGCGCCATTTTATTGAAGACACACTGCAGTGTCTTCAATAAAATGGCGCCGGAAAGCGCGTACTGCGCAGGCGCCGATTCCGGCACCAGGAGAATCAAGACAATGGCGCCGGAACTGGCGTAAGTAACAAATTGCTGTGCCATGAGGCTGTGGCACTTCATGCCACAGCCATTTGTTACTTACGGCATTTCCGCCGCCATTCTCTTTCTCCTCCTGGTGCCGGAATCGGCGCCTGCGCAGTACGCGCTTTCCGGCAGTGTCTTCAATAAAATGGCGCCGGAAAGCGCGTACTGCGCAGGCGCCGATTCCTGCTGCCGGAATCGGCGCCTGCGCAGTCCGCTCTTTCCGGCGCCATTTTCTTGAAGACACACCTGCAGTGGAGCCGGACGATAGGTGAGTATGGTATTTTTTTTTTTTTATATGGCAGCAGCATACGGGGGCATATAATACAATAGTGGCGCAGGATGGGAGCAGCACATGACAGAACGGGGGCAGGATGGCAGCAGCACATGACAGAATGGGCGCAGGATGGCAGCAGCACATGACAGAACGGGCGCAGGATGGCAGCAGCACATGACAGAACGGGCGCAGGATGGCAGCAACACATGACAGAACGGGCGCAGGATGGCAGCATCACATGACAGAACGGGCGCAGGATGGCAGCAGCACATGACAGAACGGGCGCAGGATGGGAGCAGCACATGACAGAACGGGCGCAGGATGGCAGCAGCACATGACAGAACGGGAGCTGGATGGCAGCAGCACATGACAGAACGGGCGCAGGATGGGAGCAGCACATGACAGAACGGGCGCAGGATGGCAGCAGCACATGAAAGAACGGGCGCAGGATGGCAGCAGCACATGACAGAACGGGCGCAGGATGGGAGCAGCACATGACAGAACGGGGGCGCAGGATGGCAGCAGCACATGACAGAACGGGCATAGAATGGCAGCAGCACATGACAGAACGGGCGCAGGATGGCAGCAGCACATGGCAGAACGGGTGCAGGATGGCAGCAGCACATGACAGAACGGGCGCATGATGGCAGCAGCACATGACAGAACGGGCGCAGGATGGCAGCAGCACATGACAGAACGGGCGCATGATGGCAGCAGCACATGACAGAACGGGCGCAGGATGGGAGCAGCACATGACAGAACGGGGGCGCAGGATGGGAGCAGCACATGACAGGATGGGAGCAGCAAATAACAGAATGGAGGCGCAGGATGGGAGCAGCACATGACAGAATGGGCGCAGGATGGCAGCAGCACATGACATTACGGGCGCAGGATGGCAGCAGCACATGACAGAACGGGCGCAGGATGGCAGCAGCGCATGACATAACGGGCGCAGGATGGCAGCAGGATGGGAGCAGCACATGACAGAACGGGCGCAGGATGGCAGCTGCGCATGACAGAACGGGGGCGCAGGATGGGAGCAGCACATGACAGAACGGGCGCAGGATGGCAGCAGCACATGACAAAACGGGCGCAGGATGGCAGCAGCGCATGACAGAACGGGCGCAGGATGGCAGCAGCACATGACAGAACGGGCGCAGGATGGCAGCAGCACATGACAGAACGGGCGCAGGATGGCAGCAGCACATGACAGAACGGGCGCAGGATGGCAGCAGCACATGACAGAACGGGCGCAGGATGGCAGCAGCACATGACAGAACGGGTGCAGGATGGCAGCAGCACATGACAGAACGGGCGCAGGATGGCAGCAGCACATGACAGAACAGGCGCAGGATGGCAGCAGCGCATGACAGAACGGGCGCAGGATGGCAGCAGCACATGACAGAACGGGCGCAGGATGGCAGCAGCACATGACAGAACGGGCGCAGGATGGCAGCAGCACATGACAGAACGGGCGCAGGATGGCAGCAGCGCATGACATAACGGGCGCAGGATGGCAGCAGGATGTGAGCAGCACATGACAGAACGGGCGCAGGATGGCAGCAGCGCATGACAGAACGGGCGCAGGATGGCAGCAGCACATGACAGAACGGGCGCAGGATGGCAGCAGCACATGACAGAACGGGCGCAGGATGGCAGCAGCGCATGACATAACGGGCGCAGGATGGCAGCAGGATGGGAGCAGCACATGACAGAATGGGCGCAGGATGGCAGCAGCGCATGACAGAACGGGCGCAGGATGGCAGCAGCACATGACAGAATGGGCACAGGATGGCAGCAGCACATGACAGAACGGGCGCAGGATGGCAGCAGCACATGATGGAGACCATATACCAATATAAATGCTCGCCACCCGGGTGTAGAACGGGTTCAATAGCTAGTATATATATATACTAGATGGTAGCCCAATTCTAACGCTTCGGGTATTCTAGAATATGTATGCGTAGTGTATAGCACAGCCCACGTAGTATATTGCGCAGCCCACGTAGTATATTGCACAGCCCACGCAGTACATTGCGCAACCCACGCAGTACATTGCGCAGCCCACCTAGCATATTGCGTAGCCTACGTAGTATATTGCGCAGCCCACGTAGTACATTGCACAGTCCACGTTGTACATTGCGCAGCACAGGTAGTATAATGCGCAGCCCACGTAGTATATTGCGCAGCCCACATAGTATATTGCACAGCCCATGCAGTACATTGCGCAGCCCATGCAGTACATTGTGCAGCACACGCAGTAGATTGCGCAGCCCACGCAGTATATTGCGCAGCCCACGCAGTACAATGCGCAGCCCACATAGTATATTGCGCAGCCCACATAGCATATTGCGCAGCCCACGTAGTACATTGCGCAGTCCACGTTGTACATTGCGCAGCCCACATAGTATATTGCACAGCCCACGTAGTATATTGCGCAGCCCACGTAGTATATTGCACAGCCCACGCAGTACAATGCGCAGCCCACGCAGTACATTGCGCAGCCCACCTAGCATATTGCGTAGCCTACGTAGTATATTGCGCAGCCCACGTAGTACATTGCGCAGTCCACGTTGTACATTGCGCAGCCCAGGTAGTATATTGCGCAGCCCACGTAGTATATTGCGCAGCCCACATAGTATATTGCACAGCCCACGCAGTACATTGAGCAGCCCATGCAGTACATTGCGCAGCACACGCAGTAGATTGCGCAGCCCACGCAGTACATTGCGCAGCCCACATAGTATATTGCGCAGCCCACATAGCATATTGCGCAGCCCACATAGTACATTGCGCAGTCCACGTTGTACATTGCGCAGCCCACATAGTATATTGCACAGCCCACGTAGTATATTGCGCAGCCCACGTAGTATATTGCACAGCCCACGCAGTACATTACGCAGCCCATGCAGTACATTGCGCAGCCCACCTAGCATATTGCGTAGCCTAGGAAGTATATTGCGCAGCCCACGTAGTACATTGCGCAGTCCACGTTGTACATTGCGCAGCCCAGGTAGTATATCGCGCAGCCCACGTAGTATATTGCACAGCCCACGCAGTACATTGCGCAGCCCATGCAGTACATTGCGCAGCACACGCAGTAGATTGCGCAGCCCACGCAGTACATTGCGCAGCCCACATAGTATATTGCGCAGCCCACGTAGCATATTGCGCAGCCCACGTAGTACATTGCGCAGTCCACGTTGTACATTGCGCAGCCCACATAGTATATTGCACAGCCCACATAGTATATTGCGCAGCCCACGTAGTATATTGCACAGCCCACGCAGTACATTGCGCAGCCCACCTAGCATATTGTGTAGCCTAGGTAGTATATTGCGCAGCCCACGTAGTACATTGCGCAGTCCACGTTGTACATTGCGCAGCCCAGGTAGTATATTGCGCAGCCCACGTAGTATATTGCGCAGCCCACATAGTATATTGTACAGCCCACGCAGTACATTGCGCAGCACACGCAGTATATTGCGCAGCCCACGCAGTACGTTGCGCAGCCCACGCAGTACATTGCGCAGCACACATAGTATATTGCGCAACCCATGTTGTACATTGCGCAGCCCACGTCGTATATTGCGCAGCCCACATTGTATATTGCGCAGCCCACGTAGTATATTGCGCAGCCCACATAGTATATTGCGCAGCCCATGTTGTATATTGCGCAGCCCACGTAGCATATTGCGCAGCCCATATTGTATATTGCGCAGCCCATGTAGTATATTGCGCAGCCCACGTAGTATATTGCGCAGCCCACGATGTATATTGCGCAGCCCATGTTGTATGTTGCGCAGCCCACGTAACATATTGCGCAGCCCACATTGTATATTGCGCAGCCCATGTTGTATATTGCGCAGCCCACGTTGTATATTGCGCAGTTCACGTAGTATATTGTGCAGCCCACATAGAATATTGCGCAGCCCACATTGTACATTGCGCAGCCCATATGGCTTGTTAGCAGCTGCCTGGCACTGGTTGCTAAAATACGACTCGTGGTATTCAGTCATATTCACTTGAATGATTTTTTTGAACGTAGAAGAAATTAACGCAATGCCCAAATGCACAAATATTTTTACGCAAATTAATATAATTCTATATTTTTTTCATTGTATTCTCAGTTATTATTATTATTATTTATTATTATAGCGCCATTTATTCCATGGCGCTTTACATGTGAGTTAAATGTTAAACGGTTGTTTTTTATCTTTAGATTAAAAATCAGCAACTAATAAACAAAAGAAAGTGTAACATTTTTCACAGTTTTAAATTAGCATATTTTACTTAAAATGTAAACAACCATTTAACAAATAATACTCATTATACTGATTAATACACTGTAAAGTGAATTGATCTAAGCAGAAGAATCTTACAATGTTTTCCCCACCTTGTGGCAGCAGTATGCAAGTACAGGTTTTCTAGGCTTGGGAGAACAGCTTGTTGGCCTAGCAAAGGGTGAGAACGTGACCTTTATTGTACTTTGAACATGTACAGTAAAAGGCCCAAACTTCCCCTTTAACCTCAAATGTGATAAAATGGAATTACTGAAACATGTGTCACAATTCTTCAGTCCAAATAAAACTGGTTCAATAAAATGCTATGTGTATATCTATAATATAACGCTGGGAGCGTCACTCTGTCCGAAGCCTTAATAGACTGCGCAGGCGCGACGCTCCCAGGGTTACATTATAGATGCCGCCGAGAGCAGGGAGTCGAGAGCACGGGGAGATGCCGCCGAGAGCAGGGGGTTGGGAGACGGGGAGATGCCGCCGAGAGCAGGGGGTCGGGAGTACGGGGAGATGCCGCCGAGAGCAGGGGGTCGGGAGCACGGGGGCGCCGTATGTGCGCCCGGCACAGAAAGTTTTTACTTACGCCAGTTCCGGCGCCATTGTCTTTCTCCTCCTGGTGCCGGAATCGGCACCTGCGCAGTACGCGCTTTCCGGCGCCATTTTATTGAAGACACACTGCAGTGTCTTCAATAAAATGGCGCCGGAAAGCGCGTACTGCGCAGGCGCCGATTCCGGCACCAGGAGAAGCAAGACAATGGCGCCGGAACTGGCGTAAGTAACAAATTGCTGTGCCATGAGGCTGTGGCACTTCATGCCACAGCCATTTGTTACTTACGGCATTTCCGCCGCCATTCTCTTTCTCCTCCTGGTGCCGGAATCGGCGCCTGCGCAGTACGCGCTTTCCGGCAGTGTCTTCAATAAAATGGCGCCGGAAAGCGCGTACTGCGCAGGCGCCGATTCCTGCTGCCGGAATCAGCGCCTGCGCAGTCCGCGCTTTCCGGCGCCATTTTCTTGAAGACACACCTGCAGTGGAGCCGGACGATAGGTGAGTATGGTATTTTTTTTTTTTTATATGGCAGCAGCATACGGGGGCATATAATACAATAGTGGCGCAGGATGGGAGCAGCACATGACAGAACGGGGGCAGGATGGCAGCAGCACATGACAGAACGGGCGCAGGATGGCAGCAGCACATGACAGAACGGGCGCAGGATGGCAGCAACACATGACAGAACGGGCGCAGGATGGCAGCATCACATGACAGAACGGGCGCAGGATGGCAGCAGCACATGACAGAACGGGCGCAGGATGGGAGCAGCACATGACAGAACGGGCGCAGGATGGCAGCAGCACATGACAGAATGGGAGCAGGATGGCAGCAGCACATGACAGAACGGGCGCAGGATGGGAGCAGCACATGACAGAACGGGCGCAGGATGGCAGCAGCACATGAAAGAACGGGCGCAGGATGGCAGCAGCACATGACAGAACGGGTGCAGGATGGGAGCAGCACATGACAGAACGGGGGCGCAGGATGGCAGCAGCACATGACAGAACGGGCATAGAATGGCAGCAGCACATGACAGAACGGGCGCAGGATGGCAGCAGCACATGGCAGAACGGGTGCAGGATGGCAGCAGCACATGACAGAACGGGCGCAGGATGGCAGCAGCACATGACAGAACGGGCGCAGGATGGCAGCAGCACATGACAGAACGGGCGCATGATGGCAGCAGCACATGACAGAACGGGCGCAGGATGGGAGCAGCACATGACAGAACGGGGGTGCAGGATGGGAGCAGCACATGACAGAACGGGGGCGCAGGATGGGAGCAGCACATGACAGGATGGGAGCAGCAAATGACAGAATGGAGGCGCAGGATGGGAGCAGCACATGACAGAAAGGGCGCAGGATGGCAGCAGCACATGACAGAACGGGCGCAGGATGGCAGCAGCACATGACAGAACGGGCGCAGGATGGCAGCAGCACATGACAGAACGGGCGCAGGATGGCAGCAGCACATGACAGAACGGGTGCAGGATGGCAGCAACACATGACAGAACGGGCGCAGGATGGCAGCAGCACATGACAGAACAGGCGCAGGATGGCAGCAGCGCATGACAGAACGGGCGCAGGATGGCAGCAGCACATGACAGAACAGGCGCAGGATGGCAGCTGCGCATGACAGAACGGGGGCGCAGGATGGGAGCAGCACATGACAGAACGGGCGCAGGATGGCAGCAGCACATGACAAAACGGGCGCAGGATGGCAGCAGCGCATGACAGAACGGGCGCAGGATGGCAGCAGCACATGACAGAACGGGCGCAGGATGGCAGCAGCACATGACAGAACGGGCGCAGGATGGCAGCAGCACATGACAGAACGGGCGCAGGATGGCAGCAGCACATGACAGAACGGGCGCAGGATGGCAGCAGCACATGACAGAACGGGTGCAGGATGGCAGCAACACATGACAGAACGGGCGCAGGATGGCAGCAGCACATGACAGAACAGGCGCAGGATGGCAGCAGCGCATGACAGAACGGGCGCAGGATGGCAGCAGCACATGACAGAACGGGCGCAGGATGGCAGCAGCACATGACAGAACGGGCGCAGGATGGCAGCAGCACATGACAGAACGGGCGCAGGATGGCAGCAGCGCATGACATAACGGGCGCAGGATGGCAGCAGGATGTGAGCAGCACATGACAGAACGGGCGCAGGATGGCAGCAGCGCATGACAGAACGGGCGCAGGATGGCAGCAGCACATGACATTACGGGCGCAGGATGGCAGCAGCACATGACAGAACGGGCGCAGGATGGCAGCAGCGCATGACATAACGGGCGCAGGATGGCAGCAGGATGGGAGCAGCACATGACAGAACGGGCGCAGGATGGCAGCTGCGCATGACAGAACGGGGGCGCAGGATGGGAGCAGCACATGACAGAACGGGCGCAGGATGGCAGCAGCACATGACAAAACGGGCGCAGGATGGCAGCAGCGCATGACAGAACGGGCGCAGGATGGCAGCAGCACATGACAGAACGGGCGCAGGATGGCAGCAGCACATGACAGAACGGGCGCAGGATGGCAGCAGCACATGACAGAACGGGCGCAGGATGGCAGCAGCACATGACAGAACGGGCGCAGGATGGCAGCAGCACATGACAGAACGGGCGCAGGATGGCAGCAGCACATGACAGAACGGGCGCAGGATGGCAGCAGCACATGACAGAACGGGCGCAGGATGGCAGCAGCGCCTGTTGTGGATCCGAGGGGCCGACGGACGGTGAGTATATAACGATTTTTTATTTTTTTAAATTATTTTTTAACATTAGATCTTTTTACTATTCATGCTGCATAGGCAGCATGAATAGTAAAATGTTGGTCACACAGGGTTAATAGCAGCATTAACCGAGTGCGTTACACCGCGGTCAACGCTGCCATTAACCCTGTGTTAGTGCTGACCGGAGGGGAGTATGCGGGCGCCGGGCACTGACTGTGGGGAGGAAGTAGCGGCCATTTTCTTCCGGACTGTGCCCATCGCTGATTGGTCATGGCTGTTATGCTACGACCAATCAGCGACTTGGATTTCCATGACAGACAGAGGCCGCGACCAATGAATATCCGTGACAGAAGGACAGACAGACGGAAGTGACCCTTAGACAATTATATATATATACTACACACACACAAGTAGAAGAAAAAAATGGAACAGCACGTATAGATTAATTCAGGGTGCCGGGCCCTCCAAATATCCATTTGTATAAAAAATAAAAAAGAAAAAAGGAGGCAGCACTCCAATAAGTGATGAAAAAAATTGGACTTTATTAGCCCATATGGTGTGGCAACGCTTCGGCTGTGACCAGCCTTTCTCGAGCAGTGAATAGGTACAAACATTATATATGTATATATATATATATATATATATACTGTAGTGCATCACATCATCATCAATTGATACAATCACTAGTGAAATTTTCCATATAAAATACAAGTGCATAATCACATGTTATCCATACATGATTCATATCAGTATATGTGCATATTATTACAACATGAACCTTATTACAACTCATTTAGTCCATCGGGGCCTGTGCATAAAGTGCATAGTGCTACATTGGTTTATGACCAGTTGTTTTAGATAGATGTATTGTCTGACCCACATGTGGTTTAATTATTCTATAGTATACATGTGCCATACATGGCATCAGGAAGTGCACAACTGCACATGTCCGTGATGTCGCAATCATCTAGCCAATCCCTGTGTCCAGAGCTCCCAAAGGAATTTGAGCATGCTCAGTAGGCACACTATGTGTGCAGTTGCCATTTTTCTTCAGGGAAACCATTCCCATATGTTAATTTCAGCAATCATCCACCATTTACAAGGCTAAATATAAAAAAAAATAAAGAGCTATCGATATGGGGAAGTCTCTTCTACATTCCTCCGCTCGGGGTGATTTTTTTGCTGGGCCCTAGTTGTGGATATTGGAGTTGCATGTGGATATACAAATATGTCTTAAAATTCCCCAGGCCTAAGTACACCGCTTCAATCTAATGGCGGAGACTACCCCATCTCTATAGCTTGGCATTCCCAAGCGACGCAGGTCGCACCATATAAGCGCAGTCTCACTGTGGTTTCTCCTTCCAGGGCATTCAGTTCTGATGAAGGCCTGATGTAAGACCGAAAATGTTTAACTGTGAATGCAATAATAAAAGGAATTTTAATTCATCACATCATCAATTGAGTGTCAAGTTTTTCATTAGATTTTTGCAAACTGCAAACGAAACTTCTTATGGCTTGGTTTCAAAAATAGCTTTTTTCTTGCAACTCTTCCATGAAGGCCAGATTTGTGGAGTATATGACTAATAGTTGTCCTGTGGACAGATTATCCCACCTGAGCTGTGGATCTCTGCAGCTCCTCCAGAGTGACCATGGGCCTCTTAGTTGCTTCACTAATTAGTGCTCTCCTTACTTGGGGTGTCAGTTTATGTGGACGGCCATGCCTTGGTAGGTTGGTAGGCCATACAGATTGAACAGTGCTCTGTGAGATGTTTAGCGATTGGGCTATTTTTTATAACCTAACCCTGCTTTACTCTTCTCCACAACTTTATCCCTGACCTGCCTGGTGTGTTCCTTGGTTTTCATGATGCTGTTTGATTTCTAATGTTCTCAAACAAACCCCTGAGGTCTTCACAGAACAGCTGTAGTTATACTGAGAATAAATTACACACAGTTGTAATTTACTATTTAGGTGACTTCTGGAGGCAGTTAGCCACTTAGGATTTTATTTAGGGGTATCAGACTACAGGGGGCTGAATACCAATTTTCAGATTTATATTTTTAAAATAATTAGAAAACCATTTATCATTTCCTTTACACTTCACAAATAGTTGCTACATAGTGCTGGTAGATACATAAAATCCCAATAATATACATTTAAGTTTGTGGGTGTAATGTGAAAAAATGAGGAAAATTTCATAGGGTGTGAATACCTTTTCAAGGCTCTGTAGTTGCACTGAATTACATATCCGTCAAAAAGGAGAATTGACCTTGTTGTCCATCGCTGAAAATCGTAGAGAAGCTTTCATTTGAAATTTGAAATGAAAGCTGCACACTGATTGGTTGCAGATTTCCTAAATCTCCCACAGATTGATTGACAGTCATTGTAACCCACAAGGCGTAACCTGACGCTTCTGCTCCTTGATGCACAATACTCAGCAGGGTCCACACCTCGTATGAACCAGTTGTTACTATATAATCCTGGTGTATTTTCAATTTGTTCCGTTCATAGATACCAACACCACTAAACGTGACCCAAGTCCAGGAATGCCCACTTCGCCCGGGAATGCCTCCAAATTGGATGAACCCCTTTTCAGCCCAAAATGGCTTAGAATTGGGCTGTGATTATTTCAAAAACTTGATGGTAGTGCGTCTAAATTTTGGACTTTTGGCGACTCTGCCCTCAGGACACCAGGACCATAGTACTACTTCTACTTCTGCACCCTCTAAAGCTTTACCCTCTTGACCGCAGCGTTCAGTCTAGGCGGGTTTATCATACAGGCCCATTAAGATCATTTATTTAAAGACCTTTTCTGCTTGTTGACAATATTAATAAAATATGAATTTGTTTATTAAATATGCAAATGAAGGAGCATTGTAATGTATTGCATGTGTCTGGCTTCAACCGAGCTTTACTGCTAAAGTCACAAAGTGGTCTTCCTGGGTACTCCTATCCTGCAAGGGTTAATTACTGCATTATAATAGCACATTAATAATTAAGACCCAGAACATTGTATTTACTAATCAGAACACTACAGGGTATTTTTATTTGAAATATGTCTTTTACCAACATAGACTTTTTACTTATCTGGGGAATAAAGTTTACTCAGTGGGCATAGTGCTAAATAGTTAATTAGTGGGTCACCATAGATAAGTGTGCTGTCTGCACTAATTGGCAGAAAATCTGCTTTCCATAATTACCCACTAATATTGTGGGTTAATTAGTACCAGAGGACTGCCATGTTCAGATCATCAGAAAGAGAAACAAAATTAAACTTGAGATGAGAACAAATAATGTGAAAAGGCACTGGGCTTTTTAGACAGGTTATTATCATTCATTGCAGATGATCCTTTGGACCGGTTCAGAATATTATGCACGGTAAAGTTTGCAACACCTCGACATTGGAGACAGTGAAAGGTACCAAAAGTAGCAGATTTTCTGTAGCGTAGCCATAGAAAATCTGCAGTGGATTTCATTTCTCATTCAGCATTGCAAAGGGGTGAACCCTGCATTGAAAATCTGAAAAAAGAATGGATATTTGGGGATTAGAGATGAGCGAGCCTTTCAAGGTTCGGTTCAGCTATGTTCGCCGAACATAGCGGAACACTATTCAATTCAATGGGAGGCAAAACCAAATGCATAGACACCTCCTTGAGGCGTCCAAACGCAGCCAAACAGCTCAAATTAGGGGCACACACAAGTAAAACTGGCATCAAATGACCCATCAATTGTGCTACTAATAGATAATTTAAAAACATTTTTTACAAATGTTTTCCTGTATTTTTCAATAACCAGCCAGGCCAAACTGACAGCTGTGGGCTGCTGCCCTCAGCTGTTGGTATTACCAAGGCTGGTTATCAAGAATAGAGGGGTCCCCACGCTGGTTTTTTAATTATTTAAATAAATAATTTTCAAAAAAATTGTGGGTCCCCCCCATTTTTTAAAACCAGTCAACCTAAAGCTGATAGCTGGTATTCTCAGGCTGCGGTAGCACATGCTGCTCAATGTCTCTGCTGGATGGCAGGCTGTATAGTTGCATATGCAAAAGTGCAGCCTGCCATCTAGATGTAGCAGGGCTAAACTCATCAGGGGACAGATAAATTATTATCTTCTCGGCAAACAGGTAAGGAATATTGTTGATTATTATTTTAATTCTGTTACAGGAGACCATGGCTTCTGTAGACTGGGCAATGATGCGAGTATGGTTTAATTTAGATTTATTAAAGGCGTCTGTGTCATTCTTTCAAATTATGGACTTTATTCTTGCTGTGTGTTTATTTACAAGATAATGCTAGGATTACTAATGGATAGGTGTCTTATAGATGCCTCTCCACTACTAAGCCATGGGCTTCATGTCACCGAACAATATAAAGGTGACATCAACCCCATAAATATGAACCCTACTTGCCACCGCCAAAAGACAAATGGAAATAGCCAGGCAAAGCTCCAGAATTGGTGGCGTGCTGCTATTTTAAGGCTGAGGTATCCATGGCTCCTTACCAGCCAGAGAATACCAGCCCTCGGCTTTCTCCTGTCTCGCTGACATGCCTACATCGCGCCATCATAATGTCTCAAGGTATGATTTCTTAGCTACTACTAACATTGCTTCACCATCATCTCACCTAGGACTTATTGACATTTATGATAATTTGTGATCATGATGCTTAGAGGATGTACTTTCCCGGGCTGCTATATATCCATCTAGTCTTTTAATTTGGCCCTTTTTGGCACCCTGACTGCAGCACTGATCACTCTACTTTATTACATGCTGCAGGTGTGTTTCCCAAGACAGGTGTGTGTCTCATGAGCATGGTTGTCTATCCACACTGTGTTTTAACTGTCATTTTTTGTACCACCTCTCACTTTGTCTATATGAACTTATATATGTATATATTATTAGAAATAAAATATTTTGTACTTATTCAATAAACCCCTATTTTGTATGGATTTTTTATATGGTAAATCTGTGAGCTAATCATTATTTTGGCTATACACTATATATCTGTCCAAATTTTTTCCTTATTGGTGATTATGGTTAGGGCTTAGGGGTATGTCCCCCCATGGCCTTGGGGACATTTTTTGCAGGTTTTCAGATGACCAGCCCCCAGCTGTCTGTTTTAGCTTGGCTGGTTGTCAAAATGGGGAGGAGGGACCCCCACACCAATTTTTTAAAATGATTTATCTAAATAGTTAAAAATTATGGCGTGGTTACCCCTCTGTTCTTGATAACCAGCCTTGCTGAAGTTGACAGCTGAGGGCTGCAGCCCCCAGCTTAGGGTTGCAGTCCTCATCCATCAATTTTGCTTGGCTGGTTATCAAAAATACAGGGAATCCCACATCATTTTTGAAAATTAGTCATTTATAGCGCAGGCGGCGGCTGATGAATACTCCCATCAGCTGCCGCCTGCTCTCACTGTTAACAGTTTATTACAACTCTCAACATTATCCCCTGCTAGCATTGGATCGCAGCAGCAGCAGGAGACAGTGATGTGAGCTGTCTTCAGTGCCGGTACGTGTCACACTGATGACACACGGATGTCATCCATGTGTCATCAGTGTACACGTGTGTGGGACGCTTTGCAGCCCATGCTACTACCAGAAACACTGACATCGGAAAGAGCCCTTACTTAACTTGATCATTTACCGAACTTTGGCCAAATTTTGCCGATTTTTAAGAAAAAATGCTCAGGAGTCAGAAATCCAATTGTGAAACGTTTGTGCCAAATTTCAGATTGGTGAACGTTTTCTGAACATCAAAAATATCTCAACTGGTGATATCAAAATCTGAACTCCAGGTCAATGTACACTTGGAAATTTTACACAATGTGTAGATGAGATTTGTAAAATCTCACTGGTACTTTATTATGTTGCAGATTATTAGCACATAAATAATTTAAATGCATATTAAAACAATCTAAAAAATGAAACAAATGTGCCAATAATCATATAGCTTTGTATCACCAGTTCTGAAAGGAATTGTTCACCTTTGAGGACATTATATTGCTGACTGCAGACTAATCTGAGAATCTGTCTAACGGTTTGACGGAGCATTTGTAACTCTTTTATTTGCCTTTTTCATAGCTCCTCTCAGCTGATTTATGACCACACATGACATTAAAGTTGAATGCATGGGCGGATGGACACATCATTGGTCCAACCTGCCCAGCGGCACAAGGGCCCATGAGGGGGCCCACTTTCACCAGGTAAACAAGGTTATGTGTTAATCTAATTCGGATAAACATCTCATATGACCCCCAAATAGCCGAGAAATCAGAACCAAGGGTGAGACTGTTCCTAAGTCTGTTGCATACCGTGTGACTTTAAGAATATCTTTTTAGAAATTTTAAAAACGTGTGACCATAGCATCTCTTTCAGACATCCAATTTTCGCGTACGAGTACTATCTGTGTTTTTGCACGATAGCACTCATACCTGTGATTTTTCACTGTCTGAGCGGTCTGTGGACAATAGCGCAGACATGTCCCATTTTCATCAGAGCGTTGGATCGAAAAACGGCAATGCACATCTATGGGTCGGTGAAAAATAGCGGACCTCACTCATTCGAAGACATCTGAATATAGATTGATTTTCACAGAGTCAGAAAGGAGACGCTGGAGAAACTTTTTTCTTTCACGAATGAGAAAAACCGATGACACTCAGACCAAACTCTGATCAAAGTTAGATCAAAATAATCTGTCAATATTTTTCGTACGTGAGAAACACAGACGTCTGAATGAGTCCTAGGGCTACGTTCACACATGAGTGTATAAAAGAATCGTCCGAGTTTCATTAAAAAAAATGGACGTCTTTCATCTCAATTGTCGTCTTTATGGCATCTGTCTTTATACATCAGCAGACATTAAAATTTGCAAGAAAAGAAAGGCAATGTATTTGTAAAAACTGGATCCAGTGTTGGACTGGGGTGCCAAGGGCCCACCAGGAACCAACTCCAGGGCCCCACTTTTCACCTACATAAAATGTGACATTATCCTCAATCACAAATGTACCGGTATATAACAATAAACTGAGTGATTGATAAATTAATAAGATGCCACCTTTGTCTGTACATAGTGATTCAAGCATAATGTGCCAAGTACTGCTCATATAAGAGGGTGGTGGCCCACACTTCCACAGCGGCCCACCACAGGATTCTCCTGCCTTCCGGTGGGCCAGTCCACAGGATCTGTATTGGATCTGATTTTTCTTGTGCACCCATTGATTAGTTGACTCTCATCCACCATATAGATTATATTAGTGCACGCTGCTATTTTTTTCACAGACAAATTCGGTATGTCTTGTAGGAGAGAAGAGTGGTGGTTAACATGGGCCTGTTAGTGGTTGGCAATGGGCATGGAGGCAGAAAATACACCAACTTCATATCGCCTGCTCGATGGTCTCCAAAGCCAAAGATGTCGCTCACCATGGTGTCCACAACATTAGTCTCCCCCATGGTTCCAGCCAGGGATTACCTTTCTATAACAATAAGTTTCCAGTGCTGGATGGAAATAATTGTTGCATTTTTTGTATTAACTACATAATGACATCTCCTGATATTGCATTGTTATGTAATAATGTGTGGTTCTAATAGGTCATACAACCTATTAATGTAAATCTATAGGAGACCTGTGTTTTCACCTCGCAATTAGCATCAACTCCATCTAGCATAATAAATAATTCAGCGGTAAACTACATGTGCAGTATGGCAAAAGGCAATAATTGAGAATATCATCTACTCAAGAGCTACAGAATGCATATTCCACTCAGGCATGAAATGGCCTGCAACCAAACGGCGCTGGACTTAGATGGAAAGCTCTTGAGAATGGGCACAACATGTCTATATAGTCAACGCGATGTTATAAATTATTAGAATTACTATTGCTGTACAAACACATCATGTAAATCTAAAAAATTGAATTTTGCATTAAGACTCAAAGGTTAACAAAAAGTGTTCTTTGGCGTTAAGCTAAAAAATAAGTTTTTCTCCTATAGTGGTTCTTTTGGCATCTGATGCATGACAAAAAGTTGCAGAAAATGACAAAATCCTAACATTTTAGCTGAGCATAGGAAACATCTGCAATGAGAAACCGTAATGCTCTATCTATATAATGTGGGAATTAGCAAGAGAGGGCAAGGCAATCATGTTACAACCAATATGTGCTTAGGGGCGTAAGGTCAGGTGCAGATGACCGTATTATTGGTCCGAACGCAATCTGACTAAACCTCAGATCGTGCTCAGACCAATGTTATTCTATAGTGCTATGCATATGTCCACATTTTTTGGCTAAAGGCAGGAGAGATGCCATGTTTGGCATTGTTTTCTTTCTTTTTTTTTCATATTACAATCTTTATAAAAATTAAAATAATTAAATTAGTAATCCTGCAACTTTCACACTGTTCACTGGGGCTTTTTAGGCTCATATTTCCTACCCTTTCATTTAGTGTTTTTAACAGGCTCCCTATCATTAGAGGCAGGATTACTATAACAGTTAACACCTCTATACTACCGTAATCAAAATAGGTGTTGTGACGGCTGAACCTGCTCCCTCGCTTCACAACGATCTCTCCACAAGCTCATTAAACACTACCATAAAAAAAAATAGATTCAGGAAGTGATCATTGTGGCTAATGTACATGTGTTATTTCCTGAAACATCAGGAAGGTACAGTCTAAAATAGCCCAGGTGGCCATTTTGAAAATTGCAAGATTTTTCATTTTTTATTTTTTTCAATACAGATTGTGATATGGGAAATGAAAAAAAAAACATTGCCAAATTTTTTTAACAACAGTACATTGAACACAAAAATCTGATTTAATCAAAAGGCCATTTTCTGATGATCACTTCCCTTTAAATGTAAAACTGGAATAAAACAAAAATGACAAAGGCAATGCTTTTAATAATGTTATTAAAAACATTTCAGCCAGCATTCATCCATTTGTTCTTGTCTTCTGATAATCTTTCTGGACTCTCCAAAAGTCCAAAATAATCTTTGTGCAACTGATTTCACCTATGAAGTAGTGTGTAGGGTGTAGCCTAACTTCACCATCAAAGAATATTTCCGCTGGATTGCGGTGTATGATCTTTACTTTGAATTTGTGCAGAATAAGTGGTGAAAAAGTTACTGGTAAGGGAATTTATGGAATTCTGTGCACTTTTTGGGAGTTACAATGCAGTCACTCAGTTAAGAGAATTTTAGGAATCTTGAAATACAGTAGATCAGGAGGTATTTACTTAATCCTTAGTTATTTATATGAAAAGGCTGATTGTCAGGTTCAGATAACCATATTTAACGGTCCGTATATGGACCAAAATGCCCAACCCGAAATTATAGTCCCGCACATACAGTTCTGTTCAAAAGTTTACATACCCCTTCAGAATTTTTGCTTTCTTTGCCTTTTTCCAGAGAATATGAATGATAACACCAAAACGTTATCTTATCTCCATTCATGGTTAGTGATAGGGTGAAGCCATTTATTGTCAAACTACTGTGTTTTCTCTTTTTAAATCATATTGACAACCCAAAACATCCAAATAACCCTGATCAAAAGTTCACATACCCTGGTGATTTTGCCCTGATAACATGCACAGAAGTTGACACAAATGGGTTTGAATGGCTACTAAAGGTAACATCCTCAAAAATGTCATCCACAGCTGCCAGGAAAATTGTTTGGGATGCAAAGAAAAACCCACAAATAGCATCAGCTGAAACACTGGACTCTCTGAAAACTAGCGGTGTTGTTTCAAGATGCACAATAAGGAAGCACTTGAAGAAAAATGGGTCGCCAGAAGAAAGCCGTTACTGCGCAAATGCCACAAAGTATCTCACCCACAATAAGCAAAACAGCACAGAGACAAGCCTCAAAACTTCTGTAACAAGGTAATTTGGAGTGATGTGAGACCAAAATTGAACTTTTTGGCCATAACCATAAACGTTACATTTTGACAGAGGTCAACAAGGCCTATGATGAAAGGATGAAAGGAACCATTCCTACTGTAAATCATGGAGGTGGATCGCTGATGCTTTGAGGATGTGTGAGCTACAAAGGCACAGGATACTGCTGTGACGCCCAGGAGAGCGGGATACCCAGCACCGGACCAATGGAGTCTGTCTCTTGAGGGGGATGTCACGGGTGGCTTGACCCGGTGCTGTGGCCTCAGGCAATGCACAGTGTAAGGGGTATCGTGAGGGGACAGGCACTTACTTGATCAACAGCAGGTTCTCCCAGCGGTGACGATCCCGATCCTGGATAGATGGCTATTGTCCAAATGAAAGACTGAGGCGTTGAAACGTTTAACCAGTTTACTTTAACATAAAGGGATTTACAACCAGTCCTGTCACCGGAGTCTGTATGGGAACTCTGAGTTACTTTGACCCTGCCGGGGTCTTCGCCTCTTATTGTGCGCAATTTCTGTGTGGCCCTGCTGCTGTATGTGAACTGGCTGCCGGCCCAATCTGTCCCCTCCGGGTCCTGGTTCAACGGGCAACCCGAGTCCTTTTATCGGTTTACCCCCTCTGGGAGTACCGCTGAACTCTGTATCTGTTGCTGCGTCCGGCCCTAGTGAAGCTGATATCACCTCACGTTTTTCCGGTTGCTGTATTATATATAATGAATACAGCCACGGATCCGGTATCCGTCTTTGCGCCTGTTCTGGGTAGTGATTAATGCTACCCGGTTCTCACAATGTCCTTTTTCTCTATCCCTCTTCTCCTCAGGCCGGTGATTTAGGCCTGGTAACAGTCACAGGGCTGTTAGATATTCAACTGTATGACCTCTCACTTTCAGCTCCTTGGCCCAACTGCCATTTCTTCTCTCAGACCAGAATGGATCAAGGGGAGTCTCCGGAGCTCCCCCTTCTGGCCGGAGGTGGTAGTGCAGTCTTGCTATTTTAGTATTTGTATTTACTGTCAGTAACTATTTTTGTGGCAAATACCCCTAGGGGTGCCACATTCCTCCTTAGTTAAGAACAGTACTCCGGGACTGTGGGACAATAACATTTTGAAATAACAATTAATATGTACAGAGTCTTAAAAATGAAAAGTTACAAAAACCACTCAAGGAAACAAAAATAGAGTTCTGTAAAAAGTCACTTCAAATAGCGTCCATTAATACAGTTCTATCCTTGAAGGTATTAGGAAAGGCACTGTACTTAGTGTCCAGGAATTTAGTTCCATTTTTCCAATGGAGTTATCAATATAAAGTCTAAAGAAAGTTCAAAAAGAGCAAAAAGCAAAGTTCAAAAAGCAGTCTTTCCGGAGCTTTGATTTAGTGCCTCCGGGCTGATAAAAAGTTCAAGAATATGCAAGAAGTTCATACAGACAAGTCTCTGTAGGCACTGGGCTTAAACATTGCAGACTGATAACAATGACTATACTACATTTTCTGTTTAACTATATATGGCATAACATATATACAATTCACATTATGAGCTTTATAGTTGGTAATCTGCATAGCTGGCCGGTAATTGACCCTGGGTACTACGCTGTGATCTACGTAATAGCGGTGTCTCTTCATGTGGTGTACTACTGTCTACTGCGGATGTAGTATCTGCCCGCTCTGCTAAAGATAATTCCACGACTATGGAGTTGGCAAGTCCACCGTGAATGGGATTACTCTGATCAGGAATCTGTTCTTCCTGGCCTGGAACCTCCTGTAGTACGGGGTCAGCCTCTTCCTGTCTTGGGACTTCTGGTATTGGGTTCGGTGTTGGATAAAAGGCCACCATGGGAACCACTACTGCACCATGGTATGTTAGTAGGGTTTTGGGAAAGTCTCCTATACAGGTGTGATACACTTCCTCTTCTTTTTCCTTTACTGGTTGAACCTGTATGGGTTGAATAACTTCTGGTTCTGGCTGGACAACGTCTGGCTCTTTCAATGCTTCCAGACATAATTTAAGATTGTCTCTTGACACTAGTACAGATGTTAAGCCTCCGTTTTTGCTAATGAGACACATTTTAGGATTATCCACTCTTGTTGGTAAAACTGTGTAGGGTACGGCTTCCCACTGATTGTCCAGTTTATTGGTTCGACGATTTCTCTTGAGCACTTGGTCACCCGATCTTAATGGGGTCGCTAGAGCATTCTGGTTGAAAGTTCGCTCTTGTCTTTCTCTAGTTTGCTGAAGGCTTCTTTCCACACTCTCTTGCACTTGGTGATACTGCTTTTGCCGTATGATATCCCAATTGGAGTCTTGAACTTCTGCGTCTGGTTTCAGAATTCCCATTTCTAGATCGATTGGTAATTGGCCGGGTCTTGCACGCATAAGATAAGCTGGGGTGCAGTTGGTGGAGCTCACCGGGACATGATTATACCGATCCACCAAGTCAGGCAATTTCTCTGGCCATTGATTCCTTTCTGTCTCAGGTAAAGTCTTTAGTAGGTCTATTACAATATGGTTCATCTTCTCGCATAAGCCGTTTGTTTGTGGATGATAGGCCGTCGTCCTGATCTTTTTGCAACCATACATATTACAGAATTCTCTGAAGATCTCTGATTCAAAGGCTGTACCTTGGTCGGTGAGAACCTGTTCCGGATATCCATGGGGTCTACAAAAGTACGTTTGGAATGCTTTGGCTGCTGTTTTTGCTGTCAGATCTTTTACGGGTACTACTACCAAGAAGCGTGAATAATGGTCCACGATGGTCAAGGCATAGACATAGCCGGACCGGCTTGGTGTCAACTTCACGTGGTCTATGGCTACAAGTTCAAGTGGTTGTTTGGTGATTATGGGCTGCAGTGGTGCTCTTTGGTTCTTTTGATCGTTTCTTCTGAGGTTGCACGGGCCACAGTTTCTGCACCACTGTTCGATTGATTTTCTCATCCCGACCCAATAAAATCTTTCTCTTAGAAGTACTTCTAACTTTTTCCAACCGAAGTGACCAGCACCATTATGGTAAGCTTCGAGGACCATCTTGACATCTTGTTTAGGCACGATAATCTGCCAAACCAATTCATGTGTTTTCGGATTGGTGTACCTTCTACAGAGCTTCCCTTGATACAGGAACATTTTGCCTCTCTCTTTCCAGAGTTGATGCGTCTCTTCTGGGGCATCCTCATCGGGATATGCACTTTGCTCAGTTAACAGTTCCTTCACCAACTTCACAGCCGGATTGCTGTCTTGGGTGTCAGCCCATCTATGGTGTGCTAACGGATTAAAATTCACCTCTTGTTGTTTCTGATAGGTACTTGACTGATGATGTTTTGCCTTGGGATGATGGAAGGCTGGTAGTTCAATTTCTTCAAGCTCCCCCGTTTCTTCTTCTACATCTCTCAAGTGTGGCATCCGGGATAGGGCATCGGCATTTCCATTCTTGCGACCTGCTCGATACTTGATTATGAAGTTGTAATTAGATAACCGGGCTATCCATCGCTGTTCTAACGCACCTAATTTGGCTGTGTCCAGGTGGGTCAACGGATTGTTGTCAGTATAGACAATAAATTCTGCAGCGGCCAGATAGTGTTTGAAACACTCCATCACAGCCCAAACTACTGCCAGTAGTTCCAATTTGAAGGAGCTATAATTTTCTGGATTTCTTTCAGTAGGCCGGAGCTTTCTACTTGCAAAGGCGATGACTTTCTCCCGACCTTCTTGCTTTTGTGACAGCACCGCTCCTAGTCCCACATTACTGGCATCGGTGTAGAGGATGAAAGGTTGATGGTAATCTGGGTATGCCAGAACCTCTTCTCCGGTTAGTGCCTTCTTTAGTTGTTCAAAGGAGTCTTCCCTTTCATCGTTCCACTGAAAAGGAGGGTTTCGGTTTGAAGGTTTCTTCGTCTGACCTACCAAGGTGTCTTGCAAGGGTGCTGCCAACTTGGTAAATCCTTTTATAAATCTGCGATAGTAACCCACCAATCCCAGGAATTGTCTCACTTCTTTTGCGCTGGTAGGTCTTGGCCAATCCCTTATAGCGCTTATTTTCTCGGGATCTGGTGCTACTCCCTTCGAACTCACGATGTGTCCCAGGTACTGTACCTTTGGCTTGAGAAGGTGACATTTGGATGGCTTGACTTTCATGCCATACCTGGATAAGGCTTCGAACACTTCTGCCAGGTCTATTAAGTGTTGTTCGTAAGTCTTTGAGTAGACGATCACATCATCTAGGTACAGGAGGACGGTCTCGAAGTTCTTGTGTCCGAGGCAGCATTCCATCAGCCGCTGGAAGGTACCGGATGCGTTGCAGAGTCCGAACGGCATGCGATTAAATTCACATAGACCCATTGGTGTGGTGAATGCCGTCTTTTAATTATCTCTCTCAGCCACAGGGACTTGCCAATACCCGCTTGTTAAGTCTAAGGTGGAAAAATAATTAGCAGATTTCAAAGCAGTTAAGGACTCTTCTATCCTAGGCAAGGGGTAGGCGTCTTTATGGGTGATCTTATTAATCTTCCGGTAGTCTACGCACATTCTCATGGTTCCGTCTTTTTTTTTGACAATCACTAGAGGGGCAGCCCAGGGGCTACAGCTGTCTCTTATTACCCCGGCCTGTTTCATTTCCCTCAGCATATCTTTTGCACATTGATAGTGAGCGGGCGGTATGGGTCTATATCTTTCTTTTATTGGGGGATGGTCACCTGTGGGGATTGTGTGTTCTACCCCTTCTATCCGTCCGAAGTCCAATGGGTGTTTACTGAAGACTTGTTCATATTCCGTCACTAGCCTATACACCCCTTGTTTTTGATGGGTAGGTGTTGAATTTATGCCCACGTGTAGCTGTTGGCACCAATCCTCCATTTCTCCATCTGAGCCATTGCCTTCCACCTGACAGGTTGGTTCTAAGGGCTCAATGGTTGTGATGGCATTGTTGTCAACAGTATATAGCTTTGCCATTGTAGCATACCTTGGCAAAGTGACCTCTTCCTCTCCACAGTTCAAAAGTCGTACCGGCACTCGTCCCCGGTGTACCTCGACTACCCCTCGTGCTGTGAGTATAGTGGGCCTGCTGTCGGTGTACACTGGTTCTATTAAGGCTTGATAATCTCGTCCCTTAGTACCAATGGCTGCTCTACACCATACCAGCATTTCTGTTTTTGGTGGGATTACAATAGACGTTGGATCACTTACCCTCACACTGCCGATTTCTCCACCTGCAACTTCTACCTGTTGCCTTAACATCAATACTTTTATTTCCCTCCGGAGAACTCTCTGCTGGCAGGATTGGGCAGTTTCAGCAATTTGCTGTAAGACAGAAATGACTTCGGAAAAGCAGTTCTCTAACACATTCATTCCTATCAATACAGTTGGTTCACAGTTCCGCCGGTCAACATCAACAACAATTATACCCTGTTTCTTCAATTCTACTTTACCAATCTTTATGATCATCTCCTTGAATCCTAGTTTCGGTACCAACTTACCATTACTGGCCCATAAATCTAGTTCAACATCAGAGGGCCCTTTATCAATATCTGCATCAGCCCAGTACCTCTTATAAAGGATATACGGTATAGATGAAATCTGGGAACCTGTGTCCAGCAAAGCGTTGAGGGGCATTCCGTCCAGCACGATAGGGATAATGGGTCGTCCTCCGATGTACCTGTCGTGCCAGGGTGTTGGGCCTTGAAAGTTCATTCCTGCGAAGCGGCCCGCATTCCCAGGGGATTCCCGTTTAAATCACAATCTCGTGCAAAGTGGCCTGGCTGCTGGCAACGGCGGCAAATGGGCTGTCCATCCGGTTGGTAGCGGTCGCGGAGTCGTCCTCTCCATGTCGGGTATCTCCGGGGTCTCATCCATGGAACACCTTCTCTACGGTTTGACAACTCCATCTTGGGTCCTCTCATCTCCTGCATGGTTTTAACCATTGAAGCAACAACATCAGTTAAAGAGTCAAGCTTTTGTTGAAGAGCCTCATTAGTACTGGGCCCCAGGGGCTTAGCAATGGCCCCGGACATAGCTGATGTCACTGGTACTCCATGTTGTTGAGGAGCCTCTGCCATGAGTTGCGCAGGCTCCTGATCCCGAGGTGCCTCTGCCAGCTGGAGACGTATAGCGCTCTCCTTTAATTGGGCAAATGTCAATTCAGGGTTCTTAAAAACAAGCATGCTCACATGCCCCCGGTGAGAAGGGGTGTAGAGTCCCTCAATAAATTGATCTCTTAGCAGTTGATCCGCTCCGGTGTTAAAAATGGGTTCAGCCAGTGTAAGTGATTTAAGGGCTTCCTGCAGGTTTAAGGCAAAGTCTCTCACGCCCTCATTAACTTTTTGTTTGCAATTAAAGAATCGTACTTTAGCTTTGCTGCTGGCAGTGGTTTCAAATGTAGCTTTTAATCCAGCAAATATGCGTTCAACAGTGCCTTTTAGATCAGCTGCCCATGCTGTGACTTCTCGCTTAGCATGGCCACTTAACTGCATCATCAGGAGACTAACACGCTGAACTTCACCCACAGGGAACATGTCAAAATGGGCCAGCATCTTTTCTCTGAAATCGTCAAGGGTATTAGGCTCACCTTCATACATTGGAAGCCATGGGCCACCCGGGGTATATGGCATCAGCACCGGCATGATGGGCGCCACTCCTTGCACCGCTGCGCTACCGGACTCTCTATCGACACTCTGTCTTTCAGCTGCATTAGCGTCGCCGGGTGCTGCGGCGTCTCCGTGCTGCGACATACTGTGCCCCCTTAGTTAATCCGGACCCTTCCGGTCCTCCGCTTCCGTCGGGATAGTGTAGATTCGTTCCGCTGTGCAGCAGGATCGATTTTCCCCTTGCTCTGATGTCAGAGCGCTCAGCTTGGTGCCGCCCACAATGACACGCCCCCTGCTGCTCCCACCCACCGCGCTCTGTAATGGCGGATTCTAAAGTTTTTCAGTTAGACTGGGGCTCAGGTGATGGCGTAGCTCAATTAAAAGTCTCGTGCCTAACGGTTATGAAGTGATTACCTCAGGGGATGGCGGCCATCTTTACTCCATTATAACCAATGGGGAAAAGTCACTTTCAATAGTTTTCAATGGGGAATGGATTTTTCTTTAATAAAGTCAATTTTCAAGATTTTTCATCCAAGTTTTCACAGTTTTGGGCTCCAATCACGGCACACAATACCCGGTATACGGGCTGGCTAAATCCTGTTCGTGACGCCAATTGTGACGCCCAGGAGAGCGGGATACCCAGCACCGGACCAATGGAGTCTGTCTCTTGAGGGGGATGTCACGGGTGGCTTGACCCGGTGCTGTGGCCTCAGGCAATGCACAGTGTAAGGGGTATCGTGAGGGGACAGGCACTTACTTGATCAACAGCAGGTTCTCCCAGCGGTGACGATCCCGATCCTGGATAGATGGCTATTGTCCAAATGAAAGACTGAGGCACTGAAACGTTTAACCAGTTTACTTTAACATAAAAGGATTTACAACCAGTCCTGTCACCGGAGTCTGTATGGGAACTCTGAGTTACTTTGACCCTGCCGGGGTCTTCGCCTCTTATTGTGCGCAATTTCTGTGTGGCCCTGCTGCTGTATGTGAACTGGCTGCCGGCCCAATCTGTCCCCTCCGGGTCCTGGTTCGACGGGCAACCCGAGTCCTTTTATCGGTTTACTCCCTCCAGGAGTACCGCTGAACTCTGTATCTGTTGCTGCGTCCGGCCCTAGTGAAGCTGATATCACCTCACGTTTTTCCGGTTGCTGTATTATATATAATGAATACAGCCACGGATCCGGTATCCGTCTTTGCGCCTGTTCTGGGTAGTGATTAATGCTACCCGGTTCTCACAATGTCCTTTTTCTCTATCCCTCTTCTCCTCAGGCCGGTGATTTAGGCCTGGTAACAGTCACAGGGCTGTTAGATATTCAACTGTATGACCTCTCACTTTCAGCTCCTTGGCCCAACTGCCATTTCTTCTCTCAGACCAGAATGGATCAAGGGGAGTCTCTGGAGCTCCCCCTTCTGGCCGGAGGTGGTAGTGCAGTCTTGCTATTTTAGTATTTGTATTTACTGTCAGTAACTATTTTTGTGGCAAATACCCCTAGGGGTGCCACATTGCCAATTCATTAAAGTATTTAGGCCATGTAGAAGTGTTTGAAAATTCCTAAACTTTTTGCACAATGCGGAGTTGGGCAAAAATTTTGTGTTTTGTTTGCAACTTTTACGCCAATTTCGGGCAGTTTTATTAAAATGGGCAAAGTTAAGGAGGCACTGGGGTAAGACATGGCTATGCTCACCTGTTAAAAGAGCTTCTTATGCCAGAAATTTTACTCCACTCGCTGAATAGAGTGATATTTTTGGTGAGGTAGTAAGATTCGTCATCATATAATTTTGTGTGCGCCTCTTAATTAATATGGTGCATATTATTTCTGCACGCCAGTCATTAAGCCTGGTGTACTAAATATGTGGCACCCCACGAGTTTGGGTACCACAGTGGTGCTGCCATATTCTCGGGGAGGGTAATACCATGCCTAGAGACAGAAGGGATCCCTTTGGCAGGTAATCTCACATTCAACACATTCTGACACCAGGCCAGAAGGGGGAGCTCTAAACCCGGTTTTAGGGGACCTTCCCTCAATATACATCCCGGTCTGGAGGAGGAGTTAGACAGTCTGGTGCAGACAGGGTAGGAGCATAGGAGTGATCAGGAGCTAGAGGAGGGCTGCAACTGGGCCCCTCTAAGCTGAGCGCAGAAACCGGGCACCGGGAGCCCGAGGCTGTGTGAAACTGCAAGTCCCACAGCAGAACTGGAGGGCAGGAAGCTTAAAGTGACTTGTCCACATCAAACCTGAGGTATAGCAACATTCCAGAGCCCGGAGTCACCGTATAAAGAGACCCAAAGAGAAACGGCTCAAGTTGCCTACTGTGCAGGTACTGTCCCAGGAGAGGAGAGAGTGAGGACCGTTGTCATGATCCCAATGGCAGGGGATCACAAAAGGACAAGCACACAAAAAACAGAACAAGCTCTAGGGTGATGGAAACTGAGCTGACCGCGATCCTGAACCTAATTCACAACACTAGCAGTAGCCGGGGAACGTGCCTACGATGATTCTAGACGTCTCGCGCCAGCCGAAGGACTAGCTTCCCCTATTAGAAGAAACAAAGACCTCTCTTGCCTCCAGAGAAACACCCCACAGAAATAGCAGCCCCCCACATGTAATGACGGTGAAATGAGAGGAAAGCACATACGTAGTAATGAAAACAGATTCAGCAAAATGAGGCCCGCTAAAACTAGATAGCAGAGGATACAAAAGTGAACTGCGCGGTCAGCGAAAAACCCTACAAAAAACCATCCTGAAATTACCTGAACTCATGTGCCAACTCATGGAACATGAGGAGTAATATCAGCCCACTAGAGCAACCAGCAACAAGGAATCACATAACTGCAAGCTGGACAAAAACAAAAATAAAGCAAAACGTGGAACAGGAAAATCAAAAACTTAGCTTGTCCTGAAGATTACTGAAGCGGAAAGCAGAGGTAACAAGACACACTGATTACATTGATCGCCAGCGAGGAAATGACAAGAAAGCCAGGTTAAATAGGAAACTCCCATATCCTGATAGAACAGGTGGACACCAGAGACCGCAGAGAACACAAGTCACCCAGTACCATCTGTAACCACCAGAGGGAGCCCAAAAACAGAATCCACAACAGTACCCCCCCCTTGATGAGGGGTCACCGAACCCTCACGAGAACCACCAGGGCGACCAGGATGAGCCCTATGAAATGCACGGACCAAATCAGCAGCATGAACATCAGAGGCAACCACCCAAGAATTATCCTCCTGACCATAACCCTTCCACTTGACAAAATACTGAAGTTTCCGTCTGGAAACACGAGAATCCAAGATCTTCTCCACAACATACTCCAATTCTCCGTCCACCAGCACCGGAGCAGGAGGCTCAAGCAAAGGAACAACAGGTACCTCATACTTCCGCAACAACGACCGATGGAACACATTATGAATAGCAAACGATGCCGGGAGATCCAAACGAAACGACACAGGGTTAAGAATTTCCAAGATCCTATAGGGACCGATGAACCGAGGCTTGAACTTAGGAGAAGAGACCTTCATAGGAACAAAACGAGAAGACAACCACACCAAGTCCCGAACACGAAGTCGAGGACCCACGCGGCGACGGCGATTAGCAAACTGCTGAGCCCTCTCCTGGGACAACTTCAAATTGTCCACCACATGACTCCAAATCTGATGCAACCTATCCACCACCATGTCCACTCCAGGACAATCAGAAGGCTCCACCTGACCAGAGGAAAAACGAGGATGAAACCCCGAATTACAAAAGAAAGGAGAAGCCAAGGTAGCAGAACTAGCCCGATTATTAAGGGCAAATTCGGCAAGCGGCAAAAAGGTAACCCAGTCATCTTGATCAGCAGAAACAAAACACCTTAAATAAGTTTCCAAGGTCTGATTAGTTCGTTCCGTCTGGCCATTCGTCTGAGGATGGAATGCAGACGAAAAGGACAAATCAATGCCCATCTTAGCACAGAACGTCCGCCAAAATCTAGACACAAACTGGGATCCCCTGTCAGAAACAATGTTCTCCGGAATCCCATGCAAACGAACCACGTTCTGAAAAAACAGAGGGACCAACTCAGAGGAGGAAGGTAACTTAGGCAAGGGTACCAGATGAACCATCTTAGAAAAGCGGTCACACACAACCCAGATGACGGACATTTTTTGAGAGACAGGGAGATCCGAAATAAAGTCCATGGAAATGTGCGTCCAAGGCCTCTTCGGGATAGGCAAAGGTGACAACAATCCACTGGCCCGAGAACAGCAAGGTTTAGCCCGAGCGCAAACTTCACAAGACTGCACAAAAGAACGCACATCCCTCGACAAGGAAGGCCACCAAAAAGACCTGGCCACCAAGTCTCTAGTACCAAATATTCCAGGATGACCTGCCAACGCAGAAGAATGGACCTCGGAGATGACTCTACTGGTCCAATTATCCGGAACAAACAGTCTTTCAGGCGGACAACGATCAGGTTTATCCGCCTGAAACTCCTGCAAAGCACGTCGCAAGTCTGGGAAGACAGCCGACAAAATCACCCCATCCCTAAGGATACCAGTGGGCTCAGAATTTCCAGGGGAATCAGGCACAAAACTCCTAGAAAGAGCATCCGCCTTCACATTCTTTGAACCTGGCAGGTATGAAACCACAAAATCGAAACGGGAGAAAAACCGTGACCAACGAGCCTGTCTAGGATTCAGACGCTTGGCAGACTCAAGGTAAATCAGATTTTTGTGATCAGTCAAGACCACTACACGATGTCTAGCACCCTCAAGCCAATGACGCCACTCCTCAAATGCCCACTTCATGGCCAAAAGCTCCCGATTACCAACATCATAATTCCGCTCAGTGGGCGAAAACTTTCTAGAAAAGAACGCACATGGCTTCATCACCGAGCAATCGGAGCTTCTCTGTGACAAAACCGCCCCCGCTCCAATCTCAGAAGCATCAACCTCAACCTGAAAAGGAAGCGAAACATCTGGCTGACGCAACACAGGAGCAGAAGAAAACCGGCGCTTAAGTTCCTGAAAGGCCTCCACAGCCGCAGGAGACCAATCAGCAACATCAGCACCCTTCTTAGTCAGATCCGTCAAAGGCTTAACAACACTAGAAAAATTAGTTATGAAACGACGATAAAAATTAGCAAAGCCCAAGAACTTCTGTAGACTCTTAAGAGATGTAGGCTGCGTCCAGTCACAAATAGCTTGAACCTTGACGGTATCCATCTCAATAGTAGAAGGGGAAAAAATATACCCCAAAAAAGAAATCTTCTGGACTCCAAAGAGACACTTTGAACCTTTTACAAACAAAGAATTGGCCCGCAGGACCTGAAACACCTTCCTGACCTGCTGAACATGAGACTCCCAGTCATCAGAAAAAACCAAAACATCATCCAAATACACAATCATTAATTTATCCAGATATTCACGGAAAATATCGTGCATAAAGGACTGGAAGACAGAAGGAGCATTAGAAAGTCCAAAAGGCATCACCAAATACTCAAAATGGCCCTCAGGCGTATTAAATGCGGTTTTCCACTCATCACCCTGCTTAATCCGCACAAGATTATACGCACCCCGAAGATCAATCTTAGTGAACCATTTAGCCCCCTTAATGCGAGCGAACAAATCAGTCAACAATGGTAAAGGATACTGATATTTGACCGTAATCTTATTCAAAAGACGGTAATCTATACAAGGCCTCAAGGAACCATCTTTTTTGGCCACGAAAAAAAAACCTGCTCCCAAAGGAGACGAAGATGGACGGATATGTCCCTTTTCCAAGGACTCCTTAACATAATCCCGCATAGCAGTATGCTCTGGCACTGACAGATTGAACAAACGACCTTTAGGAAATTTACTGCCAGGAATCAAATCTATAGCGCAATCGCAATCCCTGTGAGGAGGAAGCAAATTGAGCTTAGGCTCCTCAAAAACATCCCGATAATCAGACAAAAATACAGGAACCTCAGAAGGAGTAGATGAAGCGATAGAAATCGGAGGTGCATCATCATGAACCCCCTGACATCCCCAGCTTAACACAGACATCGTTTTCCAGTCCAAGACTGGGTTATGAGTTTGTAACCATGGCAGACCAAGCACTAAGACATCATGTAAATTATACAGTACCAGGAAGCGAATCACCTCCTGATGAACGGGAGTCATACGCATGGTCACGTGTGTCCAGTACTGAGGTTTATTCATAGCCAAAGGTGTAGAGTCAATTCCTTTCAAAGGAATAGGGACTTCCAGAGGCTCCAGACTAAACCCACAGCGATTGGCAAATGACCAATCCATAAGACTCAGTGCAGCGCCTGAATCCACATAGGCATCGACTGAAATGGCTGATAATGAACAAATCAGAGTCACAGACAGAATGAATTTAGACTGTAAAGTACTAATGGCAACAGACTTATCAACCTTTTTTGTGCGTTTAGAGCATGCTGGTATAACATGAGCTGAATCACCACAATAAAAACACAACCCATTTTTCCGCCTATAGTTTTGCCGTTCACTTCTGGACTGAATTCTATCACATTGCATTGTCTCAGGTGCCTGTTCAGAAGACACCGCCAAATGGTGCACAGGTTTGCGCTCCCGTAAACACCGATCAATCTGAATAGCCATAGTCATAGACTCATTCAGACCTGTAGGCGCAGGGAACCCCACCATAACATCATTAATGGCCTCAGAAAGGCCATCTCTGAATCTTGCAGCCAGGGCGCACTCATTCCACTGAGTAAGCACCGACCATTTCCGAAATTTCTGACAATATAATTCTGCTTCATCTTGCCCCTGAGAGAGAGCCAATAAAGCTTTTTCAGCCTGAATCTCTAGGTTAGGTTCCTCATAGAGCAAACCCAATGCCAGAAAAAACGCATCCACATTGAGCAACGCAGGATCCCCTGGTGCCAATGCAAATGCCCAATTCTGAGGGTCACCCCGCAGGAAAGATATTGCAATCTTGACTTGCTGAGCAGGGTCTCCAGAGGAGCGAGATTTCAAAGAAAGAAACAACTTGCAATTGTTCCTAAAATTCAGAAAACTACATCTATCTCCAGAAAAAAACTCTGGGATAGGAATTCTAGGTTCAGACATAGGAGCATGTACAACAAAATCTTGTATATTTTGAACCTCAGCAGCAAGATTATTCAGGCTGGAAGCCAAACTCTGGACGTCCATGATAAACAGCTGAGGTCAGAGCCATTCAAGGATTAAGAGGAGGTAAGACGCAGCAAACTCTGAGGGAAGGAAAAAAAAAAAAAAAAAAACTTCCTCAGACTACTTTTCCTCCTACTTCAGCCAATACGATTACCACTTTTTGGGCCGGCGATACTGTCATGATCCCAATGGCAGGGGATCACAAAAGGACAAGCACACAAAAAACAGAACAAGCTCTAGGGTGATGGAAACTGAGCTGACCGCGATCCTGAACCTAATTCACAACACTAGCAGTAGCCGGGGAACGTGCCTACGATGATTCTAGACGTCTCGCGCCAGCCGAAGGACTAGCTTCCCCTATTAGAAGAAACAAAGACCTCTCTTGCCTCCAGAGAAACACCCCACAGAAATAGCAGCCCCCCACATGTAATGACGGTGAAATGAGAGGAAAGCACATACGTAGTAATGAAAACAGATTCAGCAAAATGAGGCCCGCTAAAACTAGATAGCAGAGGATACAAAAGTGAACTGCGCGGTCAGCGAAAAACCCTACAAAAAACCATCCTGAAATTACCTGAACTCATGTGCCAACTCATGGAACATGAGGAGTAATATCAGCCCACTAGAGCAACCAGCAACAAGGAATCACATAACTGCAAGCTGGACAAAAACAAAAATAAAGCAAAACGTGGAACAGGAAAATCAAAAACTTAGCTTGTCCTGAAGATTACTGAAGCGGAAAGCAGAGGTAACAAGACACACTGATTACATTGATCGCCGGCGAGGAAATGACAAGAAAGCCAGGTTAAATAGGAAACTCCCATATCCTGATAGAACAGGTGGACACCAGAGACCGCAGAGAACACAACACCGGGCGGCACCGGGCGGCACGGTGGCACAGTGGTTAGCACTGCAGCCTTGCAGCGCTGGAGTCCTGGGTTCAAACCCCACCGAGGACAACATCTGCAAAGAGTTTGTATGTTCTCTCCGTGTTTGCGTGGGTTTCCTCTGGGTTCTCCGGTTTCCTCCCACATTCCAAAGACATACTGATAGGGATTCTAGATTGTGAGCCCTAACGGGGACAGTGATGATAATGTGTGCAAACTGTAAAGCGCTGCGGAATATGTTAGCGCTATATAGAAAAAAATAAATAAATAAAAAAATAAATAAATAAATAAATAAACACAAGTCACCCAGTACCATCTGTAACCACCAGAGGGAGCCCAAAAACAGAATCCACAACAGACCGTGTCAGGATACTGCAGGCAGCAATGGACTAATAGTCAGCGCAAAGTGGAAGGCTCCCAACCTTACCTGTCAAAGAGGTTTCCACCTGTCTTCAGGCTGCCTGGACTCCATCTACACCTGTTGCCGGTACCCTGGACTGAGGCTGACTACAAGAACAGTAAACCAGGTAAAGACTTCAATCTTGTGTCCTCCGTTTATTTGCCGGCATTTACCATCCTTGCCAAATACACCGGGAGCCCTGGGGACCCCGCTTCACCTGTGGGACGCGTCACCATCCTTGCTGCCCCAGAGGACCCCTTTAAGCAGCGTTGGTCCCCTCTGACCGAGAACCACAGGTGGCATCAAGAATACAAACTTTATTAAACCCTTTAAAGACCTTTCCGCTTTTACTTGAGTGCCCAGGGCCACGGACCGGGTCGCTGCCACCGTGACCACCCCTTTAATTGTGACCGGACCCGATACCGAGTATCCCCATTGCCCTGGTGAGCGACTCAAATATGAGTCTTAATGAGTCCAGGCCGTAGTTTCCTAAGTGCACAGTGTAAGAATACAGATGCAAGTAGCAGATAAAACATTTTTCGAGATGGAGTTCATTTTTAAAGTCATCCATTTGCCCACTCTAGTCTTCTGCTATCATGCGCCTTTTTGACAATCAACCTTGCTGTCAAAATTCCTTGGTTAGGGGAAGCCCTACAGAATTTATGTATTCTCCTTGACTTTTTTGGATACTCCCCAAATGGGCTTACTGGCAGAAACAGTGCTCAAGATGTTCTGCATTAAGCAGTAAGTAATCCTGGACATATAGACCTAATGTCTCTGTGCACGGCCATAAACTTTCCAGAACAATATTGTAACCTCAAGTCTTCCTCTTTTAATGGCTTTCCTGACTGCCATTAAGCATCGTTAGAAACTTCTCGTTACACACACACAGCATCATCCACACATTTACCACAGTCAAAGCTATTCTCTTGAATATTTCCGTCTGACTTGGATATTACTCCTAAGGGTTTCCTACTCCAGTCATAAAATGTGCTTATCTTGTTCAGAAGATTACGTATCCAGCATTCCATCATTTTTTCCAATTATCAAGTTCTTTTTCTCTCTTTCTCTTATTATAGTTACTTATTTATACCTCAAAGTAAATAAAATGTGGTTGATTTACATTTTTGGGGGGGTCAATTGATATAAAAATGATAGTATGCAACATCTGCACATCATGCAATGTTCTACCCAAAATAGGAAAATCTTATAAACCCCCAAAACTAATTAATTAAAGTCATATATATCCAGGTGTAGCTATACACAGTACAGATTAGTGATGGCCCCTAGATGATGAAGACCACAGGGCATTTGTTCCTCGACCCACTTCTGCAATTTGACCCTTTAATCATTTACAATTGCTTTAAACTCAAAGAACGGAGCTTGAGAAAAGCTTAATTCTTTTAAAAGGGTTGTCCGACTTTGCGCTAAAATTCTGCATTCACATAAAGTGACACTGACGGCACTGCGGGCTGTGAGGATTTTCTGGTCCTGGTGCCGGGAGAATGAGATTTGCACAAATATGGTCACATGCTGACTAGACGTGTGCAGCCTCACTCAATGCAAGTGTGTAGAGCGAAGCCGAACATGTCTAGTTGGAATGTGGCTGGATGTATGCAAATTGTATATTTGTGGTCACATGACCGCTCGTACTGAAGAATCCTCACAGCGCGAAGTGCACAATGTGAGGATTCACAGATAGTGACTGCAGACTTGTAGCCTAAGGCTGGACAACCCCTTTAATAAAAAAGTTGCTGGAGTTAGGCTACGTTCAGACTTGCGTTGTGCTAGTGTGCGTCGGGTTAGCGTCGGGCGACGCAGCGGCGACGCACGCGTCATGCGCCCCTATGTTTAACATGGTGGACGCATGCGTTTTTGTTTGTTGCGTTTTGCGACAAATGCGTCTTTTTTGCCGCAAGCGTCGGACCAAGAAAACGCAACAAGTTGCATTTTTCTTGCGTCTGATTTTCGGCAAAAAACGACGCACGCGTCACAAAACGCAGCGTTTTTGCGTGCGTTGTGCGTTGCGTCGCCGACGCAGCGGTGCACAACGCTAGTCTGAACGTAGCCTAAGACACACCTAATTTTTTAGGTAGCACACACGTCTGTTGTGAATTCCGCTCTTGAGCTCCCTCCGGTGGTTGTAAGTGGTATTTTTGTGAGTTCTGCTCTTGGGCTCCCTCCTGTGGTTTTGAGTGGTGTGGCTGCTCCTTGGATTTAGCTTCTGCAGCGGTTTTCACTGATCGTCTTTCGGGCTCGGCTATATTAGTCTGGCCTTAGCCCTCATTCAATGCCAGTTGTCAATTGTTCCAGCCTGGAGTCATTGCTCTTTGGACTTTCCTGACACTCTGACCAGTTCATCAAAGCTAAGTCCTTGCTTGTCCTTTTGCGGTTCACTTGTTGTGGACTTGTTGTTCAGCTCTTTCTTTGTTTTTGTTCATTTGTCCAGCTTTTCAGTATGGAGCTATTCAGCTAAGCTGGAAGCTCTGGGCAGCAGAGTTTGCCCTCCACACCTTTAGTCAGGTGTGGAGATTTTTGCATTTCTCTGCGGTGGACTTTTTCTAGTTTTTATTACTGACCGCACAGCGTTCTGTCCTGTATTTTTTCTATCTAGCTGGAAGTGGCCTCCTGTGCTAAATCTTGTTTCATACTACGTATGTCATTTCCTTCTCCTCTCATAGTCATTATTTGTGGGGGGCTAATCTACCCTTTGGGGATTTTCTCTGAGGCAAGATAGTTTTACTGCTTCTATCTTTAGGGGTAGTTAGCTCTTAGGCTGTGACAAGATGCCTAGGCAGAGTTAGGAGCATTCCACGGCTACTTCTAGTGTTGTGTTGAGCTTAGGGACTGCGGTCAGTATAGTTGCCACCTGCTCAGAGCTAGACGCATGTCGCTCCTTAATCATCAGATCATAACACACGTCTTGATAAATTAGGTGTATCTCTTGCAGAAAATCAAATCTGCGCCATGGTGATTTCTGGTGTAAATTATAGTCAATTTTTGGGCTGCATGTGGTCCAATTACTCCTGCTAAGTCCCATTTACCTTTTAGAAAATTAAAAAAATGTTCAAAGTATAGTGCACATTAGGGTCGAGCGACTTTTCTTTTTATAGGATCGGGTTGGGTTTCACGAAACCCGACTTTTTCAAAAGTCGGGTCGAGTGAAATCGGCCGATCCTATAGAAAAGTCGGGGTCGGCTGAAACACGAAACCCAATGCACTGGATTGGGTTTCTAATGGTTCCCAGGGTCTGAAGGAGAGGAAACTCTCCTTCAGGCCCTGGGATCCATATTTAAGTGTAAAATAAAGAATCAAAATAAAAAATATTGATATACTTACCCTCGGACGCGCCCTGGTTCTCACCGGCAGCCTTCCTTCCTAAGAATGAGCGCCTGAAGGACCTTTGATGATGTCGCGGCTTGTGATTGGTCGCGTGAGCGGTCACATGGGCGTCACGCGACCAATCACAAACCGCGACGTCATCTAAGGTCCTTCAGGCACTGATTCTTAGGAAGGAAGGCTGCGGGTTAGAACCAGGGCGCGTCCGAGGGTGAGTATATACCTATTAGGAATATACTCACCCTCGGACGCGCCCTCGGACGCTTCCTTCCTAAGAATTAGCGCCTGAAGGACCTTAGATGACGTCGCGGCTTGTGATTGGTCGCGTGACCGCCCATGTGACCGCTCACGCGACCAATCACAAGCCGCGACATCATCGAAGGCCCTTCAGGCGCTCATTCTTAGGAAGGAAGGCTGCCGGTGAGAACCAGGGCGCGTCCGAGGGTGAGTATATCAATATTTTTTTATTTTTATTCTTTATTTTACACTTAAATATGAATTCCGATACCGATTCCCGATATCTTAAACATATCGGAACTCGGTATCGCAATTCCGATTCCAGATCAGAAGATCGTCGACCTCATGGCCGACCCCACACAGGGGTCGGGTCGGGTTTCATGAAACCTGACTTTGCCAAAAGTCGGCAACTTCTGAATCTGGCCGACCCGTTTCGCTCAACCCTAGTGCACATATAACATCACCTCCGTGTCATTCCTCCCCAGTGGTAGCGCCACAGTGCCTCTCTCACCTTTCGCTCTGCCTGGGCCTTCTTGATGTTGACTGTAAAAAAAGAAACCTCCAGTTCCCAGTGACCAGGAACGCAGTAAGGGTATATTCACATAGGTATTCGTTCCAGAAATTTCTGCTTCTCATGGCAGAAAAAAAATTCAGCATACACTACATTCGTTTTTGTTGCATTTCTGATGCATTTTTATCTTGTTTTTTTTACATTTGTTTTTGTTGCTGCTTTTCCCCCACTCAATGCTATGAGTGAAATCTGCACCAAAAATGCTCAAATAATTGACCTGCTGCAGATTTAAGGATATGTGCACACATTCTGGATTTGCAGCAGAAAATTCTACTGCAAATGCTGATATGCTGACAGGAAAAACGTAGGGTATTTTCATTGCATTTTTTACGTGGATTTTTGTTGCAGATTTTTTCCAACTCAGCATATGGGTAAAATAAGCAGCAGGAAACCCTTAGGCTATGTGCACATGTTGCGGTTTTTACCGCGGAACCGCAGCGATTTTGCAGCTGCGGGTCCGCAGCAGTTTCCATTGCGTTTACAGTAACCTGTAAACCCTATGTAAACCGCAAACCGCTGTGCACATGCTGCGGGAAAAACCGCACAGAAACGCAGCGGTTTATAACCCGCAGCATGTCACTTCTTTGTGCAGAATCACAGCGATTCTGCACCCATAGGAATGCATTGATCCGCTTACTTCCCGCATGGGGTTGTGCCCACCATGCGGGAAGTAAGTGAATAATGTGCGGGTTATACCCGGGGTGGAGGAAAGGAGACTCTCCTCCAGGCCCCGGGAACCATATTTGTGGTTAAAAAAAGAAATAAAATAAAAAATAATGCTATACTCACCTCTCAGCGCTGCACGAGGCTGTCTGGTCTGGGTTGCTGTGCGAGCAGGGCCTGCGGTGATGTCACATGACCGTGACGTCACGAAGGTCCTGCTCGCACAGCATCTTTGAAACCGGACCGCCGCATGCAGCGCCGAGGAGATCGGGATGTCAGAGGGTGAGTATATCATCATTTCTTTATTTTTAACATTACTATTGATGCTGCATATGCATATGCAGCATCAATAGTAGGAGTAAACCCGCAGCGGAAACCGCAGGACAAAACTTGATAAATCTGCAGGGATAAGCGCAGCGGTTTTGCCCTGCAGATTTATCAAATCCGCTGCGGGAGAACCCGCCGGGACCCGACACAACGTGTGAACATGGCCTAAACGTGTGAACGTGGCTTTAAGATTTTGTGACAAAACGTCACAGAAAAAAAACACAATGTGTGCACATACAGATTTTCAGAAAATTAAGGGTAAGGAAAAAATGAGCAATGTGGGCATAAGACTTCAGGAATCTCTTTCACTTTGCTGGTATGAAGAAACCCTTCAAGTTTTGTGACAGAAATGAACAGAAAAAAACGCGTCAATAATGAAACGTGTGCACAGTATTCAGATGTGACACCATTCACTGCAGCAAGTGACACAACATAACAAGAGGAACAAACATAAAAAGTGAGGGGCAACACTGTGCATTTCGTGTGTTTCGGACAAAGAATTTTTGTCAGAAGAATCTGCTCTTATTGTCTGATCAAAGGTCTCTCGGCGAGCAACTGAAATCTTTGGGAAAACCTGTCAGCAAAAGTATCCGGCAGCACCTTCCCGGGAAAGACAAAGCATTACGCAGGTCCCATTAAAATCAAAATCACATAATGTTCTGAAGTGGTTCAAAGCCTGAGAAATCTTTACAGCCGTTCTCTGTCATCTGATGAAATGTGCACCCGCCTGGGGGATATGAAAATGTGTGGTCCGAGCTGGACAATCCCAAGAGATCAGTCTCTGGATGGTGGGAAGGTTCAAATCCAAAAAAGCGTTTAGTGTGTGTGTGTGTGTGTGTGTGTGTGTGGTTTAGTGTGTGTGTGTGTGTGTGTGTGTGTGTGTGTGTGTGTGTGTGTGTGTGTGTGTGTGTGTGTGTGAGTGTGTGAAAGTCTTCATTTATGGGCCATCACTTTTATTCTTCATAAGTAAGTGCTTATGATCAATGTTTATGAGTAAGCAGGAAGGAAAATTTGCACCAGTATATAGGAAATTGATGATACAGCAACTCACATTGCTGAATTCTGTTATGCTTTAAAGAAGCACTCCTGTTAGAGGTTTTCTCCTCTTAATATATTGCAATCATCGTATTATATAGCACTGTGTACTTACAATTGCTTATTTTGCCTTTCTACCCAGCTAATTCTTCTCTTTTCTATTAGTTCTATGAGATCACATGATTAAAAACTGACTAGCTGAATCCTTCTAAGCGGTGTAGAAACAGGAGGTCAATTTTCTCTGTATGAGCCATCATTAGAACTACAATTCTACATCAATGCAAAGTCCTTGGCTAGTGGAGAAGCGGGGCAGCTGGTTCAGAAGTTGAAGAGGCGGTAGTGGTGGACTGCTTGGGACTTTGCCGTGATGTAGAATTGTAGTTATAGTTAAAATGGAAAGATACTATTATATTAATAATAGAAATAGGCCCAGTGAAATTAACATACTGGGGTGAAATTAACATACTGCGCGGGTAGAGCGTGCAGTTGTTTCTGTTACTGCGTGGAAATAGAGGAGACGTGTATGTCACTTGCGCAGGCGCAAGTGACACTGCCGCGGTGGCTTATGGGATTCGGGAACAGCGGCCGGAAGTCCCAACTGGCAATTATTATATTACATGAATTATCCTATATATACTCGAGTATAAGCCAACCAGAGTATAAGCCAAGGCACCTACTTTTGCCACGGAAAACTGGGTAAACTTATTGACTCGAGTATAAGCCAGGTATGTATTGTCCCCTCATCCCTGTCCTGCTATGCGTGGCTCCCCCGTCCTGTCCTGGTATGTGGCTCCCCGTCCTGTCCTGTGGCTCCCCCGGTCCTGTCCTAGTATGTGGCTCCCCGCCCTGTCCTGCTATGCGTGGCTCCCCCATCCTGTTTGGTATGTGGCTCCCTGTCCTGTCCTGGTATGTGGATCCCCCATTCTGTCCTGGTATGTGGCTCCCCCATCCTGTCCTAGTATATGGCTCCCCGCCCTGTCCTGCTATGCGTGGCTCCCCCGTCCTGTTTGGTATGTGGCTCCCTGTCCTGTCTGGTATGTGGCTCCCTGTCCTGTCCTGGTATGTAGATCCCCCATCCTGTCCTGGTATGTGGCTCCCCCAGTCCTGTCCTAGTATGTGCCTCCCCGCCCTGTCCTGCTATGCGTGGCTCCCTGTCCTGTCCTGGTATGTGGATCCCCCATCCTGTCCTGGTATGTGGCTCCCCCATCCTGTCCTGCTATGCATGGCACCCCCGTCCTGTCCTGGTATGTGGCTCCCTGTCCTGTCCTGGTATGTGGCTCCCCTGTCCTGTCCTGCTATGCGTGGCTCCCCGTTCTGTACTGGTATGTGGCTCCTCATCCTGTCCTGGTATGTGGCCCCCCGTCCTTCCCTGCTATGCGTGGCTCTCCATCCTGTCCTGGTATGTGGCTCCCCGTCCTGTCCTGGTATGTGGCTCCCTGTCCTGGTATGTGGCTTCCCCGTCCTGTCCTGGTATGTGGCTCCCCTATCCTGTCCTGGTATGTGGCTCCCCCATCCTGTCCTGGTATGTGGCTCCCCCATCCTTGTATGTGTGGCTCCCCCTGTTGTATGCATGGCTCCCTCGGTCCTGCATTGCTCAGCTCCCCTGGTCCCAAATTGCTCAGCTCCCCTGGTCCACATGGTTCAGCTCCCCCGCTCCCGCATTGCTCAGCTCCCCCGGTCCCACATTTCTTAGCTCCCCTGGTCTGTATGGCTCGGCTCCCCCCCTTCCCCTGGTAATATGCATAGCTCACACTGCCCCCCCACCCATCATACTCACCCTCCTCACGCCTGCATCTCCGTTGTCCTGGCCGCACTCCTCTCCTCTGCTTAGCGGTCACGTGGTTCACCTTAGGAGTTTTTCTCTCCTTAGTCTTAGACCTTACACACACTGTAATTCACGCCCACAGAACATAGTAAAACAGTAATAATACGATATTCTACAGGCGATTGATCAACCTTTCCAAAAGGTGTTGTCTTCTTTTGGACCAAAATTGTGGCAAATTCCAGAGCAGCATTTAATCTAATATTAGTGACCCATAAAACAAATGGTATCCCAGTGCTTGTTATTTGGTCACTGCTGCTTGCGATTTAGACATTTTGGATGTCACTGTGGCTAATTTGATAAACGACTGCTTTCATATGCACACAATCAATTTGTTTAATCCTTCGTTAACGATCTCCTGAGATGCCTTATTGCTTTATTCGTTGGCACATATCAGAAGGTGTGAGCGGGGCGACCAATGTGACATTTTGTGTGAAGCTGACAAATACCCATGTGCCCAAAAAGCTGATGTCATGTCTTAATAAGGACGAATACCCAGCAATTGGAGCCATGTATATTTAATGAGCTCTGTTAAAAGATTTTATACAAATGCTTTCCCAACAGACGTAACAGCAGGTTCTTTGTTTATAAATATTTTTCTACTTTCTTGCTGCCTCTAATCACTAATTCTCTGCTCCTTAATGGCACCTTAGGGGAAATGCTATTTTTTCATCAGGTCTGAAGTAAAGCCCTTTATGGCTGCACCTGATGGAACATAAGATAAATTGTCCAAAGGAAACTGATGGAGGAGAGAAGATGTCCTTACCTCAGAAACAAGAACATGATCCTCTGTATATAGGTCAATCATGCAATAACACCAAAGGCATATGCCCCCCAAAAAAGAAAAATAATCCTATGTGTATTTATATTATGACAGGGTCACTGGCAAAGTAAGCGAGGAGAGATATGTATCACGAAAATTGCTATCACTTGTGATGTGAAAACCCAGTAGTTTTGAAGACTGTTAGGACCCAGGATTATCTTCTATACATCGCATAAACCCCGGATATTGCTTTACAATGGAAATTAGCACTGTAAATAATTTGCCTTGATTTTACACCCCTCAATAATACTTCATCCACCAAATATTACTAATATACCACTAGAATAATTCACCTAGTAAATAATGCCACCATACAAAGACAAAAATTACCAATTGTGAAAGAGTCCCGCGACCACGATGGGGCCAAATGGCCCTGTCCCCTGCCTGGTGTCTGTCCACTTTTCTCATCATCTGTCGTATATGTTCAGCAGGGGCCAGCATTTTTATACTGCTTGTACGAGGGGCGATCCAAAAGTAATGATTAGGGTTGAGCAAAACGGGTCGGTAATATTCAGAAGTCGCCGACTTTTGGCAAGGTCGGGTTTCATGAAACCCGACCCCAGTGTGGGGTCGGCCATGAAGTCGGCGATCTTCTGAATCTGGAATCGGAATTCCGATACCGATTCCCGATATGTTTAAGATATCGGGAATTGGAATAGGAATATAATCACCCTCGGACGCGCCCTGCTTCTTTCCGACAGCCTTCCTTCCTAAGAATCAGCGCTTGAAGGACCTTCGGTGATGTCACGGCTTCTGATTGGTCGCGTGAGCGGTCACATGGGCGGTCGCGCGACCAATCACAAGCCGCGACGTCACCGCAAGGTCCTGGAAGCGCTGATTCGAAGGAGGAAGGTTCCCGGTTAGTACCAGGGCGCGTCAGAGGGTAAGTATAGCGATATTTTTTATTTTAATTCTTTATTTTACACTAAAATATGGATCGCAGGGCCTGAAGGAGAGTTTCCTCTCCTTCAGACCCTGGGAACCATGGAAACCCAATGCACTGCATTGGGTTTCGGGTTTCGGCCGACCCCGACCCCGACTTTTTTATAGGATCGGCCGATTTCACTCGACCCGACTTTTGAAAAAGTCGGGTTTCGTGAAACCCGACCCGATCCTATAAAAGTAAAGGTCGCTCAACCCTAGTAATGATAATCAATACTAAACACAATGAATATAGTCAAAAAATGTTTTTATTTTTTTTACATAGTCTCCTAACAAGTCCATCTCTTTTCTAAACTTAGAATTCCCTTAGAAAAAAAATTCTTGATCTTGACCCTCAAAAAAATCCCCAACAGCGGTTATCACGTCGCTATTGTCATCAAATTTCTTGCCCAGGAGGTGTTCCTTGAGCCGAGGAAAGAGAAAGAAGTCACTGGGGGCTAGATCTGGCCAATAGGGGGGGTGTTCCACTAGTTCAAAGCCCGCTTCTTGAATGGTAGCCATGGCAACTGCAGCTGGCGGCCGGCGCGTTATCTTGGTGAAACAGCACTCCAGCCCGCAGTTTGCCGCGCCTTTTCTCCTTGATAGCCTCCCGCAATCTTCTTATTTGTTCTGCGTAGCAGGAGCCCGTAATAGTGGCTCCCTTCTCCAAATAGTCCACCATAATAATTCCTTCAGCGTCCCAAAAAAACGGACGCCATAACCTTCCCTGCTGAGCTTGACACTTTGAATTTCGTCGGCGTCGGTTCGTCGGCTCGTTTCCACGTCATCGATTGTTGTTTAGTTTCGGGATCAAAGTGGTGGATCCAGGTCTTGTCCATGGTCAAAAAACGTGACAAAAAATTTTCCTTGTCTGCTTGGAACTTTTCGAGATTTGCTATTGAAATGTCAACTCGTTTCTTCTTTTGCTCGTTGGTTAACATTTTTGGCACCCAACGCGCGGAGACCTTTCTCATATGCAATTCTTTTGCAAGGATTCTTTGAATACTGCCATATGAGATCCCTGTGACCTCAGCTACATGCCTGATAGTCACTCTTCGATCTGCCAATACAACTTCTTCAACTTTTTTCACGTTTTCTTCATTGAGGGACGTGGATGGGCGTCCTTCACGATGTTCATCTTCCGTCTTCCCAGCTTAAATTCCTTGGCCCAGCATGCAACTGTGAAATATGGAGGAGAAGAGTCCCCCAATGTTTCCACCAAGTCGCTGTGTATGTCTTTGGTAGTCATTTTTTTCAAGCAGAGGTATTTGATAACAGCTCTGAGCTCGTTTTTTTCCATTTTGATGTTCACTCCTCGGCAGTTCATATTCAAATGAATGTAGCTCCCGGGTATCGTGGTCTATTTAAGTGATTTTTTTTTCCTGGACTAGTGGGTACCTAAGAGAGAAGAAAACATTTTATTTTCATTTCTGTGTGCAATAGAAATAACCGATTATCATTACTTTTGGATCGCCCCTCGTAGATGCTTCCATTGGAGCCTCCTGTGATTGCAGCAGTTAAACCCCTTAGGTGCTATGGTGAACAGGAAACAAGGCATCCAAGTGGTTAGATAGGCCGAGGCATCAGCCATCCTGCTGTAAGCTGCTCATCACAGACAAAGTATTTATGATACTGCATCCCATTGAAATCCTATTCTTGTATTTTATTTGTTATGGGTCAATTTAGGCATGCCGAGTCCCCATTTTGCCTACCTGTCCAAACTGACTATGACAGTGGCCATAGAGTGAATAGTAGTTGATGCCTTACTGCTTCATCATTGTATTCTCCTTTACCGGGACACTAAGGAACATGTAGTTGACGCTCGGTCTTTGCAATGCGCAATGAATCAATATACTGTACAGTCTGCATCACAAATACAAGATATCTAATATCTGCCAGGCTAATATGGTCTATGAGTAGTAGGGAAAGATATCTATTACTAGAATTTAAAGGGTTTCTCCAGCACCTGATAAAAAAGGTTTATTCAATCTGACATGTGGCTTTGGCTTTAAACTTGCACAATTATTAATTTATGGTACAGATTTAAAACCTCGGCTCCTTCAATCCAGCAGGAGTAGGTCAGGCACATTATTCTTATAGTAAACAAAGAGAAAACCGTCTATAAATCCACATAAATTTAAAAATATATTTTATTAATAATCAAATATAAAATTGGTGCAGGTGGGAACAAAAAAAAAGACAGAGGGACGCATACAACTTGAGGACCAGTTGAACATAAATCAATCATATAGTAAAAACAACAACATATGTGTAATTGAATAAATATTTCTGCAAAAAATTACAACAAAAAATTGATATATGTGATATTACGGTAAAATCACCATGCATGCATACAATATAAACCCCGTAGCAACAGGTAAAAGGTACTGGAAAGAGTGGAAAAAAAGTGTGGTAAAAAATGTGGTAAAAAACAGTGCCACAATTTAACACTGAGAATGAATCTGAATGAACAAATAGCTGTAAATTATAATAAAGTGACAGTGCATGTGGAGCAGCATTGCTGACAATGTAGGTAATCACATTGTGTGCCCATACAATCTCATAATGAGAGTGGTATAGTTATCAACATGCTGCCATCAACTGAAATCATAAAGTACCTGTGGAATGGGTGACAAAATGCCAAGTAGTCCAGAGGATGTGTCCACCCCGACGCGCGTTTCGGCGATGGCCTTCGTCAGGGGGTCCTCAAGTTGTATGCATCCCCCTGTCCTGTGTTTTTGTTCCCACCTGCACCAATTTTATATTTGATTATTAATAAAATATATTTTTTAATTTATTTGGGTTTATAGTCGGTTTTCTCTTTGTTTACGAATTATCAATACAGATATACCCCACTATACTCGTATATTTGTGGCACACATATAATAGCTGATATGAGCTTAGATTTCTAATATTACATACCTAACATCAATTAAGTTATTTGTGTGCATTGTTTTTGAGAATTTTTGTGACATTATTCTTATAGACCTGGAGATTGTATCATCAATCACATGACCACCAGGGGGCCCCCTATGTGATGGGGCTGCTGGATACAGATACAGATCAGCCCTGCTTGCTACTAGAGAAAAATTCAAGATTTACTGCTGTAATTATAGAGAACAACTAAACAGTAGTGTTGAGCATTCCGACAATGCAAATATCGGGTATCAGCCGATATTCGCTGTATCGGATTTCTGATACTGAGTTTCGATACTTTTAAGATATCAAATACCAGAATCAGAAGTTCCTATAGTGCAATGATGCACTATAATGGAGTGTGGGCGGTGCGTGGCCGGAGACTGCATGTCTGTGTGTGCGGGCGGGGTCTGTGTGTGACCATGGGGGGTCTGTGCGAGCCTGCTGGGGGTCTGTACGTGCTGCATGGGGCCTGTGCGGGCTTGCTGGGGGTCTGTGCGGTCTGCCGGGGGTCTGTGCGGGCCCAATAGGGGTCTGTGCGGGCCTACCGGGGGTCTGTGCAGGCCTGCTGGGGGTTGTGTGTGTGTGCAAGCATCGTCCGATGGGACTACAAGTCCCATCGGGCTATGCCTGCTGCAATGACAGTGATTGACACATTAGCCAATGATGGGACAGTAGCTAATGTGTTCAATGTAAAAAAAACACAAACATACATGCTGCATACACCATACTACATACTTGCAACATACATACTACATACATACTACATACAAACATACTACATACATACTACATACATATATACATACATACTACATACATCCATACAACATACACACTACACACATACAACATACATACTACATACAACATACATACTACATACATACATACTACATACATAATATATATATATACATACTTCATACATACATACATACATACATCATACAACATGCTACATACAGTACATACTACATACATACTACATACAACATAGATACTACATACATACCACATGCATACAACATACATACTACACACATACAAACATACTACATGCATACAACATACATACAACATACTACATACACACTACATACATACTACATTCATACATTACATACAATACATACATATAGACATACAGTACATATAACATAGAGTACATACTCACCATCACTTGTCACTTTGTTCCCCGAAGCCAGTGTCATCTGTAAAAAATATGAAAATAACAAACAAACAATATACTCCCTGATCCACAGAAATCCACGAGTGTCTCACGACGATCTCCCGTGGGGAACGGCAGCATCAGCTGATGCGACCACTATCTAGGGGCTCCAGGAATGCAATGACGGGAGGAAGGTATCCATCCGCACTGTATTCCTCCACCGCTGTAAAAAAAATAGTCCCTAGTCTCAATTTTGGCATTGCTGTGTGAGAAATTTCCCACGCAGCAATTGCCATAAAGTGAGACTCTGAACTATAGTAACCTCTCAGTGATGCACTGCAGGAGCCATTGTCTCCTGTTAGTGTGTCACTAAGGGTCCTATAGAGCAGTAACATCACCCGATGTCACTGTTCTATAGGAGAGATCGTCGTGGGACACTCGTTATTAATTGGACTATGGCAGACAGGTAGTATACGGTTTATTATTTTACGCTTTTTGCAGGTGCTGAAGTATGGTAAGTATGGTTAAATGAAGAATATTAAAATACTTTTTTCTGGCTGTGTCTTTATTTATTTTTTTAACTCTTTCACTACACTAGGATTAATAATGGATAGGCGTCTTATTAACGCCTCTCCATTATTAACCCGGCTTAATGTCACCTTACAATAGCAAGGTGACATTAACCCCTTATTACCCCATATCCTACCACTACACGGGAGTTGGAAGAGAGGGGCTAAGTGCCGGAATTTGCGCATCTTACAGATGCGCCATTTCTGGGGCGGCTGCGGACTGGTATTTGTAGCCGGGGGGCCAATATCCATGGCCCCTCTCTAGGCTATGAATATCAGCCCGCAGCTGTCTGCGTAGCCTTTCTGGCTATAAAATATAGGGGACCCCACGTCATTTTTTGGGGGGATCACCATATTTTTATAGCCAGTAAAGGCTACGCAGGCAGTTGTGGGCTGATATTCATAGCAGGCTACAAATATTGGCCTGCCGTCGGCTTCCCCCTCTGGCGAAGAAAATTGCGCGGGAACCCACAGCGTTTTTTTCTGTTTTTTTTTTCTTTTCTTTTTTTTAAATTAGACGCTCATTAAGGCCTCTTTCACTCTTGCATCGGTACGGGTCCGTCGTTATGCGTCAGGCCAACATACCGACACACGTTGTGAAATTTGTGCACAACGTGGGCAGCGGATGCAGTTTTCCAATGCATCCGCTGCCCCTTCTGAAGTCCGGGGAGGAGGGGGCGGAGTTTCGGCCGAGCATGCGCGGTAGAAAATGGCGGACGCGACGGACAAAAAAGTTCACTTGAATGTTTTTTCGTGCCGATGGTCCGCCAAAACACGACGGATCCATTGCACGACGGATGTGACGTGTGGTCATCCGTCGCTAATACAAGTCTATGGGTAAAAAACAAAGTGACAAGTGATGGTGAGTATGCACTCTATGTTATATGTAGTATGTATGTAGTATGCATGTATGTAGCATGTATGTTGTATGTATGTATGTAGTATGTATGAAGTATGTATGTATGTATGTAGTATGTATGTAGTATGTACAGTATGTAGTATGTATGTAGCATGTATGCAGTATGTATGTTGTATGCATGTTGTATGTATCTAGTATGTTGTATGTATGTTGTATGTATGTATGTAGTATGTATGTTTGTGTTGCTTTTTTTTACATTCAACACATTAGCCGGATGATGGGACTACTACTGCCCCATCATTGGCTAATGTGTCAATCACTGCCATTGTAGCAGGCATAGCCCGATGGGACTTGTAGTCCTATTGGATGATGCCTGCACACAAACACCCCCGAGAGGCCTGCACAGACCCCCAAGAGTCCCGCACAGACCCCCGAGAGGCCCATACAGACCCCTGGCTGGACACTCAGACCCCCGAGAGGCCCGTACAGATCCCCGGCAGGCCACACAGACCCCGGCATGCCGCACAGACCCCCAAGAGGGCCGTACAGACCCCCGACAGGCCCACACAGACCCCTGGCAGCCCCCACAGGCCCCCAAGAGGCCCGTAGAGACCCCCCACGGTCCCACACAGACACGCAGTCTCCGCCCACGCACCGCCCACACTCTTCCCTCCTCCGGAACTGGATGTGCAAGGAAAGAAAGGGTTTATTTTCATTCCGATATTTGTGTCCCATTGACTTGCATTGGTTTTCGGTATCGGTATTGGCAATATCAGATATTTTTTTGATATCGGCCGATCCAATCCGATCCCGATATTTCCCGATATCGGAAGGTATCGCTCAACACTACTAAACAGTGAACAATAAATGTAAGGCTAAAAGATAAAAAAGAGATTTCAAATCATAGTCGAAACTATATCTTAAGTTTTACCAATGGGTGACTAACTTTTCTGCATACTTTATATACAAATTAAAAAAAAAATCAATTAACCCCTTGAGGGGTTGATTCACTCAGCTGCTTTCAGAAGTAGACACATGAACATTTCTTAAACCATATATAGTATAAACCATAGCAGGGTTCAGCAAAACAAACATGGCCTTTCTGGTATAACGGCAAAACAAAATATAAATCACAGCAAGTCCTTATATCTGAGGCGTTCACCAACCCAGACCACCATATGACTTCAGCTTCTCCTGGAGTCATGTCTGAAGATTTTCCACTCCAAACATACACACAGAGAAAAAAACAGTGGCTGCACATTTAACTCCCCAGCCACTCCCTTGAGGTGAAGATATGGTGAGTAGTAGTCCCGGAAAAACCCAGTCCCTTATAATTTCTGGTTAACCCTTTCAGCACATAGCTGGAGAGAAACTGAGGGGTTTCAAATCACAGAAGAAAGCAATCTTCATGACTAGGGTTGAGCGAAACGGATCGTTCATTTTCAAAAGTCGCCGACTTTTGGCAAAGTCGGGTTTCATGAAACCCGACCCGATCCCTGTGTGGGGTCGGCCATGCGGTACGCGAATTTCGCGCCAAAGTCGCGTTTCGTATGACGCGCTTGGCGCGATTTTTTCAGCCAATGAAGGAGCGTGGGCAGAGTGAGAGAGAGAGAGAGAGAATAAAAAAAAAAAAATTCCCATTGACTTTGCATTGGGTTTCGTGTTTCGGTCGAACCCTGACTTTTCGCCATAATCGGCCGATTTCACTCGACTCGACTTTAGAGATAGTCGGGTTTCGCGAAACCTGACTCGACCCTAAAAAAGTCAAGGTCGCTCAACCCTATTCATGACACGTCTCTCCTCACATACAGTGTCAGTGACCCTGTCACACCCCCAAGGCGGTTTGCACCTTCATTACCAAGCCAAATTTTACAATTTTGCCCATTGTTACTTTATGAGGCAATAACTCTGGAAAGCTTCAACGGATCCTACTGATTCTGTGACTGTTTTTTTTTTTGTCACATATTGTACTTCATGATATTGGTAACATTTCTTTGCTATAACTTATGTCTATTTGTAAAAAAAATGGAAATTTGGTTTTCAATTTTTCAAACGTTTAATTTGTATGCCCTTTAGTCAGAGAGTATTGTCACACAAAATAGTTAATAACTAGCATTTACCACATGTCTACTTTACATCAGCACAATTTTTAAAACATATTTTTTTGTTACAAAGTTATAAGAGCTAAAAGTTGACAAATGATTTCTAATTTTTGTTCATCAAAAATTTATAATAACCATTTTTTTAGAGACAACATTACATTTAAAGTGACTTTAAGGGGTCTATATGACAGAAAATATCCAAAAGTGACACCATTCTAAAAACTGCACCCACTCACGATGCGCAAAACCACATTCAAGAAGTTGATTAATCATTCAGGTGCTTCACAGGAATTTTTGGAATGTTGAAGGAAAAAATGAAAAAAAAAATTGTTTTTCACAAAAATGTCATTTTAGACCATTTTTTAAAATTTTCATAAGGGTAACAGGCAGCAAATAATGGACCCCAAAATTTATTGTGCAATTTCTTCCAAGAGCGCCATTTGACATTTTGAATGCAAAATTTGCTGGAATAATTAGTGGACGCCATGTTGAATTTGGAGACCTCTTGATGTGCCTAAACAGTGGAAACTCCCAAGTGACAACATTTTGGAAACTAAACCCTTAAGGGAACCTATCTATATGTATGATGAGCACTTTTAACCTCCAAGTGCATGACAGAAGTTTATAACATTGAACCGTGAAAATAAAAAAAACACATTTCTCCAAAATGTTTTTTAGCCCCAAATTTTGCATTTTCACAAAGATAACAGGAGAAATTGCACTGTAAAGTTTGTTGTGCAATTTCTCTTTAGTACACAGATACCCCATATATGGAGGAAAACTACTGTTTGAGCGCATGGTAAGGCTTGGAAGGGAAGGAACGCCATTTGACTTTTTGAAAGCACAATTTTCTGGAATAATTAGCAGACAGCATGTTGCGTTTGGTGAGCCCCTGATGTGCCTAAACAGTGGAAATCTGCACAAGTGCAGATCTCCTACTTTACACTGATGAGGTGCAAAGACCCTGAAACACGTGTTTACTAATAGAGTGTAAGGCTTTTTATCCTCAGTCATGTGGAAAGACTCGTTAAAGGGTTGATATTCGATTTTAGGATTGCTACGTCCAATACTTGGCTCTAGAGCTCTAGTCCTGTTCCTCTCTGAAGAGGATATTTGCATACAAAATATGGATATTGAAAATGTCGAAAATACCCTGGAGGGTTCAACCATAACTCCCAAGCAGCATGCCCGCTGTCTTGGGGTCATATTCGACACCAAACTTTTCTTTACTCCCTATATCCAATCACTCACTCGCTCTTGTCAACTGCTTCTTAAAAACATCTCCAGAATCCGACCTTTTCTCACCTTTGAAACTGCTAAGACTCTTACTGTCGCTCTTATTCATTCCCGTCTGAACTACTGCAACTCTCTTCTGATCGGCCTCCCTCTTACCAAACTTTCTCCTCTCCAATCCATCTTGAATGAAGCAGCCAGGGTCATATTTCTGTCCAGCCGCTTCACCGATGCCTCCATCTTGTGCCAGTCATTACACTGGCTACTCATCTCTCTCACCCACAAAGCTCTCCACACTTCTGCACCACCTTGTATCTCCCCTCTCATCTTTGTCTTTCGCCCTACATGTGCCCTCCGTTCTACAAATGACCTAAGACTAACATCCCCTGTAATCTGAACCTCGCACCTCCGTCTCCAAGACTTCTCTCGTGCTGCGCCAGCTCTCTGGAATGCACTTCTCCAGACGATCAGACTGATACCTAGCCCTGACCTATTCAAGCACGCTTTGAAAATCCATTTCTTCAAACAAGCCTACCACATCAACTACTCAGTAAACTAACTTTGCCCTGTTCCCTCCTTCCAAATATTACTCTGAATCTGCACCCTACTATTCATCTGTCTCCACACCCTCCATGCACACGATAACTGCACTTGATACTTGACTATTGCACTTAAACACACGGGCTGATGACCGGATCATGCAGCTTTGTATGAAAATCCCTGTTTATTATAATTGCCAGACCTGAAATAACAAGCACTCTTCACCTATTGTGTCCCCCCATTTCCTTGTAGATTGTAAGCTTGCGAGCAGGGACCTCACTCCTAATGTCACTGTTTAAATTGTCTTAACTTGTATTTAATTTATTGTCTGTACATGTCCCCCCTTATTGTAAAGTGCTACGGAATTTGTTGGCGCTATATAAATAAAAATTATTATTATTATTATATTATGGAAGATATGCCAATTTTTCTATTATAATTTTTCTTTATATTAGCTTCACTCCTAGCTTAGACATATAAACATAAAAAAAAAACACTGATCAAAATACTTCCTTTTTTTTGGACAAGCTCATAGACTTTCTAGTAAGCCTCTATAATGTTCATTCAGTGACTAAGGTCAAACTTGTTTTTTTATACGTTTCTTGACAAATTTTTATAAAAACTAGATGGGGCTTAAGGGTAGATAGGTGGCTTTTGGCAGTTTGATAATTTTACCAATATTTATGCATAAAATTTGCATTTGATGGATGAGATGGAAGAGGTCAAAATGTTCCAAGAAAGACTAAAAAGGTTATTTTAATCATTCAGTACAATGGTAACTATGGGGTGCAGTGTTCTGTCCTTGCCATAAGAGCCAGGAAGGTGTCAAGCCTGTCTCCCCATTCAAAGATTTGTTGACGGAGAGAGAAAAAATATCATTATTATTATAATAATACAATGACCCTTCTTGTACCCAGGAAAAGTAATGATCAAGGTTTAAAGGGAATCTGCAACCAGGGAAAATGCTATTTACCTGCAAATATACAGTTACATAGTAACATAGTTAGTAAGGCCGAAAAAATACATTTGTCCATCCAGTTCAGCCTATATTCCATCATAATAAATCCCCAGATCTACGTCCTTTTACAGAACCTAATAATTGCATGATACAATATTGTTCTGCTCCAGGAAGACATCCAGGCCTCTCTTGAACCCCTCGACTGAGTTCGCCATCACCACCTCCTCAGGCAAGCAATTCCAGATTCTCACTGGCCTAACAGTAAAGAATCCTCTTCTATGTTGGTGGAAAAACCTTCTCTCCTCCAGACGCAAAGAATGCCCCCTTGTGCCCGTCACCTTCCTTGGTATAAACAGATCCTCAGCGAGATATTTGTATTGTCCCCTTATATACTTATACATGGTTATTAGATCGCCCCTCAGTCGTCTTTTTTCTAGACTAAATAATCCTAATTTCGCTAATCTATCTGGGTATTGTAGTTCTCCCATCCCCTTTATTAATTTTGTTGCCCTCCTTTGCACTCTCTCTAGTTCCATTATATCCTTCCTGAGCACCGGTGCCCAAAACTGGACACAGTACTCCATGTGCGGTCTAACTAGGGATTTGTACAGAGGCAGTATAATGCTCTCATCATGTGTATCCAGACCTCTTTTAATGCACCACATGATCCTCTTTGCCTTGGCAGCTGCTGCCTGGCACTGGCTGCTCCAGGTAAGTTTATCATTAACTAGGATCCCCAAGTCCTTCTCCCTGTCAGATTTACCCAGTGGTTTCCCGTTCAGTGTGTAATGGTGATATTGATTCCTTCTTCCCATGTGTATAACCTTACATTTATCATTGTTAAACCTCATCTGCCACCTTTCAGCCCAAGTTTCCAACTTATCCAGATCCATCTGTAGCAGAATACTATCTTCTCTTGTATTAACTGCTTTACATAGTTTTGTGTCATCTGCAAATATCGATATTTTACTGTTAATTTGGAGGTACATACTACTACAATGCAGCTGGATGCTTGATTGAATGTGAAACTATGGGGTGAAAATGATCTTTTTCCCTTCCAGGAGCTGCCAACATTTAGTCATGGGGCAATCACGGAAAGTCTACAGTCACCGCTCACTATACTGTGAGCACACCCCGCCACTTTGATTGACAGTTTGCTCTGCGCAGATGCGCTGCACAGCCACTGTCAAGTGATGGGTGGTGCCATTCACAGTATAGCGATAGGTGCTGAGAGTGGCGACTGTAGCCTCTCCTCTGCACTGTGCTCCTATGACTGATAGCCACCGGCTCCTGGGAGGATATAAGTTCATTTTCTTCCAGTAGCCGCTCTTTCAGTTTGGCTAGGGTCACAAAACCCTTCTTCTCTCATCCGAAAACATCGGTCCGATTATGCTAAACACACTCTGATTACAGTTTGATTCAATTTTTTTTTTCGGATGTGGAGGATAAAATAAAAAGTTTCTCCAATTGCTCCATTCAGTCTGTCCGTAAAAATCTTGGATCCGAGTGTGGTCTAGTTTTTTTCACAGTCTCATAGACGTGAATGGAAAAGTGCGTTCCGATTATCAGAGGCATCTATTGCAGGCTGCAATATTTTTACTCGGACTATTGGGTTCAAGGGAAAAATCTTACATGTGCACAGCCTCATTACACAACACAGGGACGAGTGCTATCCGTCAAAGCCATGGATAGCACGCGTCCTTTTTTTGGGTCGTGTGCACGAGCCCTTACGTGGCCGGGGAGCATTGTAACACTATTTACATGCAGGTATTTAGCGTTTTCCAAAGTGACAGGTTTCTTTTCATAGTTTGATGACTTTACCATTTGCAGTGCAGATAGTTCATGCTTGATATATTAGTGCTCTTATGTATTTTTACATTTTTTTTTTAATTAGTAGCTAGAATACAAACCGAGAGAATAAATTAATAGATTGCGCATACGAAGTAATAGGCAATTTCCTTTTCAGGGAAACAAATATCAGTCGTTTTATTGTATAGAAAATGCATTTTCATCAGGAGAAGAAATAAATCAGATGCGAAATCCTGCATCAACTATGCAGCTTAATTAGTGCCATCTAGGATTGTTACATCTCAAGGCTAAAGTGGTCTCAAATTATAGCAAACCTCTCACCTTCACCTTCCTCCGTGCGTTTGTACTTTATGTATTTTATATTACCCTGCGTGACCTGAGTTATCTCACGACGTGAGGTGGGCTTTCTCATAAACATTCATATTATCGCGGCAGGCTTGGCTGAAGAACTCTGTTCTTGGTACACACAATATATAAGACAGGTCAAACATTTTGCAACTTTGCATAAAATCAACTTCACTAAAATGTCATCTCGCTTTCTACGTATCAATTTTTTATATGTTTACTGCAAACCTGGTTTTAATTATTCAGCGTCAAATGATTTCCAAATACTCACAAGACATTTGGTAAAAATTATTGCGTTTGGCCTTTGACATTCTAGTCGAGTCTGATACTTCTGCTTCTCTTCTACTTTACATATCCCCTGTACATAATAAACCACCACTTACCGTACATTATGATAAACTGAAGACCAAGAGCCCCCAACCTGTTGCCTTATATAAAAAGTTCTAGAAAAAGAACCATGTAAGATAGGTTTCAACATTCACCATAAAGGCATATCAGGACATTATTAAGCCGGTTTATAAACCAGACAACCCGTTTTAAAGAGGTTTCTGAGCCGGGACAGGAGGGTATGTATGTGTAAGGGGTTACAGATGATAGCCTATACCCTTCATCTGCTTCTAAGTCCTTGAATGTCTGATATATACATATATACAGTTTGCATGGTATTTTGGAAATGAAACCCTCAGCAGACTGGAGAGGACTCTGATGTGCAAGTAAGTGAACCAACAAATGCGCAAACAAAGGGACAATGTATTTATGTGACAGAGGGCCAGGGTGTGCCAGTATTGCCATCCTCTGCCACGACTACCCCCCTGGACCCCATTACATATGCGTTATGCATATTCCCGACTAAGCCTCATCTAGCGGGCATGGCCTCGCTCCATACACTTGTGTTGAACAAGGCCCTGCCCCATCTAGTGACGTGGCTGTTCAGTAGGCATGGCTGACTTAAAGGCGCAATCTTCCTCCATACAAGTGTATAGAAGTGCTGCCCCCACTGACTGGGAGTATAAAGCATCAGAAACTGATGAATCCCAGTTTCAACAGTGAGTGTGCTGGGGAATTCACACAGAGGGACTGCAGACTTATCGAATTTGGAAAGGACAACCCATTTGAAAATATGATATCAAATATAAAGAAATAAAGTTTACACTAAAATGTTCAAGCATAAACAATAAAATATGTATAGCAGAGCTAACCAAATCGATTCATTGACATTTTTAGGAATTCGTCAAGTATGGCTAAATTGAACAATTTGCGATTTGCCTAACGCAAATCACCTAAAATTCTCACTGTCATTTTACACATTGCAGAAGATGACATCAGACAGGGAAGTTTCACCTGGCGTTGGAAACGGCCAGGCAGGCTACCTTTATAATGCTTTGCAGCTATCACATCACATGATGTCACGCAGCCAATTAGGATTAAGTATAATAGCCTGTATAAAAGCAGAGGTAGGGAATGCAACTGATGCTTTGCGGTGAATTTGAATAGCGAGATTACCTTAAATCTCACAACTTTCCCATAGAGATAGGGAGAGAAAACCATAAAACACTGAAGAAATTGTACATATAGTGGGTGACAGTACAGCAAGTGAAGAGGATAACTGTTTATCCATAGCCATATATGTTAAGGTCACTTTGACATTACTAAAGGTGTGTTTGCATTGAAGAGTTTTAAAGGGATTGGAGACAGTCCTAGGAGACCTCAGAGTGTCCTATTCATCTTTTCAGGGCAATGGGAGGCTTGAGACTATATATAAGGTTTCACCAGTCTGGTGTCTCACTGGTTGGGCTCAGTCCTTTTGTCTTCCCTTCTTCACTCTGAGGTCAACATTGACACATGGCAAGATTTTAATATTAGACAGTGTAGGACTGTCCCTATCAGAGTTACCTTGACGTGGTGGGATGGCTTTTGTGCTATTTTTTGATCAAAAAACAGTATTACTAAAATAAAAACTCTGTTATTTAAATGAACTTTTGCTTTTTTACTTAGTTACATCAGGGTTTTTGCTTACTTTTTTCTCTTGTAGGTTTCAATGGGAGGCATTGCAGTACTTTTGATAAAAGGAAAATTGATTAATCACAAATCAATTTATTATTTTTCTTAGCAAAACTGACTAAATCACATTTTAAAAGATGTGCTCATCTCTTCTGTATAATTAACATACTCTATTACAAATATCCATCGTATAAGGGATAATTTATCAATCACTGGGGGTCCAACTACTGGACCGGGGCTCTGAAGAGCACCATGTGAATGGAGCAGTGGTCTATCATGCACACTGGTGCAGGGCCGGCTCCAGGTTTTCATGGGCCCTGGGCGAAAGAGCCCTGGTGGGCCCCTTTAACACATACCACAATTCATAATGTATGGATACGGGAGAGAAATATAGATACAGTATAATACCAAAGATTTCACTTACTTCTTACATTACATGAGTGATATCTATTGTGCATTCTACATTAGCTCAGAAACCGGACAGTATAGTCCTCTATACAGAATAATGAGCCCCATATATTGCTCCAAACAGAATAATGAGCCCAATATTATGCTCCATACAGAATAATGAGCCTCATATAATGCTCCATAGAGTATAATAGGCACCACAGAGTACTCCATACAGAATAAGCCCCATATATTGCTCTATACGGAATTGACACCATATAATGCTCCATACAGTATAGTGAGCCACATATAATTCTCCATACAGTATATGATGGGACCCATCTATTGCTCGATATATAATGGGCCTCATATAATGCTCCATACAGTATATGATCGGCCTCATACAGTATACTGAGTCCCATATATTGCTCCATGCAGAATGGGCCCCATATGATGCTCCTTACAGAATGGGTCCCATATAATGCTCCAAAAATAATTGGCCCCATAAGATGCTCCATGTATAATGGGCCCCATATAATGCTCCATATATAATTGGCCATATAAAATGCTCCATATATAATTAGTCCCATAAGATGCTTCATATATTATTGGCCCTATATACTGCTCCATATGTAATTGGCCCCATAATATGCTCCATATGTAATTGGCCCCATATACTGCTCCATATTGAATTGGCCACATAAGATGCTCCATATTAAATTGGCCCCATATAATGCTCCCTATAGAATTGGCTTCATAAGATACTCCCTATATTATTGGCCCCATAAGATGCTCCCTATATTATTGGCCCCATAAGATACTCCATATAGAATTAGCCCAATATAATGCTCCATATATGGGCCCCTTCTGTTGGTCCCCATATATTGCTCCAAATATAAAAAAAAAATGAAATACTCACCTCTCGTTGCTTGACGCTGCGCTGCTCTAGACTCCTCAGCGTCGGCGTCATCCTGCTCTCTTTGCTGTGACTGCTCAGGCAGAGGGCGCGCACTGGTGACGTCATCGCGCCCTCTGACCTGAACGTCACAATCAGAGGATGGAAGACGCTGCAGTGCTGGAACCGAGAGAGGTAAGTATCGCAAGTCCTGGGGCCCAGAGCAGGCGGGGGGTCCACTCGCGGGGGCCGGCACTATAGCGCGCCAGTGTCTCCGATGGCGAGTGGGCCCGCTGCCTGCTCAGGGCCCCGGTACTTGCCCAGGTGCGCCGGGTGCTGACGCCGGCCCTGCAAAGGTGCTCCATTCATTCTTATGGGATCATCGAAGAACAATGTATAAAAGCATAACCCTATCTCTGGCGCTCCCATAAAAAAATTTATGAAGCCACAGTTATTAGGAATGACCACTGCTCCATTTACATAGGTCTCTTGGGATCAGTGGCGTTCCAGTGTTTGGGCCCCTAGTGACCAGGAAGTTATCCCATACACTATGGAAAGGGGATAAATTGCAAGCTTGGGAATACCCATTTAACTACCAATCATTAGTCTTGGAGTATTTATGATAAACGAGCCATCTGATCATCTCCATTAATAATGAGTTGGGATGACATTCATTGTAAGTAGCATATATTAAATGGCCACAGAGTAAATATGCATATGAGGGATCTGTAGATGATCTATACAATATTTATATTTTATATCAATACATTTCATCTTTACTCATCAATAGCAAAGGAAACATTAACATTTACAGCTGATTTCCTTCCATCGAGAGCCAGTTTAATTTATTCTCATCCCTTCATGTTTCTGTGGTTGCAATCCTGGGCTGTGGTCTTTGTTCACTTATTCTGAGAAACACCAATATGTTGTAATTGTGTATACAGAATAAGCCCACCCATACTTGCTGATGGTATCCACTAGTGTCCTTAAACATTTCTTATGTCACTCCTGGTGAGGTAGATCTTCTAAGCCCCTTGGTTTGGATTAGCAGCTGTTTTGCAGCATGGACACATGGTGTTGGTGCAGCAGAGTGATATAGATGGAACAGCAGAGGTTGTTGTGGTAGAATGGTAAGTCGAGGAACAAGCTGGAACCAAGGGATCCGAAGATGCTGGGTTGACGTTACAGCAACAGGTGTAGCAGAGCTATAATCCACAAGGAAGCAGAGAAGACTCATAGTTGAAAAACTGGTGAAGCAGAGCAGATGTACACAGTAGATCCAGAAGCAGAGCTGGCCTGGTGAAGTAGCAGAGTTAACACAACGTTGAGCAATCGGATAAGCAAAATTTAGTTGGATAAGTGGTTTAAAGGCAGATTTAGCCCAGTGGAGAAGAGAGTAACTTAGCAATATCAAAGCTCAATATATAATAAAAAGTCCAATGCAGAGCTGGCTTAATGATATGACAGAGCTCAGTAAGCGATACAGCGATGCTGAGTATGACAGAGAAGCAGTGCATGCTAGCTGCATTGATGCCAACTACCCGAATACTCATGCTGCATTACAGGCCTGAGAAAGCCAATAAAGTCTGAGAGAATTACATCATAGGAACATTATGGCAACCCGACATGTAAAATGGCAGAAGGAGCTGAGAAAGGATTCTCTTCACATGTCTACACAGGGGTTAAAAGGTGAAGGGCAGGACAATACCTGGGTTCTTGGAAATGGGGTAACTTGCACCAAGCCTGTTCATGGTAGCCATTTTGCAGCTGCCAGGTGACCACATACAATGCCATTGCTTATGTTCCACACTGTTTTCCTGGCTTCCCATCCTGACAGGGGATGTCACATGACTGCTGTAACCAATCTGTGATCTATATTATTATTATTTATTAATAATAATAATAATAATTATTTATATAGCGCCAACATATTCTGCAGCACTTTACAATCAAGCAGGGACATGTACATTAATAAATTCGGTACGAGTTAAGACAATTTAAACAGTGACATTGGGAGTGAGGTCCCAGCTCGTAAGCTTACAATCTACAAGGAAATGGGGGGACACAATAGGTGAAGAGTGCTCGTTATTTCAGGTCTGACAATTATAATAAATAGGGATTTGCATACAAAGCTGCATGATCCGGTCATCAGCCCGTGTGTTTAAGTGCAATAATCAAGTATCAAGTGCAGTTATCATGTGTATGGAGAGTGTGGAGACAGTTAAATACTAGGGTGCAGATTCAGAGTAATATTTGGAAGGAGGGAACAGGGCAAAGTTAGTTTACTGAGTAGTTGATGTGGTAGGCTTGTCTGAAGAGATGGGTTTTCAAAGCGCGCTTGAATAGGTCAGGGCTAGGTATCAGTCTGATCGTCTGGGGAAGTGCATTCCAGAGAGCTGGCGCAGCACGAGAGAAGTCTTGGAGACTGAGGTGCGAGGTTCGGATTACAGGGGATGTTAGTCTTAGGTCATCTGTAGAATAGAGGGCACGTGTAGGGCGATAGACAGAGATGAGAGAGGAGATATAAGGCGGTGCAGAACTGTGGAGAGCTTTGTGGGTGAGAGAGATGAGTTTAAAATGGACCCTGTAGCGAATGGGTAGCCAGTGTAATACTGGCACAAAATGGAGGCATCGGTGAAGCGGCTGGTCAGAAATATGACTCTGGCTGCAGCATTCAAGATGGATTGGAGAGGACAAAGTTTGGTAAGAGGGAGACTAATCAGAAGAGAGTTGCAGTAGTCCAGACGGGAATGAACAAGAGTGACAGTAAAGGTACCGTCACATTAAGCGACGCTGCAGCGATCCAGACAACGATCCCGATCGCTGCAGCGTCGCTGTGTGGTCGCTGGAGAGCTGTCACACAGACAGCTCTCCAGCGACCAACGATGCCGGTCCCCTGGTAACCAGGGTAAACATCGGGTTACTAAGCGCAGGGCCGCGCTTAGTAACCCGATGTTTACCCTGGTTACCAGCGTAAATGTAAAAAAAAAAAAAACACTACATACTTACCTTCCGCTGTCTGTCCTCCGGTGCTGTGCTTCTCTGCACTGCCTGTGAGCGCCAGCCGGAAAGCACAGCGGTGACGTCACCACAGTCACCGCTGTGCTCTGCTTTCCGGCTGGCCGGCGCTCACAGTGCAGAGAAGCACAGCGCCGGAGGCAGACAGCGGAAGGTAAGTATGTAGTGTTTGTTTTTTTACGTTTACGCTGGTAACCTGGGTAAACATCGGGTTACTAAGCGTGGCCCTGCGCTTAGTAACCCGATGTTTACCATCGTTACCAGTGAAGACATCGCTGAATCGGCGTCACACACACCGATTCAGTGATGTCTGCAGGGAGTCCAGCGACGAAACAAAGTTCTGGACTTTCTGTGCCGACCAACGATGGCACAGCAGGATCCTGATCACTGCTGCCTGTCAAACTGAACGATATCGCTAGCCAGGACGCTGCAACGTCACGGATCGCTAGCGATATTGTTCAGTGTGAAGGTACCTTAAGAGTCTTAGCAGTTTCAACGGTGAGAAAAGGTCGGATTCTGGAGATGTTTTTAAGATGCAGGTGACAGGAGCGAGTGAGTGATCGGATATAGGGAGTAAAGGAAAGTTCGGTGTCGAATATGACCCCAAGACAGCGGGCATGCTGCTTGGGAGTTATGGTTGAACCCTCCAGGGTAATTTCAATGTTGGGTAGAGTGAGGTTATTAGAAGGGAGAAACACAAAAAGTTCAGTTTTGGAGAGATTTAGTTTCAGGTAGAGGGTGGACATGATGTTAGAGACAGCAAACAGACAATCCTTGGTATTTTGAATTAGGGTAGGGGTGATGTCGGGGAAGAAGTGTATAATTGGGTGTTATCAGCATAGAGATGATACTGTAACCCAAATCTGCTGATTGCTTGTCCAATAGGGGCAGTGTATAGAGAGAAAAGGAAGAGGCCTAGGACGGAGCCCTGCGGAACCCCGATAGTAAGGGGACGAGGAGAGGAAGAGGAGCCGGCAAAAGATACAGTGAAGGAGCGGTCAGAGAGGTAGGAGGAGAACCAGGAGAGGGCTGTGTCCTTGAGGCCTATAGAGCGGAGCATGGTGAGAAGGAGCTGGTGATCCACAGTGTCAAATGCAGCAGAGAGATGCGGGAGAATCAGCAGAGAGCAATGACCTTTGGATTTTTCTGTTATTAGATCATTAGAGACTTTAGTGAGGGCAGTTTCAGTGAAGTGTAAAGAGCGAAAACCAAATTGTAAGGGGTCAAGAAAAGAGTTACCCGAGAGATAGCGGATTAGACGGGAGTGGACCAAGCGTTCCAGGAGTTTAGAGATGAAGGAAAGGTTAGAGACAAGTCTGTAGTTAGCAGTGCAGTTCTGGTCCAGGGATGGCTTTTTAAGTAAAGTGGTTATGATGGCATGTTTAAATGAGGAGGGAAAGATACCTGAATATAGAGAGAGGTTAAATATTTTAGTCAGGTGAGTGGTGACCACTGGTGAGAGAGACTGCAGGATATGTGAAGGAATGGGGTGGGTCACTGTTGCAGGTTGTAGGCCGAGCAGAAGCGAGGAGCTTGGAAACTTCTTCTTCTGAAACAGGCTCAAAGATGTCTAGTGAGCTTGAGGTGCGGCAAGGAAGGGGATCCATGCACTGAGGAGATTGCGTTGAGATATTCTGATGGATGTCGTTGATTTTTTCTAAGTGGCCAGATCCTCACCGCTGAGGTTGGTGATGGGGGCCTGTACTTTAGGATTCAGGAGGGAGTTTAAGGTTTCAAAAAGTCATTTTGGGTTGTTGGATAGTGAGGTGATGAGGGTGGTGAAGTAGGATTGTTTGGCCAGATAAAGGGCAGAGTTATAGGTTTTGAGCATGAACTTATAGTGGATGAAGTCTTCTGCTAAGAGAGATTTTCTCCATTGCCGCTCTGCACACCTTGAGCAACGCTGAAGAAAGCGTGTTTGCATTGTGTGCCAGGGCTGCCGTTGTCTCTGTCTGGTCTTTCTGCGTGTAGAAGGTGCTGCTTCGTCCAGGGCATTCTTCAGTGTATTATTGAAGTGTGACAGTGCCAAGTCTGGACAGGAGAGGGAGGAGATGGGGGCTAAAGATGTGTGGAGGTTGTCCACAAGCTGCTGGGTATTAATGGTACGGTGGTGGTATTAGTGGTAAGGTAACCAATCAGCATTCACTGATTTACTGCAACAGTGATGTTCTCTTAGAGCCAGAAGAACCAGTTTTCCTTCTGTCTCAGACAGAATGTAATCACTGAAGCCCATCAGTGACTCCTGATGGGCTGCAGCAGTCACGTGACTTGACCAGTCAAAAAAGGAAAGGAGGAGATCGCTGGGAAAAATGGGCAGTGGTGTGGAGCAACTGTGAAGATCCAATAAGTGAGTCTCTGCTTTATACTTGTAAGCCTATCATGAGCCAGTTTGTAAAATAAATATATTAATGGACATCCCCTTTAAGACCCAAAAGTCATGCATCCCTGAGGGATAAATGAATTGTGTGAACACTTACTTCCTATTCACTACTATGGCATTTAGCTGCTTCGGTAAAGGTGTAAACTGAGTTGTGGTGGGTATAACTCTGAGATCCACAATCTTTCCAGGGTCAAATGTTCTGCAGGAATTCCCAGTTCATCTTATAGGTGCCCTAAATAGACCCCTGTCTGTCCTGTCCCTGTGTATACACTCCTTTACTGAAGACGGTCTATCATACATCAACCTAACTCACTCCCCATGGATATAACCACAGACCTAATGCAAAATAATAAAGCAATGTAATATCAGGTCTGATTATTCTGGTAAATGGCTTCCTTTATAATGCTCAATTGTTTTATGTTCCGAGCGAGACTTAGTGATCTATGGCCGAGACTGCTGTCCATTTTCCCATAGATCCGATTTTTTTTTTTGTTTGCTCTAATCACCTCCTACAGTAAATTAAGGAGGCTCATTGTCGGTCCAAAGACCAAGGCTGGACAGAGACAGAGACAAAGGGAGGGTGGCAGCATCCAAATATAGCCAGGGGTCTGCATTGTCATTTCTTACCCACACTGCGGTCGTAAACTGTCCGCCGCTTCCTATTTATAGTGTATGTTAATATATGGTTTCCTTCTGAAGAATGCTATATAACTAATTTGCTCTTACAGTATCTCTGTTCTAGATTTATAGTATATCCTCCGCAGCACAAGTTTCTTGTTGCTTTCTTGTTTTATCATATTAACAGTTTTATGTTTAAAGGGACTCTGTCACCCCCTCCAGCCGTTAGAAACTAAAAGAGCCACCTTGTGCAGCAGTAATGCTGCATTCTGACAAGGTGGCTCTTTTAGTTATTGGTGCAGTCAAAGCAGAAATAAAGCGTTTTATAATTTTGCCAAAATACCCGTCTTTAGTCCTGGAGGCAGGTCTTAACCCCCCTGCTGCACACGCCACACTGCCGTCACTCAAGGCTTCTTCGGCGCCGGGTGCCGCCCCCTCCGTGCTGTTTTCAAATCAAATCCGGTGCCTGCGCTGTTTTGCTCTGCCTGGGGCAGGTGCAGTGAGTGCTGCCCGTCTGACCTCAGATGCAGTCTCGCAGACTGCGCCTGTGCGGCCACCCAGCTTGTGAATCCCAGCCCCGCACTGTGCATAATGCATAACACACTGCAGGGCTGGGATTCACAAGCTGAGTGGCCGCACAGGCGCGGTCTACGAGACTGCATCTGAGGTCAGACGGGCAGCGCTCTCTGTGCCTGCCCCGGGCAGAACAAAACAGCGCAGGCGCCGGATTTGATTTGAAAACAGCGCGAAGGGGGCGGCACCCGGCGCCAAAGAAGCCTTGAGTGACGGCAGTGTGGCGTGTGCAGCAGGTGGGTTAAGACCTGCCTCCAGGACTAAAGACAGGTATTTTTGCGAAATTATAAAACACTTTATTTCTGCTTTGACTGCACCAATAACTAAAAGAGCCACCTTGTCAGAATGCAGCATTACTGCTGCACAAGGTGGCTCTTTTAGTTTCTAACGGCTGGAGGGGGTGACAGAGTCCCTTTAATTATTTCATATATTATTTAGAAATAAAAAGAACAGTTATTTACCTATTTCGTCACCCTCCAGTGATTCATTGCACTAAAATGCATTGTCTATTCCAATGCAAATTAGGCTTGCAAGTGCACCCAATACACTTGCAGTACTCGACTCCTCTTCGCATCACTCTGCCTGTGCCATCCTCACCCCAACTTTTTGATTGACAGCAGAGACGAAGGACCGACCGCATGACGTTATTTCAGTTCTTCACTGTCAATTAAGAAACAGAAAATGGCACCAATTAATGAGAAGCAAAGAGGAGCCGTAGACTGCAAGTACACTGATATGTTCATCTGTGCACTTGCAATCCGAATTTGCACATTAATAAAATTTTGGCATAAGGAAGCACTGGAAGGTAATTACATATGTTTTGTTGTAAATGTTTCGCCCTGCTTTTTGCTTTATCTGGTTTCTTAGTGAGATATTTCATTGCAGCTTTGATGTGCACAGAGCTGTGTAGTCAGTTATAGAAGTCAGTGCGATAATCTGGGCAATGTTATTCTCAGAAACCTTTCATGTGGATGTGACACCTATCACTTACTTCAACATTGTACAGACCAAGTACCCCCCCTCATGGCAGCAGGATTTCTTAATGGCAACAGCATCTCTCAGGGGTTCACACTGCATTAGTGTGACCCGTTTAATGGACTACGTTACACCGCGGCATAACGCGGTGTAACGTAGCCCATTAACGCCGCCATTACTTTCAATGGCGGACGCATCGCTAGCGCACGCCCACAATGCCATCATTGAGTGACGGACTCAAGACGTGGGCTGCAGCGTTTCCGGGTCCGTCACTGCTAGCGCAGTGCTAGCGCAGATGGAGCTAGCAGATGCTCCATCTGCGCTAGCGCTGTGCAAACGTCGGCACTTGTGTTAGTGCAGTCCGTTTAACGGATGTGTTGAACGGACTGCACTAACGCAGTGTGAACTTTAATGCTCCTGCCACACTGCCAAAATTGCTCAGAAACGGTTTGAGGAACACTTCGAAGTGATGACTTAACCTCCAAATTTCCCTGATCTTTATCTGCTCGAGCATCTTTGGAACATGGTAGAAAAGCAAGTCCAATATATGGACACCCTAGCTTGCAACTTACATGATGTCATGCTGATGTCTTGTTGCCAGAAACTTTAGGACTGCGTCATAGGTTTTGTGGAGTCCATGCCTCAATTTATCAGATGTTTTTGGTGCAAAAAAATAGATTTTCACAATATCAGGCAGGTGGTGGTAGTATTATTGCTGGTTAGTGTATATATGCAGACACTCGATTGTAAAAGTTCACAATATTTCAAAGATATTCTCCAAGAATGTAATAAAACTTCCCCATCACATAATTTAAACAGCAGCCTGTCTTAGCCTCATGTCAGGATTGGTTGCAGTCTGAAGAAACACAGCTCCAGAGAACTGGGTCTCAACTGACAGAGGAGCAGCTTCCTAAGCACACATATCGATGAGCTGAGGAGAAAGGCTGAGAGAGGAGAAGAAGTAAACTCTCTCCATGGCTGACTGTTCAGGGAGGCTGGAGAAAAAAAATAATTTGTGCTTAGTCAGGTAAGGAGAAGATTTATTTCTTCTCCTGTCACAGCCCTTCTTTGGCAGCCTACCAGTATGTGTGCTGACAATAAAACTCCTCTTTCAGTTGAGAGCTATGTTTCATCAGATTGCAACCCATCCTGACACATGACTAGGACAGGCTGCCATTTGAATGAAGTGATGGGGAGATTTTAATACACTCTTGAAAGACCCCTTTAAAACACAAAACATTCCAATATTCTTGGAAGTTACAGCATCAATAACAAATCGATATGTTATATTATATCATTAGCTGTTAGGTGCCGTTCTTTCTATGACAAATTAATGTGCAGATGTTTTATTGTCGTTCCAGTCATTTCATGGAGAACATTCTTTTGCCTTGAGTGGAGATATTCAGCGGTCGGGTAATGATAGTGGCACAATAAGGAGCTAAGTGACTGTGGGTGAATATTAATTCACTGTAATGGCTTTGTTCATAAATTAAAAAGCAATGCATCTCTGCATATATATTCATAAACCGTGCAACAGTTTCTCTGAATGCCCTGAGGGTGTCTGCCATTCGCAAGCATTTCAAACAGGATAAAGGACTGAACTCGATGCACTCACTGACTATTCACTGCCGTTAACTTCCCATGCAGATCTCCCTCATTTCAATATCAATACAATACACAAAATGCGTGGATGTTCATAGATTCTCTCCTACCAAATAACTAACATGCGTTTTGAAATAAAAAAAAAAAGACAATTTGATACCTACAATTTGATGCAGATAGAATTTATAATACACCGCAAAGGTTTTAATTAGGGATTTTACTGTCTGATTATCGGGAAGCCCTTATAAATTGTGTATCTATACAAAGCAGTTTTTCAAGCATCTTTTTACATTTTCCTTGCATTGGTTGTTATAATAATAATAATAATCTTTATTTATATAGCGCCAACATATTCCGCAGCGCTTTACAGTTTAACAGTTTCAAACACAAAAGTCATAAGTAACAACGTTAACAATACAATAATTAAAGCGAAATAAGACGACCCTGCTCGTGAGAGCTTACAATCTACAATGTTATCATTTCTATCTCAAAATTTAAAAATATAGCTATAAAACAATTTTCAACGTATGATAATTGTGATGACACAGCATTTAATCTTAATTATCCAGACGTCTAATTTCAGTAGGCGAGGAAGCATAGACTATTACCTTTACGTTGACTTTTGAATTGATGTGTTTTTCTTTGGTTGGTCAAGAAACACCGACTATTGTTTGTATGAGCCTTTATTGATGGCTCTTGAGTTGTCTTTGTTGTGTTGTTATCTTTGATGACAGGGACTCAGGGTAATTGAACAACTGATGATTGCTAATATGTTGATTGCACATTGTACCAGCCTAGCTAGTTTGTTGACCTGCAAAAAAAAGAAGGATGAACTATGCAGATTGATTAAATAATCAAACAATGAGAGTTAAATATCCCACCTCTCCCCTGACCTGTGGATGAGGAACGGAGCCACACATGTGGGTATAAAAAGGGATTTCTATTGTTCTGTAAGGAGAATCAAATGACTTGCTAGTGCCACAGCCATGACAACATGGGTTCATCAAAAGGGACACAGATTTGACTTTCTACAGGATGTCAGCTTAGGGGACCACTGCCCCAGCTGTAAGAATACAGATTTGCTATATTGACTGTAACTGAACCCATGGATTCATTTGGGGAAGCCAGGATTTGGATCCACCGGTTACCTGAGCAAAATGGATACATTTGGGGAAGACAGGATTGGGTCCCACTGGTCACCTGGCTCCATGAAGACATTCGGAATATCCAGGTTGTGACTCTCCAATCACCTGGCCACACATCTCAATGGACTGTCAGCTTCCTAAGCTTGTTGTTGCCTCCTCTCTGTGGGTACCCAGCAAAAGTGGGATGCCACTGGTGAAGGTTGTCATCCCTAGAAGCCCTGAAGTCGCAGCTGCTCTAATTCTGGTGAGTCAGCGGAAAGGTGAGACTCTGTAATTTGCACCATCTTGGGCACTTGCTGGGACTGTGCTTTATGCTATGGTTCAACAAAGTATTGCCACACTGTTTTACCCTTACCCTGTGTTGTCTGAGTAGTATTATGCTCACAGGAAAGGAGAGTGATCATTCAGTGACATGAGCACTGGTCCTTGCAGTTTCGGGCCAGTGGACGAGAGCATCCACTGCCCCGCCCCTCCCCTCCCCATGTCTCCACAATAATAAAACAAGTTAATAAAACAAGATACCAAATAAAACCTCTATACAAATGTTATTACCATACTGTATCCAGTATACATTGTCGTCATACTGTCACCATATAATCAGGATCCTCATTAACATCTTCAAATTCAGGCAAGTGATGGGCTCAAGTGTGCCTTAGAGGCTCAATTGGCCAAGATTTCCATCTGCCATACATGTATGTATGTGAAATGGACTTGTCATGCAGTGACTAGGGACTGTGGTCGCTTACTTGTTCCATTGAACTAAGGGGTGCCCTAGTCTCTCCCTGTCCCTCGATTACGCTGGAAAGTGGAGACGCCGGGGTCTCATACCTTGCTAATGCTTTTATCTTAGCCCTTATCTGTTCCCTACCCTACCCAGGAAGGGGTGAGGCCAAAGTGTATAAGAATCCTTTAACCATACAGACAAGGGAATACGGACAGGGATAATAGAAAACTACTATCACACAAGTACACTCACAAAACAACAGAGTAAGGCTACGTTCAGACTAGCGTTGTGCGCCGCTGCGTCGGCGACGCAACGCACGCAAAAACGCTGCGTTTTGCGACGCGTGCGTCGTTTTTTGCCGAAAATCGGACGCAAGAAAAATGCAACTTGTTGCGTTTTCTTGGTCCGACGCTTGCGGCAAAAAAGACGCATGCGTCGCCAAACGGAACAAACAAAAACGCATGCTTCCCCCATGTTAAACATAGGGGCGCATGACGCGTGCGTCGCCGCTGCGTCGCCCGACGCTAACCCGACGCACACTAGCACAACGCTAGTCTGAACGTAGCCTAAAACACAGGGGAGGGATAGGTAGGAGAAACCAAATAGGTGAAGATAAAGATAAGCACTCAAGCCAACTCCACACAGCAATCCCCAGAACAACTCTCCAAATGCCTACTCCAAACACGAATTGCTCCTGCAACACCAAACCAGGCAGAATGAACTATCTCTGGCAAGGTCAGAAGCAAGTAAGAGGGTTCTTATACCTGCTGGAAGAAACAAATTCAGAACAACTGATATCATCCAAGACAGAGAACTCCAGGAGTTCAACTACACAGTTTAACCCTTGCAGCACCAGGGCAAAGAAAGCCAGAACTGCTAATAGGACGTTGAAGCCGTTCTAACTACCTCAAGTGTATGTGTCACCAGATGCTGCGTTCGTCTGACCCAACTCTGTCGCGGTATACCCGTGACAGGACTCATGAGCTATCTCTGATGGCAACAATTAACCGCTTAGGTGCTGCTGTCAATCATGACAGTGGCACTTAGGAGGCTGCAAAAGGCTACCGTGTTTGCCATGTATGAACATGACTGGGCTTTATAGACTCATAGAAGAGCGGTAATTTTACAATATACTGCAATATTACAGTCTGGAAGTCTATTGTTCAAACAATTGCTGGTTTAATTTTAAAAAAAATTAAATAATTGAATACATTTTTGAAAACATTAAAACATTAAACATTAAAACATAAAATTTCAAATCACCCGTCTTTTTTCCTGAAATGTAAGTAAAATTGAAAATAAAATTGCAAAATTCATATTTGCAATTAACTAATAAAATTAATTATTATAAAAATAATTCATACAAATGTATTAATAAATATTAAAGGAGTGGTCTGAAACTAACATTAATTTTAATCATAAATGTTTGTTTAATGTAATAATCTAATTTCTTTTCTAATATGCTATAATTAAAAAGGTCGTACCGTTCCGTCTAATCCACAGTGCATGCTGGGATACTCAAACAGGATGTCATCCCTGGAACAGAGCACTGATGGACTTCTTTCCCCTCCAGTCTTGGTTATGGTCACACCCACCATGCCCGCCATTATTAAACCACTGTCATCATCCTATTATCCAAATTACTCCCTTTGTAAATTAATTTGGGTAACAGGTGTAAATTAGGGAATTGCTAAAATATATTATTATTTAATATTGTGGTTGTATCAATATTTTTTTTTGCCTCTCACAAATACCAAAATGCAAAGTAAGTGACTAGCTTGGTAAAAGAAAAAGACTAGACCATACAATCTATATTTTATCACTGTATGTGCCCAATTATCATAAATCGTCCAAAATGCATATATCATTATAAATAGCTGAAAACCTTAAATGTATTTATGAGCCACCAATAAATGATTTCAATAATGCAGATACATAAAATGTAAAAAGAGACCTGTTTAGGAACTAGACTTTATGTTAATCTGTATATGGACCAATGACTTTCATTCTGTTTTTTTTTTTGGTGTATTATCGCCCTCTCTTGGTGGCAGTGGAGTTTTCCACACAAATGAAGATAAACCCACTGGTACGGAATACTGATTGCACTTGTACGATCAAGAGTGCAGGTGTTAGGCTACGTTCACATTAGCGTTTTGCGGGGCTGCGTCGGGCGCAGCTGCGGCGACGCATGCGCCATGCGCCCCTATATTTAACATGGACATGCGTTGTCTTGCGTTTTGTGACGCATGCGGTTTTTTGGCGCAACAGAAAACGCTGCATGATGCAGTTTTTTCTGCGCCAAAAATCATGAAAAAATGAACGCATGCGTCACAAAAAGCTGCATTTTGCATGCGTTTTTGCATGCGTTGTGCGTTGCGTTGCCGACGCAGCACCGCAAAACGCTAATGTGAAAGTAGCCTAACAGGTCATACATGCAGTTTTTGAAGCTGGCTTCATGCCTAGATCATGGCCAATGAGAACAACCCAGACATAAAAGAAACTGGACAAGGTACAAAAAAGCAGAGCCTTCCCCTCCTGTCAAATAGCAATAAAGAGGGTTAATGTTTGCCATCCACCCCCGTGCAGTGGTATAGCGGAGGAAGAGAGGGGCATAGACATAGATCTTAGGGGTGCAAAATTTATGAACAAAAATAAAGTGGCAAACAATCGGCTCAGTGCCCAGACTTCTAGCCAAGTGCCCCGGATCTCCAGGCATGTGCCACATTGAATTGCATTAAATCATATATTTGAGTATACAGGCGTTGGAGGGATACATAAATTATTATCAAATTGGAGAGAACCCCAAATAAACCCTTGCTAGAAAGACTAAAAACTAACTATAATTATTAATAATTAAAATTTAGAGAGGATATAAAGAAATTTGGGCTTCCCTCCAATTTGATAATAACATCAAATTGTATCAGCATCAGCCTGACAGTTGGATCCTGTGGAAGAGCAGAGAGCCACCTGCCTGTCCCACCACGTTCCATCACTATCCTTGCGCAGGCGGTGCAATGACATCGCTGTAGTGCATCAATTGAGGAAGACTCGGCAGCTCAATTTTATGCGAGTATAAACTTTTTTTTTGGTGGACAATCACATAATGGTGGCTTTATTGCTTATGAAGGGGGCACTCAGTAGGCATCATTACTTTTTAAGGGAGCATTATTGCTGGGTTACGTTCTGCATGACCTGCCATGCCCGAGGTAAAGGCAACTTGCGCTATGCCACTACCCTTGTTTTATGTGTGTGGTATTTTTAGGGGAAGACAGTTTTCCAAAGTTATTCTGTATAATCTACATACTATTATTTTCATCTTTTCTCTTTTGCATTCCTTTGGAGAATCTTCCAAAAAGATCATTTTTGGAGATTTTTTTTTCACTAATTCTAAAGGGCAGACATTAACAACTAGTTTTATTAGGAATCTGTCACCAGGTTTTTGATTCCTAATTTGAGAAAAGCATAATGTAAAGAGAAAGACCCTGATTCCAGAAATGTGTCACTTACTGGGCTGCTAAACACTCCCTGACCATCTTTTATCCATTTAAAAAAATAAAAAGCAAAGTTATACTCACTTTTATGCCGATAATCCATTATTGCCCACGATGATGCAGATGGTTTGGTGAGCAGTGACATCAGTGATGTGACCGCTCACCACGCCAGCCAGAACACATTGGGATGATCGTGAGAACCACTGCCTGTTACCAGCGATAACCATGGTGACGTCACCGCCGGTCACAGGCAGCTGAGTTCTCTCGCTCAGCTCAGTGTGTTCCAGCTGGAGTGGTGAGCAGTTGCATCACTGATGTTATCACTCACTAAACCATCTGGATCATCATTGGACATGGGCATTAATGGATTATCGGCGAGAAGGTGAGTATAACTTTGCTTTTTTATTTTTAGGTGAGTGGGTAAAACAGGGTCGGGGAGAGTTTATTTCAATTAAAGGACTTTACTCTGTGTCTTTATTAAGTTTGACTATGAGTTAGTAATGGGGGTGTTTTATAGACGCCTCTCCATTACTAACCCTTGGGCTTGATGTCAGCTAACATTACAAAGCTGACATCAACCCCACAACCATAACCCCACTTGTCACTATGAGTCGCCCACCAGCGCAATGGGGATACTCGGTACCGGGTCCGGTCGCTCTTAAAGGGGATGTCACGGTGGCTGTGACCTGGTCCGAGGCCCTGGGACTCAACAAAAAGGGGGAAAGTCTTTAAAGGGTTTAATAAAGGCTATTCGTGACACCACCTGTGGCTTTCAGTCAGACGGGACCGATGCTGCTTAAAGGAGTCCTCTGGGGTGGTGTTGTTGCAGCAAGTTGGTGACGCTTCCCACAGGTGAAGCAGAGTCCCCAGGGCTCCCAAGGTGTATGGTAAGGATGATGGGCTGCCAGCAAATAACAGAGGACACAGGGTTGCAGTTTTTACCTGGTTTACTGGAGTTGTATTAGGCCTCAGTCCAGGGTACCGGCAACAGGTACAGAAGCAGTCCAGGAAGCCTGGAAACAAGTAGCAATCTTCCTTGGCAGGTCAGGTTGGGAGCTTTCCTCTATGCGCTGGGTTTCTGGTACCTTGCTACCTGTGATTTGTTGACAAAGTACTCCTTTCTCTTTCCTGTCCTTGGACAGAACCTGCACAGTAGGCAGCTTAAGCTGTTCTCTTTGGGTCTTTTACTCGGTGACTCCAGGCTCTAACTGCTGCTTTATCTCAGGTATGGTATGGGCAAGTAACATGCAGTCCAATGCCCTCCGGTTCTACTGTGGACATTGTAGATATCCACAATCTCGGGCTCCTGATGCCAGGTTTTGGCACTCTGGCTCACAGGAGGCCCAATTGCAGCCTCCCTGAGCTCCTAATCACTCCACTCCCTTCACTGTCTGCTCCAGACTGAACTAACTCCTCCAGACCAGGATGGATATCAGGGAAGTGACCCTGAAACAGGGTTTTGACCTCCCCCTTCTGGCCTAGAGTTAGAATGTGTTGTGTGTAAGATTTACCTGCCAAAGGGATCCCACTTGTCTCCAGGCATGGCACTACCCTCCCCGAGAGGAAGGCAGCATCACTGTGGTACCCGAACTCCTGGGGTGCCACAACTACACCAGGGCAAAAGGGAAGAGCAAGAAGCTATGTGCCAGAATTGGCGCATCTAATGGATTTGCCATTTCTGGGGCGGCTGAGGGCTGATGTTCTTAGTCTGGGAGGGGACCAATATCCATGGCCCTGTCCCAGCCTATTAATATTAGCCCGCCGCTGTCTGTTTAGCCTTTGCTGGTTAGTAAATATGGGGGGGACCCCACATCAATTTTGGGGGGGTCCCCCTATAATAGCCATTAAAGGCTAAGTAAACAGCTGTGAGCTGCTATTAATACACTGGGAACCTTTATGGCTATTGGCCCCTTCTCAGAATATTAACATCAGCACCCAGCTGTCAGCTTTCCCTCAGCTCGTTAAGAAAATGAAGGAGGACCACATGCACTTTTTTATTTATTTTTTTAATACATGACATACACAGAGGGGGCTTATTCCAAGTCTCATCAGCATTGCATGGTCTTGCTGAAGGAAGACCAGGTGACAATGAAGAGTTAAATTCAGCACCCGGCACCTGGGGACAATGATAATTGTACTGCTTTTTCCCAGGCATCCATACGTGTAACACTGATGACACATGGATGTCATCTGAGTCTCATCAGTGTACATGTGTGCAGCACATATTTCATCCGTGGTGCATGAAATAAAAGACGTCTTTGGATTTTTCACATGGACACACAATATATGTGAAAATTGTGACATGTGCTCATCACCTCTGAATACATTGGGTGTGCATGTGTCCATATTTGCGGTCCTTAAAAATGGACGTGTGAAGGGGGCCTCAGAAGCATGTTCCACAATATTAAACAGCCACAGTTTTAAGGCAATATGTGAAAGGTAAAAATCGCTGCTGCCAAAAAACATCAAATAGTGTAATGGACAAGGTATGAATACATTAGATATGTCACGAAAACCTAAAGAGAACCTGTCAGCAGGAGTTGGCCCTATAAACTATGGCAGTGCCATAATGGCAAAGTCATGCTGATTAATCTGATACTGATACGAAGGGGTCCGCTCAGTGGCTGATGAATATTCACCTTGTGATGTTTTCATAAAATTATGTCAGCTGGCTTCTCTGTGCTTCGGGGAGGGATGTGGGGGCAAGGTTTTCGTCTGGTTCTCCGCCCCCTCCTCAGCCTCCTCTGCTTCCTGTACAGACCACTGATTATTCAGTGAACTGACTTCTTTTTAAAATTCCACTTACCCACCATCATTGTGAAGCCAGCGCATACCCAGTGGGAGTTGGCATCCTGTGTGCAGATCGAGATTTTGTGTATTTTTCATCTGGTGCAATTTTATTGAAGTCCTGCCCACAGGATGCTGACTCACAATGAGCCCGTGTCACTCACACGATGATGGCGACGGCGCAAATTTTAAAAAGGAGGCAGGTCACTGATTATTCACAAGAAGCAGAGGAGGCTGGTGGGACAGCGCAGAACCAAAAGAAGACATGACCCGTAGCACACAAGACGTCATTTTATGAAAACTTTACAAGTTGAGTATTCATCAACCACTGAGCCAATCCCTTTATATCATGTATCTGATTGATCAGCATCACAGCGCCATTATGAAGGGATCATGCAAATAAAGGCATAATGAGAATGGTTTTTGCAAGACAAATTCATCGGACTAAGTGAGCAGCTGCTAGAATACCATTACAAAACAGCAAGCAGAGCAGCTGCTAGAATACCATTACAAAACAGCAAGCAGAGCAGCTGCTAGAATACCATTACAAAACAGCAAGCAGAAATTTGAAGCTGCTGGTGCCTCTGGAGTGTTGTGAACCTCAAGGTGTAGGATTCTCCAGCGGGGGGCTGTAGGAACGCAGTTAAACGAAAGCTCTCCATGACTGCGTTGCCAAGGGAACTTGGGGAGCATCGTTTAAAATAAGGCAGGGGCAGTGGGGATTGGTTCAAGGGATGGGAGGAAAAGGGGTGGTCCATAATTTGTAGGGCGGGTTTGTAGGGAAAAGTGCGGGAAAGGGGGCCATTACCTTTTAGGCAGCGAAGTGTGAAGACGTGCACGATGTCCTCCGTGGAAACCATTCTGAGGCAGCTGCGGGAGATAGCGCGGTCCAGGCGTGGCGGCTGGCTGGAGGACCAGCTGGCATCATTGCTGGGCAGTCCTGGATTCCAGGGGACCAGATCAACGAGGACCCGTCCCCCAGAGCGTTTGTCCCCGGAGCTTAGAGCGTTTGGCAGCCGCCGGCCACGGAGCCCCTTTCGGGACCCTGCGGAGGGCGTGGGCCGCGGGTCACCTATCCATCCAGGCGCGCCCCCCCACAGGAATCATCCGGCCGGCGCTGCTGGCGCTGGGCGGCAGTCGGGAGCAGCGGCAGTGCAGAAGAGATGCGCACCGGAAGTGCCTGCAGTGGATTCGGTTCAAGGGGCAAATATGGCGGCGGTGAGCAGGAGCATTACCTGGCGAGGAGCAGCAGGGGCTGCGGCACTGGCGCTGGCTACAGTGATGAGGAGGAGACCCCAGGGAGCAGCGGCGGCGCAGAGGAGCACCAGCAATGGAGGCAGTGGTTCAGCGGCAGGTAACCTGGGTTCTGACCCACCCCAGGTGCCTGGCACAACCGGTGTTCCGAGAGGCAGGGCGACGGGCAGGCATATTTCAACCCCTCAGCCTGGCCCAGTTCAGAGAGGGCACGGTGTGGCAGCGGCTGTGGCTCGTGGCAGGGCCCAGCAAGAAGACAGGCTTGGAGACGGGCTGGCAGCCACCATGTCCAGGTCGCCCAGGAGGTCGAGGGAGAGGTCCATCTCTTCTGCTTCGGTCCCCCCTGGTGACGAGGAGGCCAGGAGCGCGGGCCAGGATCAACACAGTAGCGCGGAGGATTCCGGATCCGGGAGTGACCCACGCGAATTCAATGATCGCATGGCTGGCGGGGACACAGCACCTGCGCAGCTTCGTGAGTATGAGGCTGATTCTGTTGCGGTATTGGATAGTGGAGTTCGGTCTGGGGATAGCTGGTATGGGGGGCTCGATTTGGCTGGGAGAGGAGGGGCTAGCACTGTGGGGGTCCCGGGGGTTAGGGAGCTTTTGGCGGGTATGTTCCAGATTTTGAGGAGATTGGATGGGGGGGGGGCCTTGATAGTGTGCGGTCGTCTCTGGTAGGAGCATGGTTGCCGGCATCTGGTCCGGATGCAGGAGTGGTAGTGGGGTCCAATAGGGCGAGTGGTGCAGAGCAAGCGTCGGCGGCAGGGGTGTCGGTGTCAGTTCAAACGGAAAAGGATAAAGGGGATACGATTAAATTGGATGATAGAGCTAAGAGGGAGGTTTATGTGTGTTTTGAGGGGCCGTTGGGGGCTCATTTAAAGAAAGAAATAAAAGAAAAAATTTGGAAAGATGAATATGTGGAGATTTTCTCCCTCCTGGCTTTGGAGAAGTTTAATTTAGACAAGGGTAAGAAGGAGGATAGTAAAAAAGAGGAGGAAGAACCAGGGATTCAAGCTTGAGGAGGCTAATTTGCATATTCCAGGTGCTTTCTGGGAAAAGCGAAGAGTCTCCCTAAGCTAGAAGATCGTTGGGTCCAGCCGGGACCAGCTGCTTGGAAAGAATCACCAAACCAGGGATTCAAGCTTGAGGAGGCTAATTTGCATATTCCAGGTGCCTTCTGGGAAAAGCGAAGAGTCTCCCTAAGCTAGAAGATCGTTGGGTACAGCCGGGACCAGCTGCTTGGAAAGAATCACCAAACCAGGGATTCAAGCTTGAGGAGGCTAATTTGCATATTCCAGGTGCCTTCTGGGAAAAGCGAAGAGTCTCCCTAAGCTAGAAGATCGTTGGGTACATTTTTGCCTGTAGGAAATTTTTGCCTGTAGGACATTAATGCAAGAGAGCTTGGCTGACTAGATTACACAAGAAGGAAAACACACAGCAAGTCAGCAGGATCTAGGAGCAACATGGCAGATGTGACAACCTACATGGTGAGCTGCAGCATGTGCTACATGTTCACAGATCGACCAGAAGAAGAATTAAATTTCACCTGTCAGAAGTGTAGACTAGTGGCCCTTTTAGAAGAAAAGGTGCGGAGTCTGGAAGAAAGAATAGCAACTTTGAAACTCATCAAAGAGAATGAAGACTTTCTAGACAGAACAGAAGCATCTCTACTGGTCACAGAAGGTGCAAAAAGTGTCAGAGAACCTCCAAAAGCAGATGAGTGGAAGCATGTGACCAAAAGAAGCAAGAAGACCATGGAGAAATCACCAACCACACAACTGAAGAACCGATATCAAATCTTTGTAGAGGATGAAGATGGCACACCTAAGAATGAAGCAATACCAGCAAGCAAAAAAGAAAAGGGCACACAGCAACAAGTGACAGCAAAAAGTACAGCCAAGAAGCAACGAAGAGTGGTGGTGGTGGGAGACTCACTACTGAGAGGCACCGAAGCAGCCATCTGCAGACCGGACATAACTGCAAGAGAAGTATGCTGCCTTCCAGGTGCGATGATCAAGGATGTGACCGATAGGATACCAAAGCTCTTCAGCTCCAAGGACGTCCACCCATTTCTTCTGATACATGTTGGCACCAATGACACGGCAAGGAAGGACCTACCGACAATCTTCAAAGACTTTGAAGAGTTGGGGAAGAAAGTAAAGGAACTGGATGCACAGGTAGTTTTTTCTTCTATCCTTCCAGTAGACGGGCATGGCACCAGGAGATGGAACAGGATCCTTGATGCAAACAACTGGCTAAGACGATGGTGCAGACAACAAGGATTCGGATTCCTGGACCACGGTGTGAATTACTTGTACGATGGACTCCTCGCCAGAGACGGACTACACCTCAACAAACCTGGGAAACACACATTCGCCAGAAGACTCGCTACACTCATCAGGAGGGCGTTAAACTAGAAGAAGAGGGGACGGGAAGAAAAACATTAGACTTGAACAAAGAAGATCCAGGAAAACATACTCAGAAGGGAGGTAAGAACATTTCTAAAACAATCCACAGCGAGGAGATTGGAACAAAACAAAATCCTCTAAACTGCATGCTCGCAAACGCCAGAAGCCTGACAAACAAGATGGAAGAACTAGAAGCAGAAATATCTACAGGTAACTTTGACATAGTGGGAATAACCGAGACATGGTTAGATGAAAGCTATGACTGGGCAGTTAACTTACAGGGTTACAGTCTGTTTAGAAAGGATCGTAAAAATCGGAGAGGAGGAGGGGTTTGTCTCTATGTAAAGTCTTGTCTAAAGTCCACTTTAAGGGAGGATATTAGCGAAGGAAATGAGGATGTCGAGTCCATATGGGTCGAAATTCATGGAGGGAAAAATGGTAACAAAATTCTCATTGGGGTCTGTTACAAACCCCCAAATATAACAGAAACCATGGAAAGTCTACTTCTAAAGCAGATAGATGAAGCTGCAACCCATAATGAGGTCCTGGTTATGGGGGACTTTAACTACCCGGATATTAACTGGGAAACAGAAACCTGTGAAACCCATAAAGGCAACAGGTTTCTGCTAATAACCAGGAAAAATTATCTTTCACAATTGGTGCAGAATCCAACCAGAGGAGCAGCACTTTTAGACCTAATACTATCTAATAGACCTGACAGAATAACAAATCTGCAGGTGGTCGGGCATCTAGGAAATAGCGACCACAATATTGTACAGTTTCACCTGTCTTTCACTAGGGGGACTTGTCAGGGAGTCACAAAAACACTGAACTTTAGGAAGGCAAAGTTTGACCAGCTTAGAGATGCCCTTAATCTGGTAGACTGGGACAATATCCTCAGAAATAAGAATACAGATAATAAATGGGAAATGTTTAAGAATATCCTAAATAGGCAGTGTAAGCGGTTTATACCTTGTGGGAATAAAAGGACTAGAAATAGGAAAAACCCAATGTGGCTAAACAAAGAAGTAAGACAGGCAATTAACAGTAAAAAGAAAGCATTTGCACTACTAAAGCAGGATGGCACCATTGAAGCTCTAAAAAACTATAGGGAGAAAAATACTTTATCTAAAAAACTAATTAAAGCTGCCAAAAAGGAAACAGAGAAGCACATTGCTAAGGAGAGTAAAACTAATCCCAAACTGTTCTTCAACTATATCAATAGTAAAAGAATAAAAACTGAAAATGTAGGCCCCTTAAAAAATAGTGAGGAAAGAATGGTTGTAGATGACGAGGAAAAAGCTAACATATTAAACACCTTCTTCTCCACGGTATTCACGGTGGAAAATGAAATGCTAGGTGAAATCCCAAGAAACAATGAAAACCCTATATTAAGGGTCACCAATCTAACCCAAGAAGAGGTGCGAAACCGGCTAAATAAGATTAAAATAGATAAATCTCCGGGTCCGGATGGCATACACCCACGAGTACTAAGAGAACTAAGTAATGTAATAGATAAACCATTATTTCTTATTTTTAGGGACTCTATAGCGACAGGGTCTGTTCCGCAGGATTGGCGCATAGCAAATGTGGTGCCAATATTCAAAAAGGGCTCTAAAAGTGAACCTGGAAATTATAGGCCAGTAAGTCTAACCTCTATTGTTGGTAAAATATTTGAAGGGTTTCTGAGGGATGTTATTCTGGATTATCTCAATGAGAATAACTGTTTAACTCCATATCAGCATGGGTTTATGAGAAATCGCTCCTGTCAAACCAATCTAATCAGTTTTTATGAAGAGGTAAGCTATAGGCTGGACCACGGTGAGTCATTGGACGTGGTATATCTCGATTTTTCCAAAGCATTTGATACCGTGCCGCACAAGAGGTTGGTACACAAAATGAGAATGCTTGGTCTGGGGGAAAATGTGTGTAAATGGGTTAGTAACTGGCTTAGTGATAGAAAGCAGAGGGTGGTTATAAATGGTATAGTCTCTAACTGGGTCGCTGTGACCAGTGGGGTACCGCAGGGGTCAGTATTGGGACCTGTTCTCTTCAACATATTCATTAATGATCTGGTAGAAGGTTTACACAGTAAAATATTGATATTTGCAGATGATACAAAACTATGTAAAGCAGTTAATACAAGAGAAGATAGTATTCTGCTACAGATGGATCTGGATAAGTTGGAAACTTGGGCTGAAAGGTGGCAGATGAGGTTTAACAATGATAAATGTAAGGTTATACACATGGGAAGAAGGAATCAATGTCACCATTACACACTGAATGGGAAACCACTGGGTAAATCTGACAGGGAGAAGGACTTGGGGATCCTAGTTAATGATAAACTTACCTGGAGCAGCCAGTGCCAGGCAGCAGCTGCCAAGGCAAACAGGATCATGGGGTGCATTAAAAGAGGTCTGGATACACATGATGAGAGCATTATACTGCCTCTGTACAAATCCCTAGTTAGACCGCACATGGAGTACTGTGTCCAGTTTTGGGCACCGGTGCTCAGGAAGGATATAATGGAACTAGAGAGAGTACAAAGGAGGGCAACAAAATTAATAAAGGGGATGGGAGAACTACAATACCCAGATAGATTAGCGAAATTAGGATTATTTAGTCTAGAAAAAAGACGACTGAGGGGCGATCTAATAACCATGTATAAGTATATAAGGGGACAATACAAATATCTCGCTGAGGATCTGTTTATACCAAGGAAGGTGACGGGCACAAGAGGGCATTCTTTGCGTCTGGAGGAGAGAAGGTTTTTCCACCAACATAGAAGAGGATTCTTTACTGTTAGGGCAGTGAGAATCTGGAATTGCTTGCCTGAGGAGGTGGTGATGGTGAACTCAGTCGAGGGGTTCAAGAGAGGCCTGGATGTCTTCCTGGAGCAGAACAATATTGTATCATACAATTAGGTTCTGTAGAAGGACGTAGATCTGGGGATTTATTATGATGGAATATAGGCTGAACTGGATGGACAAATGTCTTTTTTCGGCCTTACTAACTATGTTACTATGTTACTATGTTACTATGTAAGAAAAGAGGCGCTGGCAATTAATACCGCAGACGTTTGTGAATTGGCAGCAGGCGTTTTCAATTTTGGCAAGTGTTATCGGGGAAAAGTTTCCGGAGAAGTATTCGGGCCTGTTTTGCTACTTGGATGCTATAAGGGAGGCATACAGGGTGTATGGGGGCCAGGCGTGGCTACGGTATGATGAGCAGTTTCTGCAAAGAAGGCGGTCAGGCCTGAGATAAAATGGGATCAAAAAGATATAGGGTTGTGGTTGAAAGTTATGGCTCCAACGCGGTTTGGGCAGTCCTTTCATGGGGGGGAGGGAGTAGTGGTCAGCAGTCGGGACAGGGAGCTGGGGGACAGGGGTCACAGGGGGCTAAGGACAAAACAGGGACGTGTTGGCAGTTTAATGATGGCCAATGCAAATACGGCAGTACATGCAAATTCAAGCATGTCTGTTCTCACTGCGGCGGGGCCTTGCATGGAGTGGCCAAATGTTTTAAAAAGGCAAGGGATAAACCAGCAGTGTGAGGCGGTCAAGGGGGTGACACCAGTGAAGGTTCAAAGGATGGCCCCTTATCTAAGTAGGTATCCGGATCGGGAAAAGGCGAGGCTACTGTGGGAAGGTTTTTCGGAGGGTTTTCGGATTCCTCATCCGGCTCATACTATCCCATTTTCAAACAAGAATTTGAGGTCGGCTAATTTACAGGCGGATGTAGTTATGGCTAAATTGGCGAAGGAGGTTGAGTTAGGGCGTATGGCGGGGCCGTTTAGTGCTTTACCTGTGGAGGGGGTGGTTGTTTCGCCTCTGGGGGTTGTCCCTAAGAAAGAGCCTAATAAGTTTCGCCTGATTCAACATCTGTCATATCCAAAGGGCCAGTTGGTTAATGATGGCATCGCTGAAGAGCTTTGTTCTGTGGTACATACTTCTTTTGATGCTTCGGTACAATGGGTGCGTAGGTATGGCGCAGGTGCGTTAATGGCTAAGACATATGTTGAATCGGCTTTCCGATTGCTTCCGGTTCACCCCGATAGTATCCCGCTGTTGGGATGTTTTTGGAACGGGGGGTTTTATTTGGATAGGTGTTTGCCTATGGGTTGTTCGATTTCCTGCTCGCTGTTCGAGGCCTTTAGTACTTTTCTTGAGTGGGTTGTTCGGGATGTTTCCCAGGTTCCGTCTGTCATCCACTACTTGGATGATTTTTTGTTTGTCAGCCCGCCGGATTCTCTGTTGTGTGGCAATTTGTTGGCTACCATGGAATGGGTGGCGGGACAGTTTGGTGTGCCTTTAGCGCGGGAAAAACGGTGGGACCTTGCACGGTTTTGAGTTTTTTGGGTATTCTCATAGACTCGGAGAGGATGGAGTGCAGGTTGCCTGAGAATTTGTTGGCTTTACAGCAGGAGGTGCTGAGATGTGAAAAGTTGCGCAAGGTTACGTTAAAAGAGTTGCAGTCGCTGCTGGGGCGTTTGAATTTTGTGTGCCGTATCATGCCTATGAGCAGAATATTTTGCAGGAGATTGTCCAGGGCGACTGCTGGAGTGCGGTCGGCACATCATTTTGTACGTTTGAATAAAGAGCATAGGGAGGATTTAGTAATCTGGAGGCTTTTTTGGATTATTATAACGGCAGGGCTTTGATTCAACAGGAGGATTTGAATGATTTTGATTGTGAAATTTTTACGGATGCAGCAGGCAGTGTTGGATATGGGGCCTATTGTGCAGGAAAATGGAGTGTTGGAGGATGGCCTGATTGGTGGTGTAAAGCTGGTTTAACTAAAAATTTGGCATTGCGTGAGCTGTTTCCAATTGTGGTTTTGGTGTTTATTTGGGGTAGTACGTTTAAGGATAGGCGGGTACGTTTCCATTGTGATAATTTGAGTGTGGTGTCGGTGATTAATAGTCTTTCTTGTTCCTCTCCCCCCGTAATCAGACTGGTTCGGGAGTTAGTCTTACGGTGCCTGGAGTTGAATACATGGATTTCGGCTGTACATGTTCCCGGCGTTCAAAACTCTATAGCGGATGCTTTGTCTTGTTTGCAGTGGGAACGTTTCCAGGAGTTGGCTCCAGAAGCGGAGGATGCAGGAACAACATGCCCTTCTCATTTGTGGCGGATTGTTGCGTTCGAGGAGGTCGGTTGATACAGGCCTCAGTGTCGGGAAGGACGTGGTCAGGTTACGAATCTTCATGGCATATGTGGGAAGGGTGGTTGGAGCAGTTGGGTTCAGTTGAATCGGATGGTGACAGAGTGATGGCGATTTTGCTTTTGATTGGGTCGGCGGAGGAATGGGGTTGGTCGGTGTCAAAGCTGAACAAATTTATAGCTGGTTTGGCTTTTGGTTTTAAGCTTCAGGGTTCTGCGGATGTTACTAAGGATTTCTTGATTCGGCAGGCATTGAAAGGTTTTCGGAAGGGTTCGTCAACTTGCGATGCGCATAGGCCCATATCTTTTGGGACGTTGGAGCGTTTGGGTGAAGCGTTGGGTGTAATTTGTAGTTCTCACTTTGAAGCTGTTTTGTTTCGGTTGGCGTTTTCATTGGCTTTTTTCGGGGCGTTGAGACTCGGTGAGTTGGTGTCCCCTAATAGGTTTAAAGCGGGGGGTTTGTTGGCGGAGGATATGGAATTTTGGGCTGGTGGAATTGCCTTTTGGATGCGGCGGTCAAAGAACGATCAGTTGGGGAAAGGAAGACGTGTGGTTTTAGGGAAGGTGGTTGGGGGTTTGATGTGCCCCCATCGGTGTTTGGAGGATTATTGGGGTTTGTGGCCTGACAGGTCTGGCCCACTTTTACGGCACTGACAAGGTGAGTTTTTGTTGCGGTTTCAGTTCACGGCAGTATTGAGAAAAGGGCTGGCATTGTTAGGCCTTGACCCATTTTCCTTTGGGTCACACTCATTTCGGATTGGGGCGGCATCTGAGGCTGCTGGTTTGGGTTTGCGGCCGGAGGTTATTCGGCGTATTGGCAGGTGGTTGTCTAATCGGTATTTGTCTTATGTTCGTCATTGATGTAGGTTACTTGTTTGGTGGGTATTAATTGTTGTTGTATTTTGCAGGTCGGACCCCACTGCTGGCTTGGATATTCGGACACTCTTTTGTGCATTGAGCTGCGATTCGTGCCGATGCTAGGCAAGATGTTAGGCAACTGGGTTTTAAGAGAGATGCGGTGGTGGTCCGATGGTTGGGTTTTCGGGGCATGTTGTGGTGCAGGATACTAGCCGAGTTTGCCCGCGCTGCTAGTTTGGATCGTTCCCCGGACATTGTTGTGGTACATTTGGGTGGGAATGATTTGGGGTCTAAGCCGGTGAGAGTTAATTCGGGATATCCGTTTTGATTTTTTGAGATTGTGGGTATCCTTTCCAGGGATGGTGACGGTTTGGTCTGACATCGTGCCTAGGAAAACATGGAGGGCGGTATGTTTCCTTAAGGGGATCAATAGGGCCCGGGTGAAGCTGAACAGGGCCGTGCATAGCTTTGTTTCCCGTAATAGGGGTGTGGCAGTTCGGTATTTTGAGTTGGAGGCTGGTGTGGGAAATTTTTGGAGGAATGATGGCGTTCATTTGAACGATATTGGTTTGGATTTGTGGATCTTGGCCATACAGGAAGGGGTTGAGAGAGCCGTGGCGGTGGTGGGGCACTCGCGAGCCTGAGGTGTTCAATGCTGCTCGTGGTTGGCGGGGGGCGGGGTTCTTGGAGTTGGTGTTTTATGAGGCTGATCTGGCTTTGGTTTACTGGCTCTGGATGGGGATTTTACTTCGGGAGCTTTGGGGTTTGTTTGCCCGGTAAACGGGTTACATGGTGCCCTCGAGCTGGTGGTTATGGCTGAGGGTAAAGAAGGTTTTCGCTTAAAATGTTGGTTTGGGCTTTTGCCTATTGGGTGCCAGATTTATTAGCTCCAAGAACCCTCCCCTCAAGTTTTTTATACAAATGTATAAATAGTTATTTAAGTTTGTTTTATTAATAAAAAGGCAGCTGTGACCAAATTATCAAAATAAATAATTGTCATGTCTTAATTGAGGGTAAGAAGCATTTCATTGGGTGAATGTGGTCGGGGGTAGGCACTGTGCGGTATCTTGAAGGTCCAATCTTGGGATACGCAGTCAAGCGGGGGGGGGCTGTAGGAACGCAGTTAAACGAAAGCTCCCCATGACTGCGTTGCCAAGGGAACGTGGGGAGCATCGTTTAAAATAAGGCTGGGGCAGTGGGGATTGGTTCAAGGGATGGGAGGAAAAGGGGTGGTCCATAATTTGTAGGGCGGGTTTGTAGGGAAAAGTGCGGGAAAGGGGACCATTACCTTTTAGGCAGCAAAGTGTGAAGCCCACCCACCCACCCTTGTTTTTTAGTTCTTGCTTTGGGTGTTTTTGTCGGGCTTGGGCGGGAGTAGTAAAGGGATTCGGGATTTAAATAAGTCTTTTCTGTAGAGGTTCGAGTCGTACTGTCGTCACAGTGGCTGGTTGGCGGGGGGCGGGGTTCTTGGAGTTGGTGTTTTATGGGGCTGATCTGGCTTTGGTTTACTGGCTCTGGTTGGGGATTTTACCTCGGGAGCTTTGGGGTTTGTTTGCCCGGTAAACGGGTTACATGGTGCCCTCGAGCTGGTGGTTACGGCTGAGGGTAAAGAAGGTTTTCGCTTAAAATGTTGGTTTGGGCTTTTGGCTATTGGGTGCCAGATTTATTAGCTCCAAGAACCCTCCCCTCAAGTTTTTTATACAAATGTATAAATGGTTATTTATGTTTGTTTTGTTAATAAAAAGGCCGCTGTGACCAAATTATCCAAATAAATAATTGTAATGTCTTAATTGTGGGTAAGAAGCATTTCTTTGGGTGAATGTGGTCGGGGGTAGGCACTATGCGGTATCTCAAAGGTCCAATCTTGGGATATGCAGTCAAGAGGCTTGCAGTTGTGCATGAACCTACTATTCGGCCACCCCTCTACAGTACTCACAAGGAGTTGCAGTGGTCCCACACATACAAGAAGACTGATTTTAAAACAGTCTTATTTACTGATAAGTGTCGTGCAACCCTGATTGGTCCACATGGATGGAGTCGTGGATGTTTGGTGGATGGCCATCATGTCCCAACAAGGCTGCAACATCAGCATGGACGTGAGTCATGTTTTGGGCGGAATCATGAGGAGAGAGCTGGTAAGCCCCTTTTGGGTACCTGAAGGTGTGATTATGACCTCAGCAATGTATATAAAGTTTCTGACTGAGCACTTTTCTCCATGACACAAAAAGACTGACAATGCACCATCTCGTGCTACAAAGAATACCTCTGAGTCATTGGCTGCTATGGGCATAAAAGGAGATAAACTCATGATGTGGCCACCATCTTCCCCTGACTTCAACCCTATTGAGAACCCTTGGAGTATCCTCAAGCAAAAAATATATGAGGGTGGGAGGCAGTTCACATCAAAACAGCAGATTTGAGAGGCTAATCTGACATCCTGCAAAGGAATTCAAGCAGAAACTCTCCAAAATCTCACAAGTTCAATGGATGTAAGAATTGTGAAGGTGATATCAGATAAGGGGTCCTATTTACAGTAACTTGGCCTGTTTGGATTGGAAAAGCTTTTGCTCTCAGTAAGACTAATTTCACACTAGGCTTTTTTTTTAATGCTTTTTTAATGCTAATTTTCACCTGCTTTTTACACTACCAGCAAAGCCTATGAGATTTCATAAATCTCATGCACACACATTGGGGTTTTTTTGTCATCAGGCTTTTGCGCTTTGCATGGTTTTTTGGACATAGAGCACGCCACTTCTTTCATTGTTTTTTCAGCATTTTTTCAAGGTTTTTCACCCATTGACATGAATGGGTGGTGAAAAAAACACTTCAAAAATGCAGCAAAAATGCACGTATTATGTTTGCTGCATTTTTTTGTGCCAAAACCTGATTCTATGGAATAGAACTTTTTTTTCAACACTAAACTTTATCAGCATGTGCAAGAGACAAATCAAACATGTAAACAACGCATCAAAAATGCCGCAAAAAACAAACAAAAGGAAAACATGCTTTTTTCTGCAGCTTCTTTCCTGACAAGAAATCAGGTTTTGCTGCAGAAAAAAACGCTAAAAAAAACACTGATAAAAACCACCTAGTGTGAACTTACCCTAAATGTGACCTCTTAAAGGGACACTGTCACCCGAATTTGGAGGGAACAATCTTCAGCCATGGAGGCGGGGTTTTTGGGTTTTTGATTCACCCTTTCCTTACCCGCTGGCTGCATGCTGGCTGCAATATTGGATTGAAGTTCATTCTCTGTCCTCCGTAGTACATGTCTGCACAAGGTGCAATCTTGCCTTGCCCAGGCGTGTACTATGGAGGACCGAGAATGAACTTCAATCCAATATTGCAGCCAGCATGCAGCCAGCGGGTAAGGAAAGGGTGAATCAAACACCCAAAAACCCCGCCTCCATGGCTGAAGATTGTTCCCTCCAAATTCGGGTGACAGTGTCCCTTTAAAGCTGTAAATTCAACAAATGACCATTTTCAGTTCTTTACAACCTATAAAACGTGTAGAGACTTTAGGTATAAGAATTTGGAACAGTGTATTTCCAAGTTTTGTAAAAAATGCGGCCATCATTGGGAGGCTTGTCCAATAAAATGTGATTTATGCTCTAACGGTTGAATATTTGAGCATTATACGGACTCATTTGTATCGACGATTTAGGAAAATCAGGGAAAAATAGCGTTTGGATAATAATTTGGAACGCGGTGTACAGAGATAAGCATGGATGCTGCACATCTGACACAAATTGCTTTTGCAATATTTTTTTATCAGTCGCTGATATGAACAAAAATGTTCTTTGGCAGCTGTAAAGTGAATTGCGGCAGAACAGCATCTGAAAAGAGTGAGATGTGTTATCAGTCGATCAATAGTGGACAGGAACCTACTTTTACTCTTCAAAAAGAAGTTGTGTTGATAGATGGTAAGGAGTTTATTATAAGGAATGCTGTATGCACGTTACTGTGAGTTATTAGGAATTATTACCAGAAGACGTGGCCTACTTCTTTGACCTTTATAAATGTCCATGCCCTGTGGGGTCGAGCTTTTAAGCATTAGTAGGACTCCTCTTTGGTGGCCGACACTATATGGTATTATATGGGGTACATAATATCAAGCAAAAATCACAACTAGTTTAAATATCGAAAACTAATCTAAGGGCGGCCAGTCCGCCACGCAAAAGTGCTTCATCTTCAATTTCTCATCAAGGGCTGACATCATGTGGTGATTTTCAGGTACTGCAATTTCAAAACACATGTCTGTGCAAAGCTGTAAGATTTTCAGCAGTAAATTTATAAATATTGATTGATATTAAAAAAACAATTCAGTAAATTTTGATTTATATATACACATATACATAAAACGAACTGTGAAAAAGTTTTAGGCAGGTGTGGAAAAAATGCTGCATAGTAAGAAAATGTTAATGCTGGAAACAAAAGATTCAAAATATCTCGACTTATTCTGTATCGAGTATTTGCACCACATGCAGAAATCCCCATACTTACATATCTTAGCTGCTATCAATGACGTTATTAATAGTTGTCTGAAGGACGTTCTGACACTCTGAATGCACTGGGGCAAATCATCAAGATCCGCTGCTGGCAGCCCCTTTTGCAATTGCCAACCAAAGATGTCCGAGATGTGCTCAATGGTAGCCAAGTCCGAAGATGCTGAAGGGCATGGTAGCACGTTTAGGCTGTGCACATTGCTCATAGTAGCACTATATTCGTGCAGCATGGCATTGTCGTGTTGAAAAATAACTCCTGGGACACTTTGGAGAAATGGCCGTACCACTGGTTCCACAACTAAATCAATGTAACTCCAAGCTTAGTGACAGAATTGGAATATTTGCTTTAGTACTAAAGATACATTTTCCTTTTAGTCTCCATTAAATAAAATAAGAGTAGTTTATATACTTAGTAAATTTAATCTTTAACAGATACAGTTATAAACCTCACAGTAATAACCACTTATACTCACACTGACCTTTATATTAAATCCCTGTATAGAAATTTTAATAGGGTGTTTAATGAAATATGGTCAATGCATAAATATGGAGACAATGGTCATTTCCTTGCACAGTCTTAACCCCTTAACCCCCGGAGATTTTTTCAGTTTGGGGTTTTTTCAATCCCCTCCTTCCCAGAGCCATAACTTTTTTATTTATCCATCAATATGGCCATGTGAGGGCTTATTTTTTTGTGGGACGAGTTGTACTTTTGAACAACACCATTGATTGCCATGTACTAGAAAACGGGGAAAAAATCGATGAAATTGCAAAAAAAGTGCAATCCCACACTGGTTTTTTGTTTGGCTTTTTTGCTAGGTTCACTAAATACTAAAACTGACCTGCCATTGTGATTCTCCAGGTCATTATGAGTTCATAGACACCAAACATGTCTAGGTTATTTTTTATGTAAGTGGTGAAAAAAAACTCCAAACTTTGATCTGGGGTTGGATGAGAGCCACAGGGTGGCGCTCATAGCAATGTGACATCAACAAACATAGAGGTCTCATTGTCAGCTTGACGCACCGATGACCCCCAATCATGTGACGGGGGTCACCGGTGCGCGCATTTCCAGCCAGATGGCTGGAAGCGCTTGTTAAGTGCCACTGTCAGAAAGGGGTTACAATGCAATAGATAAGGATCTGGAATTTTTCTAAATCAATGATTATTTTGTATAGAATATATTTAAACTGTTTACAAGGCATGTTTTAACATTATCTAAAATAAAAGTTATATTTTATTGCATTCATTAATGAAACACAATGCTGGATTAGGTCCAACACTGGGCATTGCCAGCATCAGGGCTTTCTTTTAGGACGTAGTTAGAGTGCTCTGCATTCTAACCTGTGGGATGATTGCAACAGTCACAGTGTCTCCTATGTGATGTATACAGCAGTCTCAGTGTTTGCCACGTGATATATAAATACAGCAGTCTTATGTCTTCTATGTGTTGTATACTGCAATCTCACTGTATACTATGTTACATATATTCAGGAGCCTCAAAGTCTTCTATGTGAAATGTGTGCAGCAGTCATAGTGTCTTCTGTGGGATGGATATGCAGCACAGTTTCTCCTATCTGATGTATATACATCAGCCTCAATGTCTCCTATGTGATGTATATACAGCAGTCTCAGTGTCTCCTATATGATGTATATGAATCAGCCTTAGTGTATCCTATGTGATGTATGTCTCTTATGTAATGTATATATAGCAGTGTCAGTGTCTCCTGTGATGTGTATATATAGTATCTCAGTGTATTCTATGTGATGTGCACAGCAGTCTTAGTGTTTCCTATATAATGTACAGTGCTTTACGAAAGTATTCGGCCCCCTGCAACTTTTCAACCTTTTCCCACGTATCATGCTTCAAACATAAAGATACCAAATGCAAATTTTTGGTAAACAATCAACAAGTGGAACACAATTGTGAAGTTAAACAAAATGTATTGGTTATTTAAAATTTTTGTGAAAATTCAAAACTTAAATGGGTGTGCAATATTATTTGGCTCCTTTAACCCTAGAACGCATACATAGAAATCCACACATTCACGCACCTGGGGCCTTTTAGGCCTGTTTACAATTATCATGGAATAACTCAAATAAAAATACTTTTCAAAGTTTATTGCAAAGTAAGGATGCATTCCCACTAGCGCAGGGGTCTGCCAGGACGGGATTCCTTAATGGATCTGACCTCCTGGTGACCCCAGCTAAGGCTGGCGGACGCATACCTGGGGCCTCGCAGGCCTGCCAGGTTACTTGTTTTCTATTTTCTGTAAAATTACTTTAGTTAGAATTTTGAAACTCTAGGTATTCCTCAGGTATATAGTTGTTAGTAATTTCCAGTTGTTCATATATTTTTATGTTATAGGCATTTCGGTATAACAACCTTTTTTTGGGACTACCCCATATTCACGCACCTGGGGCCTTTTAGGCTTGTGTGCAAATAACACGGAATAACTCAAATAAAAATACTTTTCAAAATTTATTTTACAATTGCAAGGTAAGGATGCATTCCAACTAGCGCTGGGGTCCGCCAGGAGGGGATCCGTAATGGATCTGACCTCCTGGTGACCCCAGCTAAGGCTGGCGGAATCCCGCCATTCTGGCAGCCTTAGCTGGAGTTACCAGGAGGTCAGATCCATTATGGATCCCCTTCTGGCGAACCCCAGCGCTACTGGGAGCACAGCCTAAGATGTGTATATTTCAAAACATAATTATGTGCATAAAACAACAAAAAAGTAAGTAAACGGGCACGCCAAATATAGGCATTCTATATGCAATTTTGTTATGAAAACCTTTTTTGGTTGTAGCAAACTTGGTGCAGGAATATTTATTTGTAACTTTACATATTCCCCCGACAATTCTCGCATATTATTTTTTCGGCTGAATGTTCCTTGCATACATTTTGTCCGCAAGTAGAACAGAAATGCTCCGATTTTCTTTCCTTCTTTGCTGGACAAATATAGCAGCGCTTTCTTTTTTTTTCTCTTTGCTCTGGATGTTCCAGAAAGCGTATTCCACATCGGATCATTGCCTCCGTAATTTGATAAGCATATCATGCTGCTTCTCTCCATCATAGTAGACATCAAAAGTTCATAACAAAGTTCTGTCAAAAATAGACGTCTCTTGTCTTTCTTGTTGGCATGGAATTCTGGATTAGTTTGACAATAAACAATGTAGCAATTGAGGGCTGACACATCAAGGATATTGGAAAAAAGGGCAACAGGCCAACGTTTAGTCTGCCTTTTGCACGAATACTCTCCAATCATTTTGTCCATCTTGTCGACACCTCCTTTTGTCTTATTATAATGCAGTATGATTTCAGGTTTTTTTTTCCTGTCATTGGTGTCAATACTTCCATCATTACTCAGTAATATCATGGATTTTTCTTTGTTGGCTTTATAAGACACCATTGTTGCTTGATTGCAGAAACCGAATACACTCTCGTAGATTGTTCGCTGTGCATTGTGCTTCATGATTGGAGGAATTTTGCGGCGGTTTGGCCTCATAGTACCAACAAGTGTAAGTTGCTTTTGAAGCAAAAAGTTGGCCATTTCAAAATTGGTAAAGTACTTATCCATTGTAATATTTTTTCCTGAATTGAAAATTGGTATTAGCAAGTGTTTTTACTATGTCGGAACATAGGTCTTTCTGGACTGGAGCATCAGCTTCTTTGCCACAGTAAATCACATGACCATGTTGTCATGCAGAATCCACACTCTTCCCAGCAATAGCAGAGTCATAAAAGTTCTTCCCCAGCAACAATACAGACAAAAAGACTGAGTATCACATGTAAACCTAGTACAGGCCTAAAAGGCCCCAGGTGCGTTAATATGGGGTAGTCCCAAAAAAGGTTGTTATACGGAAGGGAAGGAGCGCCATTTGACTTTTTCAATGCAGAATTGGCTGGAATTGAAATCGGATGCCATGTCGTGTTTGAAGAGCATCTGATGTGCCTAAACAGTGGAAACCCCCCACAAGTGACACCACTTTGGAAACTAGACTTCTTAAGGAACTTATTTAGATGTGTGGTGAGCACTTTGAACCCCCAAGTGCTTCACAGAAGTTTATAACGTAGAGCCATGAAAATAAAAAATATTTTTTTTCCTCAAAAATGATTTTATAGCCCACAACTTTTTATTTTCACAAGGGTAACAGGAGAAATTTGACCCCAAAAGATGTTGCCCAGTTTGACCTTAGTACGCCGATACCCCATATGTGAGGGGGGGACTACTGTTCAGACACACATCGGGGCTCAGAAGGGAAGTAGTGACGCTTTAAAATCCAGACTTTGATGTTGCGTTAGCAGAGCACCTGATGTACCTAAACAGGAGAATCCCCCCACAAGTGACCCCATTTTGGAAACTAGACCCCCAAGGAGCTTATCTTGATATGTGGTGAGCACTAGGAACCCCCAAGTGCTTCACAGAAGTTTATAACGTAGAGCAGTGAAAATAAAAAATCATATTTTTTCCACAAAAATGATCTTTTCATCCTCAACTTTTTACTTTCACAAGGGTAACAGGAGAAATTGGACCATAAAAGTTTTTGTGCAATTTGTCATAAGTACTCTGATACCCCATATGTGGGGGGACCACTGTTTGGGTGCATGGCAGAGCTCGGAAGGGAAGGAGCGTCATTTTGGAATGCAGACTTTGATAGAATGGTCTGCAGATGTCATGTTGCGTTTGCAGAGCCCCTGATGTGCCTAAACAGTAGAAACCCCCCACAGGTGACCCCATTTTGGAAACTAGACCCCCCCAAGGAGCTTATCCAGATGCGAAGTGAGCACTATGAAGCCCCAAGTGCTTCACAGAAGTTTATAACGCAGAGCCATGAAAATAAAAAATCATATTGTTTCCACAAAAATGATTTTTTTCACCCCCAAATTTTTACTTTCACAAAAGTAACAGTAGAAATTGGACCTAAAAAGTTGTTGTCCAATTTGTCCTGAGTACGATGATGCCCCATATGTGGGGGTAAACCACTGTTTGGGTGCACGGCAGAGCTCAGAAGGGAGGGAGCACCATTTGACTTTTTGAACGCAAAATTGGCTGGAATCAATGGTGGCACCATATCGTGTTTGGAGACCCCTGATGTACCTAAACAGTGGAGCCATCAATTCTAACTACAACCCTAATCCCAACACACCCCTAACCCTAATCCCAACCCTAACCATAATCCTAATCACAACCCTAACCCCAACACACCCCTAATCCCAAGCCTAACCCTAATACTAAACCTAACCCTAATCCAACCCTAATCCCAACACACCCCAAACCCTAATCCCAACCCTAACCCTAATCCCAACTCTAACCCTAACTTTAGCCCAACCCTAACCCTAACTTTAGCCCAACTCTAACCCTAATGGGAAAATGGAAAAAAGCCGGATTACTTACCGGTAATGCTCTTTTAATTAGTCCATGACAGCACCCACTTTGAGAGAGGGACCCACCCATAGGAACAGGAAACCTACAGAGATAAAAAGGCGGACCACCTCTCCTCCTCCTATTTTTTCAGAGTACGAGAAGAACCGCCGTTGTTAAATTAATAAATGCGCTTAATATTTTACACATTCTGCTTATTTATATTCACCCATGAAGAGTATATTACTGTGTGAATAACTATACATAACTAACTAGGGTGGGAAGTGAGAGGGTGCTGTCGTGGACTCATTAAAAGAGCATTACCGGTAAGTAATCCGGGTTTTTACCCTTCACCACAACAGTACCCACTTTGAGAGACTTACAGAGAACCTTCACACCTTCTGGAGGAGCCTTGCCTTTTGTCAGGTAGGCTAGACAGATGGCCTCTCTAATCCATCGGGACAAGGTAGCCTTTGTGACTCTGTGACCTTTTCTGTGACCCTGAAAAGATATAAACAGAGCCCTACTCTGTCTCCAGGACTGGGTTCTCTCTATATAGGTCAATACTGCTCTTTTCACATCCAACATGTGTAGCTTCTCTTCCTCTGGACTTGATGGATTGTCATGAAAGGAAGGAAGGACAATCTCTTGAGATCTATGATAATTTGTTGCTACCTTCGGGAGATGTGATGGATCTGGTTTGAGAACTACCCTATCCTGGTATGTCAATAGGAAGGAAGGGTCTACGGAAAGTGCCTGGATGTCTCCGACTCTTCTGGCAGATGTTAAGGCTATCAATAAGGCTACCTTGTATGAGATAATCTTTAGAGGAATAGACTGTAAAGGCTCAAAGGGAGGTTCAGTAAAAGCATCAAGGACTAGATACAAGTCCCAGGGTGGTAGACATGGAATATGTACTGGGGTACTCCTTTCACATGCTTTAATGAATCTCGCTATCCACCTGTTGCCAGCTATATTAGCACCATAAAGGGCTCCTAAACCAGAACCCTGAACGCTTAATGTATTCACTGAGAGTCCTAGTTCATTGCCCCTTTGTAAGAACTCTAGGATGGTCTTAATTAGAACTGTATTAGAGAGGGGTTTTGCATAATAGCTCAAAAACTTCCTCCATACTCTACTGTATATTATAGTTGTAGATTTTTTCCTACTTAGTAGTAGTAGTGTATCAATCAAATCTTGGGAAAAGCCTCTTGAAGTTAGTATTTGCCTCTCAAGTTCCACGCCGTCAAGTGAAGTCCCTTCACCAGTGGGTGATGGAATGGACCTTGAGACAGTAGGTCTGGGATGGTTGGCAGTATCCAGGGATCACAAACTGACATCACTAGAAGGCATTAAAACCAAGGTCTTCTTGGCCGGAAGGGTGCTATTAGAATCACCCTTGCTTCTTCTTCCCTTATCTTTTTGATCACTAATGGAATTAACATAATTGGTGGGAAGGCATAAGCTAGGTCGAATTTCCAGGGATACTGGAGTGAGTCTATTATGTTTGGATGATCCGTTGCGTTTAGGGAGGCGAAAATTTGAACCTGTCTGTTTTCCCTGGTCGCAAATAAATCTATCCTCATATCTCTACTATAAAAGTCCACATATCTCTACTATCTTCCTGAATACCTGAGTAATGAGTCCATTCCCCTTGGCGATGCCTGTGGCGACTAAGGAAGTCGGCTTTTGAGTTTTCTACTCCTCTGATATGAAGAGCCATGAGTGACTTCCAATAGATCAAAGATATTTGTTGCTGAAGACATTAGATTTAGTGAGCGCGTTCCACCTTGACGATTTAAATATGCGACGACTGTCATATTGTCCGATAGGATTCTGACATGAGATCCTCGGGGCTGGGGAAGGAAACAATTCAAAGCATAATTAACTGCATTCAGTTCCTTCCAATTGGAGGACTGCTGTAACTCCACAGTGTTCCAGCAGCCTTGAGCTATATCCTGGGCTTGTGTCAGTGGTAATTATTTTAGAGGGTTTTATCTTCCATGAGACCCCTCTGGACAAATGGTTTTTATCTAACCACCAAGTCAAAGAATTAAGTACCTCTTGAGAAAGGATAATTTTTGTATTTAAAAGTCCCTGACAATGGTACTGCGCAAATAGGATCTCATGTTGTAGGGTCCTAGTGTGATATTGGGCCCATTGTACTGCAGGGATGCGGGAGGTGAGTGAGCCTAAGAGAGACATGGCGTCTCTTAGTGACATTTGAGGTTTAGATCTCGCCATACTAACTTTCGAGATTATAGTCAACTTCTTGGATTCTGGTAAGAGACATCTCTGACTTACAGAGTCCAAGTGTAGCCCCAGGAAGGATTGGAGGGTTTCTGGATTTCTTGAAGTTCACAATCCATCCTAACGCCTGTAAAGATGAAATGGTATTAGCCAAGCGCTCTTTACATTGTGAGGCAGAGTTTCCAATTATTAAAAAAATCATCTAGGTAGGGCACAATTAATGTATCCTGTTGCCGTAGATAGGCCATCACCTCGAGCTTAACCTTTGTGAAAACACGAGAAATTGAAAGGTCGAATGGCATTGCTATAAACTGGAAGTGACAGATCCGGCCTCCCAGGTTGACTGCCACTCTGAGGTATTGTTGATGCTGTGCATGGATAGGAAGATGATAGTACGCATCCTTCAAGTCTAATCCCGTCATAAAACATCTAGGAAATAAAAGTTTAATAGTAGATCAGATTGATTCCATCTTAAAGGTGCGATCATACAAAAAAAGAATTCAATTTTTTTAAGGTTTATTACAGTATGGAAAGAACCATCAGGTTTTGGAATCAAAAATAAAGGGCAATAAAATCCCCTTCATTCCTGATTCTTTGGTAGCTCTATAAGAACATTTTTAGCCAAAAGACTGAATATTTCTAACTGGAGTGCATCTTGCTGTTCCGGTGCTCTCAGAGATGTTACAATGAAGGTATCTTGTGGGAGTTGAAAACATTTGAAGTTTAATCCTGTTTTTATTAGGTGAAGGATCCACTGACTTGATGTTATATGTTCCCACTTATGGTGAAAAATTTTTAGTCTTCCACCTACTGGGATTTCCTTACTGACGGTATCTACTACGTTTAGTTGAATCAGAGCCACTAAACAAGGCACTTTTCTGCTTTGTCTCCTTTGTATCCCAGCGATCTTTTTGTGGCTCATACGGCCTCCTTCTGTTAAATGGCCGTCTTATAAACGCTCTCCTATAAGAAGGAAGAAATTGTTTAGGAAAACCCTTCCTTCTCTCTCCTGCTTTGTTGAGTAGGTCATCAAGAACTTTTCCAAACAGAAATACACCCTGGCACGGGATTGTACAAAGTCTAGATTTAGACTGTGCATCCCCTTTCCATCCTAATAGCCAGAGGACTCGACAAGCCGCATTCACTAGGCCAGCTGATCTGGCCGCTAAACAGAGAGAATTTGCTGATACATCAGCCAAGAATGCTGCAGCACTTCTGATCAACGGAACTGCCTGTAGGATTTTTTCTCTCGTTACTTTGCCTTTGACCTGCTACTCCAGCTGATCTATCTATACCAAGAGTGATCTTGCTGTGCATGTACTTGATATGGCAGGCTTAAAGGCTCCTGTATTCATCTCCCAAGACCTTTTAAGTAGAGCTTCAGTTTTACGGTCTAGTGGGTCTAACAAAACTCCTGCATCCTCTGCAGGAAGAGATGATTGTTTAGAAGTGGATGCCACCGCCGCATCCACTTTTGGGACCTAAGACAATACTTCCAGCTCCTCATCACTGAAAGGGTAACGTCTTTTGGAAGAGGATGGGAGAAATCTTTTACCTTGTTTGCCCCACTCTTTTTTTTTTACCAGATTCTTAATAGCGGAAACAACTGGGAAAGCTCGTCGTTTTTTCTGGGCTAGGCCAGCAAACATAATGTCTTGTGCTGACCTGGTCTCCATCATGTCTGGGCAACCCATAGTATTCCTAACAGATTTTACGAGATTATCTATGCTATGAATTGGAAAGCATGCTCGGCCCTCATCATCAGAAGAACTAGAGGACGACCCTGAGGTATTAGATGATCGGATTAAGCCCTCTACTGATTCTGAACTGGATACGGGGGAAAGGCTTCTGCCTCCCTGCTTCTTTGAGTTTCTGGACCCCAGAGATTGGATCTCTTGCCTAATTATGGCTCTGATATTGGTAGTTGATACTGCAGACGCTTCATGTTAGGTTTGATTAATGCAACTGGGACACAACCTCTTGGGATATGCATCAGGAAGGGGTTGCATACACAGGGCACATTCCACATGCTTTGATTTACTGGTTTTCTTAGCCTATGAGGGAGAGTATAGAGAAAGAAGGGGTCAGCTTAATAGGTAGAGGATTATATACACTCACCCAGTGAAGCAATGATGGTACCGGTTTAGGAGGTGGGGACGCTGTGCGGCCTCTGGGTAGATCTATTTCTCTACTCCTTGGTTTCATCTGAGTGGCAGATCTCTCATTAGAGCGTCCACTCCTTTTGCCCGTGGATTTGGTGCTTTTAGCGTTGCTGTCCTTGCTAGCGCTATCTTGCTCCACCGCTGGTGGGTGCCCTCATGCGCCTGGGATGACATTATGAGCACATTTGCCCACACCCCACACCTTTTTGAACCTGCAGCGTTCCCCGCCGACCGTGCACCGAAAGTACTCCGACTACTTCCGGGTCGACGCGGCAGAGCGCACTTACCGCCGCCATACTGCTGCTCCTTAGCGGTGTGACGCCGCCGGCCTGCACTCCAGCATGCTCCCCTCCTTCAGCCAGGCCTGATGCCCGGACCCTGCCGGAAATCGTACAGACAAGGGGGGGAGGCTGCATGCAGTGGCTCCCCCGATGCTGCTCCTGATGCCACAGCTTCTGGTGTTCCCGCAGCAGCCACCCTGGCAGATGCACAGCCCAGGATCCAACATGCTGTAGGTATACCTGGGGTATTCCGATAGAAACAGGAAATCAACTGAGGAGGAGGGGGACCACCCTTTTTATCTATGTTGGTTTCCTGTTCCTATGGGCGGGTCCCTTTCTCAAAGTGGGTGCTGTCGTGGCGAAGGGTAAAAAATACATTTTCTTTATTTTATTATTTTTTCCTAACTAAGGGGGTGATAAAGGTAGGGTTTATTTACAATTTTTTTTATTTTGATCACTGTGATAGGGTCTATCACAGTGACCAAAATGAACCAATAAGAAAAAAATCTTTCTATTGTTGTCGGGTGCCGGCCGGCTGATCTAGGCGGGCGTAATGCACCTGCACCTGCAACTTTCTTACCGGAAGAAGATGCCAGCGGCCGAGGGGGGAAGCAGAAGGATCCAGGGACACTGGTAAGTATCGGGGGGGGGGATCAGGGATCACATCAGACGAGAAATTAAATGGCAACTCACGCTTTTTTTTGCGGTTGCAGTTATACACTTAATAATGGCGATTGCAACCCAGGCCGAGACCCCAGAGAAAATCCGACTCTTGGGGGGTGCTATACACTTTTTCCACAGCGCCGTTAATTAACGGTGCTGTGGTTTAAGTACCCTTAACTGCCTCCGTGAAAAGGCGCATCGCAGGCCGTTAAGGGGTTAATTAGCATTTTTCCCCTAAATGCAAAATCATCACATTTGGAGGTTATTATAAGTGTTACAAAAACAAGTAAAAAAGTGACATCCTGACTAATGCACCATGACAATTCATGCTATAGCATTTTATGAAGATCCGAAGATAGCCACAGCCTCTACGTCATGAAACCTGAGGCCAAGTATCCTGCTTGGCTGCGGTACAGCTGCTGCACCTGTAATTTCGACTTAAAAATAGAACACAAAACTGGACAACAAGTGGAATAGGAGGAAGTATCTTGGTAGCTACATATTCATTTTATTCCTAAGTGGGTTCGCCTAATGGAATCCTCCAGCTGACGTAGAATTAATGGATAATCTACATAATTGATGAAGGAAAATTTTGTTTCCATTGTAACATCCTGGCCGGGCACTTCCTCAGCACCCTGCTGCTTTCTAGCTGCTGTATCCTGTTTTCTGTTGATTTATACAAGGCTACAAAAAAAATTATATCATGTGGAAAAAAGGAATGGGAAAAGGCAGAAGGTCTCATGATAGATATTTTTTTAGCGACTTAAGGGTTTTTAACAAAGTTATACAGATATTCATGAGATGACTTCACAACTGTTCTGGGATTATACAAGTATTCATCAGATGACAATTATTCTGTGATGATACAAGTATTCATCAGATGGCATCACATCTGTTCTGTGGTGACACAAGAACTTATCAAATGATATTACAGCTGTCCTGTGGTGATACCAGTATTTATCAGATGACATCACGGCTGTTCTGTAAAGATACAAGGAATCAACAAATGCCATAACGACTGTTCTGTGATACAAGCACTCACCAAATGACATCATGACTGTTTTGTGGTGACACAAATATTTATCAGATGACATTTGTCATGCACGTAAGTGGTGCATGTGGTGTTTGTGAACCCACTGTGCCACTGACCTGACCCTGGAGGGGCGTGAGTAAGCAGATACTCTGGTGTTCACTGTCTGATCGGCTATGATTATTTTACCGCCGATCAGAAGCGGAGAATGGGTCCAGGTTTGGGTCCGGGTACTGTTCTGGTACCTGAACCCGAACTTTTTTGCAAATGTTTGGCTGAACCTGCTGGAACCAAACATCCAGGTATCCGCCCATCTCTACTGGTAATAAATGGTGGCACATCCAATTGGAAGAGTGTTGCAAGTAGGGCCCCAATGTTGTTTCAACATTTTTATAAATGATCTAGATAAGGAAACTGAAGTTAAACTGATCAAATTTGCAGATGATGCAAAGCTAGGGGGATAGCTAACACTAGAGAAGATAGAGAAAGGATTCAGAAGGATCTAGATAAGCTTAAACAATGGGCAGCAACTAATAAAATGGTATTTAACATGGAAAAATGCAAGATTCTACATCTGGGCAAGAAAAACAAAAATTGCATCTACAGAATGGGAGGAATCTCTATTCCACATGAGTCAACAGTGTGATGCAGCAAAAAAAAAGGCAAACAAAGTTCTAGGATGTATTAACAAAAGCATAGAATCTAAATCACGTGAAGTACCGTATTTTCCGGCGGCAACTTTTTAACCCCTAAAATTGTCCCAAAAGTCGGGGGTCGTCTTATACGCCAGGTACGGCGTGTGCAGGGAGCGATCCTGGATGTTCCCATGGTTTAAAGGAGAGGAGACTCTCCTTCAGGCCCTGGGATCCATATTCATGTAAAAAATAAAGAATAAAAATAAAAAATATGGATATACTCACCCCTCCGACGGATCCTGGCTCTTAGCGCTGCTATTGTCTGCCTCCGTTCCTAAGAATGCAGTGAGTGAAGGACCTTCGATGACGTTGCGGACCTGACCGCTCACGTGACCGTGACGTCATCGAAGGTCTTCACTCACTGCATTCTTAGGAACGGAGGCAGACGCTAGCAGCGCTGAAAGCCAGGGTCCGTCGGAGGGGTGAGTATATCCATATTTTTTATTTTTATTCTTTATTTTTTACATGAATATGGATCCCAGGGCCTGAAGGAGAGTCTCCTCTCCTCCAGAACCTGGGAACCACACGCTGTATAAGATGACTGGGTGTATAAGATGACCTGCGTCTTACACGGCGGGTATATTCCAAATTCCATATTTTATATGGAAAAGTTGGGGGTCGTCTTATACGCCCAGTCGTCCTATACACCAGAAAATACGGTAATTATCCCTCTCTACTCCTCCTTGGTCAGGCCTCATCTGGAATACTGTGTCCAGTTCTGGGCGCCACATTTTACAAAAAGACATTGAAAAACTGGAGCAAGTTCAGAAAAAAGCGACCAGGATGGTGACCAGACTACAGTGTATGTCCTACAAAGAATGATTAAAGGATCTGGGAATGTTTAGCTTGTAAAAAATAAGGCTAAGAGCAGACTTAGGGTATGTGCACACGTTGCGGTTTTTGCTGCAGATTAGCAGCAGTTTTCCATGCGGTGTACAGTACAATGTTAACCTATGAGAAACAAAAACCGCTGTGCACATGGTGCGGAAAAAAACGCGCGGAAACGCTGCGGTTTATTTTCCGCAGCATATCAATTCTTTGTGCGGAATCCGCAGCGGTTTGGCACCTGCTCCATATTAAAAATCCGCAGGTGTCTAAAACCACAGTGGAAACCGCACAAAAAAACGCGATAAATCCGCAGTACTTTTTGCACTGCGGATTTAATCAAATCCGCTGCGGAAAATAACTATATTATATAGTTACTTTAACTAAATACATTTGCTCCATGGTATGGTACCTTCCCCTGACATAATGCACTATAGCACTTTTTTTTTTCCTTCCCTCTTTCCCTTTCTGGGTAGATTGCGGGGCATGAGCCATTTTGTAAAAGACACTGGTTGCAGCACCTTCATGCCTCAGGTGGGATACATCTTATCAGGTTTTGGCACGGTCTTTTGAATTATGATGCACATTTTGCCACAAATTCATATATAGATACGATTGCCTGACCTACTGCCTTTTTAAGCCATATTGGTGCATTGACATAATAACATAGTAACATAGTAACATAGTAACATAGTTAGTAAGGCCGAAAAAAGACATTTGTCCATCCAGTTCAGCCTATATTCCATCATAATAAATACCCAGATCTACGTCCTTCTACAGAACCTAATAATTGTATGATACAATATTGTTCTGCTCCAGGAAGACATCCAGGCCTCTCTTGAACCCCTCGACTGAGTTCGCCATCACCACCTCCTCAGGCAAGCAATTCCAGATTCTCACTGCCCTAACAGTAAAGAATCCTCTTCTATGTTGGTGGAAAAACCTTCTCTCCTCCAGACGCAAAGAATGCCCCCTTGTGCCCGTCACCTTCCTTGGTATAAACAGATCCTCAGCGAGATATTTGTATTGTCCCCTTATATACTTATACATGGTTATTAGATCGCCCCTCAGTCGTCTTTTTTCTAGACTAAATAATCCTAATTTCGCTAATCTATCTGGGTATTGTAGTTTTCCCATCCCCTTTATTAATTTTGTTGCCCTCCTTTGTACTCTCTCTAGTTCCATTATATCCTTCCTGAGCACCGGTGCCCAAAACTGGACACAGTACTCCATGTGCGGTCTAACTAGGGATTTGTACAGAGGCAGTATAATGCTCTCATCATGTGTATCCAGACCTCTTTTAATGCACCCCATGATCCTGTTTGCCTTGGCAGCTGCTGCCTGGCACTGGCTGCTCCAGGTAAGTTTATCATTAACTAGGATCCCCAAGTCCTTCTCCCTGTCAGATTTACCCAGTGGTTTCCCGTTCAGTGTGTAATGGTGATATTGATTCCCTCTTCCCATGTGTATAACCTTACATTTATCATTGTTAAACCTCATCTGCCACCTTTCAGCCCAAGTTTCCAACTTATCCAGATCCATCTGTAGCAGAATACTATCTTCTCTTGTATTAACTGCTTTACATAGTTTTGTATCATCTGCAAATATCGATATTTTACTGTGTAAACCTTCTACCAGATCATTAATGAATATGTTGAAGAGAACAGGTCCCAATACTGACCCCTGCGGTACCCCACTGGTCACAGCGACCCAGTTAGAGACTATACCATTTATAACCACCCTCTGCTTTCTATCACTAAGCCAGTTACTAACCCATTTACACACATTTTCCCCCAGACCAAGCATTCTCATTTTGTGTACCAACCTCTTGTGCGGCACGGTATCAAACGCTTTGGAAAAATCGAGATATACCACGTCCAATGACTCACCGTGGTCCAGTCTATAGCTTACCTCTTCATAAAAACTGATTAGATTGGTTTGACAGGAGCGATTTCTCATAAACCCATGCTGATATGGAGTTAAACAGTTATTCTCATTGAGATAATCCAGAATAACATCCCTCAGAAACCCTTCAAATATTTTACCAACAATAGAGGTTAGACTTACTGGCCTATAATTTCCAGGTTCACTTTTAGAGCCCTTTTTGAATATTGGCACCACATTTGCTATGCGCCAATCCTGCGGAACAGACCCTGTCTCTATAGAGTCCCTAAAAATAAGAAATAATGGTTTATCTATTACATTACTTAGTTCTCTTCGTACTCGTGGGTGTATGCCATCCGGACCCGGAGATTTATCTATTTTAATCTTATTTAGCCGGTTTCGCACCTCTTCTTGGGTTAGATTGGTGACCCTTAATATAGGGTTTTCATTGTTTCTTGGGATTTCACCTAGCATTTCATTTTCCACCGTGAATACCGTGGAGAAGAAGGTGTTTAATATGTTAGCTTTTTCCTCGTCATCTACAACCATTCTTTCCTCACTATTTTTTAAGGGGCCTACATTTTCAGTTTTTATTCTTTTACTATTGATATAGTTGAAGAACAGTTTGGGATTAGTTTTACTCTCCTTAGCAATGTGCTTCTCTGTTTCCTTTTTGGCAGCTTTAATTAGTTTTTTAGATAAAGTATTTTTCTCCCTATAGTTTTTTAGAGCTTCAATGGTGCCATCCTGCTTTAATAGTGCAAATGCTTTCTTTTTACTGTTAATTGCCTGTCTTACTTCTTTGTTTAGCCACATTGGGTTTTTCCTATTTCTAGTCCTTTTATTCCCACAAGGTATAAACCGCTTACACTGCCTATTTAGGATGTTCTTAAACATTTCCCATTTATTATCTGTATTCTCATTTCTGAGGATATTGTCCCAGTCTACCAGATTAAGGGCATCTCTAAGCTGTTCAAACTTTGCCTTCCTAAAGTTCAATGTTTTTCTGACTCCCTGACAAGTCCCCCTAGTGAAAGACAGGTGAAACTGCACAATATTGTGGTCGCTATTTCCTAAATGCCCAACCACCTGCAGATTTGTTATTCTGTCAGGTCTATTAGATAGTATTAGGTCTAAAAGTGCTGCTCCTCTGGTTGGATTCTGCACCAATTGTGAAAGATAATTTTTCTTGGTTATTAGCAGAAACCTGTTGCCTTTATGGGTTTCACAGGTTTCTGTTTCCCAGTTAATATCCGGGTAGTTAAAGTCCCCCATAACCAGGACCTCATTATGGGTTGCAGCTTCATCTATCTGCTTTAGAAGTAGACTTTCCATGCTTTCTGTTATATTTGGGGGTTTGTAACAGACCCCAATGAGAATTTTGTTACCATTTTTCCCTCCATGAATTTCAACCCATATGGACTCGACATCCTCATTCCCTTCGCTAATATCCTCCCTTAAAGTGGACTTTAGACAAGACCTTACATAGAGACAAACCCCTCCTCCTCTCCGATTTTTACGATCCTTTCTAAACAGACTGTAACCCTGTAAGTTAACTGCCCAGTCATAGCTTTCATCTAACCATGTATCGGTTATTCCCACTATGTCAAAGTTACCTGTAGATATTTCTGCTTCTAGTTCTTCCATCTTGTTTGTCAGGCTTCTGGCGTTTGCGAGCATGCAGTTTAGAGGATTTTGTTTTGTTCCAATCTCCTCACTGTGGATTGTTTTAGAAATGTTCTTACCTCCCTTCTGAGTATGTTTTCCTGGGTCGTCTTTGTTCGAGTCTAATGTTTTTCTTCCCGTCCCCTCTTCTTCTAGTTTAACGCCCTCCTGATGAGTGTAGCGAGTCTTCTGGCGAATGTGTGTTTCCCAGGTTTGTTGAGGTGTAGTCCGTCTCTGGCGAGGAGTCCATCATACCAGTAATTCACACCGTGGTCCAGGAATCCAAATCCTTGTTGTCTGCACCATCGTCTTAGCCAGTTGTTTGCATCAAGGATCCTGTTCCATCTCCTGGTGTCATGCCCGTCTACTGGAAGGATAGAAGAAAAAACTACCTGTGCATCCAGTTCCTTTACTTTCTTCCCCAACTCTTCAAAGTCCTTGCAGATTGTCGGTAGGTCCTTCCTTGCCGTGTCATTGGTGCCAACATGTATCAGAAGAAATGGGTGGACGTCCTTGGAGCTGAAGAGCTTTGGTATCCTATCGGTCACATCCTTGATCATCGCACCTGGAAGGCAGCATACTTCTCTTGCAGTTATGTCCGGTCTGCAGATGGCTGCTTCGGTGCCTCTCAGTAGTGAGTCTCCCACCACCACCACTCTTCGTTGCTTCTTGGCTGTACTTTTTGCTGTCACTTGTTGCTGTGTGCCCTTTTCTTTTTTGCTTGCTGGTATTGCTTCATTCTTAGGTGTGCCATCTTCATCCTCTACAAAGATTTGATATCGGTTCTTCAGTTGTGTGGTTGGTGATTTCTCCATGGTCTTCTTGCTTCTTTTGGTCACATGCTTCCACTCATCTGCTTTTGGAGGTTCTCTGACACTTTTTGCACCTTCTGTGACCAGTAGAGATGCTTCTGTTCTGTCTAGAAAGTCTTCATTCTCTTTGATGAGTTTCAAAGTTGCTATTCTTTCTTCCAGACTCCGCACCTTTTCTTCTAAAAGGGCCACTAGTCTACACTTCTGACAGGTGAAATTTAATTCTTCTTCTGGTCGATCTGTGAACATGTAGCACATGCTGCAGCTCACCATGTAGGTTGTCACATCTGCCATGTTGCTCCTAGATCCTGCTGACTTGCTGTGTGTTTTCCTTCTTGTGTAATCTACTCAGCCAAGCTCTCTTGCAATAATGTCCTACAGGCAAAAATTCGGCGCGCGGTTTGGTGATGCTTTCGAAGCAGCTGGTCCCGGCTGTACCCAACGATCTTCTAGCTTAGGGAGACTTCGCTTCTCCCAGAAGGCACCTGGAATATGCAAATTAGCCTCCTGAAGCTTGAATCCCTGGTTTGGTGATGCTTTCGAAGCAGCTGGTCCCGGCTGTACCCAACGATCTTCTAGCTTAGGGAGACTTCGCTTCTCCCAGAAGGCACCTGGAATATGCAAATTAGCCTCCTGAAGCTTGAATCCCTGGTTTGGTGATGCTTTCGAAGCAGCTGGTCCCGGCTGTACCCAACGATCTTCTAGCTTAGGGAGACTTCGCTTCTCCCAGAAGGCACCTGGAATATGCAAATTAGCCTCCTGAAGCTTGAATCCCTGGTTTGGTGATGCTTTCGAAGCAACTGGTCCCGGCTGTACCCAACGATAACACTGAATCCATGTCACTGTTTGATATCATGTGCGAGTGCATGGTTTTACAACTATAGACAATGACCTCAATATCTCTGTGTTTCCCTGAATGTGTTTTTTGTATTGTAATGTTTTTTATACATATATTTTTTGATAGACAAATAAAATAAATTTTTGTAATATGCACTTATGTACTCCGTGTCCTCCTATTTTGTTATGCAATGTTATGGAGTTGGGACCAATTGAATTGAGGGTGGACCACCACTGTGTGATATCCCCTCCTGAATTAAAAATGCAGCTGGGTTTTGTGTTTGCATAAGCAATATATATGCAGTAAAGATATGGTTGGCTACAAAAGTATTACACTATTATTTTGGATATTGTGATATATCTATCTGGCCCTCATCATATACTGTTTTTTATCTATTTGCCAAAGACAAGTATCAGAAAGTATTCAAAAGCAAAGCAGCTTCATTTACAACATAACATACCAAAAAGAGACAAAAACCACAGCATCAAAAACGCATGCACAAAAACGCACTCAAAAATGCGGTGAAAAAAATGCAAGGAACCTAATTTACCTAATAGGTGCAAAAATATGCAATAGGTGCAAAAATATGCAACATCAAAAATTCACTAAATACTCATACATTAGGAAAAAAAACAAGAGGAGGGAAGGGAATTATCACACTTACAAATCCACGCAACAGTCACAGATAACTCCTCCAAACTCCTTCTCATAATAGCACCAAAACACCTCTCCTCCAAGCTGTGCAACATAAGCTAGCTCTGACAATGTGTTTCAATCAGGACCCAGATTATATAGGGGATAGGAGTGGCTAACCGAGCTCAGCTGAGAGCTCAGACTCCCAGAGCTTCCAACATGGCCGATTAACCAAAAGAAATAAACACTATTTAAAAAGAAGGTGAAGTGCTTCTTTTCAGTGAACGAGTAGGAGCAATCAGACACTGCGGTCTTCTGGCTCCTCTCTGTTGCGGTAACCCCGTGACACTAACCATGCAGGGTGCCAAGACTTATGCATCAACCCATTTTCCTTTTTGTAATTTTTAAAATGTAAAAGATGAAAAAAAATATTTTTTTTGCCTAAAAACACAAAGGAAATGTGTCATCTTTAATATTAGTCCTTTTAGAGATCATTTCATCTTCAACTTGCTTAACTGTTTACAATAAAAGTCATTTTGACCAAGGGTGCCCAAACTTTTACATACCACTGTATCTACAGTTTATAAGCATTTGGTGACATGCCAGGTTCCCTTTAATGTAAAGAACTGGCTATAATTGAATAGTTTATGCCCTGAGATAAAACTATGATAAATGATCACAACTTCTCTGCAAGCCGAGCAGATGTATTTTGTTATCAAGAAATAATAATTTGTGTTGATTTTTTGCTTCCCATGTGTGTCTGATATATCTTTCACCTGGAAGTGTCTCTTGATTGCAATGTGTCATAAAGCATGGTTATCTCGAAAATAAATGTGCTGGGCAGCTCATTAAGATAGACTCACTAGGAGGAGGAAAGATGGAAAAGTTCAATTGTAAAGAAATATCTTTATCGGCCATTATTTCATACAGCCAGAACATCTTAGATTTTAGAAGTTCTGTCTGATATCTTCTGAAAATTAAAAGGCACATCGGGAACTATAACAAGTATTATCAGGAACATTCTTAAGTTTTCTATGAGATATGAGAATTTTTGGCAGTTCCAAACAATTTTAGAGGGTTCCGCCAGAAGTCTAATCTCACTATTGATATAACATTGCATGTAGATCCAACAAAACTGGCTGGGTCCTTCTGAGGACAATGAATCCCAACCAATGAGGACAAGCAAACAAGTAAATCTGGTCAAAGTTTATAGACAACTGGTCTACTGCCCAACTGCATTTGTGGTCAATATCAGATGAAGCCAGAGGAAAAAAATGAACAAATCCCATTTTTCTGCAACCGTCTGTACGAATGTCAACAAATACTGGTCCCTTGCTCTGTAGTCCCCAACATCACTTTCAGCCTAGATGGCCTTAAGGTTAACAGTCTTTACTTCCCTTGAAGATATGGATCAGAAGGGTTTCTTGGTACAATTTTGGAGTGGAACTAAACAAAAGAGATATAAAAATTTGCATTTTTTTATGTCACTTTGTTTATGGTATTCATTCCTGCTTTTTGCGCCAAATTTTTCAAAGTGGCAAACACAGTTCATTCCTTTTGTAAAAAGTTTTAAAAAATTCAATATTTTTGTATTTGTCCTGCTTTGTGACTTTCAAGAGCAAAAAGTTGCACCTTTCCAAAAACAGAGAAAAGGTTGCGCCAGAATATCTCTCATGAATCAAAATCACTCCAGGTGGGGACTGGAGAACATTTGCACCACATTTTGCAACTTTTTTTAAAAAGTTGCAATTGATGTATCAGCTGAAGCCAAAAACATCTGAAAACCCTAAAATCCATATGCAATGGTGCAAATAAGAAAAAAAATAAGCGAACCCATCAAAAATAGACAAAAAAGACACAAATTAAAAGAAGAATAAGGAGCAAATTTGAAAACAGGCGACAAACGCGAAAAACTAGACAAAAGGGCACAAATGTATAAAAGATCAGATCCATGGACATTTACACAGGGAATTAAATCAATTTGCATAAGCCAATGCATTGGCCACAAGAGTAACCCATGGACATAGGACGGGAGCCCTAAGAAATGCCTGCATCAAAAGGATCAAGAACAAAATATCTCTGAAAAGCGAGAACACTCAATATGTGCGCAGAGTACAGAGGTGGCAGTCATGCTCTGTCCCTGGGGTTTGAGATAATCAAATGACCACATAACAATACACTAGAATAAAAAATACCATCCTACCTTCCTGAAGTTTTACTATATATACATTGCCATTGCAATTCTGACAAGACAGTCTATAGGTAGAAACGAACATGATCTTTCCAGCTTCCTACAGATTTTTATGACTTTTTTTCGGTCTTACTTTATTCCGTTTTAGAAGACATTGAGCAACTTTTTGGTTTCCTTCAGATTATGAGGGTTTGGGAGTCATCCTATTTAATGGTGTTTATAAAACCTGTTGATAACTCAGACAGATGAAATGTGATGAAATGTGTTGTAAAATAATTCGGGCAGCACCAATCATTTAGCAGATAAGGATAGGAGACCCCTCCACAAAGGTCATAGCCATTTCCTCTTTTCCCTCGCTGACTCCTTAGTTCTCTGGTTCTCCAGCTCCCACTCACAGATACTGAGCCTTGCAATGAGACTATTTATGGAGTAGGGAGGACAGGCAACATAAAGAGGACAGAGCTGGGATGTACTTCCTGCCTTCGGAAGGATGGGCTTCCACATTCCTTACATTCCCTGTACCAGCTGGTCCCACCGCTGCTCACCTGCTAATCATGACCATGATGATGCTGGGTCTGCCTTAGCTCCAGCTGTCCTCTCCTCTCCTCTTTATACAGGCTCATCAATCAGTAGGACGCAATTCTTGGAAACAAAATGAAATACGTGGAGCTGATTCTAAACAAGACTTTATTACATTAGTCAGAATTTGGTTTGGCAAAACAGACCGTATGAAAATATATTCTTAAAACTATTATCCCAAACACAGGCTAGTTGGAAAATGCTCATCCATAGAATTTTACGTAAAGAACCAAAGAAGAAATGGACAATCGAGCAACATTGAAAATATTATATTAAAGTTTATTACACATATAAATATAGGCAATGCATAGACACTTAAAGATAAAAGCATACAAAATGCCAAATAAAATTAACATTGTAATTTTTTTTATAATTTTTCAAAGGGTGGCGACACCTTAGTGCCACCTCCAGCAAGGTTGGTACAAAAGTCTATATAAATATCAAATCAGAGTCAAAAATATTTTTTTATACTTGTATATGAGATGATCAAAGAAATTATAAACAATCCTATAGTAAACATTACATTTTATATAAAGTGCATAGTGCAATAATTATACATGGTCACTTGACCTACAAAACATATTAAAAACCTATATGATGCAGATATAAGTATATTGATCAATGTTTCCATCTATAAAATAATAAATATACAAAATACAATTATAATACCATATCTAAATACATAGTGAATGGCAAAGGACCCTGACATGTAAAGCCCAGAGGCTTTATGAGCATAAAAAGACAAAAAGAGACCAACCTGCTAATGGATGTGGGAGAGAGACCCCAACGCGCGCTTCGCGATGTGCTTCTTCGGGGGCGTGGTCATAAAACTATTTAGCAGTATCATTAGTAGCTATGCCATTGTGCCTAATTACATGGAAATGCAACAACAAGATAGAAATTATAAAGGTGTTGATGAATTTACTTTTCCATTTGTTGTTGCATTCCTTTCAGGGTAATTAGAGTTAAAACTCAAGTACAAATGAGGCTATGGGTGTAACAGAGCACTCAACAACGTCATGACTTGGCAATTTTCTCAAAGTATCTGTCAAAGTGCCAGGGAGTGCTTACAGCTGCTGGACACAGTATGGTCAGCGATGATCGTAATTGCCGTACCTATGACTGAAAGATGGTGACTGCCAGAGGAAATACGTTCATTTTCTCCTGGTAGCCCCATTTTTAGTAAGGTAGACAGGCTGCATTGTAGTGCTATTTACCTGCAGATTAATCCTATGGTAGAGAGTCGCCTGCCTGGGCAATGGGGATACTTGGTACCGGGTCCGGTCCCGCTTAAAGGGGATGTCACGGTGGCTGAGACCCAGTCCGTGGTCCTGAGCACCCAATAAAAGGGGAAAGGTCTTTTAATGGTATATGTATTAAAGTTTGTGTTCGTGACGCCACCTGTAGTTCTTGGTCAGAGGGGACCAACGCTGCTTAAAGGTGTCCTCTGGGGTAATGTTACAGCAGCAAAAATGGTGACGCTTCCCACAGGTGTAGCGGGGTTCCTAGGGCTCCTGGTGTGCTGGGCATGGATGGTGTATGCCGGCAATAAATGGAGGACACAGTGTTGTAACGTCTTTACCTGGTTTAGTGGTTGTAAGCAGGCCACAGTCCAGGTTACCTGGAAGAGGTGATGATATAGTCTGGCCGGCCTGGAGGCAAAGGTGATCCCTCTTCGAGGTGATGTCCGTAAGCCTTCCTGGTCGCGCTCATATGCAAGGTCCTTGCTGCCTGTGGATTCCATACAAAGTCCTCTCTCTCCTGTCCTGGGACAGTTTCCTGTATGATGGGCAGTGTGAGCCTTTTTATAGGGTCTCTATCACGATCCTGGCTCTTAGTGTACTGCTGCAGCTTCAGGTGTAGGTGCGGGCAAATAACATAAAGTCCTATAGCCTCCGGTTCTGCCGTGTGACCTGGAATACAACACAGCCTTGGGCTTCCGGTGCCTGGTTCCTGCACTTCGGCTCTGAGGGTGTCCGGTCTGAGTTCCCCTCTGAGCCCCTTTTCTTCTCCTGTTGCTTCTTTCCTCTGATGCTTCACTACAATCAACCCGAGGGTTCACTTTCTTTCCTGGAGCTGCAGCTCAGTCCTGGCTGCACTGCTCCGCTGTCTGCTCTCCACTCCTCTCCCTTCACTGTCTGCTCCAGACTGATCTAACTCCTCCTCCAGGCCAGAACACTTAAAGATGTGGAAGCTACCCTCAATCCGGGTTCAGAGCTCCCCTTTCTGGCCTGGATTCACAATGTTTTGTATGTAGGTGCGTTACCTGGTAAAGGGAATCCTCCTTGCCTTCAAGCATTATATCACCCTCCCTGAATAGGAAGGCAACATCACTGTAATAACCGGTTACCTGGGGTGTTACACTAGCATTTTCCAAGGTGACAGGTTCCCCTTACATAGAAATACCTGCCCTAACATGGTTTCAATTTCTTTGTGTGGAAAAATGAAGCACCAGACTTTACAGCTCACATAAAATCAAATGAGTTTTCTGTTGATCAGTTTCAGTGTGAATCCTTATTAGAATAAGAAAACCGAGCAATGTGAGCGACTTCAAACAAGTCATGGTTATCAGTGCTAGGCAAGGTCAGTATGTCAAAAACTGTCAAATGTGTGGAGTGTCCTTGTAATCTAAGGGGTAACTTTACTCCTTGTGGAGAGTGACATGTCTGGCCTGGTATGCCAATGCGAGGAGGCTTATCAGCCCTGCAATGCTCCTTTGGGAAATTTCCCTTAGACCCCATACAGCAAAATCAGTACTCAAGCTTTGCACTGACGGGAGGCAACAACCCCAAAAGTTCGTCTCTGCAAACTGAGATTCTGGTTTGGATTTTATTCCAAGGCTTGTTAAAGGGTTGATATTTACTTTATCATTACTAGTTCCAATTGGTGGCACTAGAGTTAAAGTCCTTTTACTCACTGAAGAGGCGTTTTGCATATGGGTGTTCTTGTTGCTCACCTGTCCTGAGTCCAGTCTTTGCTCCCTTCACCTCTGTCTGCTGTGTCCTCTGGTTTTCTCCATGTTGGGCTTTGCAGGCTTCCTGGCATGTGACATCATCTCCATAGGCCTTTTAAGGCCATTACCACACACACCTGTGTCTTCGGATTGCTATTCAAGACTCTAGTTTTGTGTATTGCCCCTCCTGTGTGCACCATGGTTAACCTGCTTCCAATCTTTCATCCATCCTGCTGCTCCCAACACTGCTGTGTTTGCACCGTCCTCGCTCCCCATCCTGCCAGCTGAACGGACGCCCAAGGTTTGTGTATTCACCCGGACCTGGGGCTTAACTGGTCCACTTCACAAGGTGAGCCTTACAGTTCTCATACAATGGTGTCAATAGTATACCGAGAACAGTGTAATCAAGGACAAACATCTAGCAAAACATCATCCTGTGAACAAACACAACTCCTCGACAATTAGGTGAACACAAAAGCCACGACTCGTTCCTTATCACGAATGGGCTGTTGCAGCAGATGATCTAAATGACATTGCTATCTAACGCAAACAGTAAGGCAAGACTACAGTAGGCAAAAGACACTCTCATTTGGACCATGCACCATGACACAAGGATCTTTTTTGCCTTCATACTAAAAATTATGTGTAAAACATCTTTGGGATACAGTAGAACAGGTTGTTAGGGAGTGTATCAGTACCACAATTTAATTTTTGGCAACTGGGAGTCACTTTCCTGTGCACATGGGCTATTATTTCTGCTGATGAATTTCAACACCTAGTGGAATTAATGCCATGACTAATTTATGTGGTTCTGAAGGCCAAAGGACTAGCTAAGTCTCACAATAAACTAACCTTTAGCGTATCAATCTAGTTATCCAGCTATCTACTATTTTTATCTCATATTTGTCTATACCGTCTAATAGAGAAGAAATGATCGATCTGCGGAGGATCAAGTGCAAGTCGATTTTCCCGAAATTCTCTGTTTCATGTGAATTTTAAGATTTTGATATTCGATAAACGCTTCATAACATTGTACAACACCACTTCCCACACTGCTGAAGTGTCAGAAAAAGGGATAACATCATTTTGCATGGACGTGTGGGTTTCCCCATAGTGCCCTGCAGCTATTACATCTAGAAAACTATCATACCTTGTACAGTTGTGTTCAGCTTCTGGTCCATCACAGATCTACGATTCCCAGTGGAGTATAGTTTATTCGTCCAAGTCATATTCCATCTATAGTCACTGGGTAAGTCTTTCATCTCTGTAGAGTTCCAAGAAGTATTGTTTCTCCTTGTGGAGAGTGACATGTTAAGCATGTCGGGATGAGGAGACTTAAAGCCGCAATGCTTCTCTGGAAAATATGCAAATTGTCTCTTCAGAGAGGAAGAGGGATAGAACTCTAGTGCCACCTTTTGGAAGTAGCAATCCTAACAGTCAATGTCGACCCTTTAAGGAGCCTTGTCACATGACTTAGGATAAAAGCCAAACCAGAATCTCAATTTGCAGACACTGTGTTTTGAGGTACTGCCCCTCATCAGTGCAAAGTGGAGTTCTAGTCCTCTTCCTCTCTGAAGAGACAATTTGTATCTCTGTAGAATGTAAGATCTTATGGTTAGTAGGGTCATCTCTGTCTCCTGTAGAGTGTAAGCTCTTATTGTCAGTAGGACCCTCTCTCTCTCTCTCTCTCTCCTGTACAGTGTAAGTTCTTATGGTCAACAGGATCCTCTCTCTCTCTACCCTGCAGAATGTAAGCTCTTATGATCAGCAGGATCTCTCTCTCCTGTAGAGTGTAAGTTCTTATGGTCAGCAGGAACATCTCTCTCTTGTAGAGTGTAGGCTCTTATGGTCAGCAGGGTCCTCTCTCCCTCTCCTGTAGAGTGTAAGTTCTTATGGTCAACAGAGTCCTCTCTGTCTCCTGTAGAATGTAAGCCCTTATGATCAGCAGGGTCCTCTCTGTCTTCTAGAGAGTGTAAGCTCTTATGATCAGCAAGATCCTATCTCTTCTGTAGAGTGTAAGCTCTTATGGTCAGCAGGGTCATTTCTCTCCTGTAGAGTGTAAGCTCTTATGATCAGCAGGATCCTCTGTCTCCTGTAGAGTGTAAGCTCTTATGATCAGCAGGATCCTCTCTCTCCTGTAGAGTGTAGGCTCTTATGGACAGCAGGGTCCTCTCTCTTCTGTAGTGTGTAAGTACTTATGGTCAAGAGAGTCCTCTATTTCTGCTGCTGTGACAAATGATGAATCCAGATATGGTTATAAAATACTCTGGTGGTTTATTCAACACATTTCAAAGCTCATGGCTTCTTCTTCAGGAAATTACCACAGAAAGATCTGTAGAGTGTAAGCTCTTATGATCAGCAGGAGCCTCACTCTCTTTCCCTAGAGTGTAAGTTCTTCTGATCAGTGAAGTCTTCTCTCTCTTACCCCTACAGAGAGTAAGCTCTTATGATCAGTGGGGTTATCTCTCTCTCCTGTCGAGTGTAAGCTCTTATGGACAGCGGAGTCCTCTCTCTCTGTCCTGTAGAGAGTAAACTCTTATGATCCTCTTTTTCTCTCTTGCCTCCAGACCCCTTATTATCTGCTGAGCTGCCCAGCAGTGAAGAGCATGACAAGAACAATAAGTGGTAAGTGCATCTAGGACCTGAGTTTGTATCTGCATTTATTTAAAGTTCTGTCTGCTTTTATAGGTTTCGGTCCGACTAGGGCTTTGAATTTATTTAGGGGCCTGGTCTGTATTTATTTTGGGACATGGATTTATTTTTATGTATTTTGTTTTCAGAAATTTCTGGAATAAATTGAAATCTACAGGAGAAATGTGTCCCTTTGTGAAGTTTCGTTCCTGCTTTAATGTAGCTAATATTATTTTATTAGTTCATATTCTGTTTTGTGGAATGTTTTCCCTCTCTCTGTTGTGGTTTTCCTATAAAAGGGCACAGACGACAATTTCAAAGAGCTAGCGGCACATGGTGTGGGTTTTCTATGAATTCACTCATAGATGTGCCATCAAAAAATGTATTTTGTATATAATATTAATAGTGATGAGCGAGTATACTCGTTGCTGGGGTGCAATGTTAGTCCGCCTCCACGTGGTGCACCCTGGGTAACGCTAAAGGACTAACAATCTTGACGACCAAACAATCAAATTACATCTAGTTCTCTTGGTCAATATATTTTACATAATTTCGACTCTGATTTGTGTTCCTTTGTCCCCTTTCAATCATTTTTTATTGTTTGTTATTCATTCTTTTATGTTGTTAAAATATATGTTCACACGATTAAATAAATACTCGTTGCTCGGGTTTTCCCGAGCACGCTCTGGTGACCTCCAAGTATTTGTTAGTGTACGGAGATTTAGTTTTCGTCACCTCAGCTGAATGATTTACAGCTACTAGCCAGGCTAAGTACATGAGGGGGTTGCCAGGTAGCTAGGGAATCCCCACATGTAATCAGCCTGGCAAATAGCTGTAAATCATTCATCTGAGGTGACAAAACTAAATCTCCGAACACTAACAAATACTTGGAGGTCACCAGAGCGTGCTCGGGAAACCCCGAGCAACGAATATACTCGCTCATCATTACATATTAACCCTAACCTGATCCTTTGTTTTTTCTCGTAACTGGAAGCCATTGCTCTGCTTGTCTTTACCTCAAACTTATTTCTGGACCTGTGAACTATTTCTTCAGTCACTACATCTATGTCTTGTCATTGTACTCCTTAGATTTGTTGAACCAAGAATTTCCTGCATTTCTTGAGTCTTATACATGTGGAGGAATTGGTAGACTATGGACTTTATTTCCACCAGTGCAAACCTGTGGACCAACACTAGATTTCAATGGCAATTTTGGGGTTAAAGATGACTCTCATGTGTCTGATGTACTGCTCGTACACCATGGCTTGGCCAAACATTTAAGTGCACCATGCACCTACTCGTTTTCCCTCTATCTCTACCTTTCTCTGGCTCTATGAAGCCAAAGAAGAGGTGGTTGGTGGTGATAGAGGGAAAAGAAGCAGGTGGGAAGGTGTTCTTAAATGTTTGATGACGCCATGATGCACTGAGCGCCTGTGCTTGGTTAGAACAGTCTTTCTGTGCTGACCAAGTCTGTTGTGAATTCTGTTGTCAGGCTCCCTCCTGTGGTCATGAATGGTACTTCGGCTGGTTCTGTCCATGGACTTTCTCTGGTGCCTGTGGGAGTTTCTGAGTTTCCTTCCACAGGTGACGAGGCTAATTGGTTAGTGGGCTGCTCTATTTAACTCCACTTAGATCTTTGCCCCATGCCAGCTGTCAATGTTGTACTATGGCTCTAGTTCGCTCCTGGATCGTTCTGAGTTCCTGTTGCTCCAGCAGAAGCTAAGTTCCTCTGTGCTATTTTGCTTGTTTGCTATTTTTTCTGTCCAGCTTGCTTTTGTCAATATTGCCTTGCTTGCTGGAAGCTCTGGGACGCAGAGGGGCGCCTCCCGCACCGTGAGTCGGTGCGGAAGGTATTTTTTCCCTGCACTCTCTGCGTGGTATTTTGTAGGTTTTTGTGCTGACCGCAAAGTATCCTTTTCTATCCTCAGTCTATTCAGTAAGTCGGGCCTCACTTTGCTAAATCTATTTAATCTCTGTGTTTGTATTTTCATCTTTACTCACAGTCATTATATGTGGGGGGCTGCCTTTTCCTTTGGGGAATGTATCTGAGGCAAGGTAGGCTTTATTTTTCGATCTTCCGGGCTAGCTAGTTTCTTAGGCTGTGCTGAGTTGCATAGGGAGCGTTAGGCGCAATCCACGGCTATTTCTAGTGTGTTTTGATAGGTTTAGGGATTGCGGTCAGCAGAGTTCCCACGTCCCAGAGCTCGTCCTTATTATCAGTAACAATCAGGTCCATTATTTGTCCTAACCACCGGATCACAACACAAGTCCCTTTCAATAAGGCATTGATAGTATGATAAAGTCACGCGCTACATTGGAACAAGGCTAGGGCAACAACTAACCAAAAAATAACCTACATGCAAGGTGGCATCCCTCAAATATCTTCTGTTGTAGTAATTGAGTGTGTTCTGTATTTAATATATTGTTGCATGGATTGCTGAGCAACCACTGTTACCTGTTTTCCATCTAAGTGTTAAAGAGTAACCATAGTTTTAATTTTTATTTAACCCCTTTCTGACATTAGACGTACTATCCCGTCGAGGTGGGGTGGACCCCTATGACCACCGATGGGATAGTATGTCATATGCGATCGCCAGCGCTCACGGGGGGAGCGCCGCCGATCACGGCCGGGTGTCAGCTACCTATCGCAGCTGACATCCGGCACTATGTGCTAGGAGCGATCACGGACCGCCCCCCGGCACATTAACCCCCGGCACACCACGATCAAAGATGATCGCGATGTGCCGGCGGTACAGGGAAGCATCGCGCAGGGAGGGGGCTCCCTGCGGGCTTCCCTGAGCCCCCCCGCAGCAACGGATGTGAACGCGTTGCTGCGAGGGTCTCCTCACCTCCCTGCCTGCTCCAGCCCCGGATCCAAGATGGCCGCGAATCCGGGTCCTGCAGGGAGGGAGGTGGCTTCACAGAGCCTGCTCAGAGCAGGCAATGTGAAGCCTGCAGTGCTGCATGTCAGATCGGTGATCTGACAGAGTGCTGTGCAAACTGTCAGATCACCGATCTGTGATGTCCCCCCCTGGGACAAAATAAAAAAGTAAAAAAAAAATTTTCCAAACGTGTAAAAAAAAAAATTCCTAAATAATGAAAAAAAAAAAATATTATTCCCATAAATACATTTCTTCATCTAAATAAAAAAAAAAAAAATAAAAGTACACATATTTAGTATCGCCGCGTCCGTAGTGACCTGACTTATAAAACTGGCCCACTAGTTAACCCCTTCATTAAACACCGTAAGAAGAAAAAAAACAAAAGGAGGCAAAAAACAACGCTTTATTATCATACCGCCGAACAAAAAGTGGAATAACACGTGATCAAAAAGACAGATATAAATAACCATGGTACCGCTGAAAACGTCATCTTGTCTCGCAAAAAACGAGCTGCCATACAGCATGATCACCAAAAAAATAAAAAAGTTATAGTCCTGAGAATAAAACGATGCAAAAATAATTATTTTTTCTGTAAAATAGTTTTTATCGTATAAAAGCGCTAAAACATAAAAAAATGATATAAATGAAGTGTCACTGCAATCGTACTGACCCGAAGAATAAAACTGCTTTATCAATTTTACCAAACGCGGAACGGTATAAACGCCTCCCCCAAAAGAAATTCATGAATAGCTGGTTTTTGGTCATTCTTCCTCACAAAAATCGGAATAAAAAGCGATCAAAAAATGTCACGTGCCCTAAAATGTTACCAATAAAAACGTCAACTCGTCCCGCAAAAAAAAAGACCTCACATGACTCTGTGGACCAAAATATGGAAAAATTATAGCTCTCAAAATGTGGTAATGCAAAAAATATTTTTTGCAATAAAAAGCGTCTTTCAGTGTGTGACGGCTGCCAATCATAAAAATCCGCTAAAAAACTCGCTATAAAAGTAAATCAAACCCCAGTTCATCACCCCCTTAGTTAGGGAAAAATGTAATGTATTTATTTCCATTTTCCCATTAGGGCTAGGGTTAGGGCTAGGGTTAGGGTTAGGACTAGGGTTAGGGCTAGGGTTAGGGCTAGGGTTAGAGTTAGGGCTAGGGTTAGGGTTAGGGTTATGGCTAGGGTTAGTTAGGGCTAGGGCTAGGGTTAGGGCTAGGGCTAGGGTTAGGGCTAGGGTTAGGGTTAGGGCTAGGGTTAGGGCTTGGGTTAGGGCTAGGGCTAGGGTTAGGGTTGGGGCTACAGTTAGGGTTGGGCTAAAGTTAGGGTTAGGGTTTAGATTACATTTACAGTTAGGAATAGGGTTGGGATTGGGTTTAGGGGTGTGTCAGGGTTAGAGGTGTGGTTAGGGTTACCGTTGGAATTAGTGTTAGGGGTGTGTTTGGATTAGAGTTTCAGTTATAATTGGGGGGTTTCCACTGTTTAGGCACATCAGGGGCTCTCCAAACACGACATGGCGTCCGATCTCAATTCCAGCCAATTCTGCGTTGAAAAAGTAAAACAGTGCTCCTTCCCTTCCGAGCTCTCCCGTGTGCCCAAACAGGGGTTTACCCCAACATATGGGGTATCAGCGTACTCAGGACAAATAGGACAAAAACTGGGCGCTGAAAAAAAATTTTTGTGGGGAAAAAAAGATTTTATATTTTCACGGCTCTGCGTTATAAACTGTAGTGAAACACTTGGGGGTTCAAAGTTCTCATAACACATCTAGATGAGTTCCCTGGGGGGTCTAGTTTCCAATATGGGGTCACTTGTGGGGGGTTTCTACTGTTTAGGTACATTAGGGGCTCTGCAAACGCAATGTGATGCCTGCAGACTATTCCATCTAAGTCTGCATTACAAATGGCACTCCTTCCCTTCCGAGCCCTCCCATGCACCCAAACGGTGGTTCCCCCCACATATGGGGTATCAGCGTACTCAGGACAAATTGGACAACAACTTTTGGGGTCGAATTTCTCCTCTTACCCTCGAGAAAATACAAAACTGGGGGCTAAAAAATAATTTTGGGGGGAATGTTTTTTTTTTATTTTCACGGCTTTGCGTTACAAACTGTAGTGAAACACTTGGGGGTTCAAAGTTCTCACAGCACATCTAGATGAGTTCCTTAGGGTGTCTAGTTTCCAGAATGGTGTCACTTGTGGGGGGTTTCTACTGTTTAGGTACATTAGGGGCTCTGCAAGCGCAATGTGACACCTGCAGACCATTCCATCTAAGTCTGCATTCCAAATGGAGCTCCTTCCCTTCCGAGCCCTCCCATGCGCCCAAACAGTGGTTCCCCCCACTTATGGGGTATCAGCGCACTCAGGACAAATTGGAAAACAAATTTTGGGGTCCAATTTCTCCTGTTACCCTCGGGAAAATACAAAACTGGGGGCTAAAAAAATAATTTTTGTGGGAAAAAATTTTTGTTTTATTTTTACGGCTCTGCATTATAAACTTCTGTGAAGCCCTTGGTGGGTCAAAGCGCTCAAAGCACATCTAGATAAGTTCCTTAGGGGATCTACTTTCCAAAATGGTGACACTTGTGGGGGGTTTCAATGTTTAGGCACATCAGTGGCTCTCCAAACGCAACATGGCGTCCCATCTCAATTCCTGTCAATTTTGCATTGAAAAGTCAAACGGCGCTTCTTCCCTTCCGAGCTCTCCCATGCGCCCAAATAGTGGTTTACCCCAACATATGGGGTATCAGCGTACTCAGGACAAATTGTACAACAACTTATGGGGTCCAATTTCTTCTCTTACCCTTGGGAAAATAAAACATTGGGGGCGAAAAGATAATTTTTGTGAAAAAATGTAATATTTTATTTTTACGGTTCTGCATTATAAACTTCTGTGAAGCACTTGGTGGGTCAAAGTGCTCACCACACCTCTAGATAAGTTCCTTAGGGGGTCTACTTTCCAAAATGGTGTCACTTGTGGGGGGATTCAATGTTTAGGCACATCAGTGGCTCTCCAAACGCAACATGGCGTCCCATCTCAATTCCTGTCAATTTTGCATTGAAAAGTCAAACGGCGCTCCTTCCCTTCCGAGCTCTCCCATGCGCCCAAACAGTGGTTTACCCCCACATATGGGGTATCAGCGTACTCAGGACAAATTGTACAACAACTATTGGGGTCCAATTTCTTCTCTTACCCTTGGGAAAATAAAACATTGGGGGCGAAAAGATAATTTTTGTGAAATAATAAAATTTTTTATTTTTACGGTTCTGCATTATAAACTTCTGTGAAGCACTTGGTGGGTCAAAGTGCTCACCACACCTCTAGATAAGTTCCTTAGGGGGTCTACTTTCCAAAATGGTGTCACTTGTGGGGGGTTTCAATGTTTAGGCACATCAGTGGCTCTCCAAACGCAACATGGCATCCCATCTCAATTCCTGTCAATTTTGCATTGAAGAGTCAAACGGCGCTCCTTCCCTTCCGAGCTTTCCCATGCGCCCAAACAGTGGTTTACCCCCACATATGGGGTATCAGCGTACTCAGGACAAATTGTACACCAACTTTTGGGGTCCAATTTCTTCTCTTACCCTTGGGAAAATAAAACATTGGGGGCGAAAAGATAATTTTTGTGAAAAAATATGATTTTTTATTTTTACGGTTCTGCATTATAAACTTCTGTGAAGCACTTGGTGGGTCAAAGTGCTCACCACACCTCTAGATAATATCCACTAGGATATATTCATACTTGCACTAGCTTGCAATCCTTGGCCTATCAGTTTTTCTTGCTTATAAAATCGCTGCACCAAAGCACATTAGCACCTTATTAGCCTCTTGAAGCGCTTACATGCTCTTTACTTACCCTGTATTCTATGACCCATAACATTGCCTGGCTCCAGTCTGGGGCGATTATATCATTTGCACTGTGTATCCGCATAATCCATTTTTTACTTACCTTTATGATAATGTCTTTTTACGTCTTTTGTTTGAAATAAAGTATGTTCACTATTTTAAGGCTATAGCTTTCGCTTGTTCTAATTTTTGGATGCATTTATCGTTTGTTAAAGCTGCCTTTCCTAGGCATGTACTTTTTCTGAGGTTAAAGTTCCTTAGGGGGTCTACTTTCAATGTTTAGGCACATCACGATTCCAGTCAATTTTGCATTGAAAAGTCAAACGGCGCTCCTTCGCTTCCGAGCTCTGTCATGCACCCAAACAGTGAGTTTACCCCCACATATGGGGTATCGGTGTACTCAGGACAAATTGTACAACAACTTTTGGAGTCCATTTTCTCCTGTTACCCTTGGTAAAATAAAACAAATTGAAGCTGAAGTAAATTTTTTGTGAAAAAAAGTTAAATGTTCATTTTTATTTAAACATTCCAAAAATTCCTGTGAAGCACCAGAAGGGTTAATTAACTTCTTGAATATGGTTTTGAGCACCATGACGGGTGTAGTTTTTAGAATGGTGTCACACTTGGGTATTTTCTACCATATAGACCCCTCAAAATGACTTCAAATGAGATGTGGTCCCTAAAAAAAATGTTGTTGTAAAAATGAAAAATTGCTGGTCAACTTTTAACCCTTATAACTCCCTAACAAAAACAAATTTAGGTTCCAAAGTTGTGCTGATGTAAAGTAGACATGTGGGAAATGTTACTTATTAAGTATTTTGTGTGACATCTCTCTGTGATTTAATTGCATAAAAATTCAAAGTTGGAAAATTGCGAAATTTTCATAATTTTCGCCAAATTTCCTTTTTCTTCACAAATAAACGCAGGTACTATCAAATAATTTTTACCACTATCATGAAGTACAATATGTCCCGAGTAGTGTTGAGCATTCCGATACCGCAAGTATCGGCCGATACTTGCGGTATCGGAATTCCGATACCGAGATCCGATACTTTTGTGGTATCGGGTATCGGTATCGGATCCATAGGGATGTGTAAAATAAAGAATTAAAATAAAAAATATTGATATATTCACCTGTCCGGCGGCCCCTGGACATCACGCTGCTAACCGGCAGGCTTCTTTGTTTAAAATGCGCGCGTTTAGGACCTGCGAATGACGTCCCGGCTTCTGATTGGTCGCGTGCCGCCCATGTGACCGCCACGCGACCAATCAGAAGCCGTGACGTCATTCCCAGGTCCTCAATTCCTAGAATTAGGAGTTTAGTGAATGAGAATGACGTCGCGGCTTCTGATTGGTCGCGTGCCGCTCATGTGACCGCCACGCAGAGCAGAGCCCAGGACACCTGCCACAGGTGTGTAACACATATCCTAAGCAGTATATGTTTTCTGGCACACCTCTGACAGGTCACTTACCTGGTTTAGTGATGCTTTCTATGAAGCTGCTTTTTGGTGGAGTCCAGGATGCCTATAGGAAGGGACAGTAGCCACAGCATGCACACAACAGTCATACAGCAGACATATTGACCCCTCCAAGTTAAGCATCACAACTTAGTCACCTTTAGTTCTGACCACATAAAACAACCTAATTTTAGTTCAGCTGACATCTATGATCGCATGTCATGGGCAGACATTTAATTTCCTATGATAATTTCTAAATTCATCTTATTTTAGCTGAGACACATCCTGTTGTCCCATCGACTTCCTTACTTATCCAAAAAAGGAAACATATGTGGGTCTGTTCTGCGACAATTCGCATTTAGAACAGAAAGAAAAAAAAAATCTCCAAGATATGACTTGTGATTATTTCCCCTTTCATGTATTGTACTCAGAAAGTGACAGTGAGAGATTTCCAACACCTCTCAAAAAAAGGTGACTTTGGTTTTTATCGATCTCCTCATATTTACTTTATTGTACCCCAAACCTGTAAATTACGGTCTGTTATAGATTATAAATTACCCCGTACTCTGAATGAGAAACTCATCAGATTATTGACCAAAGTACACCATGTACACTCAATAAGTTTAATTTTACATATCTTCATAACATTCGATTTTTTTATATTCAATAATAATATAAATTTTAACTAGAGATGAGCGGATCAGGCACGAGTTAAATTTACCTGTTCACAAGTTTTTCCTGGGAGATTCCATTTGCGGAAAAGTTATGTCAAGACCACAGAGCATAATAAACATAATATGTAAAAAATAAATAATAGAAACATATGACCCCCTTACTGCTTACCTTTCTAGCCACTCCGTTTCTCACCGTGATATGTCCTGTACTCGCCGCATCTTCAGATCTCTGCCTCTCACTCTGAAATCCCTAAGTTCCGTATATGATCGTGGAAGATCACTGTGCATGCCGTGATGCCATGATGCTATGACCTTCCACACACTTGTGCAGAATCCACCAGAGCTTCAGTAAAGCCTGAAGTCTCAGCCTGGGGTGAGAGGGGATTTGATTGTAAGCGGAGGCAATCAGAATATACGGCTAGGATTGTAAGGGTGACGCGGTGGGGTCAGAGAAGAGAGAAGTAAGGTGAGCATAGGGATTTTTTTTTATTTTTTACCATTTTGATGGCCATTTATGGTTCAGAAAAATTATGCCATTTTGCTGAATTTGCACAAAAGCGAATTACATCTTGGCGAATGCAGATCTTTGTAAGATATCATAAGAATTCAATTAAAATGCATTTGCTCCTCTTTAATTATAAGGCTTAATATTTTCAGGTTTTGGTTTTAATTTGTACAGGTCGTACTCTAGCACGCTTAGCTGGTCGAGCGTTGATGCGTTTGGATCAGTAATCACAAAAGAATACAAGGACAACCTCGCGACATACAACTTCATAGGGCCATCATGTCCCCATAAGACCTATAGCTAAAAATAACCACAAGACACATTTAATGCATGGAATAAAAATGGCCGTGAGGTTATATTTTGGGTTACATACCACTTGAATAAATAACCAATAAATAAAATCAATATTTCATAAGTCCAAATGTCCAAATAACCAGAAACCAAATCCACCCAAAGATGAGTGATTTTTACCCAAAAGGCCAAGGCTTAAAAAGCCGAGGCCCCCCCAAACCACACAGCCATTTTTCAATTATATTACCCATATCCAGATTAAAAATGTTGAGGCCAATATCAGACAAATGAACCAAATCCTGTCTGAAAACACCGGGTAAAAAAACCCTCCAAATCCGTGTGTCTAAAGGAAAACCCATTGACAAGAGGCAAAAACTTCTTCATGGAAAAATTTACCCTTTTACGGATGTTATACAAAAACAAAAGCTGGTTATGGTGCCAAGCTAGTCTGGGAATGATTTCAGAAAAAACAACACCAGAACACGAAAAGATCTGTCTTGAGCAAATAAGGTCTGACCGCATACTAGCCAGCAAGTTCAAAGTGTTGATCTTTCCCAAATCATTCCCATCAACATGCAACATTATCAGATCCGGATAAGGAAACCTCCCCAAGCAACTCTTTAATTCAGGTACCAAAGAGGGCCATCTCATCCCACGAATGCTGTGCCAAAAAATCTGGATATTAGCAGGGTTAAACGATAAATTCTCAGAATATGATCGAATGCTGGCCCTCTTCTGAGCCCAGAAGACAAAGGAATGACCAACGATCCAAATAACTGTAGGGCATAAAAGAAATGAAAGTTATTCATCATACAGATCAGGATGAACATAGATTTTGAATCTCTTCGATTTCCATCTTCCCATTTTCTTAATCCCATCGTCCGACAGGCCTGCTCTTGAAGCCTCTGTGGCCGCACCAATCCTAAATGAGTGCAAAGTGATCTTGAGATGCCCATTACCCAAAAATATTAAACATTTCTTTAATATACAATTAAATTGAAAGACTGTGACCGGAGATTTATCTCCATGCAGAAAAAGGGAGCCCTGTACTGACGGCCTAATGCTAATCCATTTTGACATGTTGGCCACGGGGCAAATATTAGGGTCAGAGAACAAATTCAATCTAAGTTCAGATCCTCTACCCAGCTGATCCGTCTTGGATTTTCTTACAAATAACAAAAGAAAAGACTCAAAAATCTTAACATCAGACAGCATGAGCCCAGAAGGCTCGGACCTTTTAATGGAAACCACCTCGCCAACCCTCAAGGCCCCAAAAAATGAGACAGAGAATATAGTATTAAACAACAATGCCTCACCAGCATTAGTGCAAACGTGTAACAGGGCAGAACAGATGTCCTTTAATAAAGAAATAGAGATCGGGCGTCTGGAATGGGGCAGAAACTTCTCCCTTTTTAGGCCCTTTAAAAATTGTTTAACTAAGAAAAAATCCGATAATGCAGTACCGCCCCGCAACTTCAAAAAGAAAGAGATTCCCGCAAAGCACTTGGCTACAGCCGAGTACGATAAGCCTTGCATGACCAAAGCCTCTGCGAATTTCAAAGCTGAAGTCGGGTCAGGAACAGAAGCATCAAAGCCGTAAAGGACTGAAAAATCGATCCATCTTTTCCATGCAGCTGAGTAATCAGCCCATGATCTCTTTGGCAAAGAGTTCTGAATAAAATATGGAATTATATTGGAATCAGGTCCCAAACTGAAAGAGGGCAATTGGACACCTCCTTGTCCGCCAGTGGAACCTGTTGGTAAAAATCGAGCCACTGACGATGCAAAATAAAATCAGTTAAATAACCAAATTTGCTGCTTCCTGAATTTGCTGTTAACCAAATATTGCATTTCAAACAGTTCAGCACCAATTGTCTCAAAATTTTAGCAGCGTATGAATTCTTGGATGACAGGGTATTAATTGCAAAAATTACCGCTTGGTTTGTAGAGGTCAAAAGAACTCTGGAATTCTGTAACGAATGCCCCCATAGGAAAATTCCCAAAAGGATTGAAAAAAGCTCTGAAATCACCAGATTCCTGTTAAGCTTATTTACAACCCAACTTTCAGGCCACTCCAGGGATACCCATTGGGACTGGAACAAACACGCCACTCCCAAGGAGCAATCCGTTGAAAAAATGAAGGGAATAGAATCCGCTGACACAAAAGGCGATTGGACCATAGACCTGCCGTTGAAAACTGACAAAAATGAGAGCCAAATTTTGGCATCCTCCTTTACATCAGCACTCAATCTGATATGCGAATTAGGGGATGAAAAACCCTTAGTGGCTTTGTATAGAGTCCTAGAGAAAACCCTGCCCATTGGAATAACCCTCAATGCAAAATTTAGCAGACCAAGAAGAGACTGAAGCTCTTTAAGAGTGATTTTGTCCCTAACCAACAGGTTAGAAAGAGAATTGTGAAGCTTAGAAATTTTGTCTTGAGGAAGGATAGTTACCATCCCAGCCGAGTCAATCGTGATGCCCAGAAACTCAATACAGCACGAAGGGCCTACCATTTTTTCATGGGCAACAGGGACACCGAAAAATGAGCATAAATTTAAAAATCCGGAAAGAGTATTCTCGCAGGACATGGACCGGGGTGGACCAACAAACAGGAAGTCATTTAGATGTAGAATACCCGCTTCGCTACCTCTAGACTCCAACACCTAGTGCAAAAAACGAGAGAAATTCTCAAAATAAAAACATGACAGAGAAAAGCCCATAGGAAGACATTTATCAAAAAAGAAGCAGTTGTCAAAATGAAAACCTAAAGAATTAAACCCATCCGGATGAACTGGGAGAAGTCTGAAGGCAGATTTGATATCAGATTTAGACATAAGCGCATTAGGGCCGAATTTTCTGAGCATATCCAAAGCGCCGCCAAAGGAAGAGTAGGTGACAGAACACAAGGTTCTATCCACCTCGTCATTCAGTGACTGGCCCGCTGGATACGAAAGGTGATGGATCATCCTAAAGGAACCGGTTTCTTTTTTGGGCACTACGCCCAGGGGGAATAAGCGAAAGTTCAAAAACGGAGGAGCCAAAAATGGGCCATCTATTCTGCCTAACTCAATTTCATTGAAAATTCATCTTTAAATTCGGATATAGAGGGGAAATTTTTGACTGAAATGCAGCCCGAGCATTTGAATTGCGGAACACGAAACCCTAATGAAAAACCATCATATAATAACTTACTGATCTCCTTGTCGGGATACTTGCTTAGCCAGTAAGCCATTTTTTCCAGCTTCACTGGCGACTGAGCTTTTTGGAATTGAATCCTTAGTGGATTGCTGGGCTGCCTGCTTCTTAAAGCATTTAGACATCGGGTGGGGGTTCCCGCAAAAAGAACATTCATGCCGAAACCGACAATTATTGTTCCACTTACAAAAAGATTCGTTATAAGCGAAACACACTCCTTTCTCCTTTCTTTCTAGATGTACTACTGGGTTGCCTATTAATAGCGTGCCTCATAGGAAGCATGAGATTGATCCAAAGACCAACATCTTTGGAGCCCCACTTGACTTCAGGATGCACAGATAGCTTATGCCTAAACGCCTCATCATAACTGAGCCAGGCGGAGCCACCAAAATTCCTGTAGGCCTCTAATATAATATCTACATGCTGAAAGAAGCTGCTACAGAGGTTAGGTGATTTTTCTCCCAAAACGGCAGCATAGATTGCAAACGCCTGAACCCAGTTAATAAAGGATTTGACATTATGTTTAGGGTCATCATGTTCAGATTTATCATCCTTCCTTTCAGACTTAGGAGGATGGTCCTTGCTTGGTAACAAGGAAAATAGATCAACAAATTGATTGTTCCAAATGAGCTCCTTAACGGAGGGGCTCAAATGGAAGCCAAGTGGAGAGAGCTCACATGTTAATGCCTCCTTAAAGGGGTTTAAAGGGGGGACTACAAGAGGAGGAGCTTCCGAGCGTAAAGCGGCAAGAGAAGCTGCTGCACGGGCTGAATTATTCACTTCATTTAAAGCCTCAGCTACTACTGATTTAATTAAATCTTTTAACTGGCTCTGAGGGACAGACATGGGGACATTACAAGTCTCACCCCTCGCAGGTCGGTCGTCCGGTCTTCTTTCTTCTGTACAGCCCCCGCTCCAGCCCACAGAGCAGGGCGAGCGCAGCTGCCTGGAGGGCCTTGCATGACGATCCTCCTCTTCATCCGATGACAGGGGGAGCAGGGCGGACCTCGAGCCCTGTGGAGCCACTGCAGGAGTCGACCGGGAGCCAGCGGAGGAGGGCACTGCGGCGCTTTTACGGCCGGAACCCTTTCTGGCCTTCCCGGCGGCTGCCGATGACGTGGATGGCTCTCCTGGGTGACGGCAGCCGAAATCTCGCGGAGGGCTGCGAGACTTCGACGGGAGGCTGCGACCGGACTTCCTGACTGCCTCAGACGGGCCGCGCCTGGACGCTGCAGGAGACGATGAGGGAGAGAACACCGCCCTCTGCTTCCTTGTTCTCGCTGGGGGGCTCACATCGGCGGGATCAGCAGCAACTTGACCCGGAGACGGAGCCAGACTCTCAGGTTCAGGAGGAGGAGCAATGGCTTCGGAGGCTGCTAATGAAGGTCTCATAGCTAAGCAGCTCCTTAGCCACTCCTCTCCATCTTCCCCGCTGGCTATGGACAGCAGTTCCTGAAGGAGCTTCTCCATATTGCGGTAGATCCTTTTCTTTCTTCAGGTGCCGGCGGACTGTGCCAATACCGCCGAAGCCCGGCTATATATAACAAAATAACGCCCGCCAAACTGCTTGACAGCCAATCAAAATACGTTAAATTAGGCGGCCAAAAGCTGGTCAGAACCAGATCTGACCACTTTTACGTTAGTAATAACTCCAGCCTGACCTTACCATGACCCCTTTATACAAATAAATGAAGAGGCCAAGGCCTATGGGGACATAGGACCACCACTATATTTCTGCTGTCTAAGCGGGGGGGGGGGGGGGGGCTTACAATAGCCGAATTTGCAACCAGTTGATCAAAGGAAAGAAGGCTGGTTTTCCATTACTATAAATCTCCAGGTTCCAATCTTTATGCTAACAAGACTTCTTTGATGGTACATGAAACACGTTTCCATCCTCACTAGGATCATCATCAGCTAATTGAATTAAACTAACAGATCTTAAACAGGTGCTACTTTCTGGAGAGTTGACAGTGTATGAAGGCATCATGGATCACAAATGGTTTAAGTGGAGATGTGACCGATCACGTGCACACAACTCAGTACCAAGGCAAATTTTTTCCAGACCATAGTGGACCTACTAGACCCTCACTAATTCAACCCTTACATGGAAAATCTGATTTAATACATAATCCAGAATAATGCAGCCAAATACATTTATGCAATGTGCTAAGATGGAGCAGATGTTAAATAGACAGCTGCATTTAATAAGAAACTTAAGAATGTCATGTTCTTCTTTGTAAGTCTAATAAGGAAAATGGGTGCTAATAAGGCTTTTAGAGCAAGAATTACTTGTGAAATACTTTCCTATCATGCTAATGTTACATGAAGAGTTGATACTGTTTAAAAATGATTTTATAGAAACTGGGATGAATTAATATATTTGTTGTATTATTCCCAAAGTAGATGCCGAAGGTCAGGGTCACACAAGCATAGATTTTCTCATGCAAAATAATCAAATCGATTATGTAAATGACACTTGGATCAAACTCTGATCAGCGTTTGAGCCAAGTGTCAGCTCAATGTGATCCAATTCTGTCTCATGAGAAAATCGTAGCATAGGTGAGGAGAAGATGGAGAACAAGATTTCTCCATTTTCAGCCCCTTTAGCTTAATAATTTGTTGCGCCACCTTTTGCTGCGATTACAGCTGCAAGATGCTTGGGGTATGTCTCTATCAGTTTTGTACATCGAGAGACTGAAATTCTTGCCCATTCTTCCTTGGTAAACAGCTCGACCTCAGTGAGGTTTGATGGAGATCGTTTGTGAACAGCAGTTTTCAGCTCTTTCCACAGATTCTCGATTGGATTGAGGTCTGGACTTTGACATGTCCATTCTAACACTTGGATACGTTTATTTGTGAACCATTCCATTGTAGATTTTGCTTTATGTTTGGGATGATTGTCTTGTTGGAAGACAAATCTTCGTCCTAGTCTCAGATCTTTTGCAGACTCCAACAGGTTTTCTTCAAGAATGGTCCTGTATTTGTCTCCATCCATCTTCCCATCAATTTTAACCATCTTCCCTGCTGAAGAAAAGCAGGCCAAAACCATGATGCTGCCACCACCATGTTTGAAAGTGGGGATGGTGTCTTCAGGGTGATGAGCATTGTTGGCAGAAAGTTTGATTTTGGTTTCATCTGACCAGAGCACCTTCTTCCACATGTTTGGTGTGTCTCCCAGGTGGCTTGTTGCAAACTTTAAGCAACACTTTTTATGGATATCTTTGAGAAATGGCTTTCTTCTGATTGTTGTCCTATGGACAGACTGTCCCACCTCAACTCTAGATCTCTGCAGCTCATGGGCATCTTGGCTGCATCTCTGATAGTCTTCTCCTTGTTTGATATGAAAGTTTAGAGGATCGGCCGGGTCTTGGTAGATTTGCAGTGGTATGATACTTCTTCCATTTCAATATGATCGCTTGTACAGTGCTCCTTGGGATGTTTAAAGTTTTGGAAATCATATTGTATCCAAATCCAGCTTTAAACTTCTCCACAACAGTATCACGGACCTGCCTGTTGTGCTCCTTGGTCTGCATGATGCTCTCTGTGCTTCAAACAGAACCCTGAGACTATCACAGAGCAGGTGCATTTATACGGAGACTTGATTACACACAGGTGGATTATATTTATCATCATTAGGCATTTAGGACAACATTGGATCATTCAGAAATCCACAATAAACTTCTGGAGTGAGTTTGCAGCACTCAAAGTAAAGGGGCCGAATAACATTGCACGCCCCACTTTTCAGTTTATGAATTTCCACAAAAATTTTAAATAACCATAGTAACATACTTAGTAACATAGTTAGTAAGGCCGAAAAAAGACATTTGTCCATCCAGTTCAGCCTATATTCCATCATAATAAATCCCCAGATCTACGTCCTTCTACAGAACCTAATAATTGTATGATACAATATTGTTCTGCTCCAGGAAGACATCCAGGCCTCTCTTGAACCCCTCGACTGAGTTCGCCATCACCACCTCCTCAGGCAAGCAATTCCAGATTCTCACTGCCCTAACAGTAAAGAATCCTCTTCTATGTTCAACTTCACAATTGTGTTCCACTTGTTGTTGATTCTTTACCAAAAATGTACATTTGGTATCTTCATGCTTGAAGCATGATATGTGGGAAAAGGTTGAAAAGCTCCAGGGGGCCGAATACTTTCGCAAGGCACTGTATAAGTGTACTTTGGTATCATGGCGCAGAAACTCCAAGCTTTTTCAAGGTTTTAAACTTATACATAGGAATCCATTCATGAGATGGAGGTCAACCAAATGCTTTGAAGGTCTCCAATGGATGTTTTCGACTTTGCTGGGGGGGGGGGCGGGGGCGGGTCAGGGGGTTCTGTGATTAATTGTTAGAGTTTGTTAATCCTGTACTGCATGAACATTTTTTTTTCACGTTACGATGATAAAGATTATGGTTTTTCACTGTCCCAGGTGAAAAATTCTTGTTCTTCCACAATGTCTGCATTCTTTTGATTCTGCTGAATGCTGAAATCTGCAACAGGCTCATCATTGGCATATTGTTTTTCAACTGCAATAGCTTTATCTATTACAAAAAAGCTTTCCATCAGAGGGGTATGTCAGAAGAATTAACATCTAAAAACAGCTCCTTATCTGAGCACATAGCATAGTATTTTGGGGCTTATTCTCTAAAATTCTCTCACTCCCACATGAAGGACTTCTCTTGTGCTGCACCTGTTCTGTGGATGCAGCACTCACTGCCACAAAAGCATTCTCATGCTCTTGTTGAGCAAGAATTCAATGAATGGCTTGCTAAGACTGGAGTTCAAAATTTATCCACACACTGGATGTAGAGTTAAGTTTAATAAACTGTTAAAAATGATATATATATATATATATATATATATATACATATATATATGTATATATATATATATATATATATATATATATATATATATATATATCATTTGTTGATCTAATTTCCCCACTTTCATTACATTTTGTCCATATGGTGACAAGTTTTCCTAATTCATTCATCCAAAAATATTTGACGCTGAACCGCGAGTCATGAACCATGAACGCACTCCTGTCTTCATCTCTGCATCAGTCATGAATCTTCGCCCTCTTTGGGACCAATCTGGTGATAGTCCGATGAGGTAAGATAAGTACTATATGGAGGAAGCTTTAACACCTCAAAATGAAGTTTTATGGAGAGTATCTACATTCTGTCCAGTGCTGTGCATATGTGTAAAGTCATAAAGCAACACAATGCCCTTGAATAGCAGACCTTTGCGTTTTGTCTGAATTTCTATATAATGGGCCCACAATCTTTGATAAATATTGGCACCAGACTCACCTTCAGGCCACAAAAAAACTAACTACTGCAAGCTGCTCTTTTGTTATGCAAAACACAAGGGGGTCAGCCATTTTTTCTCACACCAAAGGCACAAATGAATTGATGCAACAAATTTACATCTGCACAGCAGTGACTGGGGAGACAGCGACCGAGTACAAGTGCTGGTAAGTCAGTGTGGCCAACAGAAGTACCATTATAACCAGCTGAATGCAGAACATTCTTGACTTTCTCTTGTATATTTTACAGGTCCACACTGGGCTACATCTGGAGCAAAGTCAAAGAAGCCTCATTCAGAAGTAACACCTAGAGAGGAGAGGATTAATCCACAGAGAAATCAAGCTCGAGTTGAATTTCCTGAAAATTGTGGTTTCACGCGAATTCAAACATTTTCAGATTCGATTCATATTTGCCAATATATATATATATATATATATATATATATATATATATATATATACAGTGGGGCAAAAAAGTATTTAGTCAGTCAGCAATAGTGCAAGTTCCACCACTTAAAAAGATGAGAGGCGTCTGTAATTTACATCATAGGTAGACCTCAACTATGGGAGACAAACTGAGAAAAAAAAATCCAGAAAATCACATTGTCTGTTTTTTTTATCATTTTTTTTGCATATTATGGTGGAAAATAAGTATTTGGTCAGAAACAAACAATCAAGATTTCTGGCTCTCACAGACCTGTAACTTCTTCTTTAAGAGTCTCCTCTTTCCTCCACTCATTACCTGTAGTAATGGCACCTGTTTAAACTTGTTATCAGTATAAAAAGACACCTGTGCACACCCTCAAACAGTCTGACTCCAAACTCCACTATGGTGAAGACCAAAGAGCTGTCAAAGGACACCAGAAACAAAATTGTAGCCCTGCACCAGGCTGGGAAGACTGAATCTGCAATAGCCAACCAGCTTGGAGTGAAGAAATCAACAGTGGGAGCAATAATTAGAAAATGGAAGACATACAAGACCACTGATAATCTCCCTCGATCTGGGGCTCCACGCAAAATCCCACCCCGTGGGGTCAGAATGATCACAAGAACAGTGAGCAAAAATCCCAGAACCACACGGGGGGACCTAGTGAATGAACTGCAGAGAGCTGGGACCAATGTAACAAGGCCTACCATAAGTAACACACTACGCCACCATGGACTCAGATCCTGCAGTCCCACTGCTTAAGCCAGTACATGTCCGGGCCCGTCTGAAGTTTGCTAGAGAGCATTTGGATGATCCAGAGGAGTTTTGGGAGAATGTCCTATGGTCTGATGAAACCAAACTGGAACTGTTTGGTAGAAACACAACTTGTCGTGTTTGGAGGAAAAAGAATACTGAGTTGCATCCATCAAACACCATACCTACTGTAAAGCATGGTGGTGGAAACATCATGCTTTGGGGCTGTTTCTCTGCAAAGGGGCCAGGACGACTGATCCGGGTACATGAAGGAATGAATGGGGCCATGTATCGTGAGATTTTGAGTGCAAACCTCCTTCCATCAGCAAGGGCATTGAAGATGAAACGTGGCTGGGTCTTTCAACATGACAATGATCCAAAGCACACCGCCAGGGCAACGAAGGAGTGGCTTCGTAAGAAGCATTTCAAGGTCCTGGAGTGGCCTAGCCAGTCTCCAGATCTCAACCCTAAAGAAAACCTTTGGAGGGAGTTGAAAGTCCGTGTTGCCAAGCGAAAAGCCAAAAACATCACTGCTGTAGAGGAGATCTGCATGGAGGAATGGGCCAACATACCAACAACAGTGTGTGGCAACCTTGTGAAGACTTACAGAAAACGTTTGACCTCTGTCATTGCCAACAAAGGATATATTACAAAGTATTGAGATGAAATTTTGTTTCTGACCAAATACTTATTTTCCACCATAATATGCAAATAAAATGTTAAAAAAACAGACAATGTGATTTTCTGGACATTTTTTTCTCAGTTTGTCTCCCATAGTTGAGGTCTACCTATGATGTAAATTACAGACGCCTCTCATCTTTTTAAGTGGTGGAACTTGCACTATTGCTGACTGACTAAATACTTTTTTGCCCCACTGTATATATATATATATCTTGCCCAGCACCATTTCTAACAGTGCTGAAACATCAGAAACTGGGCCAATGATGTCCTGCAGCTATTATATCTAGTGAATCATACCTTGTACAGTGGTGGTCCGAACCGGGGCCATCACAAATCAGTGGTGCCCAGTGGAGCACAGTTTGCATGACAAAATTGTTTTCCAACTCCAGTCACTGTGTAGTTCTCTCTCTGTCTCCTGTAGAGTGTAAGCTCTTATGGTCAGCAGGGACTTCTCTTTCCTGTAGAGTGTAAGCTCCTATGGTCAGCAGGGTCCCCTCTCTCTCTCCTGTAGAGTGTAAGCTGTTATGACCAGCAGTCTTCTGTCTCCTGTAGAGTGTAAGCTCTTATGGTCAGTGGGGTCCTCTCTCCCTCCTGTAGAGTGTAAGCTCTTACGGTCAGCGGGGTCTTCTCTCTCCTGTAGAGTATAAGCTCTTATGGTCAGCGGGGTCCTCTCTCTTTTCTGTAGAATGTAATCTCTTATGGTCAGCGGGATCCTCTCTCGCCTGTAGAATGTAATCTCTTATGGTCAGCAGGGTCCCCTCTCTCTCTCCTGTAGAGTGTAAGCTCTTATGGTCAGCGGGGTCCTCTCTCTCCTGTACAGTGTAAGCTCTTATGATCAACTGGGTCCTCTCTCCTGGAGAATGTGAGCTGTTATGGTCACCAGGGTCTTCTCTGTCCTGTAGAGTGTAAGCTCTTATGGTCAGCAGGGTCCTCTCTCTCTCATAGAGTGTAAGCTCTTATGGTCAGTGGGGTCCTCTCTCTCTCATAGAGTGTAAGCTCTTATGATCAGTGGGGTCCTCTCTCTCTCATAGAGTGTAAGCTCTTATGGTCAACTGGGTCCTCTCTCTCTCTCCTGTAGAGTGTAAACTCTTATGGTCAGTGGGGTCCTCTCTCTCCTGTAGAGTGTAAGCTCTTATGGTCAGCGGGGTCCTCTCTCTCCTGTAGAGTGTAATCTCTTATGGTCAGTGGGGTCCTCTTTCCTGTAGAGTGTAATCTCTTATGGTCAGTGGGGTCCTCTCTCCTATAGAATGTAAGTTCTTATGGTCAGCAGGGTCCGCTCTCTGTCCTGTAGAGTGTAAGTTCTTATGGTTAGCAGGGTCCTCTCTCTCTTCTGTAGAGTGTAAGTTCTTATGGTCAGTAGGGTCCTCTCTCCTGTAGAGTGTAATCTCTTATGGTCAGTGGGGTCCTCTCTCCTATAGAATGTAAGTTCTTAAGGTCAGCAGGGTCCTCTCTCTGTCCTGTAGAGTGTAAGTTCTTATGGTTAGCAGGGTCCTCTCTCTCTTCTGTAGAGTGTAAGTTCTTATGGTCAGTGGGGTCCTCTCTCCTGTAGAGTGTAAGCTCTTATGGTCAGTGGGGTCCTCTCTCCTGTAGAGTGTAAGCTCTTATGGTCAGTGTGGTCCTCTCTCTCCGGTAGAGTGTAAGCTCTTATGGTCAGCAGGGTCATCTCTCTCCTGTAGAGTGTAGGCTCTTATGGTCACCAGGGTCCTCTCTCTCCTGTAAAGTGTTAGCTCTTATGGTCAGTGGGGTCCTCTCTCTCCTGTAGAGTGTAAGCTCTTATGGTCAGTGGGGTCCTCTCTCTCTCCTGTAGAGTGTAAGCTCTTATGGTCAGTGGGGTCCTCTCTCTCTCCTGTAGAGTGTAAGCTCTTATGGTCAGTGGGGTCTTCTCTCTCCTGTAGAGTGTAAGCTCTTATGGTCAGTGGGGTCGTCTCTCTCTCCTGTAGAGTGTTAGCTCTTATGGTCAGTGGGGTCCTCTCTCTCTCCTGTAGAGTGTTAGCTCTTATGGTCAGTGGGGTCCTCTCTCTCCTGTAGAGTGTAGGCTCTTATGGTCACCAGGGTCCTCTCTCTCCTGTAGAGTGTAAGCTCTTATGGTCAGTGGGGTCGTCTCTCTCCTGTAGAGTGTAAGCTCTTATGGTCAGTAGGGTCCTCTCTCTCTCCTGTAAAGTGTTAGCTCTTATGGTCAGTGGGGTCCTCTCTCTCCTGTAGAGTGTAAGCTCTTATGGTCAGTGGGGTCCTCTCTCTCTCCTGTAGAGTGTAAGCTCTTATGGTCAGTGGGGTCCTCTCTCTCTCCTGTAGAGTGTAAGCTCTTATGGTCAGTGGGGTCTTCTCTCTCCTGTAGAGTGTAAGCTCTTATGGTCAGTGGGGTCGTCTCTCTCTCCTGTAGAGTGTTAGCTCTTATGGTCAGTGGGGTCCTCTCTCTCTCCTGTAGAGTGTTAGCTCTTATGGTCAGTGGGGTCCTCTCTCTCCTGTAGAGTGTAGGCTCTTATGGTCACCAGGGTCCTCTCTCTCCTGTAGAGTGTAAGCTCTTATGGTCAGCGGGGTCCTCTCTCTCCTGTAGAGTGTAAGCTCTTATGGTCAGTGGGGTCGTCTCTCTCCTGTAGAGTGTAAGCTCTTATGGTCAGTAGGGTCCTCTCTCTCTCCTGTAGAGTGTATGTTCTTATGGTTAGCAGGGTTCTCTCTTTCCTCAACTCCCCTGTACTTTCCAATTACAAGCTTTCCAGTATTGAGATTTGTGCAAACATAATTACTGCAAATCTTTTTTTTTTTAATTTGGTATTGTTGGCAAATTTCAATTTCAAAAGATCCATTTAACTCTAGTCAGACCCCCTTTAATCATAATCTAATGTGCCATATTACTAAAATATGGATATAGCCCTTAAAGAACAAAAATCCTTGTTTTCCATGGTCGGCTTTAGAAACCACTTTGCTCTATGTGTAACCTCAGCAGTTTTCTGCATACAAATTCACAGGACCCTCAAGACACTAAGGGGGCTCCATGTTTCTAATTAAGTGAGCAAGATAAATATTCATATAATGTTATAATTGACAAATAATAAAATCTAACCATTTCTGACCATACAATATTGTTCCTGATGTCATTCTGTTAGCGATCATGCATATTTTACAATGAATTGTGTTCTGTCTGAAAATGCCAGGAATGTGCGTGTTTCCTGTTTTCTCCCTTTTTTTGACAGGATCTATTCAGTCTGAGAAAATACAGCTTCACAGACATCTGGCCTTTTTGGGATTCATGTTAGACGGGGCCTGCATGTAAAGTCAGGCTATCTTTAGCAGGCACTCACGAGACAGCGCAGCAGGTTCATGTACAAGCGATGTAGCTCTTGCCGTGGCGTTTGTCGTCGGGGATGTAAACAGTTTCCAGCTTTTATGTTTATTTATAAGATGCAATTAAAACTTAAGTAAGTTTACATCCTCCCATGGAAGAAAACAGACCCTCACAGGCAGCACCTTCTGGGATGTCCGATTCTTTTCACTTGGTGATAACAACTCTTCTTTTTTTGTTTTTGCATTTAAACGTAAAAAGTAAATTGATTGTCACAGGAAATACTAATGAAGAAAAACCCTTTATGTAAACAGGATTTCAGCTTTCTGCATAGAGAAAGCAAAACCCACGTATGCGCTCAACTGTTGGAAGACCACCCAACACGGCTTAATATCTGGTTGCACTGGATAATGGGGTTTGTATTTAGAAGAAATAGTAAGTGGTTTAGGTAAAGCAACCACACAGGAGCCATGGTGCCAAAGGGAGTCCAAAAGTCCTGCCAAATAAAAACACCAGTCAGGAGAATCTTCTGTAATAGAGGGTGAGATTAGGCAAGCGTTACCTAAAATTGAGCATTCCTGTCTTCTTGGCGGGGTTGGGTGGTGGTTCTGGAAGAAGTTTTTTCTTATGAGAAAAACGGTTCAATTATTCTAATCACTCTCTTAGAAGAGTTTGATCAGAGTGTGATTCAATTTTCTCGAATGTGGAGAAGGAAAAAATGTCTCGATCTTCTCCATTCTGTCAGTCTATGAAAATTGGACCACACTTGGATGTCATCGGAGTGTGGTTTGATTTTTTTCCATGATGCCGCTTGGGCAAGCTAAGATTTTTTTCCTGGGACCGGCTCGGTCCATGTACATAGAATAAAGTGCAAAGAAGGAATAAGGAACGAGAGCTCAAAACTTGCAATCTCTTTCCAAGAATGAGTTCCATGCACGGAGCCTCCTGGCTTGGGCGTGCAAGTTCCAAAGAATGAAGAAAAAAAAAGGTACTCCAGCGTAGAAAAATATAAAACTTCTCCTTTAATGGAAAAAAATCATAAAAACATGCACAATGCGGACAACATATAGATCCCAGAGAGCTACCAACCGAGGCATTTCGACACTCCGGTCTCTGGAACCTTGATTAAGACTTGAGTGTCGAAATGCGTCTTCGTTAAAGACAAAGTTTTATATTTTTCTACGCTGGAGTACCTTTTTTCTTTATTCTGAAGAATAACATGGGGACGAGTGCTACCCATCAAAACGACAGATAGCACGCGTCTGATTTTTAACGTCATGATGCGATACCTGAATGCTGGACCCAATGTACAAAACAGCAGAGCTCATAGGAGACTACACATAGCAGTGTTACATCCTTTGGAAACAAGCACGCTCCTCAGGTGCTGCCCCATTCCCCAGATCTAATCTGTAATCTGTACTCCAATTACAGAGTCATGGAGGACAGAGATATTGTACAGCAATAAGAAAAGCCCGGAGAAAGTGTGGAGTTTAATTGCCTTAATGAAGTCAACTACAAACTTGTATAACTTTTAAGTTGGTGACAATAATGAAAAAAAAGAAAGTTTAGATACTGGTTCTTTAACACTATATTTATGTTATTTGCTGTATTGATGCTGTTTTTATACTTGTGTGTGAAATGTTGGGCACGGGGAAAAGTTGGCTTCTCAGCTGGCACTTGGCTGAGAGAGCCCCAAAATGGGGAAGAGTGGTTGGACGACTGTCCCGGCCTGCAATGCCACATGTTAGGTGCCCTGGATGAGCGGAGTTTATGCATGTAAAGGGTATGTGAAAAGCAGGGTCAGGAGGCAACATCCGGTCAGCATTAGCCTAACAGAAGGAATATTTGTTTCTGTTTTTCCATTAGTCGGAGCCAGACACAGACAGAGGAAGTGAAGAGAAGTCAGACAGCTGCGGTAAATCAGTCTGCAGCGTAGGAAAGTTGGGAATTAGGAATAGGGTAAGAGGAAAAGGGGGTCAATAGTGTTCTGTGACCCTACTGTAAGTGCTGTCCTGGAAGAAGACTGGCTCTCCAGTGAGGAGAACAGAGGGCATGTCAACCATGGGAAGAAAAGGCAAAATCACAGCAGAGTCAAGAAGCTTATGCCTGCAGTAGAAAGTCTACTGGGCAGCATGGTGGCTTAGTGGTTAGCACAGCTATTTTGCAGTATTGGGGTCCAAATCCCACCAAGGACATCAGCTGCAAGGAGTTTGTATGTTCTCTCGGTGTTTGCATGGGCTTCCTACGGGTTTTCCGGTTTCCTCCCATACTTCAAAGACTAATAGGGAATGTCAATTGTGAGCCCCAACGGGGAGAGTGATGATAAAGTCTAAAAATTATAATGAAAATAATACTGTTGAAGTGTGAGTGTGTGCGTATGAGTGAGGAGAGTAACTGCAACGAGCTGAGGTATTTCTGTCAATGACAGAGATAGGGAAAGTGCAACTCCGGTAGACATCTAGCAAAGAGGTCGAGCCTGTGGGTGAAGTGTAGAGCTTGGTATGTATGGTTGCATGTGTGGCCAAGCCAAGGACACTGACTCGAGAGTGTACAGTGCCAGACAATAGTCCTAGTACAAGCACCCTATTGTGAACTAAGCTACAGTGAGCAGTGGTCTCAGTATAAGGATCCTGTTATACAGTCAGTCCAGCAGAGGAGTTGTGGTGTTGCTTTTACAAGTGTCCATGGCAAGCACTGAGAGTGAATGTCTCCATGGCACCAAGTGTGGAGTGGAGGTCGGAGAGCTGGTGAGGACCTGATCAGACAGTGACCTTGTCTGTTGAGAATTTTACCCTTCTGTGAAGCCTGTGATAAAGTGCTACTTAAGCTATAGAATGCGTCTTCCTTGGTTTGTCCACCCCCTTCACTTTGTAGGGGACTATACTGATGCCAGAATTCTTAAAGAAGCCTACCTCACCACTTGTATGCACAAGGGCAAAGTTAGACTTCCCGATTTAGGGCATTAATATATTGCTAAGTATTTATTATATAAGTGGTTCAAGGTAGATAGGGGCCCATGTTATAAATTCTTGACTAGCCAGAGATGGTATGTCACTCTCCACAAGGAGAAACGTTACCCCTTAGACCCCAGTCCAGAGCCTCTCACCTAACCAAATTAGTTCTCATGCTTCGCACTGACGAGGGCCAACAGCCCGAAACACCGTGTCTGCGAATTGAGATACTGATTTGGCTTTCATCCTAAGTCATATTGCACGACTCGTTAAAGAGTTGATTGTAACTTGTAGGATCGCTACTTCCAACAGGTGGTGCTGTAGAGTTTAAGTCCTCTTTTTCTCAGAAGAGGCAATTTGCACATAAAGGTCCAAGCACTTTCAGTTATACAGTAATTTTTGCTATGTTCGGGCATGTTTTGTGGAATACATTCACTAACTATGCTGAAAATGCTAATAGCACATATTCTGAAAGTATCCAAAAATGCGGGAGAGCTGTAAGACCAACTTATTTTCCCATTTCTATAAGAATGGTCGTATACTTCCTGATATTTGGCTTTGACAAAAGTTTATTCATATACTTAGGTGCGTTTTTGTTGTGGTTCCATTGCTGAAATGCACTAAAAATGCACGTGAGTTTTTTACCTGCGGAATTTCCACACCTAATGCAAGTCTACGGGGAAATTCTGCACCTAAAACTCAGCGTACCCACAAGAAATCGACACGTTGCCGATTTGAAACACGCACCGCAGTTGGGTTACACTATGTAAAAAGAAGCACCGTGGGCATCAGATGTCTATAAATCCCATCTACTTTTCTGGAACTTTAAAGCAGCTGCGTTTTTAAAGTAGCAAAAATAAGTGGCGTCAAAACTGCACCAAAGGCTCATCGTAGGATCGTAGCTGAACTCATCCACCTGAGTGATGTCATTAGAACTGGAAGTGCCGAAACATCATGGGAGGAATTTAGCAAGAGCTTTATACCACATTCATGGCGAATGAAAACACTAAATACGCCCCCCCTTTTTCTTGCCGCTGAAAATGTGTTCCTGTGGTTGGCACAGGGCAGCAACAAACCTGTTTTTAAAAAAATTAAAACAAAAAACATTTTCGGTTCCATTTTAAAATATTATAAAATATTGGTAATGATACACACATCCATTAATCTCCATCTATGCATTTAATAAACAGCATTTTAGTCCCATTTTCCTTATTGTTGGATGATCCACCACACATATTCCAGGAAATGAGGTTCTTAGCGGTGTTAATGGATTTCTTTTGGTAGAGGTTACGACAAATAGATCACACGCAGTAAACTCGATAGGAATGGATTGCTAGAAGGAGGGGAGTAAAAACGAGGGAAATGAATCAAAAAGAGCAGAATGGAGGCAGAGAGTATGTCAGAAGCTGCTGGCTAAAGGATATCTTCTTCCTCTTGGTATTGATCATCTGTCAGACACTGTAGAGGAGAGCCCATTCATTACGGATCAAAGGCATTACTGAAGGAGATATTCACTAGTAAAATGCAGTAAAATGCAACCATAGAGCAATGACAATGCTTTATGATAATTCAGATACATGATTAGAATGGCTGAGGTCATACATTGTATGTGTCAATGGCAATAAAGTCTGCATAAAAAGCTAAAATAAAATGTTTCATTTTGAACACTGCAGGTAAAAGGGACAAATGCCCAGTGGCCTCCATTGCCAAGGGGCATCTACCTCTCGATTTCCCTCAAGGTCCTTCTGAGGAGGAGCAGCATGACATGGAAATTAGAAACCCTTTTATTTTTCTCCCCATCTACCCACAATGTCAAGGTCACACACACTAGAAAATCATCAGTGAGCAGGAGGAAAAGTTCATTGTGAAGAAAGGAGGAGCAAGTCAGCTGTGACATCATCCATCATGATTGGTGGATCCTGTTTTATCAGATGTGTTTAAAGCTGTTATCTGTTATTGTAATCCTTCCTCTGATGATAATGAGCCCACTGAAAACTCTTTCTGAACAAACAGGAAGCCTGAAAAAAACAGTGGCCAGTGTGAAAATGGCAAGATTACTAATAATGTTTTTTTAAATACATATTTTATTATGAAAAAACATCAACAACATGCAAGAAAGCTCACTATATTGGCATTAATAACATTGCAGGTGCTGAGCAACTAGAACCGGTATTGCAGTACAGTGATGAGCAAAAGGGTATCATCGTTTTGAACATTTGACTTTCAGGCTCCATAACTCACCATCCACTAGAGCTTAGAATGTGAGACTACCATCATTTTATAGACAATCATCTTGGCTATCCCATGCATAAATTTGACTTGCAACTATTTAGCATATGATTAGTTATACAGATTATTGTCATATCACTGCATTGTTACTGTTTTGCTCCTAAAGGTCTAAATTTTTATGTTTATTATTTTGTTAATATTTTGTAAATCCACCTTTGGCTTTCAACACTGCCTGTATCCTTCTGGACATGCTCTCCATCAGATTCAAGCACGTCTTAACGGAAATCTGATCCCAGGTTTCTTCTACGAGTTCCCAAAGTTGGTGCATACTGGTCGACTTACCAGTATGCAGTTTTTTCTTCTTCTCCAATCCAGAACCTCTACTTCATTGTCATTGAATCATTTCTGCTCCAATATCTACGTATGATTTGGGTCATTGGTCTTCTGGAACTCTATGTCATGTTTTTCATACCCATACTACTGGAGTGTATAAGTAACTCATCTTGTAGAACACTCACATATAGCTTAGCATTGAGACCGCCATCAATGCTGGTCAAGTATCCAATGCCTATTGCTGTTAAACAACCCCATATCACCAGACTTCCTCCACGGAACTTGACAGTTCCTTTAGTTTCTTGATCTGTTGGCCCCTTTTTTCTTTTGTTTCTTACAGACCTACTTCCAACCATCAGAGCCTAGTTCATTGACTTTCGTCTCATCGCTCTAAATGACCTATTTCCAATCTTCTACTGTCCACTTTTCATACTTTTTTGCAAACTCAAGCCAACACTTCTTTTGACGATATTGAAGTTGAGGAATCTTCACCTTTTTTCGGGCCACCATTCCAGACTTGTGTAACGTGAGTCGCACAGTGCTTGCATGGACATCTGTGATCTCACTATTATGAAGCATACGAGCCTCCTCCACTGTTGCTGTTTTGTTTGTTGCTTCAGAACTGATAGACCCTGTGATGAGCCAGCTTGTTGAATATGATATTTTGCTTGGATGTCCCCCTCTTGGCTTCTGAATGGATGAACAGACTTCATTTCATATTCTTCCAACTCTCATGGTGCTCACATGATCCAGTTTGGCAATTTTATTGGCCAAGAATCCGCTATCAATGAGCTGGATGATGCTGGCTGCTCCTCGATTCGAGCCAGTAACCTTTCTCTTGGGAATCAACATAATAACACACTGAGCTTTTAGAGAATGTGAGTATGGGTTGTATTTTGTAGTCACCAGGAGCAAAACGGTAACAATGCAGGGACATAACAAGAATCTGCACAACTTATCATATGCTAAATTAATTTGTCAAATTTATGTATGAGATAGCCACGTAGCCAAAGTGATTGTTCCATAAAATGATGGTAGTCTCACGTTCATGGCAGTAGTGGATGATGAGATATGGAGCCTGAAATCAAAAGTTCAAAACGTTTTTACCCTTTTGCTCATCACTGTAAATCCAAATCAAAGAAAAGTCCACACTCTGTCTTCCTCATATCAATTCTTTATTATAAATCCATGCGCCAAGAGAACAATAGAATAATCATTCAAACATCTAATGTTTTTTGGTATTAGATTCCTTAATTATAACTATGATTACGGAATCTGAAACGGAAAGGACCAAGCAATTTTTGATACTTGTTTTATTGTGTTTCCCACTCCTTCCAAGAGCCATAGCTTTTTTTATTTTGACGTACGGCAGCCTGTTTTTTTTTTTTTTTGTTTTTTTGTTTTTTTTTTATTTTGAATGACACCGTTCATTTTACCATACTGTGTAATTGAAAATAGAAAAAAATTCTGACTTTGTTTTTTTGGGTTTTGTTTTCGAAGTGTTCATTACTTGGTAAAAATGATCTAGTATCATGATCCACTATGTCAGTGCAATTACAGCAATACCAAAACTGTGCATGTTTTATTATTTTAGGGGTGAAAAAAATCATTCATAAATTTGTAAAAAAAAAAAAAATGTATTTCTTTTGTTGGTGTTGACATTTTCCTTGACTCAAAACTTTTAAATATTTTCATCGATGGAGCTGTTTGAAGGCTTGTTTTGATCATTGATTGTTGCATTTTATGCAACCAAAAAATTGCAATTCTGATGTTTCAGTTTTATTTCTCCTTTAATTAATTTTATGTTTTGATAGTTCTCACTTTTTTTGTACACAGTGATACTCAATATGTTTATGTTTTTTATTTTTTAATATCATTATACTTAAGGGGCGATAAAGAAAGTTGCTGAAATGTATATATTGTTTTGTTTTTCATTTATGTTTTTTAAAACGTCTTTTTTTTTTTTACTTTTTTTGCCCCCCTAAGGAGACTTGAAGCTGCAGTTATCTGACTACCTATACTATATATTACAATGTAGCTTGTGGCATACATGTACGTTGGGGGTTGGGAAAGAGTTAAACAATGGGTTTTTTTATGACATATTCTCTCTAAACATACTTGACACAATTAGGATAGACTTTGAGTCCAATTTCCTGAAATTTGCGGTTTTATGCAAATTTAAACATTTTAAGATTCGATTCGTAGACAAACACTTGCCCTGCACCATATCTCACACTGCTGAAGCATTAGAGAGTGGGCTAATGTAATTTTTCATTGCCACACAGTCCTCCCCTATTACATCTTTTGGATTATCATCCCCTTGTGCAGTTGTGGTTAGTACGTGGGCCTTCACAGATCAGCAGTTCCCAGTAGTGCACAATTTGTACATCAGAGTCATTTTTCATCTCCAGAGTCACTGGGTAAGCATCTCGTTTATGTAGAGTGTAAGCTCTTATGATCAGTGGGGTCCTCTCTCTCCTGTAGAGTGTAAGCTCTTATGGTCAGCAGGGTCCTCTCTCTTGTAGAGAGTAAGCTCTTATGGTCAGCAGGGTCCTCTCTCCTGTAGAGAGTAAGCTCTTATAGTCAGCAGGGTCCACTCTCCTGTAGAGTGTAAGCTCTTATGGTCAGCGGGGTCCACTCTCCTGTAGAGTGTAAGCTGTTATGGTCAGTGGGGTCCTCTCTCTCCTGTAGAGTGTAAGCTCTTATGGTCAGTGGGGTCCTCTCTATCTCCTGTATGTAGAGTGTAAGCTCTTATGGTCAGTGGGGTCCTCTCTCTCCTGTAGAGTGTAAGCTCTTATGGTTAGTGAGGTCCTCTCTCTCCTGTAGAGTGTAAGCTCTTATGGTCAGTGGGGTCCTCTCTCTCCTGTAGAGTGTAAGCTCTTATGGTTAGTGAGGTCCTCTCTCTTCTGTAGAGTGTAAGCTCTTATGGTTAGCAGGTCCTCTCTCTCCTGTAGAGCGAAGGCTCTTGTAGTCAGCAGGGTCCTCTCTCTCTCCTGTATGTAGAGTGTAAGCTCTTATGGTCAGTGGGGTCCTCTCTCTCCTGTAGAGTGTAAGCTCTTATGGTTAGTGGGGTCCTCTCTCTCTCCTGTATGTAGAGTGTAAGCTCTTATGGTCAGTGGGGTCCTCTCTCTCCTGTAGAGTGTAAGCTCTTATGGTCAGTGGGGTCCTCTCTCTCCTGTAGAGTGTAAGCACTTATGGTCAGTGGGGTCCTCTCTCTCCTGTAGAGTGTAAGCTCTTATGGTCAGTGGGGTCCTCTCTCTCCTGTAGAGTGTAAGCTCTTATGGTCAGTGGGGTCCTCTCTCTCCTGTAGAGTGTAAGCTCTTATGGTCAGCGGGTCCTCTTTCTCCTGTAGAGTGTAAGCTCTTATGGTCAGCAGGGTCCTCTCTCCTGTAGAGTGTAAGCTCTTATGGTCAGTGGGGTCCTCTCTCTCCTGTAGAGTGTAAGCTCTTATGGTCAGTGGGGTCCTCTCTCTCTCCTGTAGAGTGTAAGCTCTTATGGTCAGTGGGGTCCTTTCTCTCTCCTGTAGAGTGTAAGCTCTTATGGTTAGTGGGTCCTCTCTCTCCTGTAGAGTGTAAGCTCTTGTGGTCAGCAGGGTCCTCTATCCTGTAGAGTGTAAGCTCTTATGGTCAGTGGGGTCATCTCTCCTGTAGAGTGTAAGCTCTTATGGTCAGTGGGGTCCTCTCTCTCTCCTGTAAAGTGTAAGCTCTTATGGTTAGCGGGTCCTCTCTCTCCTGTAGAGCAAAGGCTCTTGTAGTCAGCAGGGTCCTCTCTCTCCTGTAGAGTGTAAGCTCTTATGGTCAGCGGGTCCTCTCTCTCCTGTAGAGTGCAAGCTCTTATGGTCAGTGAGGTCCTCTCTCCTGTAGAGTGTAAGCTTTTATGATCAGTGGGGTCCTCTCTCTCCTGTAGAGTGTAAGCTCTTATGGTCAGTGAGGTCCTCTCTCCTGTAGAGTGTAAGCTTTTATGATCAGTGAGGTCCTCTCTCTCCTGTAGTGTGTAAGCTCTTATGGTCATCGGGGTCCTCTCTCTCCTGTAGAGTGTAAGCTCTTATGGTCAGTGAGGTCCTCTCTCCTGTAGAGTGTAAGCTCCTATGGTCAGCGGGGTCCTCTCTCTCTCCTGTAGAGTGTAAGATTTATTGGTCAGCGGTGTCCTCTGTCCTGTAGAGTGTAAGCTCTTATGATCAGTGGGGTCCTATCTCTCCTGTAGAGTGTAAGCTTTTATGGTCAGCAGAGCCCTCTCTCTCTGTTTCTTGCCTGTAGAAAGTAGGCTTTTATGGTCAGCGACGTTCTCTCTTACTTTGTGTCCCGTCCCCCACATGTATTTTGTGAGCAATTACAATATTTCTAGTATTGAGGTTTGTGAAAATTTATTAGCTGAAAATCAAATTTGAGGGGAAAATTTATCAAAATCAGTGAATTCAAATATCAGAAGATCCACTAATCCCTACTGCTGACAATTATTTTTAAAATTTGGAGCTGTCTAGCAGCAATATACTGTACTTCCCTCTTCACATTGAAATTACAAGCATACTTATCCAAGCCTAGAGTACATGTGCATGGGAGACATAGGAATGAATGCTGTCAGTTGACTGACCAGCCGGCAGCTAACCAATGTGTAAGGGCATATCTAATTTGAAAATCAATTTTTAGGAGAAGACAGTTTAGTTAACACTTCAGGAGAAAAAAATCAGGAGCTTGATAGGTGGTCAACATTTTTCCTTCTATACCCATGACCTGATTAGCACAAACAAGGCACATGACATATTAATAAGCTACATGATACAAGAGGTGCATAGACTATTATATGGGTAGCCAAATAATAAAGTGCAATGTCCCAGTAGACTTTAAACCTATAGATCTCAAGGTTGGGCCACCAGGTTTTTTTTCTGTTAACTTTTGGAGTCGTGAAGTTTTATTTTTCTTCTTACCATGTTTTCTGGTTAAATGCTCACTGGAAAATCATATAGGGTCTAGGTCTATCAAACTCCGTATAGACTTTCAAATAATTCTACAGACTAGAGTAAGGCCATGTGCACATGTTGAGCATTTGGTGAGTTTTTACCACATTATCTGTAAGACTAAATCAGTAGTGGAACACTCAGAGGAAAAGTATAATAGACACATATGCACCACTTCTGTATTTATCATTCACTCCTGGTTTTGGTTTCCAAATACTGATGTAAAACACTGACCAAATACTGAACGTGTGAACATGGCCAAAGAGACAGCTACGGAGCGTGTTCAGTAAGGCTATGTTCCCACTATGAGCTTTTGGTGAGTTTTTGATGTTGCGTATTTTCTGCACCTATTAATTAAAATAGGTTACTTGCATATTTTTTTTAATATGCAGCGTAAAAGGTAACCAAAAGCTTATTGTGGGAACGTAGTCTAGGGTAATGATTCCGCTGCCTTCAATGAGATGAGCACTGGGGCATTTGTAAAGACAATCTAAACAACCTTTTTAGCCTCTTGCTCTAAATTTTCAGATCTTTTTCAATTCTAAAATTAAATACAAGCTCCAGCCCACTTACAGGTGCATGTGATATGGCCACCCAACCCCTCGTTAATAATTGTGACTCTTTTGTCCACTTTCCCAGTTAACGAACAATGTACGTGTGTGCGTGTTAGTGAAAACTGCCATCAACTCTCTGAACAGCACTTAAACCACTTTCACAGATTACTTCAACCAGTTTTGGATGGACATCATAAGAGCTATATTTAGGGTGAGGAGTTCTGTTTAGTAGAGGGAAGCATGACCGGTGTCTGGGGGGAGCTGGATATCCCATTCAGGAAAGCAAAGTTTAGCCTGAGCGGAAAGAATTGAAGTGCTGAAAAACAAAGCATCCCTCCCTAGCTGTAGCCACTGAGGCTCCTTCCTGTATCACGAAGCCAGGTTCACTAGGAGCAGAGATGGAGAGGAAGGGTGTTATGTTGTGTAACTTTACTTCACTCTCCTTACAGTTGCCACTCATACAACATGCGGAGTTCACTTATCTCTACTCTGTCGTGTTTTGACTTGTATCGTAGGACAAAACTCTCCAGAAGTTCCTCCTGTAAGGTCAATTCCATTACATAAAAAAGTAAACATTCACCATCACTAAGGTTATGCATTGAGCTCACAGATGAGCGGAACGGACAAAAACTCAAACTGTTCACACAGATTTTTCAGGGATTTGCAGAGAGACCACTCTCCTTTAATGTAATGTCCCTTACTATGCACTGGTGTTTCTCTAGATCCCAGAACATAATCTAAGATGTAAAAAATAAAAATCTTATACTCACCTTACTTCTTCTCACCACTCCGGTTCCTCAGCTCCTCACTGTTATCCATATGGTCCTCGCTGCATCTACGGATCACCGCTGCAATTCTCAGGCCTCTCAGGTTTGGCTTGAGACTTACTGTATATTTGAGGCCTGGAAGAGTTCCGCAGATGGGCGCTCAAGTTCATGGTGCACCTACTTTATTTCAGGCAATTCTTCCAGCCCTCATCAAACTCAGAAGTCTTGGCCCAGTGTGAAAATCCGGAGTATTTCAGAGCTTGTGGCTATGATCAGAAGATGCTGTGAGCACCAGACAGGTGGCGCGGAGGTGCCAGTGAGGTGAGTGGTAAGGTGAGAATAAGGACTTTATTTTAACACTCTTATGGCCTTTTACGGCTAAAAACAAATGGCAGCCAGTGCATAATACGCGCATAAGCGAATTACAGAAAACTGTGCATTTTGACAAATGCAGATTTTTTGTCAAATTTGAGTAAAAATCAATTCCACTTGAATTTATTCGCTCATCTCAAATTAGGATCTTTGATCAAGTGAAGTCAATGAAGCTTAGTATCAAAGTGATTTTATCATAAGATGTGGGTGCAGAACAATTTATGTTATAATGTAGCATTTCATGATGGAACCCCTTAAAACAAGCGCGCCAAAGAGGGGCTGCTCTTTCTAAGCAAAGTAGTAGACACTCTTCCAAGAAGTCCATTTGCCCCAGGAGCCCTGTAGATTAGGGTTGTCTTCATGAGTACTAGCCGTGAGGTTCTTTTTCATAATAGGGCATATAGACAGCAAATGTCCTCATTAGACAACCCCTAAAATGTTTTGTTTATGACATGGTAACAAATTATAATAATTCATATTTAGCCCTGACAATTTTCTACTTATAGTGGAAATATAACTACATTGTGGTTGTATCTAAACCCCTTACCTTCAATCAATATCCTCTTCAAACCTTTGGTTGATGGACATATGGCAATTTTTCAACCATATTGTGTAACAATGTCGTATACCATTTCACTAGATCTCTTATAAATGGTAATATAGTTGAACTTGCTACTATTCATAAATTAATCTCTGTGCTCTGTTCCAGAGAAAAACTATTGTTTGAGATGTTGGTTTTGACTTTGAGAGCACTTTGTAGAAGTTTCACATGAACCACATGAGTCACCAGAAATGGATCACTTATGCAGGTCAAGATGAGAGATATTTTTGTTTCCTAGCTTATCATGTTCCCATAAATTACTATCGGATACAGAGGTAAAAATAAAACTGTGTTAAACCTTTCATTGGTCTTGGAACCATGCCCTTAATTGAGAAGAGCCAACTGTTCCCGCTGAGTTTATAGTTAGATAGTGAATCTCAGTGTTTGTTCACAATCTTACAGGAACAAGTTGTCTCATCTCGTAAGACTTCTCCTCATTAGATAGAGCCAGTACTATAAATTACATTCTGCTCCCGTATTACAGACCTTATAGCTCAATGAAAAATATTAGAGTTTGTCATGGACACTTGACCTGATAGGTAAAGTTTTCTATCTTCCAGATGGACCTGTAGAATCCTTTAATGCTATGGGATGTACATACAGCAAATGTTACTTTTTTATGAATGTTTCATTTTAGAAATCATTTTCTGAATATATTATTTTGTAATAATAGTCATGTTTGCTGATTTTATCAAGTGTTTTGAAGTAAGTCTTTCTTTAGACCATACAGGTGGGTACAATCAGTGTATGTGTCACATGGCACAAATGTTAAATATCTTCATAGAACTCTATGGATCAATAAATGTTTAAAGGGAACCTGACAGATTATACATGCTGACCAATCAACTGGTAGCAGAGGAAGACATAGTTTATTAGCCTGTGAGCGACTATAGGGAGTGACCTATCACTCAAGGGCAGTGGGCAGGGAGAAACTACCAGGAACCCACTTGTCCACCTAGTCTGCAGCGAAGCTCGCTCCCTAAACTATCACAGCGTTTCAGAGTTAAACACATATGGCTAAAATCGTGCAGCCACTGTCAAATACATGCTGCCCGAAGATCGGGTAGCAAGTATCAACTGTCAGGTTCACTTTAAAGGGAACCTGCCATCTGGTTTCACTTCTTCAAACCAAATACACCTATGTTTGGTCACTATAAGGCCCCTTTCAGTTTTTTGCCGTCAGTCACAATCTGTTGGCTTGACGGATGAACGGATCCGTCGCAGATTGTGAAAAACTGATTGATGGATCCGACTAGCAGATCTGGCTAATTAGATCGGAGCATGCGCAGTTTAAATAAACGGAATGCGTTGCTGGATTCCGTCATTTGACGGATCCGGCGCCCATAGGCTTCCATTCTAGCAAACGACGGACGGCGACTGATCCATCGCTGCCCGTTTTTTTGACATACAGAAGAAACGTCACTTTGTCCATTGTCTCCGGACAATTCCGATGGAACCGTAAACGACGGATGAAACGTGAGCCCATCCGTCCCAATCCGTCGCTAATACAAGTCTATGAGAAAAAAAGGATGCCGCCAGATCCGTTTTTTTTTCAAAATTTCGACAGATTGCGACTGATGGCAAAAAACTTATGTGTGAAAGGGACCTAATCCAGAATCAATCCATAAATTAATTTTTGGAATCCTTCTTTGTGTTCCAAATAATAATCCTGTACTAAATTGTTATGCTAATGATTAATGAGCCACACTAGTGCAGAGGACTTGGCCCTGCACTTACAGCTCCCCATCTTCTTTCCAATTTTCTCTGCCCACCGCCATCCTTTGCTTCCTGATTAATAGGTCACTCTTGTCTGATTAAAGTCCTGTTGACACATGTGAAAACAGGACTAAGAATCTGCGCATGCACCACCCAATGTGGGGAGAAGATAGTCATGGAAAGTGATGGCGCCTGCACAAGATTTCCTGCTAGGGAGGCTTGTCACTGATGTATGAGTGATCTGACAATCAGTGAGAAAAGGATGGAGGCAGACAGGAAAAATTGAAAACTGGACTGAGAGCTGTAAGTACAGGGTCAAGCCCGCTTTACTTACAACTCATTAGCATAAAACTTGAAAGGAGGATTACTTTGCAACGTGAACCAAGAAGTATCGTTTCTCCTTGTGGAGAGTGACATGTTAAGCATGTCGAGGTGAGGAGACTTAAAGCTGCAATGCTCCTCTGGGAAATATGCAACTCTGAAGAGACAATTTGCATATTTCCAAGAGGAACATTGTGGCTTTAAGTCTCCTCATCTCAACATGCTTAACATGTCACTCTCCACAAGGAGAAACGATACTTCTTAGATCCCGGTCAGACGCCTCTCAATCAGCCAAACCAGATCTCCATGTTGCACTGACGAGGGGCAGTACCCCGAAACACAGTGTCTGCAAATTGAGATCTGGTTTGGGTCTTATCCTAAGTCCTGTGACAAGGCTCGTTAATGGGTCGACATTGACTGTTAGGATTGCTACTTCCAATAGGTGGCACTAGAGTTCTAGTCCTCTTCCTCTTTGTAGAGACAATTTGCAACGTAAAGGATCCCAAAACGAAGATATGGATTGGTTTAGGATTACGGCAACCTAACATAGATGTATTTGGCTTATGGTAGTAAAGCCAGCTGACAGGTTCCCATTAAAGACTGACCTTTTGGCTTGCACTTTACTAAATAGTAGGCCATTCCTACTTTTTTGAACATAGGTGTCTATGTATGAGATATGCCACTGACTGAGAATTTAGTCAGTGTAAACCCCTAGAGCATTGTGTGCATAACTCTGTCCGGATAAGAGGCTCACATTATTGGACCTCAGTACCATTTCTGATCGCAGTATCTTGGGAGTATATGAAATATCACCAAAACCTAAAAGCATTCTATCGTACAGCTGGTCTCTGAACCGAAAGGGCTAATTAAGTTTAGTCATGACTTCTGCTCATCCCCTTAATTAGCCAGAGGAATCTAATTGTATTTACTAAGCATTACACATTGCATTATAGAAAGTTATTGGATGATATGACATTGCAGACGGAAGGGTCTATTCAATATATGCATGGTCTCCTATATTCAAGTTTCACTGCAAATCATTCTCTAAAAATGTGTTTTCTATATTTACATTTTCACAACTTTAACCCCTTACGGACCAAGCAATTTTTCATTTTTCTTGTTTTTCCTTTTTTTCCTCCTCTTCTTCCAAGAGCCATAACTTATTTTATTTTTTTTCACCAACATAGCCACATGCAGGCTTGTTTTTTGCAGGATGAGTTGTACTTTTTAATGATACCATCCATATGTATTCCACATTCTTAGCCATGGTATGTTTTTTTTTGTTTTACACTACCTCATATTGTAATTGTCACTTTTTTTCTACCACACATTTTGTAGAACACTATATTTAAGTTTTGACAATATTTTCAACACAGATTATTCAAAGCAAGGGCACAATAAGAAATGCTAGGTAGGCACATGTACAGAAAGCAAAATGTGGCAGCAAGACACAGTATAGGGTGCGGTGCGTACGGTTGTCAAATTGGATGAGTAAAACAGTTTTGCAAGAACAGACATGCAAAGTTAAATGTTTACATTTAAAATTGGGTAAGGTTTCTCCTTGTTGACAGTGACATACCAGCTCTGGCTTGCCAAGGTAATGAGGCTTATTCGCCGTGCAATGCTCATCCTTATGCAAATTGCCTCTTCAGAGAAAAAGAGGACTTGAACTCCACTGCGCCACCTTTTGGAAGTAGCGATCCTACAAGTCACAATCAACCCTTTAACGAGTCGTGCAATATGACTTAGGAGGATAAAAGCCAAATCAGTATCTAAATTCGCAGACACGGTGTTTCGGGCTGTTGGCCCTCGTCAGTGCGAAGCCTTGTTAAAATAATAATAATAATAATTTTTATTTATATAGCGCCAACATATTCCGCAGCGTTTTACAAATTATAGAGGGGACTTGTACAGACAATAGACATTACAGCATAACAGAAATACAGTTCAAAACAGATACCAGGAGGAATGAGGGCCCTGCTCGCAAGCTTACAAACTATGAGGAAAAGGGGAGACACGAGAGGTGGATGGTAACAATTGCTTTAGTTATTCGGACCAGCCATAGTGTAAGGCTCGGGTGTTCATGTAAAGCTGCATGCACCAGTTAACTACCTAAGTATGTAGTAGTACAGACACAGAGGGCTATTAACTGCATAAAATGAATGAGAACATGATGCGAGGAACCTGATTGTTTTTTTGTTTTTTTTTAAATAGGCCACACAGGGATCGTTAGGTTAATACATTGAGGCGGTAGGCCAGTCTGAACAAATGAGTTTTTAGGGTACGCTTAAAACTGTGGGGATTGGGGATTAATCGTATTAACCTAGGTAGTGCATTCCAAAGAATCGGCGCAGCACGTGTAAAGTCTTGGAGACGGGAGTGGGAGGTTCTGATTATTGAGGATGCTAACCTGAGGTCATTAGCGGAGCGGAGGGCACGGGTAGGGTGGTAGACTGAGACCAAAGAGGAGATGTAGGGTGGTGCTGAGCCATGGAGTGCTTTGTGGATGAGGGTAATAGTTTTGTACTGGATTCTGGAGTGGATGGGTAGCCAGTGTAATGACTGGCACAGGGTAGAGGCATCGGTGTAACGGTTGGTGAGGAATATGATCCTGGCAGCAGCATTCACGACAGATTGGAGCGGGGAAAGTTTGGTAAGAGGGAGGCCGATTAGTAGAGAGTTACAATAGTCCAGACGAGAATGAATAAGTGAAAGAGTAAGAGTTTTTGCAGAGTCGAAAGTAAGAAAAGGGCGAATTCTAGAAATGTTTTTGAGATGCAGGTAAGAAGAGCGAGCCAGTGATCGGATGTGGGGGGTGAATGAAAGGTCAGAATCAAGGATGACCCCAAGGCAGCGGGCATGTTGCTTTGGAGTAATGGTGGAACCGCACACGGAGATGGCAATGTCAGGCAAAGGTAGGTTAGTAGAGGGAGAGAACACGAGGAGTTCAGTTTTTGACAGGTTCAGTTTCAGATAGAGGGAGGACATGATGTTAGAGACAGCAGTAAGACAATCACTGGTGTTTTCTAAAAAGGTCGGCGTGACAACAGGAGAAGAGGTGTATAATTGGGTGTCGTCAGCATAGAGATGGTACTGGAAACCAAATCTACTGATTGTTTGTCCAATAGGGGCAGTATACAACGAGAAGAGGAGGGGGCCTAGGACTGATCCTTGAGGAACCCCAACAGTAAGGGGAAGGTGAGAGGAGGAGGAACCAGCAAAACATACAATGAAGGATCGGTCAGAGAGATAGGAGGAGAACCAGGAGAGAACGGTGTCCTTGAGGCCGATGGAGCGGAGCATAGTGAGGAGGAGCTGATGATCCACAGTATCAAATGCTGCAGAGAGATCCAAGAGAATTAGCATGGAGTAGTGACCATTAGATTTAGCTGTTAGTAGGTCATTAGAGACTTTAGTGAGGGCAGTTTCAGTAGAGTGTAAAGAGCGAAGCCAGATTGAAGAGAGTCGAGAAGAGAGTTATCTGAGAGATAGCGGGTAAGACGGGAGTGGACCAGGCGTTCGAGGAGTTTAGAGATGAAGGGAAGATTAGAGACAGGTCTATAAAGGTTGATTGTGACTTGTAGGATCGCTACTTCCAACAGGTGGTGCTGTGGAGTTCAAGTCCTCTTTTTCTCTGAAGAGGCAATTTGCATACATTTAAAAAAAAATGTTTTTGTAAAATAATTCATCAGCTAACATAATCATCACCCTTCCCAAAAATGACATGATGAGAAATGCCAGATAGGTAAATGTCGAAAAAGATAGCCCCTGCAAAAGGGTGCTGTATTATGATGGTGTGAAAAGATCTAATATTTGACTAGTAAAACAAGTATACAAAAACAAAAATTTTCATCACGCACACTTTGTGAGAAAGCAAATTGCAGTCAAATGACTTGAAATTTTGAGAATTGTACTTTGTATTTTTTTAAAAACAGTTATTCCCCATTCACAAAAAGGATTGCACAACAATTGAAGAAAGTCAGTGCAGTGCAGTCATTGGTGACAAGTAGGGTTGAGCGAAACGGGTCGGCCAGATTCAGAAGTCGCCGACTTTTGGCAAAGTCGGGTTTCATGAAACCCGACCCGACCCCTGTGTGGGGTCGGCCATGAGGTCGGCGATCTTCTGATCTGGAATCGGAATTCCGATACCGAGTTCCGATATGTTTAAGATATCGGGAAATCGGTATCGGAATTCACATTTAAGTGTAAAATAAAGAATAAAAATAAAAACATATTGATATACTCACCCTCGGACGTGCCCTGGTTCTCTCCGGCAGCCTTCCTTCCTAAGAATGAGCGCCTGAAGGGCCTTCGATGACGTCGCGGCTTGTGATTGGTCGCGTGAGCGGTCACATGGGCGTCACGCGACCAATCACAAGCCGCAACGTCATCTAAGGTCCTTCAGGCGCTAATTCTTAGGAAGGAAGCGTCCGAGGGCGCGTCCGAGGGTGAGTATATTCCTAATAGGTATATACTCACCCTCGGACGCGCTCTGGTTCTAACCCGCAGCCTTCCTTCCTAAGAATCAGCGCCTGAAGGACCCTAGATGACGTCGCGGCTTGTGATTGGTCGCGTGACGCCCATGTGACCGCTCACGCGATCAATCACAAGCCGTGACGTCATCGAAGGTCCTTCAGGCGCTGATTCTTAGGAAGGAAGGCTGCCGGTGAGAACCAGGGCGCGTCTGAGGGTAAGTATATCAATATTTTTTATTTTGATTCTTTATTTTACACTTAAATATGGATCCCAGGGCCTGACTTTTCTATATGATCGGCCGATTTCACTCGACCCGACTTTTGAAAAAGTCGGGTTTCGTGAAACCCGACCCGATCCTATAAAAAGAAAAGTCGCTCAACCCTAGTGACAAGCAAGCATACTGTCTCTGACTGACACTGATTTCAGATTTTTTTAATGCAAAAACTTTTGCGCTGTCTTGCTTCTGCTTTTTAGGGCATTAAGTATTGCGTTCATGTCAGCCTTGAGTGGGTGATTCAGTCTTCTGCAGATTTTATTTTGGTGATTAGCTGAAATCAAATTGCAAATAGTAAGAAATCTAGAAGTAAGGTTCTGGATATCAGGAAAAAGTGCACCAGTAAAAATAGATTACTGAAATGGTTTTATTTTGACTGGACTTTGCGGCTAGGAATTAGGAGCAGATTTTAGGAGCCTGTGTGTGAAAGGTCACTCACATACTCGAGTCCGGGTCTTACAAGCCAATTAACAGGCAGTTGGGTTACCTCAGTAGATGGTGAGTGGTGATGACAACATAATCAGCACAACTATCCCGCTTCTGTGTCTACTCACATGCTCGCTGCTCACAATTAAAGAGTAAGCTTTGCATGTGGACCAGGTGGAAATGGAGGAAGAAAGTACACAGGGTGCTACTACCCAGCATCATCTCATCTTCTCAGTGTGGATTACGTGATAACGAGTAGGAGGAATACACCAGCTTCATCCTGTCTTTTCATCGTGGATGGGCTAAAAAGAATGAGGAGGAGGAAAGGGAGGAGGAGATGGAGTGTCATCCTCCTGGAGGGGACAGGGAAGTCTTGCCTGTTGGTGTTTGGCACACATGGCTGACTTTATGTCCCGCTGCCTTTCCCGCGACCCTAGCATTATGTGCATTTTGGCCAATACTGATTTCTGGATGTTCACCCTTCTCAACCCACGCCAGAAGAAGAACTTTCCATCTCTCTTTTTTGCGGAGGCGAGAGCTAGTAAGATGGTGCTGTAACAGAAGGCCCTATTAGTACAAACATTGCCATATAACAGCGCTGGCAGCAGAGGTCATAGATCCTTGGACAACTAAGGAGCAGAGACGAGTGAGACACTCACCAGGTCCAACAGAGGCAGGGGAACATAGACTCTCCCAGCGCCCAGGCCCTGATACGTGGGGTAGCCTGACAAGGAGGGAAACGTTTTGGAAGATGGTGAAGGAGTACCTAGCCAACCATATCAGCATCTTGTGATTTCTCTGTGTCATACAACTATTGGGTATTCAAGCTGGACACGTGGCATGAACTGTCCCTCTATACCTTGGAGGTGCTGGCCTGCCCTGGCTCTAGAGTTTTGTCAGAGTGGGTTTTTGGTGCTGCCGGGGGCATAATAACTGATAGGTGCCTCCAACCATCAACTGAAAATGCTGACAGGCTTATCAAAATGAACAAGGCCTGGATTTGCCCAGACTTCTCAACCCCACCGGATAACAGCAGCAGAACATAAAGCTAATTCAAATGTTTGGGTTTTTTTCTGGTGTATTCTCATTAGTGTGCATGCTCGAAAAATCTCGAGTAACGAGCATATTCGCTCATCACTAATTCTCATGCATCCCATCCCACCCAAAAAAGGTTATACAGTTCATTGTTTCTTCTTTTTCTTGGCTTCTATCACCTTCACTGTATTATCATACAGCCCTGGCTCAAAAATTTTATAGGGTCGTCATGCAGCCCTCACTCAAAATGTTTACAGGGTCATCAGGTGGCACTCATTTATAATTTATAGAGGGTCATCAGTTGACACGTCATAATCTTTAAAGTGGCGTCATGCAACACTCCCTCCGGATTTTTCCAGGGTGTGTTAAGTGTCGAGTTCCCGCCACTGCACAGGGGGAATATTGAACCATGTCTCCCATTTTCCTCCAGCTGCAGTGGAACCTGCTCAGCGCAGACGTCGGTCCCAGTGTCTGGCTCAACCTGATACTGATTACTGCTGCCTTTCCAGGCTCTGCCTTTGTAGCCAGCACTGGTCAGTGGCAAGCAGACTTTCCTGGGACTAAGTCCTGCTTTTCACGCACTGAGCATGCCCACGGGAGGACCTCTCATTGGAGGTCAGGGGTCACACGCTCAGGCCCTGTAGCAGCTCCTATTGGTCCACCAGGAAGGTCCTGAAGAGCTGCAACTATAAAAGGTTTGCATGGCCGCACGGCCATGCGCTAGTATCAAATGTGTTTGACTTATGCCAGTGGATACTATACCACTCTATACATATGTGGTGTGAGGCTTTAGCTTTGGGACTGTACACTCAGGCAGACAGCTAGCGTCAGTGGGGGCAATTAGCCTTGACTTAGCATCTGGTTCCTTCATGTGTGCGGTAAGCACAGAAGAGTTCCAGAGCAAGATCAACCCTAGTTAGGGTAATAGTTTTGTTTACAGCGCAACTTTGTGAGGCCACAGAAATCGCTTCCGGTTCACACGGGGTGAAGCCTAACCCACGTGTGAGCTCAGAGTTTGTCCGCCGTTACTTTGCAGCAGATATCTCTGCACGGTGGACCCCAGGCTGCGAACGCACCTTGCAGTTACCTATCTATGTTCGGTGCGCTCCGCTAGCCCCATCAGGATGTATATGATGCCCTCCTTCAAAATTTTTTACAGGATGAGCATGAGGCCCACCTCTTCAATTCTTATATAGTATATATATATATATATATATATATATATATATATACTAGATGGTGGCCCGATTCTAATGCATCGGGTATTCTAGAATATGCATGTCCACATAGTATATTGCCCAGCCACGTAGTATATTGCCCAGCCACGTAGTATATTGCCCAGCCACGTAGTATATTGCCCAGCCACGTAGTTTATTGCCCAGCCACGTAGTTTATTGCCCAGCCACATAGTTTATTGCCCAGCCACGTAGTATATTGCCCAGCCACGTAGTATATTGCCCAGCCACGTAGTTTATTGCCCAGCCACATAGTTTATTGCCCAGCCACATAGTATATTGCCCAGCCACGTAGTATATTGCCCAGTCACGTAGTATATTGCACAGCCACGTAATATATTGCACAGAGACGGAGTATACAGCACAGAGCCATGTAGTATACAGACTTAAAATAAAAAATAAACATATACTCACCCTCCGTTGAAGTCCTGGCCCTGTGTGCGGTGCATGTGGCAGCTTCCTGTCCCAGGGATGGTATGGGCACAGGATCTGTTATGACGTCGCGGTCACATGACAGTGATGTCATGGCAGGTCTTTCTCGCAGGACCTGTGATGACGTTGCGGTCACATGAACGTGACGTCATGGCAGGTCCTTGCCACCTACCATCCTTGCCACTGAAACCTGCCGCTTGCATGGAGTGGTCACCGGAGCGTCGCGAGGAGCGGGAAAGGCGCTGGAATGTGAGTATATGATGATTTTTTATTTTTTTAATTATTTTTCACATTAGATCTCTTTACTATTGAGGCTGCATAGGCAGCCTCAATAGTAAAAAAGTTGGTCACACAGGGTTAATAGCAGTGTTAATGGAGTGCATTACACCGTGGCATAACGTAGTCCATTAGCGCTGCCATTAACCCTGTGTGAGCGCTGACTGGAGGGGAATACAGAGTGGGCACTGACTGCAAGGAGGAAGGAGCGGCCATGTTGCCTCCGGACTGCGCCCATCGCTGATTGGTCGTGGCAATGGTCATGGGCGTTTTGCCACGACCAATCAGCAACTTGGATTCCATGACAGACAGAGGCCGCGACCAATGAATATTCATGACAGACAGACAGAAAGACATACAGAAGGACAGACAGAAAGACGGAAGTGACCCTTAGACAATTATATAGTAGATATATAGATATATATATATAGATATATATATATATCTATATATATATATAGATATACACATAAATACTACCTAGGTGTAAATGTTTTTCATCTTACGCCCTCCTCTACATGTCTTCCAGGGTATATTGCAGTCCTTCCTATGCATTTTTGGAAACCCTTGCACCAAATGCATAGGCTTTATGAGTCTAGTAGTCCCAGTACCTAACAGTTTGAACAGAATGTGTATGAGACACTTATTTATGTCTAATACAGGGTGTATCGGAGTCCCTCTGCCTAATTTTTGGCAGTTCTTGGATTGTCCACATCGGCTTTGTGCATTTCAGAGTCCATCCTTCGTAAATTAAACAGGATGTGTCTGACTATGTCACACACACCGCATGCCGAGATGAGTTAGAAAAAATGGTAAAATTACGTTTACCTTTGACTGCCGGTGGGAGTAGTTTTGCTTCCCCTTCTATCATGTCATCTACTGTAGTCACAAGCGACAGGGAAATACGGCGAGAGATGGTCCAGCTATGTGTAATGATATACAGTGAAATACAGAGCAGTCATCAATTTCCTTTATTTGAAAGGCCGCACAGGAGACGCTGGAGAAGCTGAAAGAGTTTTATGGTGATGATTCCCCATCATATGATGTAGTCAATAACTGACATCATCAATTCAAATTTGGTGGGACTTCAGTGTAAACAACTCAAATTCCAGGGCTACCCCACTCTCATTTTGGAAAAACGCTGGATAACCACTCGCCACCTAGCCCAAAATGTCAAGATTAGTGTGAGGTCTGTGGAAAAAATCATCCAAGACCATCTACACATGCATAACGTATCGGCTCGCTGGGTTCCCCAGCTGCTCACACCTTTCCAGAAGCAGGAACGAGTTGAATGCTCTCAGGCTCTATTGACGATGTGACATGGAAACCAGGAGGACTTTTTCAACAGACTGATCACACAGGATGAAAGCTGGGTCCATCACTATGATCCTGAGACTAAAGTCCAGTAGATGCAATGGAAGCATCATGAATCACTGCCTCAAAAAAAGGCAAGTGCCCAACCCTTGTCACGAAAAGTCACACTCACAGTATCCTAGGACAAGCATGGAGTAGTATTGATGGATTTCCTTGCAAAGGGTACCATGATCACCGGGGCATACTATGCTTCCCTGCTGCAGAAATTGCAGGAGGCCATCAAAACCAAGAGACGTGGCATGCTTACCAAAGGTGTCCGCCTCTCACATGTTGCTCAAATGGAAACATGCTCCTGTGGCTTTGGAATTCTACCACATCACCCTTATTCACCCCACCTCGCAACATCAGACTCCCACCTCTTTCCAACAATGAAGTTATTTTTGAAGGGCAAGAATTTTCCAGATGATGAGACTCTGATTTTCAAAGTCACAATGTGGCTTTTGGGGCAACCTGTCGACTTCTACAAGCGAGGTGTTTACAGCAGTTGCTTAAAGAGATGGGAGAAGTGTGTGTCCCTAGGTGGCACCGATGTAGAGAATGACTAATAACTGTGCCAAGTTTCATTGCTCGGATAAAACCCTATTGCTCTTATTGTTATTCTATCTTCTTTACATCACAAAGTCTAATTAGACATTCATTCAGGTACATGATGTAAATATATACATTGCCATAAAAATGCTCTTTGTCATTTTACACAAGGTAGAAGTTGGCATGAGCCAGAGAAGGCACAAATAATCTCAGGTGTGGAAGCACAGGCTTCCTATAATGCCTTGCAGCTATCACATCACATGATATAGCACAGCCAGATAAAAGAAGGACTATCATAGCCTGTATAAAAGCAGAGGCATGGAATGCAGCAGCCACTTAGAAATTAATCTGAATACTGAGACACACCACACAAGTTAGTCATAGTGATGTTAAGGACTGGCGGAACGCACCAAGTATAGATGATATGAAACTAGGTGCGTTCGCAGTCCGAGGTCCACCGTGCAGGTAAAAACCCTGCTGCTAGTAAGACAGACTATATGGCGGTACTATAAGTATACACGCACGGGTTAACTTCACCCTGCGTGAAGGAAGCGATCCTGTTGAGTCACAGGACCGCGGTACCGCACATAGAGCGCGAGCAAGAAGTCAGCGAACACAACCCCAACACAGGATTGAAGTCCGATTAGACCACTTGCTGGCACAACACCGCAACTGGATGTGTAAGGAAACTATTAAAATAGTATATAAAGGCACGAGAGTGCATGCAGTGCCGCACTGACGGACGCCACTAACCACCCAGGCTTGGGTAAGGAAAGCGCAGAGGAAGCGCACGGCGCCGTACAGGCGGTCACAGCAACTAGACGCTATTATGTGTGTAACGTGCTGTTGGATAAGTCGGGCGCTAGATAGCAAACATACACCTTCCGCAAACAGTCATCCAATAGGGAGGGTATTTTAAAGAGCGACTTTCACTCACAACACACACATATATAATCAAGACAATACTAGCGCATGGCTGTGCGGTCATGCGCAGTTTATATAGTTGCAGCACAGGAAGCTGCTACCAAAGTTTTGCCCTTTCAGGACCTTCCTGGAGGACCAATGGAATGTGCTGCAGTACCTGAGCATGTGACCCTTGATCTCCAACGGGAGATCTTGCCCTGGGCATGCTCAGTGTGTGAAAATAAGGACTTAGTCCCAGAGAAGCCTGCTCAACGCAGATCAGTGCAGGGTACAACAGGAGAGCCAGAAAAGGCAGTAGTAACCCTCTGCACAGAATCAGTCCCAGCAAGACGCTGGGAGCGACACCTCCGCTGAGCAGACCCCACTGCGGCCGATGCAGAATGGGAGACCGCAGCAGACACGGATCGAGATTCCTCCTGTGCAGCAGAGGAAACTCGACTCCTAACATTACCCCCACTCCTAGGGCCCCCCCCTCCTTGAGCCTCACTACGCTCAAAAGCTGCAATAAGCAGCGGAGCCCGAATGTGCTCTACAGGCTCCCAGGTTCTATCCTCTGGGCCGTGACCCTTCCAGTCCACCAGATAAAATTTCTTGCCACGTACCACCTTGCACCCCACAATAGCATTCACTTCAAACTCATCCGTGGATGAACCCGATGTCCCAGCAGATGACTCAGAAAACCGGGACAAACGAACGGGCTTTAAGAGGGAAACGTGAAAAGTATCGGTGATACCAAGGCGTGGAGGAATAGCCAAACAGTAGGCCACAGGGTTGACCTGTTCTAGAACCTTAAATGGGCCAATGTAGCGGGGAGCAAACTTAGTGGACTCAACTCGCAGCCTGATGTTACGGGCGGAGAGCCACACTAAGTCACCAGGAGCAAAGACCGGAGCGGGGCGCCGGTGTGTATCAGCCGAAACCCTCATTCTCTCCTTGGAGGCCCGGATGGCATCCTGTGTGCAGTCCCAGATGTCACGTGCCTCCACCGCCCAGTCTGCCACCCTAGAATCGGTGGATGACACGGGCATGGGCACAGGGACACGCGGATGTTGGCCGTAATTAAGGAGAAAAGGAGTCTGACCAGTGGAATCGGCTACGGCGTTGTTCAAAGCAAATTCCGCTCAAGGTAGCAAAGATGCCCAGTCGTACTGCCTAGCAGAGACGAAATGACGCAAATATGTCACCAGAGTCTGGTTGGTTCTCTCCACCAACCCATTCGTCTCGGGATGGTATGCAGAGGAGAGGTTTAACTCTATGCTGAGTAAACGGCAGAGCTCTCTCCAAAACCGAGACGTGAACTGGGGACCCCAATCGCTGACAATCTTATCAGGCATACCATGCAATCGGAAAACGTGCTTAATGAACAACACCGCCAAGGCCCGTGCTGAAGGTAACCGAGGAAGCGGCACCAAATGCACCATCTTAGAGAAATGGTCGGTGACAACCCAAATAATGGAGCAGCCACGCGACTTGGGTAAGCCCACCACAAAGTCCATCCCGACCATCTCCCAGGGCCTGTCTGCCACCGGTAGAGGGTAAAGCAACCCAGCAGGCCGTTGCCAAGGAGACCGATTCTGGGCGCAGGAAACACACGCCTGAATATAGTCCCTGACATCTCGGGCCATATGCGGCCACCAGTATGTTCTCGCCAAAAGCTCAGATGTCCTCTTGGTCCCAAAATGCCCACCCACTCTGGAGGAGTGAGCCCAAGAGAGAACCTCCGGTCGCAAGTTAGCTGGCACGAAAGTCTTGCCCGGGGGCACAGACTCTAGCGAAACCGGAGCTACAGTTCTCAGGCTCTCAGAAGGGACAATAAGCCGAGGCTCCTCCTCCTCCTCCTCAGATGACACTACGGAGCGGGAGAGAGCGTCGGCACGAACGTTCTTCTCCCCGGAGAGAAAATGGAGAGTAAAATGGAACCGGGAGATGAACAGGGACCATCTAGCCTGGCGAGAATTCAGCCGCTGGGCCGTTTGTAGATATACCAAGTTCTTGTGGTCAGTGAAGACTTGGAAGGGAAAGCGAGCTCCCTCCAAGAGATGTCTCCACTCTGAAAAAGCCAACTTCATGGCTAGCAACTCCCTGTCCCCAATGGAATAATTCCTCTCCGCTGGTGTGAAGGTCTTGGAGAAGAAGAAGCAAGGATGCTTCCGACCTTGAGCATCCTTTTGGAAAAGGACTGCTCCAGCACCAACAGATGAGGCATCCACCTCCAAGATAAATGGTTTATCAACATCGGGGCGATGTAGGATGGGAGCGCTAGCGAAATGAGACTTAATCGAGAGAAAGGCTTTGGAGACCTCCTCTGACCACAACTTGGGATTTGCTCCCTTTTTGGTAAAGGCAACCAAGGGAGCTACCGAAGTTGAGAAGTGTGGAATGAACTGGCGATAGTAATTAATGAACCCCATAAAGCGCTGCACCGCTTTAAGAGAATGGGGTTCCTGCCAGTCCATTACAGCCTGTAGCTTGGCAGGATCCATAGCCAAACCCTGGGCAGAGATGATATAACCAAGGAATGGCAAGGACTCCTGCTCAAACAAACACTTCTCCAACTTGGCGTAGAGGGAGTTTGCCCGTAAGAGGTCGAAGACTTTGCGAACATCTCTCCGATGGGAGTCAATATCTGGAGAGAAGATGAGAATATCATCCGGATAGACTACGACCGAGGTGGTGAGCATATCTCGGAAGATGTCGTTCACAAAGTCTTGGAAAACGGCTGGGGCATTACAGAGCCCGAAGGGCATCACCAGATATTCATAGTGCCCATCCCTGGTGTTAAAAGCCGTCTTCCATTCATCCCCCTCACGGATGCGAATCAGGTTGTAAGCACCCCGCAGATCTAACTTTGCAAATACCCTCGCTCCCCGTAGCCTATCAAACAGCTCAGATATCAGGGGTAATGGGTATTTGTTCTTAACGGTGATGGCGTTAAGACCCCTGTAGTCTATGCATGGACGTAAGTCTCCAGTCTTCTTCTGTACGAAGAAGAACCTAGCCCCTGCCGGTGACACTGACTTCCTAATGAATCCTCTTGCCAGATTCTCTTGGATATACTGAGACATTGCCTCTGTCTCCGGGAGAGATAACGGATAGACTCGACCCCGGGGAGGCTCAACACCAGGCAAGAGGTCAATAGGACAGTCATAGGGGCGGTGAGGCGGAAGGGTCTCCGCAGCTCTTTTGGAGAACTCGTCTGCATAGGGCCAATAGTGCTTGGGGAGAGAGGAAAGATCTGCGGGTACCTGTGTAGTAGCAACCTGAACGCACTCCCTCTGACATCTACCCTCGCAGGATTTGCTCCATCCCAAAATTCTCCCAGAGGACCACTCAATATGAGGAGAATGGTAGCGAAGCCATGGTATCCCCAACAGGACCTCATCAATTCCCTCAGGAATGACTAATAGGGAGATTATCTCCTGATGTGATGGAGACACAGAAAGCGTGAAAGGAATGGTTTGGTGGGTAATCTGTGAGGGTAGTGTTGACCCATTTACCACTCGAACGGTTACTGGCTTGGTGAGCATCACCAAGGGTATTGCGTGACGCTGGGCAAAAGCGGAAGACATAAAGTTACCCTCTGCCCCAGAATCCACGCATAGCTCGACCATAAGAGTGGATGGGCCTATGGTAATTGTCCCCTTGAAGGACAACTTTGAGGCAAACGTCACCGTGTCTAGTGTACCTCCTCCAACTGCCACTAGACGCTGACATTTCCCCGACCGCTGAGGACCCTTGGAGGCAAGATGTCCTGACTGCTGGCAAACATGACGGACCTTATGTGCACGGGCGGACAGAGATTTGGATCCCGCTCGTGTCACCTCTAAGGCCTCATGTGATTTGGATGCCTGGATTGGAGATTCCAAAGGTTTGGCGAAGGTGGGAGCCAGCCGAAACCTCTGCCTACACTGGGCTCGCTCTAACCTTCGCTCGTTAAAACGGAGGTCAATACGAGTAGAGACAGTTATTAATTCCTCCAGTGTGGCAGGAATCTCCCTAGTGGCCAGAGCGTCCTTAACGTGATCAGCCAGACCCCTCCAAAATATGGGAATAAGGGCCTTATCCGACCACTCCAGCTCGGAAGCTAAAGTACGGAAGCGGACGGAAAAATGGCTGACCAAGGACTCACCCTGAGTTAAAGCCAGTAGTTGGAGTGCTGTTTCATGGGTGACTTGAGGTCCTAAAAAGACCTTTTTCAGAGTGCTCAGGAACAACGGAGCACTCTGCACCACATGATCACCACGCTCCCACAGCGGCGTAGCCCACTCCAACGCCCTGTCCGACAAGAGAGAGACAATAAATCCCACCTTAGCCCGCTCTGTGGGAAAACGTGCAGCCAGGAGCTCGAGATGGATAGATCACTGACTCACGAATCCCCTACAAGTTTTGCAATCTCCAGAAAATTTTTCTGGCAACGGGAGGCGGGATAATGTCGGAACTGGGGTGACAGTGGACAAGGTTGCTGCAGCCACACTAGCAGCCTGTACAGCAACTGCGGTAACATCCACAGCTGAGGTTGAGCTCTCGAGAGCCGTCAACCTACCCTCCAGCTGCTGGATATACCGCAAAGATTGCTGAATGTCCGCCATTTACTAGCCAGACCTTGGCGCTAGTATTATGTTAAGGACTGGCGGAACGCACCAAGTATAGATGATATGAAACTAGGTGCGTTCGCAGTCCGAGGTCCACCGTGCAGGTAAAAACCCTGCTGCTAGTAAGACGGACTATATGGCGGTACTATAAGTATACACGCACGGGTTAACTTCACCCTGCGTGAAGGAAGCGATCCTGTTGAGTCACAGGACCGCGGTACCGCACATAGAGCGCAAGCAAGAAGTCAGTGAACACACCCCCAACACAGGATTGAAGTCCGATTAGACCACTTGCTGGCACAACACCGCAACTGGATGTGTAAGGAAACTATTAAAATAGTATATAAAGGCACGAGAGTGCATGCAGTGCCGCACTGACGGACGCCACTAACCACCCAGGCTTGGGTAAGGAAAGCGCAGAGGAAGCGCACGGCGCCGTACAGGCGGTCACAGCAACTAGACGCTATTATGTGTGTAACGTGCTGTTGGATAAGTCGGGCGCTAGATAGCAAACATACACCTTCCGCGAACAGTCATCCAATAGGGAGGGTATTTTAAAGAGCGACTTTCACTCACAACACACACATATATAATCAAGACAATACTAGCGCATGGCCGTGCGGTCATGCGCAGTTTATATAGTTGCAGCACAGGAAGCTGCTACCAAAGTTTTGCCCTTTCAGGACCTTCCTGGAGGACCAATGGAATGTGCTGCAGTACCTGAGCATGTGACCCTTGATCTCCAACGGGAGATCTTGCCCTGGGCATGCTCAGTGTGTGAAAATAAGGACTTAGTCCCAGAGAAGCCTGTTTGCCGCAGATCAGTGTAGGGTACAACAGGAGAGCCAGAAAAGGCAGTAGTAACCCTCTGCACAGAATCAGTCCCAGCAAGACGCTGGGAGCGACGCCTCCGCTGAGCAGACCCCACTGCGGCCGATGCAGAATGGGAGACCGCAGCAGACACAGATCGAGATTCCTCCTGTGCAGCAGAGGAAACTCGACTCCAACATTACCCCCTCTCCTAGAGCCCCCCCCCTCCTTGAGCCTCACTACGCTCAAAAGCTGCAATAAGCAGCGGAGCCCAAATGTGCTCTACAGGCTCCCAGGTTCTATCCTCTGGGCCGTGACCCTTCCAGTCCACCAGATAAAATTTCTTGCCACGTACCACCTTGCACCCCACAATAGCATTCACCTCAAACTCATCCGTGGATGAACCCGATGTCCCAGCAGATGACTCAGAAAACCGGGACAAACGAACGGGCTTTAAGAGGGAAACGTGAAAAGTATCGGTGATACCAAGGCGTGGAGGAATAGCCAAACGGTAGACCACAGGGTTGACCTGTTCCAGAACCTTAAATGGGCCAATGTAGCGAGGAGCAAACTTAGTGGACTCAACTCGCAGCCTGATGTTACGGGCGGAGAGCCACACTAAGTCGCCAGGAGCAAAGACCGGAGCGGGGCGCCGGTGTGTATCAGCCGAAACCCTCATTCTCTCCTTGGAGGCCCGGATGGCATCCTGTGTGCGGTCCCAGATGTCACGTGCCTCCACCGCCCAGTCTGCCACCCTAGAATCGGTGGATGACACGGGCATGGGCACAGGGACACGCGGATGCTGGCCGTAATTAAGGAGAAAAGGAGTCTGACCAGTGGAATCGGCTACGGCGTTGTTCAAGGCAAATTCCGCTCAAGGTAGCAAAGATGCCCAGTCGTCCTGCCTAGCAGAGACGAAATGACGCAAATATGTCACCAGAGTCTGGTTGGTTCTCTCCACCAACCCATTTGTCTCAGGATGGTATGCAGAGGAGAGGTTTAACTCTATGCTGAGTAAACGGCAGAGCTCTCTCCAAAACCGAGACGCGAACTGGGGACCCCGATCGCTGACAATCTTATCAGGCATACCATGCAATCGGAAAACGCGCTTAATGAACAACACCGCCAAGGCCCGTGCTGAAGGTAACCGAGGAAGCGGCACCAAATGCACCATCTTAGAGAAATGGTCGGTGACAACCCAAATAATGGAGCAGCCACGCGACTTGGGTAAGCCCACCACAAAGTCTATCCCGACCATCTCCCAGGGCCTGTCTGCCACCGGTAGAGGGTAAAGCAACCCAGCAGGCCGTTGCCGAGGAGACCGATTCTGGGCGCAGGAAACACACGCCTGAATATAGTCCCTGACATCTCGGGCCATATGCGGCCACCAGTATGTTCTCGCCAAAAGCTCAGATGTCCTCTTGGTCCCAAAATGCCCACCCACTCTGGAGGAGTGAGCCCAAGAGAGAACCTCCGGTCCAAGTTAGCTGGCACGAAAGTCTTGCCCGGGGGCACAGACTCTAGCGAAACCGGAGCTACAGTTCTCAGGCTCTCAGAAGGGACAATAAGCCGAGGCTCCTCCTCCTCCTCCTCAGATGACACTACGGAGCGGGAGAGAGCGTCGGCACGAACGTTCTTCTCCCCGGAGAGAAAATGGAGAGTAAAATGGAACCGGGAGAAGAACAGGGACCATCTAGCCTGGCGAGAATTCAGCCGCTGGGCCGTTTGTAGATATACCAAGTTCTTGTGGTCAGTGAAGACTTGGAAGGGAAAGCGAGCTCCCTCCAAGAGATGTCTCCACTCTGAAAAAGCCAACTTCATGGCTAGCAACTCCCTGTCCCCAATGGAATAATTCCTCTCCGCTGGTGTGAAGGTCTTGGAGAAGAAGAAGCAAGGATGCTTCCGACCTTGAGCATCCTTTTGGAAAAGGACTGCTCCAGCACCAACAGATGAGGCATCCACCTCCAAGATAAATGGTTTATCAACATCGGGGCGATGTAGGATGGGAGCGCTAGCGAAATGAGACTTGATCGAGAGAAAGGCTTTGGAGACCTCCTCTGACCAAAACTTGGGATTTGCTCCCTTTTTGGTGAGGGCAACCAAGGGAGCTACCGAAGTTGAGAAGTGTGGAATGAACTGGCGATAGTAATTAATGAACCCCATAAAGCGCTGCACCGCTTTAAGAGAATGGGGTTCCTGCCAGTCCATTACAGCCTGTAGCTTGGCAGGATCCATAGCCAAACCCTGGGCAGAGATGATATAACCAAGGAATGGCAAGGACTCCTGCTCAAACAAACACTTCTCCAACTTGGCGTAGAGGGAGTTTGCCCGTAAGAGGTCGAAGACTTTGCGAACATCTCTCCGATGGGAGTCAATATCTGGAGAGAAGATGAGAATATCATCCAGATAGACTACGACCGAGGTGGTGAGCATATCTCGGAAGATGTCGTTCACAAAGTCTTGGAAAACGGCTGGGGCATTACAGAGCCCAAAGGGCATCACCAGATATTCATAGTGCCCATCCCTGGTGTTAAAAGCCGTCTTCCATTCATCCCCCTCACGGATGCGAATCAGGTTGTAAGCACCCCGCAGATCTAACTTTGCAAATACCCTCGCTCCCCGTAGCCTATCAAACAGCTCAGATATCAGGGGTAATGGGTATTTGTTCTTAACGGTGATGGCGTTAAGACCCCTGTAGTCTATGCATGGACGTAAGTCTCCAGTCTTCTTCTGTACGAAGAAGAACCTAGCCCCTGCCGGTGACACTGACTTCCTAATGAATCCTCTTGCCAGATTCTCTTGGATATACTGAGACATTGCCTCCGTCTCCGGGAGAGATAACGGATAGACTCGACCCCGGGGAGGCTCAGCACCAGGCAAGAGGTCAATAGGACAGTCATAGGGGCGGTGAGGCGGAAGGGTCTCCGCAGCTCTTTTGGAGAACACGTCTGCATAGGGCCAATAGTGCTTGGGGAGAGAGGAAAGATCTGCGGGTACCTGTGTAGTAGCAACCTGAACGCACTCCCTCTGACATCTACCCTCGCAGGATTTGCTCCATCCCAAAATTCTCCCAGAGGACCACTCAATATGAGGAGAATGGTAGCGAAGCCATGGTATCCCCAACAGGACCTCATCAATTCCCTCAGGAATGACTAATAGGGAGATTATCTCCTGATGTGATGGAGACACAGAAAGCGTGAAAGGAATGGTTTGGTGGGTAATCTGTGAAGGTAGTGTTGACCCATTTACCACTCGAACGGTTACTGGCTTGGCGAGCATCACCAAGGGTATTGCGTGACGTTGGGCAAAAGCGGAAGACATAAAGTTACCCTCTGCCCCAGAATCCACGCATAGCTCGACCATAAGAGTGGATGGGCCTATGGTAATTGTCCCCTTGAAGGACAACTTTGAGGCAAACGTCACCGTGTCTAGTGTACCTCGTCCAACTGCCACTAGACGCTGACGTTTCCCCGACCGCTGAGGACCCTTGGAGGCAAGATGTCCTGGCTGCTGGCAAACATGACGGACCTTATGTGCACAGGCGGACAGAGATTTGGATCCTGCTCGTGTCACCTCTAAGGCCTCATGTGATTTGGATGCCTGGATTGGAGATTCCAAAGGTTTGGCGAAGGTGGGAGCCAGCCGAAACCTCTGCCTACACTGGGCTCGCTCTAACCTCCGCTCGTTAAAACGGAGGTCAATACGAGTAGAGACAGTTATTAATTCCTCCAGTGTGGCAGGAATCTCCCTAATGGCCAGAGCGTCCTTAACGTGATCAGCCAGACCCCTCCAAAATATGGGGATAAGGGCCTTATCCGACCACTCCAGCTCGGAAGCTAAAGTACGGAAGCGGACGGAAAAATGGCTGACCAAGGACTCACCCTGAGTTAAAGCCAGTAGTTGGAGCGCTGTTTCATGGGTGATTTGAGGTCCTAAAAAGACCTTTTTCAGAGTGCTCAGGAACAACGGAGCACTCTGCACCACATGATCACCACGCTCCCACAGCGGCGTAGCCCACTCCAACGCCCTGTCCGACAAGAGAGAGACAATAAATCCCACCTTAGCCCGCTCTGTAGGAAAACGTGCAGCCAGGAGCTCGAGATGGATAGATCACTGACTCACGAATCCCCTACAAGTTTTGCAATCTCCAGAAAATTTTTCTGGCAACGGGAGGCGGGATAATGTCGGAACTGGGGTGGCAGTGGACAAGGTTGCTGCAGCCACACTAGCAGCCTGTACAGCAACTGCGGTAACATCCACAGCAGAGGTTGAGCTCTCGAGAGCCGTCAACCTACCCTCCAGCTGCTGGATATATCGCAAATATTGCTGAATGTCCGCCATTTACTAGCCAGACCTTGGCGCTAGTATTATGTTAAGGACTGGCGGAACGCACCAAGTATAGATGATATGAAACTAGGTGTGTTCGCAGTCCGAGGTCCACAGTGCAGGTAAAAACCCTGCTGCTAGTAAGACGGACTATATGGCGGTACTATAAGAATACACGCACGGGTTAACTTCACCCTGCGTGAAGGAAGCGATCCTGTTGAGTCACAGGACCGCGGTACCGCACATAGAGCGCGAGCAAGAAGTCAGCGAACACCACCCCAACACAGGATTGAAGTCCAATTAGACCACTTGCTGGCACAACACCGCAACTGGGTGTGTAAGGAAACTATTAAAATAGTATATAAAGGCACGAGAGTGCATGCAGTGCCGCACTGACGGACGCCACTAACCACCCAGGCTTGGGTAAGGAAAGCGCAGAGGAAGCGCACAGCGCCGTACAGGCGGTCGCAGCAACTAGACGCTGTTATGTGTGTAACGTGCTGTTGGATAAGTCGGGCGCTAGATAGCAAACATACACCTTCCGCGAACAGTCATCCAATAGGGAGGGTATTTTAAAGAGCGACTTTCACTCACAACACACACATATATAATCAAGACAATACTAGCGCATGGCCGTGCGGTCATGCGCAGTTTATATAGTTGCAGCACAGGAAGCTGCTACCGAAGTTTTGCCCTTTCAGGACCTTCCTGGAGGACCAATGGAATGTGCTGCAGTACCTGAGCATGTGACCCTTGATCTCCAACGGGAGATCTTGCCCTGAGCATGCTCAGTGTGTGAAAATAAGGACTTAGTCCCAGAGAAGCCTGCTCGCCGCAGATCAGTGCAGGGTACAACAGGAGAGCCAGAAAAGGCAGTAGTAACCCTCTGCACAGAATCAGTCCCAGCAAGATGCTGGGAGTGACGCTTCCACTGAGCAGGCCCCACTGCGGCCGATGCAGAATGGGAGACTGCAGCAGACACGGATCGAGATTCCTCCTGTGCAGCAGAGGAAACTCGACTCCTAACAAGTGATAAGGTTATAGTGCTTTCAAACATTAAACAAACATTCCAGATAGTGTATGAAACAAGATAGCAGTTATAGAGAACCTGACAGTGGATACATCCTGCCTAATCCGTGGACAGCATGTATCAGGCACTGGCTGTATTATCTCAGCCAGGTATCTTTGACTATAAAACATTGTGGTGTTTCAAAGAAAAGCATATTTTAAAAGTGCTGGAGATTAGACAGGCGGCTCACCTCTTTTTAAAAAATGCTCTAATGTTCTGCATGAAAAATGCCATAACATATAGACAAAAAAAGATTTCAATGACAGTTATAAATGCACGTAAGTAACATTCAGCATTCAGAATTACACAATTTGCTACCCAATTTTACATTGGAAGACTTTTTAAATGGTTTTATTTTTTATACCCTTTTTACAACTGCATGACTATACGTGTGTTGGCTCAAAAAAAAGCTCCAAAAGTTGCAGGACATTACACATTTTTAATTTTCACTACACATAAACCCAGACTCATAGTGAACACAGTGGCCAAAGACAATGTCTAGGCCCACTCTACATGCTACTCCCAATAGAACAGTATACACACAGGAGAACAACGGGAGTTTTTAGAAAGTATATAGTTTATTTAGAAAATTAGTTAAAAACTAACACACATTAAAAAGACACCAATGAAAACACCAGAGATACATACATATCAGTATACTCATATTTGCAACAAAATTGTTGGCATATCTAGATATATAAGGAGAAGATCCTAAATCCCCAAAAGAGAATCAAAACCTCTTGTAAACCAGCCTAAGTATCCCATACCTAACAAATATCGCCACTGTAGCCGCGGATATGTAAGGAAAAAGCCAGCACAGAAGGAATGGTACTAAATGAGGGTAAAGGTGAGGAGTGCCAAGAGGAGCAACATGAGTAAAATGCCACCTGGCGTGAAAAGCGCCCCTCCCGGGACACAAGTTGTGAGCGGATCTTACCCAATAGATGTAATACCTGGATAGAGGGCTACCCCCTCAGTATACTCATATTTGCAACAAAATTGTTGGCATATCTAGATATATAAGGAGAATATCCTAAATCCCCAAAATAACCCCCAAAAGAGAACCAAAACCTCCGCTAAGGAGTGTGGCGGTACGTCTGATGGCACTAAGGAGTTCTCCTGACCAGGTATCACCAGAACACATTACACTTCACACTCCGGCCACTAGGGGGAGAAAAAGGCTTTATTTATTGGGCCACTCCTCACACTGGTAAAACTAGGGGCTGGGGAGGAAGATAGTCAGAAGCTGACTGGGTTGGATTCAGGCAACATCCCATGGCAGGGGGTGTTGCAGGGAGAAGGCACAGGGGGGTCCCTGTCAGGCGTGGGAACCTGGCAGGTGCCTAGCAAACAGAACAGAACGTAACGGAACTGCGCCTGCACACCCTGCGGCGGTATCCTAAGAAAGAGATACGAAGGGAAGGATATTGTGGAACAGTGTAAACGAGATCAAGCACAAAGGAGAGCCAGTAGGAGTCGTGCCGAGAGACAGAGGCAACATCTTACTGAGGCGCGTAGCCGGTGGCCGCAACACCGTAGGAGTAACTGACTTCAGGCCTTACTTCAAACTCCGCCGGACAGTCAATTACAGGTTGGCTGTCTACCTTAAATTTCCTAAGAAGACATAGGGGGCAACATTGGTAGAGGGGCGTCTCTAGGGTCCCGGAAGACCTCCAAGCCTTCCAGTCATACGGGTGCGTCCTAGCCAAAATATATCTGGGGGACGAGAAACTAGTAACATCTGGAACTAAAGAGAAAGAGAGAGCTGTAGAGAACGAACGAGAACAGCAGTTGTGAGGACTATTCCGAATGCTCAGCAGGGTAGGACTACAACACACAGGCGCTAGTGGTAGGCAACGATTTCCATCTGCGAAGGAAACTCTGGATGTGCCCATCGGACCGGCCGGTCTCAGAGAGTCCTGTTAAACGTACTTTGGATTGAGGATTCTGAAGCCTTCAGTAAAGAGGTAAAGAGACTGTCCTCGTTATTGCCTGCACCTCACACCATCACCATCCTGTGGGAAGGTATACCATCCAGCTGCCATTCCATCACCCCAGCGGACCCCACAGCAGCGTCGGTCACCCTGACCGGACACCACAGGTGGCGTCACGAACCCCTGACAGACTGTACCACTTTTATTGGACACCCCTTAGCAGGGTCGCGGACCGGGTCTAGCCACCGTGACATCCCCAGAACCGAACCAGAGAGGCCCGGTACCGAGAACTCGTGGCCCTGTGTCTGGGGGCGTTCCATATGTATCTCTGGTGTTTTCATTGGTGTCTTTTTAATGTGTGTTAGTTGTTAACTAATTTTCTAAATAAACTATATACTTTCTAAAAACTCCCGTTGTTCTCCTGTGTGTATACATTTTTAATTTTCATTGGAATTTCAATTGTGTAAGCCATAAACTTGCAACCAGTACGGCAAGAAATTGCCCAACAATCAGTTCTGTCTACCTGAGAAAATGGTTGAGCTTATTATATTCAAACAAGAACATTTAGCATACTATATATCGACAAAGGTGAATTCATGGTATCCACTTTTATTAGGCCTTTCAAGCAGATCTGTCACCAGATTTCACAATGCAAACTGCTTACATTATTAGGAATATTAAATGATCTCTTAGACTGGGTGACTGGTGTAATTACCATGAAAGTTCACATCAGAATGGTTGTGTAATCCTAATATTAACATGAGCTAAAGCTGAACTTATATTAGATATGTGATCTTAAAATAAAAAATATTATAGATCCACTTTGATACGGAGTATCAGATGTCCATAGCAGGGTTCTGCTCCCCCAGGCCTGTGAGCACACAGGCTGGAGTAATGTCCAGTACTCAGGCTTGTCTGGAGTCACATACACAGGAGGCCTTCTTCCTCCCAACACACAGTCCATGTGCCAAACAACAGCCTCCATTATATAGGCTGTAACCACACCCAGAGGTGAGGTACGTGGGTAGCCAGACCCACCCATATCTCATAGCTACCCGCAACAAGGACGCAGGTGCAATAAACAAACCTCTTAGTGCTTTTATGCACTAGAGAAAATACTCCAGGTTACATCACAGAGACAAGCCATCTCTGTGACACATACCACCCATCGACTATGGGACCATTAGCCACACTGCATACCTCCCCCTCTGCCTAAAGCCGTGGGGCTTGGCACTTTCCCCTACCAGACGAGATTCTCGAGAGGGCATTAGCATTACCATGTAGCTTCCCTGCTCTATGCTCTACATGGAAGTTGAAATCTTGTACGGCTAAAAACCAACGGGTGACCCTAGCACTTTTTCCCCTTTGTTTCTCTCAACTATCTGAGTGGGGCATGGTCAGATACCAACCTAAACTTACGTCTTACCAGATAGTACCGTAATGTGTCCACCGCCCACTTTATCGCCAAAGACTCCTCTATGACCAAGTAATTCCTCTCACATGAGGATAGCTTCCTACTCAGGTAGAGAACAGGGTGCTCTTTCCCATGTATCCCCTGGGAAAGGACTGCTCCTACCCGGACATTTGAGGCATCTGCTTGCAGAATAAACTCTTTGTTAAAGTCAGGGGCCACCATAACTGTTTGCTTACACAGAGCCCATTTCATTCCTTTAAAGATAGTCTCTGCCTCTTCAGACTATTTGACCATTACTGATTTCGTCCCCTTAAGTAGGTCAGTCAGGGGTGCGGCCATCATGGTGAAGTTAGGGATAAACCTCCTGTAGTATCCCATGATCCCCAGGAAGGCTCTAACTTGCTTCTTGGATAACGGTCTCGGCCATGTTTGAATGGCCTTCACTGATCTTCGGTTTTATCTCGCCTCGACCCACTACATACCCCAGGTACTTGGCTTCCTCTTTCCCCAGGCACACTTTTACAGGTTTATAGAAAGCCCCGCCTTCCTTAGGGCATCAAACACCGCTTGGACCATTTCCAGATGACTCTCCCAAATTAGGCTAAAGATAACGATATCATCCAGGTATGCAGCGGCGTATTGCTTATAGGGTGGCCAGGATTTTATCCATAGCTCTCTGGAAGGTCGCCGGGGCCCCCTGCAGTTCAAACGGCATCTGGACATACTGGAACCATCCATTCGGGGTAGAAAATGCAGTCTTCTTCTTGGCTCCTGGTGCCATGGGAATCTGCCAATAACCCTTAATCAAATCCAAGGTAGTTATGTACCTTGCGGGCCCAAATCTCTCGATAAGCTCATCGATGCATGGCATGGGATATGCGCCGAACTTGGAGACCTCATTTAGCTTTCGATAGTCATTGCAGAACCTCCGATGGCTTTGGGACCAGGACAATCGGGCTCGACCAACTGCTCTTGGACTCCTCAATGACCCCGAGTTTAAACATACGCTCCACCTCCTTGGAGATCACTTTTCGACAGGCCTCCAGAATCCAATAAGGCTATAAGTTAATGCGCACATGTGACTCCATCAGAACTTTGTGTTCCATGACCTTCATGCACCCTGGCAATTCTGAGAACAGGTCTCTGTTCCTCTGGAGCAATTAGTGACACTGCTGTTTCTGGGCCTTCGACAGCGTCTCTGCTATGGCAACACCTCCAACCTCACCATCTGTCTTACCCAGCAAGCAAGGAGTATCAATCGGCTCTCTGTCTTGCCATGGCTTGATGAGGTTGACATGGTAGATCTGATATGGTTTCCGTCTTCCCGGCTGGTGAGTCATAGTTTACCTGACCAAGCTTCTCTACCACTTCATATGACCCTTGCCATTTGGCCAAGAACTTGCTCTCCACAGTAGGGATTAGCACAAGAACTCGGTCTCCCAAATGGAACTGCCTCACTCTGGCTGACCGGTTGTAGACCCTGACCTGAGCTTCTTGTGTCTGGAGGAGATGTCCTTTTACAATGGGCATCACCTTCGCAATCCTCTGCTGCATCAGTGCCACGTGCTCAATGACGCTTCTGTGGGGCATGACTTTGGCTTCCCAGGTTTCCTTGGCTATATCCAGGAGACCTCATGGATGTCGGCCATACAAAATTTCAAAGGGCAAGAACCCTGTAGACGTCTGGGGAACCTCACGGATGGAGAACAGCAGATACGGTAAGAGACATTTCCAGTCTCTACCGTCTTTCTCTATGGCTTTCCTCAGCATGCTCTTCAGTGTTTTATTAAATCTCTCGACAAGGCCATCTGTCTGAGGATTGTACACTGATGTCCTCCACTGGGAGATTTGCAGGAACTTGCATAACTCCCTCATTACCTTACTCATAAAAGGTATTCCCTGGTCGGTCAGGATCTCCTTCGGTAAACCTGTCCGGAAAAATACCTGAACAAATTAATGGGCTATACTCTTCGCCGAGGAGTTTCTCAGGGGAATTGCCTCAGCATAGCAGGTGGCATATAGACCAGAATGACCAATATATACTGATGCCCTTTGGGCTGATTTAACCAGGGGACTGACCAAGTCCATTGCAATTCTCTCGAACGGCACTTCAATAATGGGCAATGCACGAGGGGACTCCGAAAGTGAGAGGTGGGGGCGGTTAACTGACATTTGGGGCAGGACTTGCAATAGTTTAATATTTACCGGACACCCAGGTCAATAGAACCTCTGCACAATCCATTCCTGCATTTTTTCCACTCCCAGATGTCTCCTCAAGATGTGTGAATGGGCCATGCCCAACTCCTTCCATCTATAGGGGCCCGGCACTATTATCTACTCCTCACTTATTTTCGTGACCTGGTGCAACAACTGCCCACTCAGCATAAAATAGGGAAACCTTGTGTCATCCCCCAGCTCCTGTGCAACCCCATTAATGACAGTGATATTGTTAAAGGTTTCTTTCAGAGTTGGGTCCCTATGTTGGGCAGTCCACAAATTCTCACTGATCACCCCTAGCTTGGGAATGTCAGACGCAAGGGACACTTCCTCCTCATCCCCAATAGGACACAAACGTGAAACCTGTCAGCCTCTGGGTGTGGTGATACCTTATTAGGGTTCACTGGCTCCCTATGCGCGCCAGTGAAGTCCCGGCCTATAATTATAGGGTGCAACAAGTCCCGAACTACACTTACCTCATAGGACTCAGTACCTTGGGCCATTTCAATGTGCACTCTGGCCATAGGATAGTCCTTAGCATCACCATGAATCCACCGCACGCTGACCTTTTCCCCAGGTACAGTTGAAGCAGAAGGGTGGCCCTCACAAGGGTCACAAAACTCCCGGAGTCTAGCAGTGCCGTTACCACCCACCCATTCACCTTAATGGGACACACTTGAGGCCCCTCGCTGGGTGGACAGTTTACACTGCAGGCCGGATATGCGTAATATGAACATTGGCGTCCTATGCAGCAGTCCATCTGCTCAGAGGTCAGGGGACAACAGATGGCTATATGGCCTGGGCCGTGGCACATCCAGTAAACAATATCACCCATAGGGACTTTGAGCACCACCTACCCCACCCCTTTGGACCTTGGGTGCACCACTCCCTTTTGGGCCTCTGCCCCCTGTTGGGACCCCCAGTATGGAGTGGGCTGCTTTCCCAAGGAACCTTCCATCCCGTGGTATCTCTCAACCAGTCCGACCAGTCTGTCGGCATTCCGGGGATCACCCTGGGCAACACAAGTCTGTACAGGCTTCAGCAGAGAGTGCACGAACCGGTCCATCATCACCCGTTCTACCATCTGCGCAGGTGTAGAGGACCCTGGCTGCAGCCACTTCTGAACCAGGTGCAACAGCTCAAACATTTGGGAGTGTGGTGGTTTGTCCTGGTGATAAGCCCAATGGTGAACCAGCTCTGCCTTGAGTCATTGTCATCCCTAAGCTTTGCAAGAATCTCCATTTTTAGCTTTCCATACTCTTTGGCATTCTGCAAAGCTAAATCGTAGTATGCTTTCTGAGGTTCCCCCGTCAAGTATGTTACCAGTACCTCTGCCCACTGCTCTGGCGGGAGTTTCTCCCTCTCGGCGACCCTTTCAAACACTGTCAGGAAGGCCTCAACAACATCCCCGGGAGTCATTTTCTGCTAAGCTCATCTTACCGTCTTCCAGACGAGGGCAAAATCATCAGCTGGACCAGGGGTTGGGGCGCTCGTCCTGCGCTGGATGGTGGTTGCCAGAAGCTGCATCTGCTGTCGTTGCTCCTGTTGGCTCTGCTAGATCTGCTTTAACAACAGCCAGTGGCGTAGGAAGGGGGGTGCGGGGGGGGCGGTCCGCCCCGGGCGGCACAATGCGGGGGGCGGCCGGCGCTGCAGGAGAAGAAAAAAAAAAAAAAAAAAAGACGCCCCTTTAAATCTTCGGGCGGCGCCGTCCGCCGCCACGACCAGGGCCAGCTCCCCCCACCACCGGACCCCGCCCCCCGCTCTATACTCACCTCTCCTGGTTCCTGCGGCGCCGGCAGCTGCAGCGTCCTCTGACTCTGCGACGTCTCAGAGCAGAGGGCGCAATGACGTCACTACTGTGCGCGCCGCTCTGCCTCTCTGTCCTGAGCGTCGCAGAGCCGGAGAGACGCTGACTGCACCAGACCTAAGCTAGGAACGGGAGAGGTGAGGATTTTACTTTTTTTTTTATTTCTTTATGTCTGACTGTCTGGGGCTGGGGCAATGCTGGACACACTGGGGCAATACTGGAGACCATGGGGCAGATTGCTGAACACACTGGGGCAGTACTGGAGACCATTGGGCAGAATGCTGGACACACTGGGGCAGTACAGGAGACTATGGGGCAGATTGCTGGACACACTGGGGCAATACAGGAGACCATGGGGCAGATTGCTGGACACACTGGGGCAATACATGAGACCATGGGGCAGATTGCTGGACACACTGGGGCAATACATGAGACCATGGGGCAGATTGCTGGACACACTGGGGCAATACAGGAGACTATGGGGCAGATTGCTGGACACACTGGGGCAATACTGGAGACCATGGGGCAGATTGCTGGACACACTGGGGCAATACAGGAGACCATGTGGCAGAATGCTGGACACACTGGGGCAATACAGGAGACCATGGGGTAGATTGCTGGATACACTGAATACTGGAGACCATGGGGCAGATTTCAGGACACATTGAGGCAATGCTGGAGACCCTGGGCAGACTTCTGGACATACTGGGGCAATACTGGAGACCATGGGGCAGATTGCTGGACACACCGGGGCAATACTGGAGACCATGGGGCAGAATGCTGGACACACCGGGGCAATACAGGAGACCATGGGGCAGATTGCTGGATACACCGGGGCAATACTGGAGACCATGGGGCAGAATTCTGGACACACTGGGGCAATACAGGAGACCATGGGGCAGATTGCTGGACACACTGGGGCAATACTGGAGACCCTGGGGCAGATTTCTGGACACATTGAGGCAATGCTGGAGACCCTGGGGCAGACTTCTGGACACACTGGGGCAATGCTGGACACTGGGGCAGATTGCTGGACACACTGGGGGTAATATGCTGGACACACTGGGGCAATGCTGGACACTGGGGGTAATATGCTGGACACACTGGGGAAAGGCTGGACACTGGGGCAGATTGCTGGACACACTGGGGGCAGTGCTGGACATACTGGGGCAGATTGCTGGACACACTGGGGGTAATATGCTGGACACACTGGGGCAGATTGCTGGACAACATGGGGGTAATATGCTGGACACACTGGGGCAGATTGCTGGACAACATGGGGGTAATATGCTGGACACACTGGGGGCAGGACTTGAGGCATGGGCAGAATGTAGATACGGGGCATGATTGGAGACACGGGGCAGGATTGGATCATGGGGCAGGACGGATACGATGGAGGCTGGTGGGGCAGGATGTGGAGATCATATGGGGTAGAATGGATACTCATGAGGGCAGGATGCGAGAACATATGGCTGGAGCCAGGAATGAGAAACGGGGCCAGGGTGGGGAATATTATTACCATAGGGGCTAATTAAGGGATATTATTACTGCAGTGATGTATTTATTTTATTTTTTGAGTATACTGTTTTAAATGGGGGGGCGGTCCTGTTACTGTGCAGAGTGACACTATATCACCTTTTTTTCTTCATGTGATGTAATGTAGAAGTTGTGAAAAATTAAGTAATGTGTTCTGCAAGCGGAGCTCGAGACAACTGTGTTATTTCCTGCAGAAACGAGTCCTGGCTGGAAGGAATGATGGCGGTCTGTGCTGGATGAAAGATGAAGGACTTCACCTAGAGACGTCACTGGTGAGTCAGTGTTACCTATACACTGACACTATACACTGTATACTATATAGAGGTCCTGTGTATAATGTCACCAGTGATCTCTGTATTACCTCTACACAGACACTGCATACTAAGTACAGATCTCCTGTGAATACTGGCACTTATGGTGATAGTATTGTGGTTTTTTTTTTATTACTGATCAGTATTGTAGTATTCAGTCACTATGTGGTGGTAATATGTGGTCTGGAAATGGTGTTGTGGTATTTGTCCCGTGTATGTAGTATTATTCGGTCACTATGTGGCCTGGTCATGGTGTGGTGGTATTAAGTCACAGGTGTGGCATGTGGGGGTGACACCATTAGGCCCAGTTTAAGTTCTACAAAACAGGAAAACCGTTTTTGGTAACCTTTGTGTGTATTGAGCCGGGGGGGGGGGGGGGGGCGCCAAACTCGGGAACAGCCCCGGGCGGCAAAAGCTCTAGCTACGCCTCTGACAACAGCCTGTTGGTCTCTTGCTGCTGCTGCAACTGGACCAGGTTTTTCAGCAGGTCCTCCATCTTGTCTGCCGATGCTTGCTGGCTTGCGACAGCCCTAACCCAGGACATGTAATCCTTCCTGTAGCCATCTCACGTCTCTGATGGGAACGCTGCCCGCACGTCTAGCACCAATTGTATGGGTTGTATTCACTTGGGTGCGACGGGAGGAAAATAGGAGGCTTGTTCCTTTAAGGGTACGTGCACACGTCAGTATTTTCTAGCAGAAATTTCCTGACAAAAAACGGACATTTCTGCCGGAAATCCGCATGCGGGTTTTTTTGCGGGGTTTTCATGTTTTTTATGCGTTTTTGACGCGTTTTTTGCGCGTTTTTGTGCGTTTTTTTGCCTTTTTCCCCAATGCATTATATAGTGGGAAAAACGCAAAAAATCCGCAAAAAAATCTGCTTTTTTTACCGCAATGCGTTTTTTTTTTGCAGAAAAAAAACGCATTATGTGCACAAAAATTGCAGAATGCATTCTAAATGATAGAATGCATATGTAGGCGTTTTTTAACCCCTTCATGACCGTGGGATTTTTCGTTTTTCCGTGTTCGTTTTTCACTCCCCTCCTTCCCAGAGCCATAACTTTTTTATTTTTCCATCAATTTGGCCATGTGAGGGCTTATTTTTTGCGGGACGAGTTGTACTTTTGAACGACATCATTCATTTTACCATGTCGTGTACTAGAAAACGGGAAAAAAATTCCAAGTGCGGTGAAATTGCAAAAAAAGTGCAATCCCACACTAGTTTTTTGCTTGGCTTTTTTGCTAGGTTGACTAAATGCTAAAACTGACCAGCCATTATGATTCTCCAGGTCATTACGAGTTCATAGACACCTAACATGACTAGGTTATTTTTTACCTAAGTGGTGAAAAAAATTCCAAACTTTGCTAAAAAAAAAAAAAAAAAATTGCGCCATTTTCCGATACTCATAGCGTCTCCATTTTTCATGATCTGGGGTCGGTTGAGGGCTTATTTTTTGCATGCCGAGCTGACGTTAATTATTCCAATTCAGTGCAGATACGTGCTTTTGATCGCCCGTTAATGCATTTTAATACAATGTCGTGGCGACCAAAAAAACGTAATTCTGGCATTTCGATTTTTTCTCTCATTACGCCGTTTAGCGATCAGGTTAATGCTTTTTTTTTATTGATAGATCGGGCGATTCTGAACGTGGCGATACCAAATATGTGTAGATTTGATTTTTTTTTATTGATTTATTTTGATTGGGGCGAAAGGGGGGTGATTTAAACTTTTATATTTTTTTTATTTTTTTCACATTTTTTTAACTTTTTTTTTTTTACTTTTGCCATGCTTCAATAGCCTCCATGGGAGGCTAGAAGCAGGAACAACTCGATCGCCTCTGCTACATAGCAGCGATCTGCTGATCGCTGCTATGTAGCAGAAATGGAGGTGTGCTGTGAGCGCCGACCACAGGGTGGCGCTCACAGCCACCGGTGATCAGTAACCATAGAGGTCTCTAGGACCTCTATGGTTACCATCCTGACGCATCACCGACCATGTGACGGGGGTCGGCGATGACGTCATTTCCGGCCGCCCGGCCGGATGCGGTAGTTAAATGCCGCTGTCTGAGTTTGACAGCGGCATTTAACTAGTTAATAGCGGCGGGTGAATCGCGATTTCACCCGCCGCTATTGTGGGCACATGTCAGCTGTTCAAAACAGCTGACATGTCCCGGTTTTGATGCGGGCTCACTGCGGAGCCCTGCATCAAAGCAGGGGAGCTGACATCGGACGTACTATACCGTCTGATGTCATTAAGGGGTTAATGCAGTTTTATAGCATTTTATCGCGAAAAACCACGAAAAAACTCGAAAAAACCTGAATGTGTGCACATACCCTAAAAGTTCATAGGGGTTTATTGCATCATAAACCCAGAAGCAAAAACAGAAGCCTTTAGGCTAGGGTTACATTGCGTTAGGGCAGTCCATTTAGCGCATAGCGCTACGGACTGCGCTAACGCAATGTTCCAAAAGGGATCGCGTTTGCCGATCCCGCTAGCGCAAATACCCGATCTGCGCTAGCGAGGAACGGACCACAAATGCTGCAAGCAGCGTTCGCGGTCCGTCACTCAAATGACGGCACATCGCTAGCGCACGCCCAATGTGGGCGTGCACTAGCGATGCGTTTGCCATTACAAACAATGGCGGCGTTAACGGACTACGTTACACCGCGTTATGCCGCAGTGTAACGTAGTACGTTAAATGGGTTCACATAACGTAATGTGAACCTAGCCTTAGATCAGGCAAAACAAAGTACAAATGTCCATAGCAGGGCTCTGCTCCGCCAGGCCTGTGGGCACACAGGCTGGGGTAATGTCCAGCACTCAGGCTCGGTCTGGAGCCTACACAGAGGAGGCCTTCTCCCTCCCAACACACAGTCCATGTGCCAAACAACAGCCTCCATTATATAGGCTGTAACCACACTCAGAGGTGAGGTATGTGGGTAGCCAGACCCGCCATCTCTCTTAGCTACCCGCAGCCCAGATCCATGAGCAACAAACGAACCTCTTAGTGCTCTCATGCACTAGAGAAAATACTCCGGGATACATCACAGAGACAAGCCATCTCTGTGACACATACCTTCCATTGACTATGCTACCATTAGCCACACTACAATACATATATATATGTATTAGATTGAAATATTACCTCTCACAGGTCACAAGTGGCCCTTTCTTGGTCTTATTTTATTCCAGGAGCTCCCCGACTCAATAATGATTTCAGAGATGTGGCCTGCTTAATTAGTGGATCCAACATGCTATTTTTTACGATATTTTCCAAGGAGGTGTATCTCACAGGGTAAGAATGCAGTGAGTCCTATTGTATAGACATGCCCCCGAGGGTCCTGTGTACCACACCCTCTTGTGAAAGTTTATAAAAACTAGTAAAATGTGTTTCCGAAATCTAAAGGCCAATATCCCTGGAGCCGTACGGTGGATTTAACAAGAAAATGATTGGAATACTCAGCAAGAATAGAGTAAGGTCAAAAACTGGCTACTTTTAATCTGTAAGTCCCCCCATACACATTAGATAGATGTTGATGCCCCTATACACAGGAACGAACGGTTCACCCAAATACTCCTGTGATCTCTATGAGAATGTCACTATTGCAAATCCAAAAGGCCAGATCCTTCTCTCCGTGGGGATGAGTCAGGAGTCCTCCATACACGTTAGACTAACTTTAATCTATAAGGGGGGCTATATGATAACTAACACAGAGCAAAAAAAAGGAGAAAAGAAGAAACAGAAAATAAAATTTTTCAATTTATGAATTTTCTCATAAAAAAGTAAAAAGAAAGTCTAGTAGTGTAGCAGGATGTGCTCATCAGGTGGGTACGTGATTCATAAAGGCACTAAGGTCATTTTAAACTTTCAGTATCCGAAAGAGCATTTCCTTTTAGGCATAAGTAAAAAAAATATATATATATAGCAGATTGCAAAGGAATTTATTTTAGAATTAGTAGGTCCACAAGTAAAGTCAACAAAATTGCAAATAGGATGGTGGGTTTTTTAAATATAATAAGTTATTACATGAAAAGAATTGAAGCAAAATGCTTAAAACTAATGGCATCAATGGGAATATTTGTAGGAAACAATTTTATTTCTGCAGAATAACAATAATAATAATAATAATATTAGTAGTAGTAATAATGCATTGTTGGTGTACTTTATTTATTCCTTGATTATTAATAGTATTATTATGTTGGATCTTGTTGAGTTACAGATACTGAATTGTGTTTTTTTTTTTCCCATACCATTTTAAAATTCCTACATTGATTGCTGCACCTTACAATTGCTTGTGTCATAAATCCCAAAAAAGAGGATTAAAACAAAGTTAAAAAAAAATGAAGAGGCAGATTTTCTAAATCTGTGCAGCTTTTAAACTATTTTTTTTTTCCAAATGCAAAACATTTATAGAAGTAGCTCATGTTGTTGCAGTGTCCAGCCTCAGTTTCCACCACATATTTTTGTCTTATTTTGAGCCAAATTTTAGTTAATATCATCACAGTTTAGACTTCACCTATTTCCTGACAACCCACCCTCCGTTAGGTTACCTCCTATTGAAAAGCGAGCCTCGATGTAGAGACAAGTAAATGTTTTGGAATTCAAACTCTCCAGCTTGGCTTCGTGTTTCCAAAATTTTTGATTTTTTTTTGCAAATTGACTTGCCACAAATTGAAAATACAGCAAAGGCTCTAATTTCTCTGAAAACACGTGTGCAATACCCTGAAGTGTCCTAGGACTGTATTAAACCCCTTTCAAGTTCGTTAATGCCCACACATCCTTACTACTTGTCACAGTGAGCTCAGCGCACTGTATATGGCTATGGGTAAACATATGGTAGTACTTTTTCACTACTGTCCTGTCACTATTTGTAATGTTCATTCAGTATTTTATGGCTTTCTATCCCTATTTGTATTGCTAGGCTGTGAGATATGGTGTCCTCTCATTATCCAGAGTAATCACGAATTGGAGGCTGCATTCCTTGCCTCAGCTTTTATACAGTCAGCCCCCATTATTTACTGTTCAATATCATGTGATGAGATGTGATATCTGCAAGGTATTAATGGAAAGCCACATTTGTGGGTAATTTGCTTGAATTAGAAATTGTTAGAATTCTCTGGGTCCAGTGAATTTCCTAACATTCGATTCAAATTGATTTTATTACCTCTACTCAGTAGAGAGCCAGTCATATAAGACAGTTCTTTGGTAGAAATGAAGCCTAGTAAATGTATTGTAATATCTGGATATGTGGCCACAGCAGCCATAGTGATAACACCAGTACTCTTAAAGGGAGTGTATCATCAGAAAATGACCTACTGAGTTTTTATGCAATTTTTTTTATATGTTTGAAATTTTCCAGAACAATTACATCTATATAAATAAAAAACTATCCTGCAATTTTCACACTGCCAATTCGACCTTATACTAGACTGACAATTCCTGTTCTGTAAAAAAAGACTTTTCAGCAGTCCCACTATCATCACAGACATGATTAGTGTGAGATGCAACACCTCTATATACAGTAGATAACACAGGATCCATTATTCACAGCTCACTTCCTTAGGCCACATTCATATGTCCGATTTTTGCATACAAGCACTCGTATCCATGACTGTACGAGCACTCGTATCCATGACTTTCTATGGATCGATTTCTTTGGACCAAGCGGTCTTGGAAAATATAGGAGACATGTCTGATTTTGATCCGAGAGTCAGATAAAAAATGGCAATGCAAATCAATGGGCCCGTGAAAAAATCGTATAGCACTCGGATGACATACAAATGTTGTCCGATTTTCATGAACTGTCAGAATGGTGAAGGTTGAGAAACTTTTCTTAATTTCTCCACGTACGAGAAAATTGGATGTCACTCAGACCACACTGTGAAGTCACTTAGACCACACTCTGGTCAACCTCTGATCAACCTTTGGTCAACCTCTGATCAAACTCTGGTCAACCTTTGATCAAACTCTGATCAAACTCTGATCAAACTCTGATCAAACTCTGGTCAAACTTTGACCAAACTCTGGTAAAATTCTGGCCAAACTCTGGCTAAACTTTGGGCAAACTCTGGTCAAACTCTGGCCAAACACTGGCTAAACTCTGGTCAAACTCTGGTCAACCTCTGGTCAAACTTTGACCAAACTCTGGTAAAACTCTGGTCAAACTCTGGCCAAACTCTGGCTAAACTCTGGCCAAACTCTGGTCAAACTCTGGTCAAACTCTGGCCAAACTCTGGTCAAACTCTGGTCAAACTCTGGCCAAACTCTGGCTAAACTCTGGTCAATCTCTGATCAAACTATGGTCAAACTCTGATCAAACTCTGATCAGAATAAAAGGTCTGCTTTTTCTTGTACGTGAAATAAACGGACGTCTGAATGAGGCCTTACCTTCCTTTCACAAAGATCCTTGCCAAGATTAGAGTATGCCTAGTTTAGTTTTATGCTACAATGAAATAAAAAATGAAAAGTAGATGAAAAAAAAATTGATTTAAATAGAAGATCATTTTCTGATGGCCCATTCCCTTTAATAACTATGCGGCCAGTTATTGGCTACTGGGATCACATGTCCAGACAACACTCTATTGCTACACTGACAGATTCATTTTCATATCTGAGGTGTTACAAGATCAATCCAAAATCAGTAACAAGTAGAGTTGAGCGACTTTTACTTTTATAGGATCGGGTCGGGTTTCACGAAACCCGACTTTTTCAAAAGTCGGGTCGAGTGAAATCGGCCGAACCTATAAAAAAGTCGGGGTCGGCCGAAACACGAAACCCAATGCAGTGCATTGGGTTTCCAATGGTTCCCAGGGTCTGAAGGAGAGGAAACTCTCCTTCAGGCCCTGGGATCCATATTTAAGTGTAAAATAAAGAATTTAAATAAAAAATATTGCTATACTCACCCTCTGACGCGCCCTGGTACTAACCGGCAGCCTTCCTTCCTTAGAATCAGCGCGTGAAGGGCCTTAGATGACGTCGCGGCTTGTGATTGGTCGCGCCACCGCCCGTGTGACCGCTCGCGCGACCAATCACAAGCCGCGACGTAACCGAAGGTCCTTCAAGCGCTGATTCTTAGGAAGGAAGGCTGCCGGAAAGAAGCAGGGCGCGTCCGAGGGTGAGTATATTCCTATTAGGTATATACTCACCCTCGGACGCGCCCTGCTTCTTTCCGGCAGCCTTCCTTCCTAAGAATCAGCGCTTGAAGGACCTTCGGTGACGTCGCGGCTTATGATTGGTCGCGCGAGCGGTCACATGGGCGGTCGTGCGAGCGGTCACATGGGCAGTCGTGCAACTAATCACAAGCCACGACGTCATCTAAGGCCCTTCACGCGCTGATTCTAAGGAAGGAAGGCTGCCGGTTAGTACCAGGGCGCGTCAGAGGGTGAGTATAGCGATATTTTTTTATTTTAATTCTTTATTTTACACTTAAATATGGATTCCGATACCGATTTCCGATATTGCAAACATATCGGAACTCGGTATCGGAATTCCGATACCAGATTCAGAAGATCGTCGACCTCATGGCCGACCCCACACAGGGGTCGGGTTTCATGAAACCCGACTTTGCCAAAAGTCGGCGTCTTCTGAAAATGGCCGACCCATTTCGCTCAACCCTAGTAACAAGCCCTCAACTACCAAGTGGCCCAAATGTATCTGTTACCTCTAAAACCACTACGTCTGAGGATGGCATGGAAAACTCATTAACGTTTTTCGTTTAGGTATAAATGACAGTAAACTACTTGTTATATTACGTCTCTAACAGTTAAAATAAAAATGCAAAACAAAAAAAAGTGAAAAATGTGACATACTAAATGAGTAAATAAGGAACTAGACTTTAATTTGGGAAAATTCAGTAAGCTCCAATAAACCATGCATGACATCCTTGCCACTGTAATTATTCAATGTTAACATATACTATATATATTATATATAATTTTATTCTCTCACAAAAGCAGAGAACAGAACATATATATGAGCTCTCCCCAGGAAACAAGATAAAAATGTTATAATATATTCCAAAATATTTATTTTCTACAAAAATGAGCCACATCTTGTAGGGGTTGGTTGAGCTTACGTTATAACATTGCCTTCCCAGTAATTTTGTCATTTTTTTAAATTTATTTAATCTATATCGTATCTGTATCGCTTCTCCTTCATGCTTAACAAATTGATTACTTGGGTACCAGGCATGCAACCAAGACCTACTTTAACAAGGTCCAGTTATTCAATAAAGCATACACTGATTCTCATAAATAATTTTAATGCTAATATTTCATGTTTATAAAAAAAGATCAAAAATATATATTTTCTTAGACATTTTACATACATCTTTTCTCCTTACGAATTATTCGTTATATTGGAATCATTGAATGACCTTCGTGTGACTTTCTGTGGAAAGCCCCATGTATCTGATTTTTGCAGGTAGAGTAAATGCTCTTCCTTAAAGCTTACAAACATTGAGGCAAAAAAAAAAGTTTTGTCACCTATCATGACAAAGCAACCTTCCGGTCTCATCCTTTTATATGACCTCTGTATAGTATGCATGTTACAGACACAAGTTTTGGTCCACCCTGCAGTTTTACTGCATCAAAATTAAAGGAGTTTTCCTCTGTTTTTGAAAGTTTTAAATGAACCAGATTTTCACCATATAAAGTATGGCCACTACCTTTATGCCCTCTTTTATAGCATTCTAATATGCTTTATGTATGTCTCCAATCCATTCTACATATTACAAAAACGACTTTTTATTATACCCACAGACGGCGCAGTCCGGTCCGATGAGAGTCTCTGGTCTTGATCCTTCGCCTCTTTTCGTCCTTCTTTCCTGCTTCATGTGGATGATGTGTCCTACGTCATCCGCACAGTGTCCCTTCATCATGCTTCTGTGCAGGCGTACTTCTCTTGGACTTACCGAGAGCAGAGCACAGTACTGTAGCGCCCAAGAAATGGCTAAAGAGCGCCAATGAACCATAGGTAAGGTCGACGCAGTGCTTTGCTCAGCCATCAGGGCAAGGAGAAGTGCGTCTGCACAGGAGCACGATGGGGACACTGTGTGGATGACGTCGGACGCACCAGCCCCATGAAGGAGGACGATGATCGTAAGAAGAGAGGAGAAACTAAATCGAGACCAGAGACGCCCATATGACCAAACTGCACCATCTGTGACTATAATAAACTCTTTTTGTTGCTTGAAGAGCGGTTGGGGATATATATACCGTACAAAAATGCTGTAATAGAGGGCTTAAAGGTGGTGCCAATAATTTATTTCGAGAAAACCTGGCGACAGGTTTCCTTTTAAAGAAGCCATCCTTACAAAAAAACAAAGCAATACTTATCACCAGGATCTGTTCCCCACTCCAAGACAGGAAGTAATGACGTCTCAACGGCCACTCATGTGACTCTCCAGCCAATCAGTGGCTTTGGATTTCAGGTCACTTGTAGTCATGGGGTCATCACTTCCAATCCAGAGGAGATCGGCAGCACAGGTACGAATGGCTGTATCTGGTGGGATTTTTTTGTTTAACACTTTATAAGGAAGGTTTCATTCCATTAACCCATTATCTACCAATGTCCTTTTTTTTGGGACGCCTAATCTTTTGCTTCTAGCAACTAAGATTTTACCATTTTTATAATTAGGTCCAATTTTCTGTGTTGTGTTTGTAAAATAAATGTTTTCAAAATAGGAAATCATGTCATTGTCATTTTTAATTGAATATTGGGAAGCCCTTTTCGGAAAAATCCGTAAAATGAAAATTTCTAATTTGGCAAGTAATGGGTTAACTGAACTAAAAGAGTGGAAAACCCCTTTAAATTACCAAGATATACATTGGTGATCTATGTTTATTTCAATAGACTGCAGGTGGATCAAGAGAAAATCAATAATATATATGATACCAATAATATCGATAATATTACGGATGCCTCCATTGTGTGTAGCAGCAGGTAAGATGAACTATGGGAAATAAGAGAAGTAGCCAACCATACTGGCCAAACAGATATCGACGTTAACCGATGTAGTATGGTCGGAGTAATGCTAACTTATCTGTTCGTTACTATGATTTTTTTTTTACTGGTACCATTTAATTGTATATTTCATAGAATCAGCCGGTTTGACCTTAGGGAGATGAGCACCATTGAAGTAGAAAACCAAATCTGAACCAAAACTGTACTCTTCAGCCTTTAATGGACGAACGCCAATGGGCTTGTGTAGGGTTATTTCATTTTTATTTTTCAGTGGGTGTGAGCTTATGAATTCCAATCCACTCAAGGCTGCTTGGGCGAAAAAAAGAAGGTCTTCATGAGAATGATGAGATCATAATTGCACTCCTTGAGACTCTTTTCTAAAAGTCAGATGTATAGAAAAGATCTTGCAAAATGTAGGTGTCGTCGTTATACTTATGAATTTATTGGCTACCTAGCTCCTGACTCCCTGATTTTCCAATAGATATATATTTATATATTTTATTTAAACCTTGGTCACTTTGAGAAATTTGCATGTAACACTCCAAAATACATGGAACAATCAGTAGATACAAGCACCTTTATATGTATATATACTTTTTGTTTGTTTGTTTTTTGCGGAATTTTTGCAAAAGTGCAATATACAGTGAACGAGGCTTCAGCATGAACAAGTTGGTATTCTGGTAATTAGTATTTTCATTTGTAGCTTTTAAAAGGGACCAGTATATCATTATTTTTTTTTTATTCCCAACTCTGTGGAAACTGATGCAATATAATATCAATTTCCATCTAAAGTTGTCAAACGCAAATAAATCCACTGCTGAAGAAGACCTGCAAAACACTGCCAGTAAGGTTTCTATGCAATGGAGATTTCGATCTTAGCTTTAAATGCCACCTGAGAAGAAATGGCAACACATATGAACAACTATATCAATATAAGGAGTGGTGAAGAAACATAACCAATCCATGCAAAATATATCTCTTTGGTTTACATCATATTATCATATATGATAAAATGCATTTTGCCTAGTCGTTATGTTTGCTAAAAGCTTCCTTCTTGAATTGGAAAAAAAAAGCAAAAGAAAGCAAACAAAATAAAACAAAATAGAAATGTAGCTCCCTAGTTTGGATGGTAGGTGTTCTAGGTGTGGTTTATAACCAGGCATTAATTCTACTTCAACCAGATATCTTCTGAAGATTCATTTCGTTTTCCCTGTTTGATTCATGTTGACAATTTATCCCTAATGTCTATACTGTTCTACAAATTACATTTCTTCTTGCAATTGCTATGTCTGCTATAATAAAGTGCACACATTTTCATGTTTATCACAGGCTTTCAAAGTCAACCTTGAGTTCCTAGTTGAGTTATTCGGCACCGCCAACAAGATCAAAGAACATATCACCATAGGCCCAATTAGTTCACTAAGCTGTCAATACTTTAGTCTGTTTGTAACAGTTTTTAAGTAGCAAATCGTCAATTCCCACCAGGACAACCATGTTATATCTTATTATCTGATGAAGTGGCAGAGGTATCTCCAAAACTGGTTTATAGCATTTTTCAGTTTTTGAGTTGCACAGTTCTTGTTCTTCTTTTTTTCTCTTTTAGGATTACATTCAGTTAAAACGTTTTTACATTCCTCGATTGCAAGTGGGGTCTCGGTAAGGCTTTCACTGACTCTGACACTAAGTGTTTCAGAGAAGAAGATCGCAGAAAGGATTCAAGGAAATAGTGTAGAAGGATTCATTCCACAATTATCCTCTTCAGGTCATACCGGTTTATCGAAAGGCCTTGGAAATGGTGTGCCACTAGATGAGGATATTTTTCTGCAGACAGTGTTGGTGTGATTTTCACAACGACAGCCTGGTCTTTTTACTTTATCATAGCCCTTCTGGCAGAGGGTCAGGCAGCCTTTCATAGGGGGATAGCAGCATAGACAGGGCATGAAGAAAGAAAGGAAGCTCATGACTGCCCAACGAGCACAACAGGAGCCTTGGTTGCAAGAACAGGGACTATCAGCACAATTGTCCTCTTCATCCTCATCGTTAGAGGAACAGTGGTAGAAGAGGCCTTTGATACAACAAAGGCACGTTCCATAATCTAATACATTTTCGGCAGAGCACAAGCAGCGCTGGTCACAAATCCAACAAGAGGGAAGTTTTCGAACTTGCGTACACTCGTCACATATGCAGCGCCCACATTCTTCACAGATAAAAAGGTGGCCCATATATCTGTCGGACTTTTCCATTAATCCTTTTATAAATTGATCTTGCTTTAAGTCTCCATCCTTGGGTTGTGTCCTCATAAGGGAATTCCTTGATTGAGATGGAGTTATCCCAGTTAGTAGTCTTTGATCTGAAGCTGTGGTGCTTCGAGACACTGAGCTTATTGTACTTGAATGGCTTAAATCATGGGTAAGATGTTGTGGTTGGTGTTGATGACTTTGGCTACGATGAATATCTTGGTGGTTGTAAGATACCAGGTGATCATTAGGCCACTCTTGCTTTGCAGCATGTTGGGAAAGTGAAGGATTTGACCAGGTTTGCATGAATGAGACAGTAGGTCGTTCCACATAATCGTTGTTGGCCCTGATGGAACGGATTTGGTCTATGGAAAGGACCTGCTGGATGTCCCCTGTAGAACTCTCCATGATCTTTGAAAAAATCTCTTGTAGCTACGTATCAGAAGACCCTCTTTGGATGTTAATGGTTTAATGTTGTATTGTTCATCAAGGTACATCTGAAGATCCTGAAAAAGAAGAAAATAAATACACTTATTTTTTTGCCTGGATTAATTCTAATTCAAACTATAGCTAAATAATGCAGTACACTATGACATGTTCACCTTCACAAAATCATAAATGCCTTAAAAAACAAATAAAATAATTAGCTAAACTAATGTATGGCTTCAAACTATAGCTAAATAATGCAGTACACTATGACAGTTTTCCCATTCACAGGTTTAGCCATAAATGTATGATAGGTGGAGTCTAACTTCCAGGACCCTCATATATTGGAAAAACATAAGTCCCTTGACCATTGACTACCAGTTTCTGTAAGTATCATCAAGTTGGCTTGTTTTGCACTGTATTCAGTCTCAGGCAGGATTTGAACAAGCCTAGTTGACTGGCCACATATTTGTCTCATCTGTCAGAGGCCACAGGCTCAAAAAGTGCTACTTCAGACAGACTTGGCACAAACCACTCTGCATGGCCGATTCCAGAGGAATCATGGCCTTCACCCTTTAATCCCTGCAAAAGGATCTGGACTTACAACAGGGTCCATGGAAAGGTTGCTGGCTCGAGCAGCAAATCAGAGCAAGAAGGGTCATCATTAGGGTTGAGCGAAACGGGTCGAAATATTTCAAAAGTCGCCGACTTTTGGCAAGGTCGGGTTTCAAGAAACCCGACCCGACCCCAGTGTGGGGTCGGCCATGAAGTCGGCGATCTTTTGAATCTGGAATCGGAATTCCGATACCGATTCCCGATATGTTTAAGATATCGGGAATTGGTATCGGAATTCAGATTTAAGTGTAAAATAAAGAATTAAAATAAAAAATATCGCAATACTTACCCTCTGACGCGCCCTGGTACTAACCGGCAGCCTTTCTTCCTTAGAATCAGCCTTCCAAGACCTTGCGGTGACGTCGCGGCTTCTGATTGGTTGCGCGGCGGTCACATGGGCGGCCGCGCGACCAATCAGAAGCCGCGACGTCACCGCAAGGTCTTGGAAGGCTGATTCTAAGGAAGAAAGGCTGCCGGTTAGTACCAGGGCGCGTCAGAGGGTAAGTATTGCGATATTTTTTATTTTAATTCTTTATTTTACACTAAAATATGGATCGCAGGGCCTGAAGGAGAGTTTCCGCTCCTTCAGACCCTGGGAACCATGGAAACCCAATGCACTGCATTGGGTTTCGCGTTTCGGCCGACCCCGACCCCGACTTTTTTATAGGATCGGCCGATTTCACTCGACCCGACTTTTGAAAAAGTCGGGTTTTGTGAAACCCGACCCAATCCTATAAAAGCAAAGGTCGCTCAACCCTAGTCATCATGTTGAGTCAATACGGGGAAGTCATATCAAGGACAAAGTCAGGAGGCAAGTGGGTAGTCAAAAATACAAGCCAAGGTCAGACAACAGGATACACAAAATCAGAAGTGAAAAAAAGGTTGCTTCCAGTTCCTGATAAAATACTTGTCTTTATTAGGAAATGTAAAATCTTAAGCTTTAGTCACACTAAACGACTTACCAATGATCACGACCAGCGATACGACCTGGCTGTGATCGTTGGTAAGTCATTGTGTGGTCGCTGGGGAGCTGTCACACAGACAGCTCTCTCCAGTGACCAGCGATCAGGGGAATGACTTCGGCATCGTTGAAACTGTCTTCAACGATGCCGAAGTCCCCCTGCAGCACCCGGGTAACCAGGGTAAACATCGGGTTACTAAGTGCAGGGCCGCACTTAGTAACCCGATATTTACCCTGGTTACCATTGTAAAAGTAAAAAAAAAAACACTACATACTAACATTCTGATGTCTGTCACGTCCCCCGCCGGCGTCCACAGGGTTAAAACTGCTTTCGGCAAGAGCGCTGCTAATGCACACGCTCCGGCCGAGTGCTTCCCTGCACTGACTGTGTCAGCGCCGGCCGTAAAGCAGAGCACAGCGGTGACGTCACCGCTGTTACTGCTGGCGCTGACACTGCCTAAAGCAGTTTTAATCCTGTGGACGCCGGGGGATGTGACAGACATCAGAATGTGAGTATGTACTGCTTTTTTTTTACTTTTACAATGGTAACCAGGGTAAATATCGGGTTACTGAGCGCGGCCCTGCGCTTAGTAACCCGATATTTACCCTGGTTACAAGTGAACACATCGCTGGATCGGCGTCACACACGCCGATCCAGCGATGACAGCGGGTGATCAGCAACCAAGAAATGGTCCTGATCATTCCCCAACGACCAACGATCTCCCAGCAGGGGCCTGATCGTTGGTCGCTGTCACACATAACGAGATCATTAGCGGGATCGTTGCTACGTCACCAAAAGCGCTGCAACGATATCGTTATGTGTGACTCCCCCTTTAGTTACAAATGGATTCCAAAAATATCGCCATGTATAGCAGCTACGCATTTCGGACACACTCCAGCATCATTTATCGAAGCTCATATAAAGGACGCTGGCGTGCATCTGAAACGTGTAGCTACTATATATGGCGATTTTTTTGAAACTAAGCTTTAAAATTAACTAATAAAGACAAGTATTCTATCGACGGCTGGAAGCAATTCTTTTTTTCACTTAGACATCCACGCTTTGGTTGGAACAGATTTCCATGCTCCTGGACTTTGAGAACTGTATCGAGTGAGCTGGCTGCACATTTTTTTTCCTTTTACACAAAATCACACGGGAGCAAGATGTCAGAAACCAAGTCTATAACTAACCAATAACTGGCAACTAGAGACTGTCTTCTGGGGTTTATATAGAAGGAAGCTCTGCCTGTGGCTCCCAGCAGAGAGCTAATTACCTACCAGCTCACTGCAGAAAAACAGGTGTATAGGAAAGGGAGAACTAGTCTCAGAAATCTAAAAGCTAAACACCCACAATCTTCAGACTTCCAGCAGTAACAGTAGTGTTAGTGCGGCGCCTCTTATCGGCCAAGGCAGGGGTTGTAGCAGTACTTAGTATAGATCTTAGGCCACACACACAAAAAGATCTCTTTCATTAGTTACTTCAATTTTATTGTGTGGTTTAAACACTTTCAGTCCAACAAGGAAGCGTGACTTCACGAAAATGAGCTTTGCTTTTTTAAAAAGTGGTGAACAGCAATTCTGCAACTTTATGAAGTTTGCTTTTATTGTTATTATTGTGTTAAAAGTGTACAATGAATGACAATTTAACTTTTTCTGTGGGTCAGTATGATTTGTATCTGTTTTCTGGTTGTTCTATTTTTTTTTACTATATACAAACACCTTTAAAAGAAATATTGTTTTTGTGCTGTCAAGAACTTTTTCATTTACCGGCTGAGGGAGCTGTGTGTGGATTTGTTATTTTTCTCAAGGTTCACTGTGTGAATAAATAATAATGTAGCAATGTTATAGCTTGGTTGATTATGGTTGTGGCACTATCAATTGTGTGGAGTTTTTTAAAGATAAAAGCAGTTTTTCATAAGGAAAACATTTTTTTCTCAATATTCAGAATTCCTGGCTCAACCAGGGTTCTCCTAGCCTGAACATATAGCCTGACAAGCCTCTATGATGATGTTAGATCAGGTGAGACCTGATGGTTCATGAAATTTGTTCATAATACAAACCATAAAATAAGGTCTCCATACAGTCATGTAAATAAACCCTTGTCTCCTCTCCAAATCACACCTTATCGCGTATGCACTTGACCCCATCCCATCCCACCTCCTTCCCAATTTCACTACCACACTTATCCCATTCCAAAACCATGCGAAACCGGCTAAATAAGATTAAAATAGATAAATCTCCGGGTCCGGATGGCATACACCCACGAGTACTAAGAGAACTAAGTAATGTAATAGATAAACCATTATTTCTTATTTTTAGGGACTCTATAGAGACAGGGTCTGTTCCGCAGGATTGGCGCATAGCAAATGTGGTGCCAATATTCAAAAAGGGCTCTAAAAGTGAACCTGGAAATTATAGGCCAGTAAGTCTAACCTCTATTGTTGGTAAAATATTTGAAGGGTTTCTGAGGGATGTTATTCTGGATTATCTCAATGAGAATAACTGTTTAACTCCATATCAGCATGGGTTTATGAGAAATCGCTCCTGTCAAACCAATCTAATCAGTTTTTATGAAGAGGTAAGCTATAGACTGGACCACGGTGAGTCATTGGACGTGGTATATCTCGATTTTTCCAAAGCGTTTGATACCGTGCCGCACAAGAGGTTGGTACACAAAATGAGAATGCTTGGTCTGGGGGAAAATGTGTGTAAATGGGTTAGTAACTGGCTTAGTGATAGAAAGCAGAGGGTGGTTATAAATGGTATAGTCTCTAACTGGGTCGCTGTGACCAGTGGGGTACCGCAGGGGTCAGTATTGGGACCTGTTCTCTTCAACATATTCATTAATGATCTGGTAGAAGGTTTACACAGTAAAATATCGATATTTGCAGATGATACAAAACTATGTAAAGCAGTTAATACAAGAGAAGATAGTATTCTGCTACAGATGGATCTGGATAAGTTGGAAACTTGGGCTGAAAGGTGGCAGATGAGGTTTAACAATGATAAATGTAAGGTTATACACATGGGAAGAGGGAATCAATATCACCATTACACACTGAACGGGAAACCACTGGGTAAATCTGACAGGGAGAAGGACTTGGGGATCCTAGTTAATGATAAACTTACCTGGAGCAGCCAGTGCCAGGCAGCAGCTGCCAAGGCAAACAGGATCATGGGGTGCATTAAAAGAGGTCTGGATACACATGATGAGAGCATTATACTGCCTCTGTACAAATCCCTAGTTAGACCGCACATGGAGTACTGTGTCCAGTTTTGGGCACCGGTGCTCAGGAAGGATATAATGGAACTAGAGAGAGTACAAAGGAGGGCAACAAAATTAATAAAGGGGATGGGAGAACTACAATACCCAGATAGATTAGCGAAATTAGGATTATTTAGTCTAGAAAAAAGACGACTGAGGGGCGATCTAATAACCATGTACAAGTATATAAGGGGACAATACAAATATCTCGCTGAGGATCTGTTTATACCAAGGAAGGTGACGGGCACAAGGGGGCATTCTTTGCGTCTGGAGGAGAGAAGGTTTTTCCACCAACATAGAAGAGGATTCTTTACTGTTAGGGCAGTGAGAATCTGGAATTGCTTGCCTGAGGAGGTGGTGATGGCGAACTCAGTCGAGGGGTTCAAGAGAGGCCTGGATGTCTTCCTGGAGCAGAACAATATTGTATCATACAATTATTAGGTTCTGTAGAAGGACGTAGATCTGGGTATTTATTATGATGGAATATAGGCTGAACTGGATGGACAAATGTCTTTTTTCGGCCTTACTAACTATGTTACTATGTTACTATGTCTTCAACTTATCACTGACTTCTGGCACCTTCCCTTCTGCTTTCAAACATGCCACAATCACACCTATCCTCAAAAAGCCATCCATTGACCCCACCGCTGCCCCCATTCGCTTACAAAATGACTTATTTACAGCCAAAGCAAACAGACAATTCACTATACTCCTGTTTCTTGACCCGTCCTCTGCGTTTGACACAGTAGACCACTGATCCTTTATTCCTTTGGCGTCAAAGACCTTGCCCTATCCTGGATCTCATCATACCTTTCCAACTGTGCATTTAGCATCTCCTACTCCAATTCTAACTCCTCATCCTGTCCTCCCTCAGCTGGAGTCCCTCAAGGTTCTGTACTATGACCCTTCTCTTCTTGATCTTGGCCTGGGAAAACTCATAATGTCCTATGGCTATCTGTACACTGATGACACTCCGATCTACCACTCTGTCCCAGACATCACCTCTCTGCTGTTCAGAATTCCTGAGTGTCTATTAGCCATATCCTCCTTCTTCTCCTTTTGCTTCCTCAAGCTCAATGTGGACAAATCTGAACCCATCTTTCCTTCACCTCACGTATCTTCCCTGCCTGACCTATCCATCACAACAAATGACATCACACTTTCCCCTGCGCCAGAAATCCGCTGCTTTGGAGTAACCGTTGAAGCTGCCCTGTCTTTTAAGCAGCACATCCAAGCTCTCGCTACCTCCTGTCACCTGCAGCTCAAAATATTTTCCAGAATCTATCCTTTTCTCAACCCTCAAGCTGCTAAAATGCCTGTGCATGCGCTCATCATCTCTCGTATTGACTACTGCAACATCCTCATCCTCCTCTGTGGCCTACCTTCTAACACTCTTGCACCTCTCCAGTCCATCTTTAAGTTTGCTGCCTGAGTAATTCATCTCTCTCCTCGCTACACCCCTGCTTCTCCCCTTTTCAAATCCCTTCATTGGCTCCAAATTCCCCAGCGTATCCAGTTCAAACTACTAACACTGACCTACAAACCATCCATAACCTTACTCCTCTATACATCTCTGAACTAATCTCCCAATATCTTCCCTAACGTAATCTCCAGTTGTCCCAAGACCACCTTCTCTCCTCCACAATTATTCATTCCTCACCCAATCACATCCAAGTCTTCTCTCAAATATCTCCCATCATCTGCAATTCTGTACTCCAACATGTCTGGTTAGCCACCACATTTAATCCTTCAGATGGAACCTGAAAACTCATCTCTTCAATGAAGCTTAGAACATGCAGTAACCACGCTGCCACCTCAACACGACTGGAACCACTACAAACTAATGTCTCCTTCCCCATCATCCTGAATGTAAGTCCACAAAGGAAGGGTCCTCTTCCCTCTGTACCAGCCTGTCAATGAAACTGATATTTCTATTTCGTATGTAACCCCTTCTCATTTACAGAACCATGGACTCAATGGTGCTATATAAATAAATAATAATAATGATAGCTAGCATCCCATACCTCTGGCAGGTGTACTAAGATGGCAGACCTAGGGGCCAATGTGAAGCTGACAGCTGCAATAGCAACCTATCGGCAGAGTTTGTATGTTCTCCCCGTATTTGCGTAGGTTTCCTCTGGGCACCCCAGTTTGCTCCCACACTTCAAAGGCATATTTATAGGGAATGTCGATTGGGAGCCCCTTGGAGACAGCGATGATAATGTATGTAAAGCACAGCGGAATATGATAGCGCTATATATGAGAAAAGCATAATAAATAATACTGTGATTGTGACATGAGTGGTGGGTGATGTTTGATAGAGGGAAGGGACTCTCTCTGTAACCCATCTTAAATAGCTTGAATCATTGGTGGCGAACCAGATAAAAAGAACCTATCAATAGTTTGTGACTAACGGATACATTTGAGAACACAATGGGCAGCCACAAACTGGTTATTTTACTAAATACCAAATATTACCAAAAATGCTGCCAAATGTCGTAAAGGCCCCCTGAAGGACAAGGATTTCTACTAAAAGTTGGGTCCAAACTTCCAGGTTTTGGTAAATCGGCATGCAGAGTGGGATCCCACAACCCTCCAAGACTCCCCCCTCCGTACTGTTATAGTGAGATCTCACAATTTCAACTAAACCAACACTGCTATTTCCTTTACAACACATTCACCAATCAGTAACCGTTCTATTGATGCTACCGATCGCTAATTGTTCAGTAAAGGATTCGGCAGCATTGATTTAGTTCAAGGTGCTAGATCTCATAATAATAATCTTCTGCTTTCACCATGAAGGGTGACATAGAATCCCGACATGCAGAGCAAAATTCAACAACCTGGATGTTCGGACTCAACTTTTGCTAGAAAGTCCCTTAGGGTCACCAGGCTGCATTTTTAGTAATAGGTGCTATTTAGTAAAATCATCAGTCTGTGGCTGTCCATTGGTTTCTTAAATAAAAAGGGCAATCACAGACTGGTGATAGGTCTCTTTTAAAGTGATGTTTCCTTAAAAAGTATTACAGACTTCATTTGCATTGGTGGTCTGTGAACTTTGCCCTGAATGCAAAATTCTTAAGGGCACAAAATTGGAAAAGAGAAAAAAAAGGAAAATAATAAAGTAATTATTTATACTGAAGATCCATGGCAGTGCATGTGCACTGGATATCAAGATGAATACCTTGGATCTCTGGGAGAGAGCCACTTTGAACAGTGTCAGCAACAATATGACACCGATATAGTTGGATACTGTCGAAGAGCAGAGAGCCTGTGGCCTAGAAGACATCAGCGTCCTAGCTCAGGGGACACAATGACATTGCATTACATCTGGACGCCCTGTGTGCAGGGGAAAAAAGGAATCAATGACTAAGATTTGGGTTTTTTTGGCTTTTTTGTGAAGGGTGACACAGAGGTGGCATTTTTACTTTCGGAGGAAGTCAAATTTTATCAAATTTGCAGGTTTCCGCAAATTTAAACACTTTGCAATTCAATTCACAAGAACCAGACTGTTGACGCCAGGCACACCAACATGGTCTTTCCCACAATTCCCTGCCGCTATTCCATGACAACCGATAAAGCATGACTATCACAACCACTATAAATGATGAAAACAGTGACATTTTAGGATTTTATAGCCTAAGATAAGAAGTCAGAGCTCAGTCCACATTGGAATAGAAAAGGGCTTAAATCCGATTGATGTGTACTACTACAACATTTAAGTATATTGAAAATGGAAGTGGTAGTCCCAGTCCGTGAATAATAATTCATAGACTGAAGTAATATAGGGAGGTACTGGACCTGCAGAGTCAGTGTGACTGTGAGTTGATTCATCTGTGATATACAGCAGTAGCAACACCTTAGTAACAACATTTGCTTCACTCTTCATGCACTGGAAACAAGGAGGGCATTTTGGCACCCCTCACTCTGACTTTTACTACTAAAGAAAAATCTTGAAACCAAGTCTTGTATGTCACAGAAAGTGTTCTTCCTGGATTGTAAGTTAGGCAAGCCATCATCTTTTTTTAACACACAAAAAAATGTTTCTCGTCAACATCAATGTTATCAGAACTATTTAGTTCACAAGGTGTGCTTGTTATAAAAATAAAAATAATGTATACTAAAACCGTATTGTACATGCCACCCGAATACTGCTGTTCGTCACCATTTTTCCCTTAGCCAGACAGGTTGGGGTCACTTGGATATTAATAAGGCTGTGTTTGTATTAAAGAGCTCATAATACAATACAGTACTTGGAGACCTTTGTGTGTTATATGCTTTTCCAGGTAATTAGAGGCTTTTCAGGATTGAAATTTGCAGAAAACTTATTTGCGCAAATCAAATTTTTTGGGAAAAGTTCGGTAAAGCTGCTTAATTCAAATTTCAAACAATTTGCTCATCTCTACTTAAGAGGTATTAAGTAGGCACTCAAAGGTCATTATTTTATTGATTTTATACATTGTTTGATTGAAGGAGGCACTAAAGGGACGTTATTACCGGAACAAAACTTGCCTTTCCCCGGGTGCTGGCAACCTACACCACCGTGCTAAGCAGTGGTGATTTCCATATACCAATAGGATGGCAAGTGTACAGATTTTGTTAAAGAGTTATATTTCACCCATTTACACCAAAAAAATGAAAAAAGTATTCAAATTTTTAAAAAATAAATTTTGAAATCAAACTAGTAAGATATTTTGGATATCAAAGAATTAAAAATTATCTTTTACAGGCCGTTCATGGCGGCTGGTAAATATCAATAATATTTCCTTAATACAAACCCTGATTATAATGTGTATTAAAAATCACTCAGTGAAAGTTTTAACTTAAGTCCGATCACAGGGGAAATACATGACCTTATCTATACTGCAGTCTGCTTGGAGAAAACCACTTTATTCCTTATTACTGTGGCTCTAATTGCTTTTCCAGGCATTACTCCCCGGAGAGGCTTCCAGGAGACACAAGTGGAGTAAGTGATGTGTTGTACTGTACTGTATGCCATTTACACCACGCCATCTAATGCATAAGTCAAATATTCTTGTCTTTCATTATAGAATATTTTAATGGCCGGGATATATTTCTCCATGTTTTAAAATGAAACCTTATATGGCACAAATGCACAAAATCAGCAATTAGCGATCACCTAAAATCACTATGGACAGATTTTTATGATACGACACTAGTATTCCTCAAATTAAGGAACATTTTTGTAGATGAAAAAAAAGAATATGGTTTGACTGTAAAAAAATGTTTATATTGTTTTTAACAATTTACTATAATATTTATGTATTAAAGGTGCTGTTTCATTCTAACAACCCCTTTATTGAAGCTGACCCGCAAATCAACAGGTTCAGAAACCCCTTAGATTATAAATGGGGGAATTTACAAAAGGCCATTCAAATATATAGCTAAATGGCCAAGAAAGAGCAAGGACTGCCAGATGGAGACACTCTTTGTTAGCAACTCTTTGCTTAAGGCACTACAGAAGATCCAATCTTTTAAAATTGAAATTCGGTGGCTTCTGCAAATGTTTCCCAAAAAATGTATTTACTTGGAATAAATTTTCTGCAAATCGCAGGTACTCCAGTTGCTTTGAAAAGTTGTGTGTAACACTCTGCCTGAGATCTCTTAGGACTGTATTGAACACCTATTAAGCTCTTTAACACAAATACCTAAAAATATCAAAATGACCAACAAACATATAGCTATGGGTAAAGGGATGGTAACTGTTCTTCACAGCTGTGCTGTCACACATAGCATTGTATGTTTTTGTCTATTGCTAAGCTGTGATCTTTGACTTCCTCAGAGTACACCTATTCACCCCAGAATGGTTGCTACTCTGCATTCCCTGCCTCGACTTTCATACAGGCTATGATAAGCTTTGCTATGTGATGGGCTATACTATATGGTAGTTGTAAAGCATTTTAGGGAAGACTGCCCAGTCGCACCCACGGTCATGTAAATTTCTCTGGCTGTATCAATTTTCTGACTTTTTGGCCATTTGCGCAAATCAAATTGCTCATTTGTTCAAATTCGCGGATCCAGCAAATTTGCTAAAATTTTACATGAATTTGATTTGGATTGAATTAATTCACTCACATCTGGTAGTAGGCATCCCTCCTGATGCTGATTAACATCACAATGCCATCCTCATTACATGACAATCTGGGACTTGTTGACTTTCCTATCCATTCCCTTCAGAACAAAATGAACCTGAGGGGCTAGGACTGATTTTCTTACCTTTATCTGCTAATGTAGAGAGGGAGTCCTGCGCAGGTTCACCAATCATGGTGAAAAATAGAACAACATGTTTTAAACTCCTTTCCTCCATGGACATTAAATCAATCTGTAAGGTAGGTATGCCATTGCTTACATACCTTACCACACAAGTCAAGTCTCTATGGCCAACAATATGGCTTTTTTTGGCCAATTTTAAGAACTAAAGCTATTTTCCATGTGGTAGGTAAAGGGTATATTTAAATAAATTCTAAGTCTTCCTCTTCTGCTGTCAATGTTGTCATATTCTGTCATATTCACTATCCTCTCAGCAACCCCAAGGATATGAATGGAGCACAGGCTGAGCATGCAAACTACTGATCCATTGTAACAGGGAGAAAAGTGTCCCGCTCAATGTGGGTTCTAGCGATTGGACCACCATCGATCAACCAGTTATCACTAGTGTTGAGCGATACCGTCCGATACGTGAAAGTATCGGTATCGGATAGTATCGGCCGATACCCAAAAAGTATCGGATATCGCCGATACCGATATCCGATACCAATACAAGTCAATGGGACACCAAGTATCGGAAGGTATCCTGATGGTTCCCAGGGTCTGAAGGAGAGGAAACTCTCCTTCAGGCCCTGGGATCCATATTAATGTGTAAAATAAAGAATTAAAATAAAAAATATTGATATATTCACCTCTCCGGCGGCCCCTGGACATCAGCGCGGGTAACGGGCAGGCTTCTTTGTTTAAAATGAGCGCGTTTAGGACCTGAGAATGACGTCGCGGCTTCTGATTAGTCGCGTGCCGCTCATGTGACCGCCACGCGACCAATCAGAAGCCGCGACGTCATTCGCAGGTCCTAAATTCCTAGAATGAGGAGTTTAGTGCCTGAGAATGACGTCGCGGCTTGTGATTGGTCGCGTGGCGGTCACATGAGCGGCACGCGACCAATCAGAAGCCGCGACGTCATTCTCATGTCCTAAACGCGCTCATTTTAAACAAAGAAGCCTGCCGGTTACCAGCGGTGATGTCCAGGGGCCGCCGGAGAGGTGAATATATCAATATTTTTTATTTTAATTCTTTATTTTACACATCACTATGGATCCGATACCGATTCCCGATACCACAAAAGTATCGGAACTCGGTATCGGAATTCCGATACCGCAAGTATCGGCCGATACCCGATACTTGCGGTATCGGAATGCTCAACACTAGTTATCACCTATCCTGTGGACAGATGATAACTTGTTTTCTCCGGATAACCCCTTTAAGTTGTGATTAGTGGATAGAAAGGATAAGTTTGCTTGGCAGCGCTAATGTCTTAAAATTCTCAACCTCAGCCTGCTGTACTCACAAGGTTTTTAAATTAATTGTAATGAGACCGCTGACAAAATCACGCAAGGATTGAGATATATGTATAGATTTATTGCTCGCACAAATTGAATTTTAGGGCCCCCCATTTCACCCCATATCTGGTTTCAGATGTCATATTATTGGCTCATGTTTTCTACACATTTTGGGCACTTGACAAATTGTACTTCATGGTCTCTCAAAGTATTTGGGTTTGTTGCCCTTTTTTTGCATTTAGTGCTGTATTATTGACTGTTTATATGTCAGATCCTGTGGTGTTTTATTGGCTCTTTGACTCATACAGTACATAATGTTTTGCACTATTGTGTCCATCTGTTTTGTACCTTTTATATCGCTACACAATTTATATTGACCCTTATTTTGAGCTTGGCTTGGGTTGTCCTTTCTATCCACCACCTTGTCGGTGGATTTGACACGTTTGTGTGTTTTAGGTGTTTATAATTTGTGTTGTCTTACTTTCTTGTTAATATATTTACAATACTATTTTGGTTTCATTTATTTGGATGTGCAACTCCGTGTTTATGTATATAATCCTTGGGTCATGTACTTTTATTTTTGCACATACTAGATTTGCAATCTAACACTTTTTAGTAGGCTGTACCCACCCTTTGCACAAAAAGAGAATGTCATAAAATACCCAACCTCTGCTGACTTTAGATTTTTTATTAGATTTTTAATTGAAATGAAAAACAACATTAAAGACTATCTTAACTTGTGTTTGTTTTTTATGTTGTTTTTTTTATAACAATTATGTTCTGCGTGGAAAGTTATGACACTTTGTAAATCACTTTGTTAGGGAATTTGCTTTCATTCCTAAAAAAAATGCATGTAAGTAACTTCCAAACCCCCTTCTTTTCCCCAGTCTATTTGGCTGCCTTCAGCTGCATTGATATCGGAAGACACTAATTTCAAGTACAAATGATGGCAGTGATGGGTCAGCGCTTGTGTCCTCCTCTGAGTGTTGTGCTCATCGGAACTATCTTCTGCAGCAGCTTATCCCCAGAGTTAGTGACACGGTGATCCTTTCACTGCGATCATCTGTACTCCATATGAGTACGTTCTGATATCAATGCAACTGAAGCCAGACAAAAAGACTGGGTAAAAGCTACAGCTTGGAAGCCACTTACACGCAATTTTGTTTACTGGAATGAAGGAAAATCCCCTAATATAGTGATGTATAAAATGTAGTTACTGTTTAAAATGTTGCTGCCAACTTTAAGGAAATAAAGTTAACGTGCACTCGGTCAGGATTGCGAGGTGCTGGTGTAATGGATCAAATGATCCCAAGTACTAGTAAATACAGTATAGTTTCACGGCACACTCTAATGAGATCGTGTTAATTGCTTATAAACATTTATTTTAGTCAAAAATATAAATATAAAGGAGGAAGCGATATATACAGACGTTTCGGCTCCACCAGAGCCTTAATCATTGCATCGCTTTTCCACAGTCAATATTGGAATGCAGCGTATAGGAAAGAAATCCCGCAGTGCCCTGATATGGCTATAGCTGCAGGACTGCTCATGTCATATATGTGGGTGGTAGCCCAGTAGTTATATGGTAGTCTGGTCCCGCGCCTTGCTATGTCAGCTGGTGTCACACTCTGGTGTCCCAGTCTGATCCTGGTGTGATAACCTTGTAATTAACTATACCCACCGACTGTATAAGTCAATAAAAGGATTGGCCCTTTTAGGAAAACCAGAAAGCTCATGCTGCATCCTCCATTGAGCCAATTTCCTGGATGCAGTGTGGAGGATGAAGATTGACAATTCTGGTCACATGGTCATCCACCTGGGCACCAGTGCTCAGGAAGGATATGATGGAACTAGAAAGAGTACAAAGGACTCGAGGGCAACAAAATTAATAAAGGGGATGGGAGAACTACAATACCCAGATAGATTAGCGAAATTAGGATTATTTAGTCTAGAAAGAAGACGACTGAGGGGCGATCTAATAACCATGTATCTATAATATAACGCTGGGAGCGTCACTCTGTCCGAAGCCTTTATAGACTGCGCAAGCGCAAGCGCCGGCGCAGTCTGGGCCTCACAGAGTGACGCTCCCAGGAGATCCGCGGTATGCGTAAACACTGAACGCACACCGCGATCTCCAACTGAGAAGCAGGGACCGCCAGGAGGGTAAGTATGAGCTATATTCACCTGGCCCCGTTCCACTGCCATCTTCCCGGTCCTCGGCCTGTGACCTTCAGTTCAAAGGGCGCGATGACGCGCTTAATGCGCGCCGGCGCCGCCCTCTGACTGACCAGTCACAGCCAGAGGACCGGGAAGATGGCGGCGCGCAGCGGTGGAACGGGGCCAGATGACTATAGCAAGTGCTGGGGGGCCTGAGCTGGCGGCGATACCGGCACCTGACCCCCACAGCGCACCGGTGTCCCCGCCTGCTCAGGCCCCCCAGCACTCGGCGCCCAGCGACCATAGGTGAGTATGGTATTTTTTTTATATATATTGCAGCAGCATACGGGGCATATACAATGGAGCATCTTATGGGGCCATAAACTGTAATGGAGCAGTGTACGGGGGCATATAATACAACGGAGCATCTTATGGGGCCATCAACCATAATGGAGCAGTGTACGGGGGCATATACAATGGAGCATCTTATGGGGCCATAAACCATAATGGAGCAGTGTACGGGGGCATACACTATGGAGCATCTTATGGGGGCCATAAACCTTTAAGGAGCAGCGTATGGGGCATATGGATGGGAGCAGCACATGACAGAACGGGGGCGCAGGATAGGAGCAGCACATGACAGGATGGGGACGCAGGATGGGAGCAGCACATGACAGGATGGAGACCATATACCAATATAAATGCTCGCCACCCGGGCGTAGAATGGGTTCAATAGCTAGTAAGTATATAAGGGGACAATACAAATATCTCACTGAGGATCTGTTTATACCAAGGAAGGTGACGGGCACAAGGGGGCATTCTTTGCGTCTGGAGGATAGAAGGTTTCCACCAACATAGAAGAGGATTCTTTACTGTTAGGGCAGTGAGAATCTGGAATTGCTTGCCTGAGGAGGTGGTGATGGCGAACTCAGTCGAGGGGTTCAAGAGAGGCCTGGATGTCTTCCTGGAGCAGAACAATATTGTATCATACAATTATTAGGTTCTGTAGAAGGACGTAGTTCTGGGGATTTATTATGATGGAATATAGGCTGAACTGGATGGACAAATGTCTTTTTTCGGCCTTACTAACTATGTTACTATGTTACTACTATGTTACCTACATCTATGATAGAGTATGGCCATCACAGCAAGGGGGCATTCTCCTAAAAACAACATTCCCTTTAATGTGTACATGTGCAAAATATTACTTAAATGTTACATAACAAAACAGGTCATGAACTAAATGCAGAATTTACCTATGTATTTATTTTCATGGTGGCTTAAGATCCTATGAGGTTGCTTTATTTTGCAGATTGGCTTAATAGGATAAATACACTATTAGGGTATGTGTGCACGTTCAGGATTGCTTCAGGATTTGGTCAGGATTTTATGCAGGTAAAATCCTGACCACATCTGCACCTGAGGTCACTGGCAGGTCACCTGCTTTGTCCTTGCATTCTTTCTGCACTGTAAGGACATGCTGCGTTCTTAAAAGACGCGCCGCTTGTCCGTTTCCGTGGGTCTGTCGCATGCGTTTTTTCCTGCATAGTGGAGATGGGATTTCATTAAATCCCCTCCACTATGCTGTAACATCTGGATGCTGCGTTTTTGACGCTGCGGCTCAACACAGCGTAAAAAACGCAGCGTTTCCTGAACGTGGAAACATACCCTAAGGCTATGTGCAGATGTTCAGGATTTCTTGCAGAAAATTCCTGAGAAAAACCTGAAATTTTCTGCAAGAAATCTGCATGCGTTTTTTCTGCATTTTTGGTGCGTTTTTGATGCATTTTTTTCCGGACATTTCCCAATGCATTTTATAGTGGGAAAAACGCAAAAAAAACGCAAAATTAATGAACATGCTGCGTTTTTTACCGTGTTGCGTTTTTTTCACGGAAAAAAACGCATCATGTGCACAAAAATTGCAGAATTCATTCTAAATGATGGGATGCATATTGTATGCTATTTTTTGCAGTTTTATAGCGTTTTTATCGTATCGTATTTATTTATTCAAATCTGCAGCAGGTCCATTCTTTCAGCGTTTTTTCAGCGTTTTTCACCCATTCAAATGAATGGAAAAAAACGCATTTAAAACACATGAAAAACATGCAAAAAAGCTTTAAAAAAAACCATGATTTTCCTGCCAACACTGTGCTTTTTTGCTGCAAAAAAATCTGCTGCAAATGGTCAACATGCACACTGAAAATTTTAATGCAGCAAAATACTGTTGACTTTTGGCAGGAAAAACACTGTGTAAATTCTGCACGTTTTTTATGCGTTTCTACATGCGCATTTTTCCCATTCAATTGAATGAGTCAAAAATGGCACAAAGAAAAATCGACATGCTGTAGATTTGAAAAAAACAAAAAACACTTTGATGGCTAAAATCTTCAAAGAAACAATAAACTGTGTGTGCATGAGAGTTCAGAAATCTTCTTCACTTTGCTGCTACTTTAAAACACTGAGTTGTTTTTCCTCGGCAAAAATGCACGTAGAAATACACCAAAAACGCAGCGGGGGAACGTTAAGAAGGTCACAGATACTCATCTCCCTTCTATTGTTACATCCTATTTCAACAGATATGTCCAGATTTGAAGATGATATGTTGAGCCAAGAGCAAAGGTAGGGAAGTACACAAGTACATTGGATTGGATTCATTGAGATATAAGGGTATTTTTTTCCAATGACTGCTCTACCAGTTTCCTTTTACCTAATTATTAATTAATCCAATAACTCGCCTGACCTTTCACCATTAAATCCAGCATCTCATGCACGAAGAGTAGCTTGAAGTGTTGAGTAATTGTGTGTTTGCGTATGCAGAATCCATTGCCTCACACAATTACAATGGCTTGCCCACACGTTGGCTGGAAGGTTTGCATGACGTCACTGACCACAAGACAACTGGGTTTCAACATTGCACCATACATCTCGCGCGCCTATGGGAATGCTGCATCTGGGAAGGCTTGACCTTCTTAGGAATACCTGATAAAAATGTCTCCATTCTGGGCAACCCCAATGCCTACTCTGTCTCTACTATAATGGTGATATCTTGCTGTTGCTGCCTCTAGAGGAAACATTCATCTGGTTCTAAGGAACCTCCTGAGGCTCCATGAAAATCCAAGTTCAGGTACAATGGTCTAGGCACGTAACATTAAAAACATTAATGCTCTTGAACCCAAATTATGCCATTGAAGAGTTGTATGACATCATGAAAGACCCTTCATAAGCACGGCCGACATTGGGTACATTGTTTTGCAGCAAAAAGAGATAAAGTTTCTCCTTGTGGGGAGTGGTGGCATACGGAGACTTAGAAGCCATGAAATGCTCTTCTGATTTCCACTGATGGGGGAACAAACCCTTTGAAACACGTCTGCAAATTAACTTTCTGATTTGGCCTCTTGTCCCTAAGTCATATGGCAAGGCCCTTAGATGCCAGTCTTAAGCCTCTCACCTAGCCAAAACAGATCTCATACTTTGCCCTGATGAGGGGCAATACCCCAAAACACTGTGTCTGCAAATTAAGATTCTGGTTTTGCTTTTATCCTACGTCATATGACAAGGCCCTTAGATCCCAGTCTTAAGCGTCTCACCTAGTCAAATCTGATCTTATACTTTGCACTGACAAAGAGCAATAGTCTGAAATATTGTGTCTACAAATTAAGATTCTGGTTTGGCTTTTATGCCACGTCACATGGCAAGGCTCTTAAAGGGGTCAATATTGACTTTTAGGAATGCTACCTCCAATAGGTGGCATTAGAGATCCTGTCCTCCTCATCTTTGAAGAGGCTTTTTTTTTGCATATTTCAGTAAGACAGCACACTTTTGACACCACAATCATATCAGTGTAAAGTAGTTGCCATAATCTAATATGGCAACTAGTACTACAGACTTGCTAAAATGTCCCTGAATGAAGATATTAATTGGTTCAGTGTGTTGGGGAAACTTCAAGTTTGATCTCCTCCTCCTCAATAAAGAAACAGATCTACACCAAGCACTCTATGACAATTATAGAAGACAGCAATGGTTGCACCATATTTAGATATAGACCTTACCATGGGACAGTAGATATGCCATTAATATGTAATATCCCCAGTCCGGAAAACCGGCAATAGACTGGATTCCATCATCATGTGAAGAGTGTTGCCCTCCAGGAAAGGACAAGGGCTAAAGATTGATAACAAGCATTCATGGTCATGGGATAACACAGGATTGAATAGCCTATTCATGAAGAATATAATAGTCCTATTGCTTTATATTCACATATTTGTTTTGTAGAGATTGGAAGGTTACCATCTGCAATATTGGGCTTGGACATAGGATGTTATCTGCATTGTGACTTGATGATGATTAGTGACTTGGATATGATGTTATGATATGGATCTGTATCATAGAAAAATTCTAATAGAATGGTATTGGTATTTACACCATTGTGGGAAGGGCAACTCAATTATTTAGTCCATCGTTGCTTCAAGAGTGGATATCCTAAATCCAAAATGAAAAATTGTCAACCTCCAATGTCCAGAGATAGCAATCCATTCTCCATCCAACTTTCCAATGGCATGTAACATCATAATTCTGAAGGTATCGGAAGGTGAATATAGGGGTATCTGCAATGGTGAGCATGGATTTGTCAGCAAAAATTTATACAAAAATTACATAATGATTGGGTTCCAAATAAAAACAAATGACCACGTGAAAGAAAATCCAAATCCGATAATGTCTTGTCTGTCCCAGTACAATGATTAGAACTCAAACTATTTTGTAATTCATTCTCTAGAAAGAACACGACACAAGATATGTAGGGTAATTGTTAATTCCAGGCTCTACTCATATATTAGAAATGAATAGGAAGAAACAAGGTTGTGCCAACTCTAAGTTTTAAAATCGTAATAATCAATTTATCTGTAGGGATGTAGACACAGAAACCTTGTATTAGTGATGGACGGCAAATGCTACATTTTATTATTTATTCTAGGAGCAAATAATATGATGCCTTTGATTACCCCTTCCGAGGGTAGGTTCACAATCATAGGCCTAAGGCTTGGTCATAGGCTCTTAGACTCGAGACAGGTTCATGGGCCCAAGCCATCTGCATAGACATATTCAGGACACCTTGACGTAATGAAGCCAAGGTGTCGTCATAAGCCGTAAACCATTCGATTGCGGCCCTTTTCTGAGATATATAAAAATATCTCTAACAAACAAAAAATATTTTAAGAAATAGAACATCAGAGACGATCGTCCTTGAGAAGATCCTGATGACCAACACCCAGCTACTGGCTAGATTATAATCCTAAAGATCAGAGCAAAGTCCACACTTTTCCATAAGAAGCACCGATTATTCAACATAAACAGGACATTTTATATTGTGAGTGACGTAAATGGCGAGAAACATGACGGTTTGCCATGATATATCTTTAGCCAAGGTTACTAGAACCTGGACATTTCTAAAGAAGCACTTTCTTCTACTGCACTCCAGACTCTACTATTTTCACCTGACAACTCCCTTCTTATTCATATGGGGTTTGAGGCTGGATCTAAATTAAAAAGATCTACCGTATTTTTAAAATTTTAAAATATGAATATTTATTTGATCTTAGAATACTCCATCATCTGTAATCTTGGTGTTGATAATTCTTCCATTCCATTGATTGTAATATACATTTTCTATTTGTATTTTACCTATGAATGTTATAGTGATCTGCAAGATGGCATTCTATATACATCGACATAAGCCATCCTTTATGCTGCTTTTCATAGAATTGCAAAATGCCTCCATTCTGAATACACACTGACTATCGGACCCCATACTATGTAGTTATATGGCAAATTAATATCTAATCTGGTGGGGCGGTTTGAGATAAAAAAAATATAATTAATTATTTTCTATTGCATACTTACCTTATTTTTATTTATTTTCTTATTTATTTTCCTCTTTCGCCTGTTTTATCTGCTATGATGATGATGATTGGGCATTTTTTTTCTCCCCTTACCCCTCCCACATTAGAATGTAGACAGCGGCCAAGTAAAATGTTATCGAGTCTAAATAATTTGGAGAAAAATACTAAGTAGAACTGTTACTTGTCTGCTCTTTTTATTCAACTTCAGTCCTAAAATCAATGAATAAAAATTCACCAACCTTCCTAACATTCACAATTTTTATTTTTTTGTTGCCGTAAAGAAATATCAAATCTATACAATGCAGCATTTTTTCCCCTATGATCTTCACAATGCTCAGAATGAATAATGTGTTTTTAAGACGTCCTTCTTCAGGAAAAAATTAATGTCTACTGCATTCCCTTAAATCAATAATTATTTTTATTTCCTGAGATGGAGAAGACATTACGTATTCCCCACCACAATTTTTTTTTAATTAAATTTTTAAAAAATGTATCCAATATTGAAAAGAAATAAATAGTATGTATTCTATCGTCAACTTACCTATGTGAGACTTTAGGTCCATGATGGTTTGAGTATATATAGTCCCCACCCAGATCCAGGTAGTTACTGATTCTCCGTCTTTCCCTTTGTATGCATCCTAGTTATTGGAAAAGTCTGAATGAATACTCCTCCTTGATCTTGGTCTATCGAAACGAAGGTGTGTCTCCAAAACGCAGCGCCAGCATTCGCACCGACATGCACATTTTATGCGGATGGCAACAGAAATGCTAGAGGCAAATGTTGGCAAAGCCTAACAGTGCACACTTCAAGGATTGGAGCCGCATCAACGAGTCTTTCGCTTAAATCCTCAGCTATGGCTTTGGTTTATAGGGTGTCTTCTGCAAACATCTGCACGTCAATACATATATAGGGGTTTTTTTTCACGAGACGGCACTAGAGACGTCTTCTTGGCTCCCTCCTGGTGGACATCTCTGCTCAGCACTGGATGATTGTATGAGGTGGTGCTGATCTGTGACACTCTGTTTTGTGAATGCGGATATTCTCAGTTATCTTGTGAATGAGTTAAGGGGGTGGAGAGAGGTGGAGTCTGCAGGGCTTTGTCAGTCTGCATTCTGGATGTGTGGAGTCTCTGTTTCTCCCTCTCATTGTACAATCCTATCTCCTGGTAGGAAATGTCCTGTTCTCTGCATCTGTCTTATAGAAAAATTAATGGCCAATTTCTCAACCAGCGTCTCTGGCTTTTCTCCCCCATCCACCCCAAAAAACAACACATAAAATCTTATGCAACCCATCTCCAAAAGATGGAATTATTGAATCTAATGGAAAAGATCAGAGGATTATTATTCCTTCATCTCCTTCTGCTAGCTGTGTCAGGTTCTGTCTCACACATTCTCTCCTCTCTCTCTACATTCCCTCTCTCTCTCCTTCCCTGTGCTGTAGTCCTAATGCTTAAGTGGCGTCATCCTTTGGAAATTGAATCGGTCCATTAGATCTCCCCATAGGCTTCTCTGTATCCGGTCCCATGGCTCTGACTGCAACAGAATTAAACAAGGAAAAATAATGCAAAAATGATTTTAAAGCAGCATTTCATCTGGCTGAAGCTCAAAATAGATTTTTCATATTCGAATATTTCTGGATTTGTAATTTGCTTTGATACTAAGTATATATATATATATATATATACAGTACAGACCAAAAGTTTGGACACACCTTCTCTTTTAAAGATTTTAAGATTTTTCTGTATTTTCATGACTATGAAAATTGTACATTCACACTGAAGGCATCAAAACTATGAATTAACACATGTGTAATTATATACTTAACAAAAAAGTGTGAAACAACTGAAATTATGTCTTATATTCTAGGTTCTTCAAAGTAGCCACCTTTTGCTTTGATGACTGCTTTGCACACTCTTGGCATTCTCTTGATGAGCTTCAAGAGGTAGTCACCGGGAATGGTCTTCCAACAATCTTGAAGGAGTTCCCAGAGATGCTTAGCACTTGTTGGCCCTTTTGCCTTCACTCTGCGGTCCAGCTCACCCCAAAATATCTCGATTGGGTTCAGGTCTGGTGACTGGAGGCCAGGTCATCTGGCATAGCACCCCATCACTCTCCTTCTTGATCAAATAGCCCTTACACAGCCTGGAGGTATGTTTGGGGTCATTATCCTGTTGAAAAATAAATGATGGTCCAACTAAAAAATCGAGATATACCACGTCCAATAACTCACTGTGGTCCAGCCTATAGCTTACCTCTTCATAAAAACTGATTAGATTGGTTTGACAGGAGCGATTTCTCATAAACCCATGCTGATATGGAGTTAAACAGTTATTCTCATTGAGATAATCCAGAATAACATCCCTCAGAAACCCTTCAAATATTTTACCAACAATAGAGGTTAGACTTACTGGCCTATAATTTCCAGGTTCACTTTTAGAGCCCTTTTTGTATATTGGCACCACATTTGCTATGCGCCAGTCCTGCGGAACAGACCCCGTCACCATAGAGTCCCTAAAAATAAGAAATAATGGTTTATCTATTACATTACTTAGTTCTCTTAGTACTCGTGGGTGTATGCCATCCGGACCCGGAGATTTATCTATTTTAATCTTATTTAGCCGGTTTCGCACCTCTTCTTGGGTTAGATTGGTGACTAGTGTTGAGCGATACTGTCCGATATTTGAAAGTATCGGTATCGGATGGTATCGGCCGATATCCGAAAAATATCGGATATCGCCGATACCGATATCCGATACCAATACAAGTCAATGGGACACAAATATCGGAAGGTATCCTGTAATGGATCCCAGGGTCTGAAGGAGAGGAAACTCTCCTTCAGGCCCTGGGATCCATATTCATGTGTAAAATAAAGAATAAAAATAAAAAAAATTCTTAGGAATGAGCGCGTTAATGACCTTCGATGACGTCGCGGCTTGTGATTGGTCGCGTGAGCGGTCACATGACCGCCCAGCAACCAATCACAAGCCGCGATGTCATCGAAGGCCCTTTACGCGCTCATTCTTCGGAACGAAAGCAAGGCGGTTGCAGCGGTGACGACCAGGGCGCGTCAGAGGGTAAGTATATCAATATTTTTTATTTTTATTCTTTATTTTACACATTAATCTTAATCCCGATACCGATTCCCGATATCACAAAAATATTGGAACTCGGTATCGGAATTCCGATACCGCAAATATCGGCTGATACCCGATATTTGCGGTATCGGAATGCTCCACACTATTGGTGACCCTTAACCCCTTTACCCCCAAGGGTGGTTTGCACGTTAATGACCGGGCCAATTTTTACAATTCTGACCACTGTCCCTTTATGAGGTTATAACTCTGGAACGCTTCAATGGATCCTGGTGATTCTGACATTGTTTTCTCGTGACACATTGTACTTCATGACAATGGTAAAAATTATTTGATAGTACCTGCGTTTATTTGTGAAAAAAAACGGAAATTTGGCGAAAATTATGAAAATTTCGCAATTTTCCAACTTTGAATTTTTATGCAATTAAATCACAGAGATATGTCACACAAAATACTTAATAAGTAACATTTCCCACATGTCTACTTTACATCAGCACAATTTTGGAACCAAAATTTTTTTTTGTTAGGGAGTTATAAGGGTTAAAAGTTGACCAGCAATTTCTCATTTCTACAACACCATTTTATTTTAGGGACCACATCTCATTTGAAGTCATTTTGAGGGGTCTATATGATAGAAAATACCCAAGTGTGACACCATTCTAAAAACTACACCCCTCAAGGTGCTCAAAACCATATTCAAGAAGTTTATTAACCCTTCTGGTGCTTCACAGGAATTTTTTGGATGTTTAAATAAAAATGAACATTTAACTTTTTTTCACAAAAAATTTAATTCAGCTCCAATTTGTTTTATTTTACCAAGGGTAACAGGAGAAAATGGACCCCAAACATTGTTGTACAATTTGTCCTGAGTATGCCAATACCCCACATGTGGGGGTAAACCACTGTTTGGGCGCATGGCAGAGCTCGGAAGCGAAGGAGTGCCATTTGACTTTCAATGCAAAATTGACTGGAATTGAGATGGGACGCCATGTTTCGTTTGGAGAGCCCCTGATGTGGCTAAACATTGAAACCCCCCACAAGTGACACCATTTTGGAAAGTAGACCCCCTAAGGAACTTATCTAGAGGTGTGGTGAGCACTTTGACCCACCAAGTGCTTCACAGAAGTTTATAATGTAGAACCGTAAAAATAAAAAATCATATTTTTTCACAAAAATTATCTTTTTGCCCCCAATTTTTTATTTTCCCAAGGGTAAGAGAAGAAATTGGACCCCAAAAGTTGTTGTACAATTTGTCCTGAGTACGCTGATACCCCATATGTGGGGGTAAACCACTGTTTGGGTGGATGGGAGAGCTCGGAAGGGAAGGAGCGCCGTTTGACTTTTCAAAGCAAAATTGACAGGAATTGAGATGGGACGCCATGTTGCGTTTGAAGAGCCACTGATGTGCCTAAACATTGAAACCCCCCACAAATGACACCATTTTGGAAAGTAGACCCCCTAAGGAACTTATCTATAGGTGTGGTGAGCACTTTGACCCACCAAGTGCTTCACAGAAGTTTATAATGCAGAGCCGTAAAAATAAAACAAAATTTTTTTCCCACAAAAATTATTTTTTTAGCCCCCAGTTTTGTATTTTCCTGAGGGTAACAGGAGAAATTGGACCCCAAAATTTGTTGCCCAATTTGTCCTGAGTGCGATGATACACCATATGTGGGGGGAACCACTGTTTGGGCACATGGGAGGGCTCAGAAGGGAAGGAGTGCCATTTGAATGCAGACTTAGATGGAATGGTCTGCAGGTGTCACATTGCGTTTGCAGAGCCCCTAATGTACCTAAACAGTAGAAACCCCCCACAAGTGACACCATTTTGGAAAGTAGACCCCCTTAGGAACTTATCTAGATGTGTGCTGAGCGCTTTGACCCACCAAGGGCTTCACAGAAGTTTATAATGGAGAGCCGTAAAAATAAAACAAAAATTTTTTCCCACAAAAATTATTTTTTAGCCCCCAGTTTTGTATTTTCCCGAGGGTAACAGGAGAAATTCGACCCCACAATTTGTTGTCCAATTTGTCCTGAGTGCGCTGATACCCCATATGTGGGGGGGAACCACTATTTGGGCGCATGGGAGGGCTCGGAAGGGAAGGAGCTCCATTTGGAATGAGGAATTAGATGGAATGGTCTGCAGGTGTCACATTGCATTTGCAGAGCCCCTAATGTACCTAAACAGTAGAAACCTCCCACAAGTGACACCATTTTGGAAACTAGACCCCCTAAGGAACTCATCTAGATGTGTTGTGATAGCTTTGAACCCCCAAGTGTTTCACTACAGTTTGTAACGCAGAGCCGTGAAAATTAAAAAAAAAAATCTTTCCCCCCAAAATTATTTTTTAGCCCCCAGTTTTGTATTTTCCCGAGGGTAAGAGGAGAAATTCGACCCCAAAAGTTGTTGTCCAATTTGTCCTGAGTACGCTGATACCCCGTATGTTGGGGGAAACCAACGTTTGAGCGCATGGCAGAGCTCGGAAGGGAAGGAGCGCCATTTGGAATGCAGACTTAGATGGAATGGTCTGCAGACGTCACATTGCATTTGCAGAACCCCTAATGTACCTAAACAGTAGAAACCCCCCACAAGTGACCCCATATTGGAAACTAGACCCCCCAGGGAACTAATCTAGATGTGTTGTGAGAACTTTGAACCCCCAAGTGTTTCACTACAGTTTATAACGCAGAGCCGTGAAAATAAAAAATCTTTTTTTTTCCCACAAAAAATATGTTTTAGCCCCGAGTTTTGTATTTTCCCAAGGGTAGCAGGAGAAATTGGACCCCAAAAGTTGTTGTCCTATTTGTCCTGAGTACGCTGATACCCCATATGTTGGGGTAAACCCCTGTTTGGGCACACGGGAGAGCTCGGAAGGGAAGAAGCACTGTTTTACTTTTTCAACGCAGAATTGGCTGGAATTGAGATCGGACGCCATGTCGCGTTTGGAGAGCCCCTGATGTGCCTAAACAGTGGAAACCCCCCAATTATAACTGAAACCCTAATCCAAACACATCCCTAACCCTAATCCCAACAGTAACCCTAACCACACCTCTAACCCTGACACACCCCTAACCCTAATCCCAACCCTATTCCCAACCGTAAATGTAATCTAAACCCTAACTGTAACTTTAGCCCCAACCCAAACTGTAGCCCTAGCCCTAACCCTAGCCCTAACCCTAATCCTAACCCTAGCCCTTACCCTAGCCCTAACCCTAGCCCTAGCCCTAACCCTAGCCCTAACCCTAACCCTAACCCTAACCCTAGCCCTAACCCTAGCCCTAACCCTAGCCCTAACCCTAGCCCTAACCCTAACCCTAGCCCTAACCCTAGCCCTAACCCTAGCCCTAACTCTAACCCTACCCCTAATGGGAAAATGGAAATAAATACATTTTTTTAATTTTTCCCTAACTAAGGGGGTGATGAAGGGGGGTTTCATTTACTTTTATAGCGGGTTTTTTAGCGGATTTTTATGATTGGCAGCCGTCACACACTGAAAGACGCTTTTTATTGCAAAAAATATTTTTTGCGTTACCACATTTTGAGAGCTATAATTTTTCTATATTTTGGTCCACAGAGTCATGTGAGGTCTTGTTTTTTGCGGGACGAGTTGATGTTTTTATTGGTATCATTTTCGGGCACGTGACATTTTTTGATCGCTTTTTATTCCGATTTTTGTGAGGCAGAATGACCAAAAACCAGCTATTCATGAATTTCTTTTGGGGGAAGGCGTTTATACCGTTCCGCGTTTGGTAAAATTGATGAAGCAGTTTTATTCTTCGGGTCAGTACGATTACAGCGACCCCTCATTTATATCATTTTTTTGTTTTGGCGCTTTTATACAATAAAAACTATTTTATAGAAAAAATAATTATTTTTGCATCGCTTTATTCTCAGGACTATAACTTTTTTATTTTTTTGCTGATGATGCTGTATGGCAGCTCATTTTTTGCGGGACAAGATGACGTTTTCAGCGGTACCATGGTTAGTTATATCTGTCTTTTTGATCGCGTGTTATTCCACGTTTTGTTCGGCGGTATGATAATAAAGCGTTGTTTTTTGCCTCGTTTTTTTTTTTTTTTCTTACGGTGTTTACTGAAGGGGTTAACTAATGGGCCAGTTTTATAGGTCGGGCCATTACGGACGCGGCGATACTAAATATGTGTACTTTTATTGTTTTCTTTTTTTTATTTAGATAAAGAAATGTATTTATGGGAATAATATTTTTATTTTTTTTTTCATTATTTTGGAATATTTTTTTTTATTTTTTTTTACACATTTGAAATTTTTTTTTTTTACTTTTTTACTTTGTCCCAGGGGGGGACATCACAGATCAGTGATCTGACAGTTTGCACAGCACTCTGTCAGATCATTGATCTGACATGCAGTGCTGCAGCCTTCACAGTGCCTGCTCTGAGCAGGCTCTGTGAAGCCACCTCCCTCCCTGCAGGACCCGGATCCGCGGCCATCTTGGATCCGGGGCTGGAGGGAGCAGGGAGGGAGGTGAGACCCTCGCAGCAACGCGATCACATCGCGTTGCTGCGGAGGGCTCAGGGAAGCCCGCAGGGAGCCCCCTCCCTGCGCGGTGCTTCCCTGTACCGCCGGCACATCGCGATCATCTTTGATCGCGGTGTGCCGGGGGTTAATGTGCCGGGGGCGGTCCGTGACCGCTCCTGGCACATAGTGCCGGATGTCAGCTGCGATAAACAGCTGACACCCGGCCGCGATCGGCGGCGCTCCCCCCGTGAGCGCTGCCGATCGCATATGACGTACTATTGCGTCCTTGGGAAGTAAAGCCCACCCCACATGGACGCAATAGTACGTCTAATGGCAGAAAGGGGTTAATATAGGGTTTTCATTGTTTTTTGGGATTTCACCTAGCATTTCATTTTCCACCGTGAATAACGTGGAGAAGAAGGTGTTTAATATGTTAGCTTTTTCCTCGTCATCTACAACCATTCTTTCCTCACTATTTTTTAAGGGGCCTACATTTTCAGTTTTTATTCTTTTACTATTGATATAGTTGAAGAACATTTTGGGATTAGTTTTACTCTCCTTAGCAATGTGCTTCTCTGTTTCCTTTTTGGCAGCTTTAATTAGTTTTTTAGATAACGTATTTTTCTCCCTATAGTTTTTTAGAGCTTCAATGGTGCCATCCTGCTTTAGTAGTGCAAATGCTTTCTTTTTACTGTTAATTGCCTGTCTTACTTCTTTGTTTAGCCACATTGGGTTTTTCCTATTTCTAGTCCATTTATTCCCACAAGGTATAAACCGCTTACACTGCCTATTTAGGATGTTCTTAAACATTTCCCATTTATTATCTGTATTATTATTTCTGAGGATATTGTCCCAGTCTACTAGATTAAGGGCATCTCTAAGCTGGTCAAACTTTGCCTTCCTAAAGTTCAGTGTTTTTGTGACTCCCTGACAAGTCCCCCTAGTGAAAGACAGGTGAAACTGTACAATATTGTGGTCGCTATTTCCTAGATGCCCGACCACCTGCAGATTTGTTATTCCGTCAGGTCTATTAGATAGTATTAGGTCTAAAAGTGCTGCTCCTCTGGTTGGATTCTGCACCAATTGTGAAAGATAATTTTTCTTAGTTATTAGCAGAAACCTGTTGCCTTTATAGGTTTCCCAGTTAATATCCGGGTAGTTAAAGTCCCCCATAACCAGGACCTCATTATGGGTTGCAGCTTCATCTATCTGCTTTAGAAGTAGACTTTCCATGATTTCTGTTATATTTGGGGGTTTGTAACAGACCCCAATGAGAATTTTGTTACCATTTTTCCCTCCATGAATTTCGACCCATATGGACTCGACATCCTCATTCCCTTCGCTAATACCCTCCCTTAAAGTGGACTTTACCATTTCATCAAGATAAAACTTTACACACAAAGAACAACCTTGTACGCCCCCAGAGTCCTCCTGGGTGGAGAAAGAAAAATTTGGTGAAGAAGAAACGGAGGGTTGTTGTCATGGGGGATTCCCTGCTGCGAGGAACATAGGCCGCTATCTGCAGACCGGATATAACCTCAAGAGAAATGTGCTGTCTTCCACATGCAAAAATTAAAGATGTGTCTGACAGGATATCAGGACTTTTCAGACCTACAGACGACGACCCATTCCTGCTAATACATGTGGGGACAAATGACACTGCAAGAAGCGACCTGGAAATCATCTGCAGTGACTTTGAAAACTTAGGTAAGAAAGTGAAAGAACTGGGAGCACAGGTGGCCTTCTCTTCTATCCTCCCAGTGGATGGCCATGGAACAAGGAGGTGGAATAAAATTCTGTAGGTGAGCAACTGGCTATGTCGATGGTGCCATCAGCAAGGATTTGGATTTCTGGATCATGGAATGAATTACCTATAAAATTGACTGCTTGCTAGAGATGGGGTGCACCTTACGAAGACTGTAAAACATGTATTTGGAAGTCGCCTTGCTACACTCATCAGGAGAGCTTTAAATTAGAACAATGTGGGAAGGGAAGCAAAAGGCCAGAAAAAGCCATACACATGACAATACTATTGAGAATTCTGCTATTAGAAGTGAAAGGGATGAACAAAGACAAAAAAATCTAAATAATAAAAATATTGGAGAAAGTGAATCCAATCACAAACTAAAATGTTTCTATACGAATGCAGAAAGCATAGGCAACAAACAAGGAGAATTGGAACTACTAACACAGGAGAAGAAATATGATATCATTGGAATCACTGAAACTTGATGGGACGATACAAATGATTGGAATACAAGGCTAGAAGGAAACAACTTATTTGCAAGAAACAGACTTGATAAACGAGGAGGAGGAGGTGTCGCATTGTATGTTAGAAAAGCGTATATCTGCACAGAGATTGAAGCTTCAGAGATGGGGAGTTCTGTGGAAACTGTTTGGGTAAGAATACAAGGAGAGAACAATGGAAAGGACACCATTGTAGGCATTTACTACAGGCCGCCTGTGCAAGCTGAAGATATGAATGAACTCTTTATGCGTCAAATGGCCAAGTTCTCCAAAAAATATGACATAGTGGTCATGGGAGATTTCAACTATCCAGACATTTGTTGGGAATCTCACTCAGGCAAAACTAACAGGTCAAGCAAATCCTTATCCTCTCTTGCTGACAACTTTATCTTCCAAAAAGTAGGGGAGAAAACAAGGGAATCTGCTAACTTGGATCTAATCAGGGAGGAAATGGTTGAGGAGGTAAGAGTGGCTGGGACCCTAGGAGGTAGCGATCATGCTATTTTAGAATTTTGGATAGCTAGAGAAGGAAGACTTGTGAAGACTCGGAGTTCAAGGTTAGATTTCAGAAAGGCAGATTTTAAGGGACTCAGAAAGAGAATTGGAGGGATCCAATGGCTGGATATCCTCAAGGACAAAAATTTCCAGGAAGGTTTGGAATTCTTGAAAAATTAGATTCTCAAACCACAATCATTAACAATTCCAAAAAGAGGTAAGAATACAAAGCATTTAAGGAAACCAGGATGGATGAACACAGAACTTTAACACATGTTAAAAAGGAAGAAAGAAATGTTTATCAAATGAAAAGAGGGAGGCATATCTAAAGAAGAATATAATGCTGTCTGCAGAACCTGCAGGGCACGAATCAGATTAACTAAAGCTGACAATAAATTAAGGCTTGCAAGAGATGTCAAAAGCAATAAAAAAGGATTTTGGGGATATGTCAAAAGTAAAAGAAAAGTCAAAGATGCTATAGGATTTATACAGCATGAAAATGATGAAATGGTAAGAAAGGATGTTGAGAAGGCCGAACTTTTAAATTCCTATTTTGTATCTGTTTTCTCTCTGAAATGAAATGTAACATCAACGGATCTTCACAGTCCTATTAAAGGAATAGAAGAATCCAGGATATCTATAAACAGAAAGATAGTGACGAAACACTTTGCTAACATAAATGAATTCAAGTCTCCAAGTCCAGATGAATTACACCCCAGAGTATTGAAGGAGATAGCTGAAGAAATTTTTTAACCACTCTCTATAATCTTTGAACATTCTTGGAGAACAGGAGAAGTCCCAGAAGACTGGAGAAAACTAAATGATGTTCCTATCTTCAAAAAGGGGAAGAAGGTGGACCCAGGGAACTATAGGCTGGTGAACCTTACTTCCATAACAGGAAAGATCTTTGAACAAATTATTAAACAACATGTATGTAAGTACCTGGATAAGAATGAAGTGATTAAACAGAGTCAGCATGTGTTTGTAACTAATAAGTCATGTCAGACTAACTTAATTTCCTTCTATGACAGAATCACTGACTGGGTGGATCAGGGAAATGCTGTAGATATAGTATATCTTGAGTTCAGCAAAGCATTTGACAAAGTATCTCACACAATCCTTATTGAACAAATGACTAAATATGGAATGGACAAGGCAACTGTTAGGTGGATTCAAAACTGGCAAGGTGATCGAACCCAAAGAGTGGTTGTAAATGGCTGCACATCCAGTAGGAAGAATGTCTCAAGTGGAGTATGACAGGGTTCTGTCCTGGGCCCTGCTTTGTTCAACATCTTTATCAATAATTTAGATGAAGGAATTGAGGGTACACTGATTATATTTGCTGATGACATAAAGCTAAGAGGGATAGCTAATATTAGAGAAGAGAGAGAGAGGATTCAAAAAGATATAAATAAACTAGAGCAGTGGGCAGCAACTAACAGAATGGTTTTTAACAAGGAAAAATGCAAAGTAATACAGCACATCTTGGCAATAAAAAGGAAAAAGCATATACAGAATGGGAGGAATAGGGCTAAGCAACAGCACATGTGAAAAAGACTTACGTGTACTAATAGATCATAAACTGAACATGAGTCAACAGTGTGATGCCGCAGCAAAAAAGGCAAATGCATTTCTGGGATTCTGGGACAACATTGTGTTGTTTTATACACTGGGCCTGAGTTTTGGTTCAGTCTCCCCCCCAAAAAGTGAGATTCAAATTCTCACAAAGTGGATATACTGCAGTCCTCTTAGTTTGTCATATGTCAGCCAGCCACTTTCTGCCACTTAGATTGCATTGTTATATACACTGGGCCTGACTTTTGGTTCAGTCTCCCCCCAAAAAAGTGAGATTCAAATTCTCACAAAGTGGATATACTGCAGTCCTGTTAGTTTGTCGTATGTCAGCCAGCCACTTTCTGCCACTTAGATTGCGTTGTTATATACAATGGGCTTGAGTTTTGGTTCAGTCTCCCAAAAAAAAGTGAGATTCAAATTATCACAAAGTGGATATACTGCAGTCCTGTTAGTTTGTCGTATATTAGCCAGCCACTTTCTGCCACTTACATTGTGTTGTTTTATACACTGGGCCTAAGTTTTGGTTCAGTCTCCCCCCCAAAAAGGGAGATTTAAATTCTCAACATGTTTATATACACCTTCTAACTTGTTTATAACGGTTGTTATTTTGGTTAGATTTTCCAAAAAATGAGGAATTCTGGTGGAAGAACCTGTGGGCGGTGGTTGCCAGCTGGTACTGATGGTGGTGGTGGTGCATCTGGTGGTAGTGGCAAAAGCACAATAGCACCTAAGGCTGGAGGTCAAATTATTTTGTCCCACCTTCCCCTGCTGGCACGTAGCTTGCCTGAAAAATGTCTTGCTTTTGGCCTCCTCTTACTGACTTCTCCAATTCCTCCATTTGCAGCTGCTGAATGTCCACCATAGGCCATTTTTATACCTCCCTAAATGGGCTGACTCCACCCACAGGGCCGTGGTTACCACCTGGCGCAAGCACCCGTGCGAGTGCCATTTGCCTGGACAAGTGGGTGGGCCCACTCTTGGGCGACGGCACTGGCACAGGGTCCCTCATTGTACAATGAAGTGTCTCTGATGGTGGTGGTGCACAACCAATGTCAGACAAACCGTCGTAATATGAGGGGCCCTGTGCCAGTACCGCCGCCCACGAGAGAGTTTTCCCCCCCAGCTCGAACAGTGCTCTACCACTTGCAATACTTACCTCTCCCTGCTTCACCACTGTGTAGTCTCTGCTGTTAAATCCTTCAATGGCACTGCCAATACCAATTTGTTGAAATAATATATGATAGTTAAAATATACAGGGGCCCTGGCCTCCATTTAGACTAGTCTTTGCCCCTACTACCACTGTCTGCTACTCAGCAGAGGAGCCCACCCCTGTACCTAGCTATGCCACCTGTTTAGTCCTGTTACTCATTTTGAACTGCATTTAGCCTACTTTATTATTTGGGCCTACTAACTGTGTCTGCCACTCATTATAGTTGTCCTCCACTGAACAAAGCAATGCCACCTGTTTAGTCCTGTTACCAATTTTGAACTGCATTTAGCCTACTTTATTATTTGGGCTATATCTGTGTTTCCTCCTCATCCTGCCCATTGCCCAGCCACTGCTAGATGAGTCTGCTGGTTCATTGACCCAGACCACTACATTCCCCTTGCACGCTATACAGCCAAAATCTGACCCTGCTGAAAGTCAGGTTCCCCTTCCCGCATACTATACCACCTTACACGGGGGCAAAGAGGAAGGTGCAGATGAAAGTGCAGGTTCCTTCATCAGGTGGGGGGCATACTCATTGGCGACGTCACTGGCACAGGGCCCCTCAGAGTACGCAAAAGTGTCTCTGCCAGTGGGAGGCGCCACCCGCCGTTAAACACACCGCCGTACTATGAGGAGCCTTGATCCAGTGCCAACGAGTGGGCCCCCCCTGCTTGATCTGGATCACAGCACTTGCAAAGTTGAAATACTTACCTCTCCCTGCTCCACCGCCATGATGTATTCCGCGTTTCCTGGGCCCACGAAAATCTTGAGCCAGCCCTACCCCCCCCACAACTTTAGCCAAATGACCCCCAGTGTTCAATGCCTAACTATTATTATAAAGTAAATTAAGATTGACAAGCTTAAGTAATAAGAATTGATGTTTTTGGCATTAAAATGGGCACTGTAGGTGTTTCCCTGTCCTCCACTCACTGCCGACTTTGATTCCCCATTGACTTGCATTGGGTTTCGTGTTTCAGTCAGCCCCCGACTTTTTGCAATAATCGGCCGATTTCACCCGACCCGACTTTTGACAAAGTCGGGTTTCGCGAAACCCGACTCGATCTGAAAGAGTAAAAGTCGCTCAACTCTAGTGCCAAGTACTGCTGGAGAATGAAACTTCAATCTCCAAAAAGCTTGTCGGCAGAGGGAAGCATGAAGAGCTCTAAAATTTCCTGGTAGAGGGCTACGCTGACTTTGGTCTTGATAAAGGAGCTTCCCGCAATTCCCAATCTTGCCATGGCTTGAGCAAGTTCACATGATACACTTGGTCCTTTGATTGGGCTGGTGTACTTTGTAATTCACCTCACCCCGTTTTTCCACCACCTCATCTGAGCCTTGCCACTTGGCTAAAAACTTTCTCTCCATCGTGGGGAAAAGCACTAGCAGCCCGGGGACTGGAACAGCCTAAGCCTTGTTGATAGGTTATATACTTTAAATGTGCTTCCTGTGCATGGAGAAGATGCTTCTTCATGATAGGCATTATTTTCATCATTCTCTCCTGCAACTGGGCGACATGCTCTAGGGCGCTTGGATGTGCTGTGACCTAGGCTTCCCAGGTTTCCTTGGCAATGTCCAGGAGCCCTCGCAGATGTCGACCGCACAGGAGATTGAACAGTGAGAAGCCAGTGGAGGCTTGATTTATCTTCTCTGATGGAAAAGAGCAGAAAATGAAGCAGATAGTCCCAATCTCGACCATCCTTCTCAATAACCTTCTTGAGCCTGGCCTTTAATTTCTTATTGAAGCGCTCTACCACTCCATCGGTCAGCAGGTGGTAAACTGAGGTTCACAGCTGGGCAATATGGATGACTCTACACAGCACCCCATCACTTTGCTCATGAAGGGGGTTCCCTGGTCCGTCAAAATCTCCTTTGGCAGGTCCATCCTAGCAAATATGGAAAAGCTCCCAGGTGATACTCTTGAGTTTTTTAATGGCACCGCATCAGGTACAAGGTATCATAGTCTATGACCACTAGGATGTACTGATGCTCCCATGCAGACTTAACTAGGGGACCTGCTAAGTCCATGGCAATCCTCTCAAAAGGGACCTCTATCACAGGTAACAGGACTAAGGGACTTCGGAACTGAGAAGAGGGAGCGGTTATCTGGCAGGTGGGGCAGTACCTACAATTACTTAGGATCTCCTGGTAACAACCAGGCCAATAGAACCTCTGCATTACTCTCTCCTGAGTTTTGTCTACCCCCACATGTCCGCCCAAAACATACGAATGGGCCATGTCTAAAACCCTTCACCGATAGGGTTCTGGAATCAACAGCTGCCCCACTACCTCACCTCACCTCAGTTTGGTCACCTCATACAATAAATTGCCTTTGACCGCAAAGTGTGAGAACCTGCTGTCAGCCCTCGGCTCTTGAGCAGCCCCATTGCATACAGTAACATTATCAAAGGCCTGCTTTAAAGTAAGGTTCCTAACTTGAGCAGTCCCAAAGTTCTCTTCAGGCATTTCTAACTCTGGGAAGTTAGGCTCCTCTTTCACAATCTCGTTCCCCTCTCCAGTCATGACACACAGAGGAAACTCCTCCATCTTTGATTTTGATGGAGTCTCTTCACGGTCTGGTTTCTGCCGAGACACACTGCACTGCCCCCTTTTACCACAAATTTCAAAATAAGCAAAAATCTCGCCCCAATATGACAGGATGTATTAAGTCTTTTACCACCCAAACCTCATGAGACTTAGTAACACAGTATGTTCCCATGGTTACTCTGGCCACAGGGTAGTCCTTGGAGTCTCTGTGTATGCAGCGGATGCTCACAAACTTATCAGAGATCAGCTGGTGTGGCAGTGTAGCACTGATTAGGGTCACTAGACTTCCAGAGTCCAAGAGTCCAAGAACCAGTACCCCATTGACGGACATGCAGCACCTCGCCAGGTTGACAGTCCAGAGGACTTATTATTATTATTTATTATTATAGCGCCATTTATTCCATGGCACTTTACATGTGAGGAGGGGCATACATAATAAAAACAGGTACAATAATCTTGAAAAATACAAGTCACAACTGTTACAGGAGGAGAGAGGGCCCTGCCCGCGAAGGTTCACAGTCTACAAGGGATGGGTGAGAATACAGTAGGTAAGGATAAAGCTGAAAAAGGGGAAATCCAGCTCACCATAGTAGTAATCCCAGAAAGCTCGGAGCACGGAGACGCTGTGTCAAGCGTGAGGAGACCAGAAATAAAGAAAAAATTCCAGCTCGACGAGGCGTGAAAAGTAAAACTTGGTACTTTATTCACTTCATATAAGAAGCAGAGGATGAGACATCAGCACAATACAATAAAAACACTATCTACGCGTTTCAGGTGACAAAGCACCCTTAATCATGATATCATGATTAAGGGTGCTTTGTCACCTGAAACGCGTAGATAGTGTTTTTATTGTATTGTGCTGATGTCTCATCCTCTGCTTCTTATATGAAGTGAATAAAGTACCAAGTTTTACTTTTCACGCCTCGTCGAGCTGGAATTTTTTCTTTATTTCAAGGATAAAGCTGGTCGTGCAGTGGTTTGGTTGATCACTGATTACTGCAGCTTGTAGGCGTGCTGGAAGAGGTAGGTCTTCAGGTTCTTTTTGAAGGTTTCGATGGTAGGTGAGAGTCTGATATGTTGTGGTAGAGAGTTCCAGAGTAGGGGTGATGCGCGAGAGAAATCTTGTATGCGATTGTGGGAAGAGGAGATAAGAGGGGAGTAGAGAAGGAGATCTTGTGAGGATCGGAGGTTGCATGTAGGAAAGTACCGGGAGACGAGGTCACAGATGTATGGAGGAGACAGGTTGGGCTGTCACGTGTCCAGGATTGTGACATCACTAACAGACCACATCCTTAATAAAAGCTTTGGGGGACCCCTCAGTGGGATTGGGACAGCCCCATTTGTGGGTCTAGACATCCTCTGTGGTGAGCCCGCCCCACTTTGGGTATCCCAGTACGGGGAAGTGATGATATCTGGTTTCCCGAAGGATTTCTTAAGAACTTCGTATCTCTCCACCAGGCTAACCAGGTTGTCTGCATTTCATGGGTCACCCTGGGCAACTCAGGTCTGTATTGGCCTGGGAAGGGAGTGTATGAACCTGTCCATCAACACATGCTCGACCATCTGGGCAGGAGTGAAAGTCTCTGGCTGCAACTATTTTTGGACTAGGTGAAACAAATCAAACATCTGCGAGCGAAGGGATTTGTTACCAACATATGCCCAGCGGTGGACTCGCTGAGCTCTAACATACATATTCACTCCCAAGCGTGCCAAGATTCCGGTCTTTAATTTGGCGTATTCTTTGGCATCCTGTAGTGCTAAGTCATAATATGCCTTTTGGGTATTGCCTGTCAAATATCGCGCAGCACCTCAGCCCACTGCTCTGGTGGAAGTTTCTCCCATTCATTTACCCACTCAAAAACTGTCAGAAAAGCTTCCACATCATCCCCCGAGGTAATATTTTGCATGGCTCATCTTACTGATTTCTGGACGTACAAGTCATCACCGGAGTTGGGGAGGAGACTGCCGGCCTCCCACAAACCGCCTCTGCGAGGAGTTCCATCTGCCGTGTTAGCGCCTTCTGTTGCTGTCGCTGCTGCTGCTGTTGGAGCCAGTGGCATATCTGGGGGGCAGCCGGGGCATGTGCCCCGGGCGCAGCTGGCAGGGGGTGCAGTCGGGCCGCCCAATGCGCCGATCCGCAGTGTCTCCCCCAGCAGCTGCATTCTGCCACCCCCTGGACTGGGAGTCAGCTGTTCTCTGTGCCGACTGTCAAGCTGACAGCCGGCACAGAGAAGCTGCAGCGCGCCGACTCCCAGTATTCAATTGTACTCATATCTTACAGACACGAGTACAATCAAAGATCTGACTGCATTGACTAGAATGGAGGTGATTTCGGGAGGTAATGATGTCACCGGAAAGGGCGGGGCCTCCTTCAGTCCAGTGAAGACACCATAGCAGGAAGCTGCTGAGGCTGCTGGAGAAAATAAGTGGAAAATGAGGGGTTTCACCTGCACCATGGAGCCGTGTGAGGAGAGGACAGAGGGTCTGCAGCATGGAGCCGTGTGAGGAGATTACCGAGGTGTGTGGGGAATGGGGGGCTGATGATGAGGGTCTGTGTAGTGGATGATGAGAGGCTGTGTGGGGAATGGAGGGATAATGATGAGGGGCTGTGTAGTGGATGATGAGAGGCTGTGTGGGGAATGGGGGGATAATGTTGAGGGGCTGCGTAGTGGATGATAAGAGGCTGTGTGGGGAATGGGGGATGATGAGGGGCTGTGTGGGGAATAGGGGGATGATGATGGGCTGTGTGGGGAGAAGGGGGGGATGATGAGGGGCTGTGTGGGAGAAGGGGTGATGATGAGGGGCTTTTCGGGAGAAGGGGGGTGATGAGGGGATGTATGGGGGTGATGGGGGCCTGTGTGGGGAATGGGGGGATGAGAGGCTGTGTGGGTGATGATGAGGGCCTGTGTGGGGAATGGGGGGGGATAATGAGGGGCTCTTTGGAGAAGCGGGGTGATGAGGGCCTTTGTGGGGAATGGGGGATGATGAGGGTCTGTATGGGGGATGATGAGGGCCTGTGGGGAATGGGGGGCTGTATGGAGAATGGGGGGATGATAGGGGCCTGTGTGGGGAATGGGGGAGTGATGAGGGGCTGTGTGGGGTATGGGGGGATGATGAGTGGCTGTGTGGGGGTGATGAGGGGCTCAGGGGGGATGGGGTTGATGAGGGGCTGTGGGGGGATGAGGAGATGAGGGTGATGAGGGGCTGTGTGGGGAATGGGGGGATTTATTGTGTGGGGAGAATTGGAGTGGGGATGGGGATTTAATGAAGATTGAGAGCATTCGGGAGAGGAGCTCGTGGGTACATGGCAAAGTGTGCAAATCGCATATGTCCTGGGGGGGGCGCCAAAATGAACTCTTGCCCCGGGTGTCAGAAACCCTAGATACACCTCTGATTGGAGCTGCTTTTCCAACAGTTTATTTGTTTCCTGTTATGCCATTTGCTGCTGTTGACTGGCCAGCTGTTGCTGCTGTTGGACCTGGACCAGATGCTTGACAAGCTCCTCTATGCTGCCGGAAATCTCGTTCTGGATGGTGGATTTTACCAAGGGCATGCAATTTGTCCACAGCCGCTATGCGTGTTCCTGGATTGCTGTCCTCATTCAAAACACCACATGTGAGGGGAACACTTCTTAGGTAAGTCACCTGCTGGTTTATTATGGGATAACAAACCATAGCAGGGTTTAGCAAAATAATCATGGCCTTTCTAGTATAACAGCAAAACAAAAGATAAATCCCAGCAAGTCCTTATATCTGAGTGGTCCCCAGCTCAGACCACCATAAGTCTTCAGCTCTGGAGACTCTCCTCTCCAAACACAACACAGAGAAAAAAATAATGGCTGCTCATTTAACTCCCCTGCCACTCCCTTGAGGTGGAGATATGGTGAATAGGGTCCTATCCATCTCTCACCTACTCACCGAAAACCCAGTCCATGATAATGGCTGATTAACCCCTTCAGCATCTAACAGGCTGGAGAGAAACTTATGGGTTTATCTCAGTATGTGAGATATCTTATATTAAAAACTGCTCAAGTTATGTTCTGTATGTTCTAGAACGTTCAAACAATAGTGTCACCTTATATTAAAATGAAACATTACATTTTGGTGCCTTATATGGATATTATAATGATCAAGCATTTTTGTACTATGGTTGTGTTAAGAAAGAAAAATTAAAAATCTTTTGGCCAAAGTGGTCTACAACTTTTTCTTTAAGGTGGAAGCCTTGACTACCATCTTGACTTTCTTTCGGTATACACATGGTCGAGAATTTGAACAACTAACAACAACTTAATACCTGCTCTATCTGCCATGATCTCTCTGAATTGCCCTGATGTAACCAGTTGCTTTGACCATAGGAAAAATGACTCAACCCTGTACAAACTTAACCCTACAAAGACGCATTCCATGCAAAAGGAGGTCCTGCAGTCTCGTTCTTCTTTACTACGAGTTCATGTTGAGATATTACAAACTTGCCCTTCTCTATGCAAAACAGACCTTATTCACTTTTTAAACCTCTATTTCTCTCCCTCGAACAATCCCAAATCTGTTCATGGTCTAAGAGTACAGACACCTGCCACTACATTCTGTAAGCACAACCATGTCTGCTATTCCATCATGAGATTCTATCACATTCTCCAAACAGTCGTTAGGCATCCCACAGTTCATACATTTTCTCTCTTGCATTTTCTCTATGTTTGAAGTGTAACACAGGATGAAGTCTCACTCCTCTGCCCTCTAACCACCTGTCCTCTTGATCTCTTTTCCGTATATATAATTTGCAGTATTATCAGCTGTCATTCCGTATTGACTACAGATTTCCATCTTCCCTTATCTCTTGATATGTTTCCTTTTCCTTTCAGCATGTAGGTGCCATCAACTATAGAAATGACCAATTTGTACTCATTTTACCCCGCTATCACCCTATTACTAACCTTCCAGCTTATGAGTTGTCTGTATTCAGTCGTAATGGACATACTCCAATTGTGTCTTGTGTTTATTCTGCTGACTCTTCACCACCTCTTTCTTTTGGGGTTTCCTTAGTTCAATGACAGCTTCCTTTCCGGTTAATTTTAAAAATAGTTGGGCACACCATTGGCAGATCTATACCCATTCCTCTGTGAAGAATCTCCTATAGTCTTCCACCAGTGTCTCTGCGCTGATGTTTCTAAATGTATCGGTAATGCTTCCATCATTTCTAGACACCAGACCAAAATCTCACTTATATTTGAGAAAAGAAGAGCATCATAGGCTGGACTATATGGAACCAGGCTAACAACAGGTGCAAGCTTAAGACCCATTTACATGAGTTAATCATTTGGAACGAGGGATAGAACATTCATGTGCCGATTATCGACTTGCCTGTACATGAAAGCTTGTGTAGTCAATCAGCGATGATTTAACGGTCACGGTCAGCAAGTGTCAATGGGTCACTCATTTGGATGAATTGTACAATAAGGCACAACACTAAGGCTGCCGTCACACTAGCAGTATTTGGTCAGTATTTTACATCAGTATTTGTAAGCCAAAACCAGGAGTGGGTGATAAATGCAGAAGTGATGATGTGTTTCTATTATACTTTTCCTCTATTTGTTCCACTCCTGGTTTTGGCTTACAAATACTGATGGAAAATACTGACCAAATACTGCTAGTGTGACGGCAGCCTAATAGTCCTTGGTATTCATATGTTGTCCAAGTTCATAGGGTATACCCCCATTACTTTTTGTATGATATGCATCAGTGGTACTTGTTCTTACAACACTAATAGTAGCAGTGGTCAGATATCATTCCTGAGGTCTGCTGCCATGGATCCTATCCGGTACGCCTAAATTGGTCAAAATATCAACTACGTATGAAGCAATGAAGTGATGCATTTTGTTTTCACAACTGAACTCAAACAGGTACAAAAAAGTAATTTTTTAATGTTTCAGCAAAAGAGGCTTTTTGTGTTATAAAAATACAACAGTCTAGACACAGAACAAGTTACGTCACAAAGACCCGCGCACGCTCCAGGGATGTCGCTGAGGCCAAAGTAACAGACTTGTGCAGAAAGTCTATGCCATCAAGGTGTCGGTCATCACCTGACAAGGCCCGGAGTCAACTCGGGAGGACTCCGAGTTCCACCTGCGCTAATTGGGACTAGGATTCGTGCCCTATGCCAGTAAAACTCAAGAAATCAGACGTTGCCCATCAAGAGTGAAGGCCTAGTCCACTCGATTGCAATCCTAAGAGACTTCCTTTGACGGTCAAGCTGAGAAGATCCGTGGGGAGACTACAGCACACCTGCAACTGCGGAGAGACAGTGCATGTGAGCTGGGCTGTCACTTCCAGCTATCCTCCACGGTACCGGGGTCTGCTAGGTTCTGGGTTACAGACAGGGAGGGGGCCTGTTGGTACATGGGAGTCTCAATGGGCTCTGATAGACTAGGTAAGAGACAGACTTGTTGCCTAGCGGGAAATCCGGTGACCCCAGCTAGAGCCAGATTTGCAGACAGAGAACGTACGTGGTGGCTCCCATGATTGGGCGCACCACCTTTGTGCAAAGAACATTAGCATTAGGTATAGAAAAAAAGTATTTATTTCTTTTTTTTCAAAGTTTATTGTTATCTTTGCTTGAATGTGGATCTGCCTAGTTACTAACACTAATTGTTTAGGGTTACTATAACCCCTTTACCCCCCAAGGGTGGTTTACATGCTAATGACCAGGCCAATTTTTACAATTCTGACCACTATCCCTTTATGAGGTTATAGCTCTGGAATGCTTCAATGTATCGCGGTGATTCTGACACTGTTTTCTCGTGACTAGGGTTGAGCGACCTTGACCTTTTTAGAGTCGAGTCGTGTTTCGCGAAACCCGACTATCTTAGAAGTCAAGTCGAGTGGAATCGGCCGATTATGGCGAAAAGTCGGGTATCGCCCGAAACACGAAACCCAATGCAAGTCAATGGGGGAGCATAGTCGGCAGTGAGTGGAGGCCAGGAAAACACCTACACTGCCCATTTTAATGGCAAAAACATCCATTCTTGTTACAGAAGCTTGTCAATCGTAATTTAGCTTATAATAATTGGAAGGCATTTGAAATTGGGGGTCATTTGGCTAAAGTTGTGGGGGGTAGGGCTGGTTCAAGTAATTAGTGGGCCCAGTAAATCTGGACCACGTCACGGCAGTGGAGCAGGGAGAGGTAAGTATTTCAACTTTGCAAGTGCTGTGATCCTGAGCAAGCAGGGGGGGCCCACTCGTTGGCATTGGCACTGGCACAGGGCCCCTCAAAGTACAAGGGTGTGTTTGCACGGCAGGGGCGCCTCCCACCGGCAGCAACACTTTTGCGTACTATGAGAGGCCCTGTGCCAGTGACGTCGCCAACTAGTATTCCTCCCCCCACCTGATGAAGGAACCTGCACTTTCATCTGCACCTTCCTCTTTGTCCCCGTGTAAGGTGGTATGGTATGCGGGAAGAGGAACCTGACTTTCAGCAGGGTCACAATCTTGCTGTGTAGCGTGCACGGGGAATTTTGCGTTATGGGTCAATGTACCAGCAGACTCATCTATCACTGGCTGGGCAATGGGCAGGATGAGGAGGAAACACAGATATAGGCCCAAAGAATAAAGTGGGCTAAATGCAGTTCAAAATTGGTAACACAGGACTAACTAGGGGGCATTGCAGTGGAGGACAACTGGAATGAGAGGCTGACACAGAGAGTAGGCCCAAATCAGTAAGTAGTCGAAATGCAGTTCAAAATTGGCAACCGTAGTAAATAGGCGGCACAGCTTTGTTCAGTGGAGGAGAACAGCAAGGAGTGGCAGACACCGATAGTAGGTCCCAACCCAACTAGTAGGCCAAATGCAGTCTAACATTAACAACTACTTAACGAGAGCCTGAAAATGGAATTTCAGGACAGGAAACCAGGAGAACAGCAAGGAGTGGCAGACACCGATAGTAGGCCCCAAACCAACTAGTACGCCAAATGCAGTTGTTCCATTTAACCACAATTTAATGAGAGCCTGAAGATAGAAGTTCAGGAAAGGCAACTTGGAGAACACCTTGGAGTGGAACACACCATCTCTCTACACCCCATACCCAATTTGTAGGCCTAATGCAGTGTAGTTTTCAACAACTACTAAACGAGAGTCGGAAGATCGAAGCAATGTGGACGAAACCTGGGGAACACCTTGGAGTGTAACACACCGTCTCTCTACACCCCATACCCAATTTGTAGGCCTAATGCAGTGTAGTTTTCTACAACTACTAAACGAGAGTCGGAAGACCGAAGCAATGTGGACGAAACCTGGGGAACACCTTGGAGTGGAACACACCATCTCTCTACACCCCATTCCCAATTTGTAGGCCTAATGCAGTGTAGTTTCCAACAACTACTAAACGAGAGCCGGAAATCGAAGCTCAGGAAAGGCAACCTGGAGAACACCTTGGAGTGGAACACACCATCTCTCTATACCCCATACCCAATTTGTAGGCCTAATGCAGTGTAGTTTCCAACAACTACTAAACGAGAGCCGGAAGATAGAAGCTCAGGAAAGGCAACCTGGAGAACACCTTGGAGTGGAACACACCATCTCTCTACACCCCATACCCAATTTGTAGGCCTAATGCAGTGTAGTTTCCAACAACTACTAAACGAGAGCCAGAAGATCGAAGCAATGGAGAGGAAACCTGGGGAACCCCTTTGGAGTGTAACACAACGTCTCTCTACACCCCATACCCAATTTGTAGGCCTAATGCAGTGTAGTTTCCAACAACTACTAAACGAGAGCATTAAGATCGCAGCAATGGCGAGGAAACCTGGGGAACACCTTGGAGTGGAACACACCATCTCTCTACACCCCATACCCAATTTGTAGGCCTAATGCAGTGTAGTTTCCAACAACTACTAAACGAGAGCATTAAGATCGCAGCATTGGCGAGGAAACCTGGGGAACACCTTGGAGTGGAACACACCATCTCTCTACACCCCATACCCAATTTGTAGGCCTAATGCAGTGTAGTTTCCAACAACTACTAAACGAGAGCCGGAAGATCGAAGCTCAGGAAAGGCAACCTGGAGAACACCTTGGAGTGGAACACACCATCTCTCTACACCCCATACCCAATTTGTAGGCCTAATGCAGTGTAGTTTCCAACAACTACTAAACGAGAGCCAGAAGATCGAAGCAATGGAGAGGAAACCTGGGGAACACCTTGGAGTGTAACACAACGTCTCTCTACACCCCATACCCAATTTGTAGGCCTAATGCAGTGTAGTTTCCAACAAATACTAAACGAGAGCATTAAGATCGCAGCAATGGCGAGGAAACCTGGGGAACACCTTGGAGTGGAACACACCATCTCTCTACACCCCATACCCAATTTGTAGGCCTAATGCAGTGTAGTTTCCAACAACTACTAAACGAGAGCCGGAAGATCGAAGCTCAGGAAAGGCAACCTGGAGAACACCTTGGAGTGGAACACAGCATCTCTCTACACCCCATACCCAATTTGTAGGCCTAATGCAGTGTAGTTTCCAACAACTACTAAACGAGAGCATGAAGATCGAAGCAATGGAGAGGAAACCTGGGGAACACCTTGGAGTGGAACACACCATCTCTCTACACCCCATACCCAATTTGTAGGCCTAATGTAGTGTAGTTTCCAACAACTACTAAACGAGAGCATGAAGATTGAAGCAATGGAGAGGAAACCTGGGGAACACCTTGGAGTGGAACACACCATCTCTCTACACCCCATACCCAATTTGTAGGCCTAATGCAGCGTAGTTTCCAACAACTACTAAACGAGAGCATGAAGATCGAAGCAATGGAGAGGAAACCTGGGGAACACCTTGGAGTGGAACACACCATCTCTCTACACCCCATACCCAATTTGTAGGCCTAATGCAGTGTAGTTTTCAACAACTACTAAACGAGAGTCGGAAGATCGAAGCAATGTGGACGAAACCTGGGGAACACCTTGGAGTGTAACACACCGTCTCTCTACACCCCATACCCAATTTGTAGGCCTAATGCAGTGTAGTTTCCAACAACTACTAAACGAGAGCCGGAAGATCGAAGCTCAGGAAAGGCAACCTGGAGAACACCTTGGAGTGGAACACACCATCTCTCTACACCCCATACCCAATTTGTAGGCCTAATGCAGTGTAGTTTCCAACAACTACTACGAGAGCATGAAGATCGAAGCATTGGCGAGGAAACCTGGGGAACACCTTGGAGTGGAACACACCATCTCTCTACACCCCATACCCAATTTGTAGGCCTAATGCAGTGTAGTTTCCAACAACTACTAAACGACAGCCAGAAGATCGAAGCAATGGAGAGGAAACCTGGGGAACCCCTTTGGAGTGTAACACACCGTCTCTCTACACCCCATACCCAATTTGTAGGCCTAATGCAGTGTAGTTTCCAACAACTACTAAACGAGAGCATTAAGATCGCAGCAATGGCGAGGAAACCTGGGGAACACCTTGGAGTGGAACACACCATCTCTCTACACCCCATACCCAATTTGTAGGCCTAATGCAGTGTAGTTTCCAACAACTACTAAGCGAGAGCCAGAAGATCGAAGCAATGGAGAGGAAACCTGGGGAACACCTTGGAGTGTAACACACCGTCTCTCTACACCCCATACCCAATTTGTAGGCCTAATGCAGTGTAGTTTCCAACAACTACTAAACGAGAGCATTAAGATCGCAGCAATGGCGAGGAAACCTGGGGAACACCTTGGAGTGGAACACACCATCTCTCTACACCCCATACCCAATTTGTAGGCCTAATGCAGTGTAGTTTCCAACAACTACTAAACGAGAGCATTAAGATCGCAGCATTGGCGAGGAAACCTGGGGAACACCTTGGAGTGGAACACACCATCTCTCTACACCCCATACCCAATTTGTAGGCCTAATGCAGTGTAGTTTCCAACAACTACTAAACGAGAGCCGGAAGATCGAAGCTCAGGAAAGGCAACCTGGAGAACACCTTGGAGTGGAACACACCATCTCTCTACACCCCATACCCAATTTGTAGGCCTAATGCAGTGTAGTTTCCAACAACTACTAAACGAGAGCCAGAAGATCGAAGCAATGGAGAGGAAACCTGGGGAACACCTTGGAGTGTAACACAACGTCTCTCTACACCCCATACCCAATTTGTAGGCCTAATGCAGTGTAGTTTCCAACAAATACTAAACGAGAGCATTAAGATCGCAGCAATGGCGAGGAAACCTGGGGAACACCTTGGAGTGGAACACACCATCTCTCTACACCCCATACCCAATTTGTAGGCCTAATGCAGTGTAGTTTCCAACAACTACTAAACGAGAGCCGGAAGATCGAAGCTCAGGAAAGGCAACCTGGAGAACACCTTGGAGTGGAACACAGCATCTCTCTACACCCCATACCCAATTTGTAGGCCTAATGCAGTGTAGTTTCCAACAACTACTAAACGAGAGCATGAAGATCGAAGCAATGGAGAGGAAACCTGGGGAACACCTTGGAGTGGAACACACCATCTCTCTACACCCCATACCCAATTTGTAGGCCTAATGTAGTGTAGTTTCCAACAACTACTAAACGAGAGCATGAAGATTGAAGCAATGGAGAGGAAACCTGGGGAACACCTTGGAGTGGAACACACCATCTCTCTACACCCCATACCCAATTTGTAGGCCTAATGCAGCGTAGTTTCCAACAACTACTAAACGAGAGCATGAAGATCGAAGCAATGGAGAGGAAACCTGGGGAACACCTTGGAGTGGAACACACCATCTCTCTACACCCCATACCCAATTTGTAGGCCTAATGCAGTGTAGTTTTCAACAACTACTAAACGAGAGTCGGAAGATCGAAGCAATGTGGACGAAACCTGGGGAACACCTTGGAGTGTAACACACCGTCTCTCTACACCCCATACCCAATTTGTAGGCCTAATGCAGTGTAGTTTCCAACAACTACTAAACGAGAGCCGGAAGATCGAAGCTCAGGAAAGGCAACCTGGAGAACACCTTGGAGTGGAACACACCATCTCTCTACACCCCATACCCAATTTGTAGGCCTAATGCAGTGTAGTTTCCAACAACTACTACGAGAGCATGAAGATCGAAGCATTGGCGAGGAAACCTGGGGAACACCTTGGAGTGGAACACACCATCTCTCTACACCCCATACCCAATTTGTAGGCCTAATGCAGTGTAGTTTCCAACAACTACTAAACGACAGCCAGAAGATCGAAGCAATGGAGAGGAAACCTGGGGAACCCCTTTGGAGTGTAACACACCGTCTCTCTACACCCCATACCCAATTTGTAGGCCTAATGCAGTGTAGTTTCCAACAACTACTAAACGAGAGCATTAAGATCGCAGCAATGGCGAGGAAACCTGGGGAACACCTTGGAGTGGAACACACCATCTCTCTACACCCCATACCCAATTTGTAGGCCTAATGCAGTGTAGTTTCCAACAACTACTAAGCGAGAGCCAGAAGATCGAAGCAATGGAGAGGAAACCTGGGGAACACCTTGGAGTGTAACACACCGTCTCTCTACACCCCATACCCAATTTGTAGGCCTAATGCAGTGTAGTTTCCAACAACTACTAAACGAGAGCATTAAGATCGCAGCAATGGCGAGGAAACCTGGGGAACACCTTGGAGTGGAACACACCATCTCTCTACACCCCATACCCAATTTGTAGGCCTAATGCAGTGTAGTTTCCAACAACTACTAAACGAGAGCCGGAAGATCGAAGCTCAGGAAAGGCAACCTGGAGAACACCTTGGAGTGGAACACAGCATCTCTCTACACCCCATACCCAATTTGTAGGCCTAATGCAGTGTAGTTTCCAACAACTACTGAACGAGAGCATTAAGATCGCAGCAATGGCGAGGAAACCTGGGGAACACCTTGGAGTGGAACACACCATCTCTCTACACCCCATACCCAATTTGTAGGCCTAATGCAGTGTAGTTTCCAACAACTACTAAGCGAGAGCCAGAAGATCGAAGCAATGGAGAGGAAACCTGGGGAACACCTTGGAGTGTAACACACCGTCTCTCTACACCCCATACCCAATTTGTAGGCCTAATGCAGTGTAGTTTCCAACAACTACTAAACGAGAGCATTAAGATCGCAGCAATGGCGAGGAAACCTGGGGAACACCTTGGAGTGGAACACACCATCTCTCTACACCCCATACCCAATTTGTAGGCCTAATGCAGTGTAGTTTCCAACAACTACTAAACGAGAGCCGGAAGATCGAAGCTCAGGAAAGGCAACCTGGAGAACACCTTGGAGTGGAACACAGCATCTCTCTACACCCCATACCCAATTTGTAGGCCTAATGCAGTGTAGTTTCCAACAACTACTAAACGAGAGCATGAAGATCGAAGCAATGGAGAGGAAACCTGGGGAACACCTTGGAGTGGAACACACCATCTCTCTACACCCCATACCCAATTTGTAGGCCTAATGCAGCGTAGTTTCCAACAACTACTAAACGAGAGCATGAAGATCGAAGCAATGGAGAGGAAACCTGGGGAACACCTTGGAGTGGAACACACCATCTCTCTACACCCCATACCCAATTTGTAGGCCTAATGCAGTGTAGTTTTCTACAACTACTAAACGAGAGTCGGAAGACCGAAGCAATGTGGACGAAACCTGGGGAACACCTTGGAGTGGAACTCACCATCTCTCTACACCCCATTCCCAATTTGTAGGCCTAATGCAGCGTAGTTTCCAACAACTACTAAACGAGAGCATGAAGATCGAAGCAATGGAGAGGAAACCTGGGGAACACCTTGGAGTGGAACACACCATCTCTCTACACCCCATACCCAATTTGTAGGCCTAATGCAGTGTAGTTTTCTACAACTACTAAACGAAAGTCGGAAGACCGAAGCAATGTGGATGAAACCTGGGGAACACCTTGGAGTGGAACACACCATCTCTCTACACCCCATACCCAATTTGTAGGCCTAATGCAGCGTAGTTTCCAACAACTACTAAACGAGAGCCGGAAGATCGAAGCTCAGGAAAGGCAACCTGGAGAACACCTTGGAGTGGAACACACCATCTCTCTACACCCCATACCCAATTTGTAGGCCTAATGCAGTGTAGTTTCCAACAACTACTAATCGAGAGCATGAAGATCGAAGCAATGGAGAGGAAACCTGGGGAACACCTTGGAGTGGAACACACCATCTCTCTACACCCCATACCCAATTTGTAGGCCTAATGCAGTGTAGTTTCCAACAACTGCTAAACGAGAGCCGGAAGATCGAAGCTCAGGAAAGGCAACCTGGAGAACACCTTGTAGTGGAACACACCATCTCTCTACACCCCATACCCAATTTGTAGGCCTAATGCAGTGTAGTTTCCAACAACTACTAAACGAGAGCATGAAGATCGAAGCAATGGAGAGGAAACCTGGGGAACACCTTGGAGTGGAACACACTGTTAGGACTGGCGGAACGCACCAAGAGAGATGATAAAGATGCGTTCGCAGTCCGGGGTCCACCGTGCAGGTGAAACCTGCTGCTAGGAAATGACAGACAATATGGCGGTATTCAAAAGTATACACGCGTGGGTTAAACCTCACCCAGCGTGAAGAAAGCGATCCTGTTGCGTCACAGGACCGCAGTAACGCACATAGAGCGCGAGCAAGTGGTCAGCAAACTAAACCCCAACAGGGATTGTAGTCCGATTAGACCCTTGCTGGCACTACACCGCTACTGGGTGTGAAAGGAATTATATAATTAAGGCACCGAAGTGCGAACTGTGCCGTGCTGGCAGGCACCACTAAGCACCCAGACGTGGGTCAGGAAGCACACACTGGCGCATGGCACCGCACTGGCGGTCACAGCAGTAGACGCTGACACGTGTGTGACACGTTGAGTGATAAGTCGGGCGCTAGATAGCAGCCATACTCTATACGCGAACAATCATACAATAGGGTAGGGGTATTTAAAGAACGACTTGCACTCACAACAAACACACGTATTAAATTGTACACTAGCGCATGGCCGTGCGGTCATGCGCAGTTTATATAGTTGCAGGACAGGAAGCGGCCACAGAAACTTTGCCCTTCCAAGACCTGCCAAGAGGACCAATAGAATGCGCTGCAGAGTCTGAGCACATGACCCTCGATCTCCAACGGGAGATCTTGCCCTGGGCATGCTCAGTGTGCGCAGACAAGGACTTAGTCCCAGAGAAGTCCACTCGCTGCTGACCAGTATAGGCTTTACAGGCAGAAGCTGGAGAAGCAGCAGTAACTCTTCTCACAGAGTCAGACTGAGCGAGACGCTGGGATCGACGTCCTTGCTGAGCAGGCTCCACTGCGGCTGGAGGAGAATGGGAGACCGCAGCGGAGACGGATCGAGATTCCCCCTGTGCAGCAGAGGAAACTCGACTCCTAACATCACCCCCCCTCCTAGGGCCCCCCCCTCCTTGGGCCTCGCTACGTTTGAAGGCAGCAATGAGCTGTGGGGCCCGAATGTTTTCAGCAGGCTCCCATGACCTGTTCTCTGGACCATAACCCTTCCAATCCACCAGATAGAACTTTTTGCCGCGTACCACCTTACACCCCAAAATAGCGTTCACCTCGTAATCGTCCGTAGACGAACCCGATGTCCCGGCAGATGACTCGGAAAACCGGGACATGTATACGGGTTTCAAGAGGGACACATGAAAGGTGTCGGTGATACCTAAGCGTGGAGGAAGAGCCAGGCGGTAGACCACAGGATTAACCTGTTCGAGAACCTTGAAGGGACCCAAGTAGCGAGGCGCAAACTTAGTGGACTCAACTCGCAGCCTGATGTTACGGGCGGAGAGCCACACCAAGTCGCCAGGAGCAAAGGTCAGAGCGGGGCGCCGATGAACATCGGCGGAGGACCTCATTCTCTCCTTGGAAGCCCGAATGGCATCCTGAGTGCGATCCCAAATGTCCCGTGCCTCCACAGCCCAGTCTGCCACCCTGGAATCGGCGGAAGACACGGGCATGGGCACAGGTACCCGCGGATGCTGACCATAGTTAAGGAGGAATGGGGTCTGTCCAGTGGAGTCAGCTACAGCATTGTTAAGAGCAAACTCCGCCCACGGTAGCAAAGATGCCCAGTCATCTTGTTTAGCAGAGACAAAATGTCGCAGATATGTGACCAAGGTCTGGTTGGCTCTCTCCACCAACCCATTCGTCTCGGGATGATATGCCGAAGAGAGATTCAACTCGATACTGAGAAGGCGACAAAGCTCTCTCCAGAACCGAGACGCAAACTGGGGACCCCGGTCACTGACAATTTTGTCTGGCATACCGTGAAGACGGAAGATGTGTTTAACAAACAATGCTGCCAAGGCCCGTGCAGAAGGTAGCCGGGGAAGCGGCACCAAATGCACCATTTTAGAAAAATGGTCGGTGATAACCCAAATGACAGTACAGCCACGTGACTTGGGCAAACCCACCACAAAGTCCATCCCGACCATCTCCCAGGGCCTGTCTGCCACCGGCAGAGGGTATAACAACCCAGCTGGCCGTTGACGGAGAGACTAATTTTTGGCACAAGAGACACATGCCCGAACATAGTCTCCAACGTCACGAACCATATGTGGCCACCAATACATTCTCGCCAACAACTCAGATGTCCTCTTTGCCCCAAAGTGTCCACCCACTCTGGACGAATGAGCCCACGAGAGAACCTCCGGACGCAAATTGATGGGGACAAAAGTCTTGCCCGGAGGCACAGACTCAAGCGAAACCGGAGCTACGGTTCTCAGACTCTCTGAAGGGACAATGAGCCGAGGCTCGTCCTCCTCCTCCACAGTTGACACCAGGGAGTGAGAGAGAGCGTCAGCACGAATGTTCTTCTCCCCGGCGAGATAATGTAGAGTGAAGTGGAACCGGGAGAAAAACAAGGACCATCTGGCCTGACGAGAATTCAGCCGCTGGGCTGTCTGTAAATAGACCAAATTCTTGTGGTCCGTGAAGACTTGGAATGGGAACCGAGCAGCCTCCAAGAGATGTCTCCATTCCGAAAAGGCCAACTTCATTGCCAGCAACTCCCTGTCCCCGATGGAGTAATTTCTCTCCGCTGGTGAGAAGGTTTTTGAGAAGAAGAAGCATGGATGCTTCCGACCTTGAGCATCCTTTTGATAGAGGACTGCTCCTGCACCAACGGAAGAGGCATCCACCTCCATTAGGAATGGCTTATCCACATCGGGATGATGTAAGATGGGAGCGCTAGCAAAGTGGGACTTAATAGAAGTGAAGGCCTTGGAGACCTCTTCGGACCACGATTTAGGATTCGCTCCCTTCTTGGTGAGGGATACCAAGGGAGCTACCAGGGTTGAGAAGTGGGGGATGAACTGACGATAGTAATTTATGAACCCCATAAAGCGCTGCACCGCTTTCAGAGAATGGGGTTCCTGCCAGTCCATCACTGCCTGTAGTTTGGCAGGATCCATAGCCAATCCCTGGGCCGAGATGATGTAGCCCAGGAAAGGTAAAGACTCCTGCTCAAACATACACTTCTCCAATTTGGCATAGAGGAAGTTTGCCCGTAGGAGGTCGAAGACTTTGCAAACATCTCTCCGGTGGGAGTCAATATCTGGAGAGTAGATAAGAATATCATCCAGATAGACTACGACCGAGGTGGAAAGCATATCCCGGAAGATATCGTTCACTAAGTCTTGGAAAACGGCTGGGGCATTACAGAGCCCGAAGGGCATCACCAGATATTCATAGTGCCCATCCCTGGTGTTCAAGGCCGTCTTCCATTCGTCCCCCTCACGGATGCGAATCAGGTTGTAAGCACCCCGCAAATCTAATTTAGTAAATACCCTTGCTCCCCGAAGTCTATCGAATAACTCAGATATCAAGGGCAAAGGATACTTATTCTTAACGGTGATGGCGTTAAGACCCCTGTAGTCTATGCAAGGGCGCAATTCCCCATTCTTCTTCTGCACGAAGAAGAACCCTGCCCCAGCAGGTGACACTGACTTCCTAATGAATCCTCTTGCCAGATTTTCCTGGATGTACTGTGACATTGCCTCCGTCTCCGGGAGAGATAGCGGATAAACTCGACCCCGGGGAGGCTCAGCACCATGCAAGAGATCAATAGGACAGTCATAGGGGCGATGAGGCGGAAGGACCTCCGCCGCCTTTTTGGAGAACACGTCTGCATAAGACCAATACTGCTTGGGGAGAGAGGATAGATCTGCGGGTACCTCAGTAGTAGCAACCTGAATGCACTCCCTCTGACACCTACCCCCACAAGATTCACTCCAACCCAGAATTCTGCCTGAGGACCACTCGATATGAGGAGAGTGGTACCGTAGCCAAGGTATTCCCAACAGGACCTCATCAATTCCTTCCGGAATGACGAGCAGAGAAATTATCTCCTGATGAGATGGCGACATGGACAGAGTAAAAGGGATGGTCTGGTGTGTTATCTGTGAGGGCAATGTCGACCCATTCACCACTCGCACCGTTACTGGTTGAGCAAGCATAACCAGGGGTATTGCGTGACGTTGGGCAAAGGCAGAAGACATAAAATTGCCCTCCGCCCCAGAATCCACGCAGAGCCCTACCGAGTGGGAGAATGAGCCAATAGTAATTGTCCCCTTAAAGGACAACTTAGAGGCAAACGTCGCCGTGTCTAGTGTACCTCCACCTACTACCACTAGACGCTGACGTTTCCTCGACCGCTGAGGACATCTGGTGGCTAGATGTCCTGACTGCTGGCAAACATGACAGACCCTGAGTGCACAAGCGGTCCGGGACTTAGATCCTGCTTGTGACACTTCCCTGGCCTCATGTGACTCAGGAACCAGGACCGGAAATTCCAGAGGTTTGGCGAAAGTAGGAGCCAGCCGAAACCTCTGCCTACACTGGGCTCGCTCTAACCTCCGCTCGTTAAAACGGAGGTCAATTCGAGAGGAGACAGTTATTAACTCCTCCAGTGTGGCAGGAATCTCCCTAGTGGCCAGAGCGTCCTTTACGTGGTCAGCCAAGCCCCTCCAAAATATGGGGATAAGAGATTTATCCGACCAATCCAGCTCAGATGCTAAGGTGCGGAATTGGACGGCAAAATGACTGACCAAGGACTCACCCTGAGTTAATGCCAGCAATTGGAGCGCAGTATCATGGGTGACTTGAGGTCCTAAAAAGACCTGTTTCAGAGCGCTCAGAAACAGCGGAGCACTCTGCACCACATGATCGCCACGCTCCCACAGCGGCGTAGCCCATTCCAACGCCCTGTCCGACAATAGAGACAGAATAAATCCCACCTTAGCCTGCTCTGTGGGAAAATGTGTAGTCAGGAGCTCGAGGTGAATAGAGCACTGACTCACAAATCCCCTACAAAACTTGCTATCACCAGAAAATTTTTCTGGCAGTGGGAGGCGAGATAATGTCAGAACAGGGGTGGCAATGGACATAGTAGCTGCAGCCACGCTGGCAGCCTGTACAGCTACTGCAGTAACATCCACAGCTGAGGTCGCGCTCTCGAGAGCCGCCAACCTACCCTCCAGCTGCTGGATATGCCGCAGAGATTGCTGTTTGTCTGTCATCACTAGCCAGACCCTGGCGCTAGTGTAATGTTAGAACTGGCGGAACGCACCAAGAGAGATGATAAAGATGCGTTCGCAGTCCGGGGTCCACCGTGCAGGTGAAACCTGCTGCTAGGAAATGACAGACAATATGGCGGTATTCAAAAGTATACACGCGTGGGTTAAACCTCACCCAGCGTGAAGAAAGCGATCCTGTTGCGTCACAGGACCGCAGTAACGCACATAGAGCGCGAGCAAGTGGTCAGCGAACTAAATCCCAACAGGGATTGTAGTCCGATTAGACCCTTGCTGGCACTACACCGCTACTGGGTGTGAAAGGAATTATATAATTAAGGCACCGAAGTGCGAACTGTGCCGTGCTGGCAGGCACCACTAAGCACCCAGACGTGGGTCAGGAAGCGCACACTGGCGCGTGGCACCGCACTGGCGGTCACAGCAGTAGACGCTGACACGTGTGTGACACGTTGAGTGATAAGTCGGGCGCTAGATAGCAGCCATACTCCATACGCGAACAATCATACAATAGGGTAAGGGTATTTAAAGAACGACTTGCACTCACAACAAACACACGTATTAAATTGTACACTAGCGCATGGCCGTGCGGTCATGCGCAGTTTATATAGTTGCAGGACAGGGAGCGGCCACAGAAACTTTGCCCTTCCAAGACCTGCCAAGAGGACCAATAGAATGCGCTGCAGAGTCTGAGCACATGACCCTCGATCTCCAACGGGAGATCTTGCCCTGGGCATGCTCAGTGTGCGCAGACAAGGACTTAGTCCCAGAGAAGTCCACTTGCTGCTGACCAGTATAGGCTTTACAGGCAGAAGCTGGAGAAGCAGCAGTAACTCTTGTCACAGAGTCAGACTGAGCGAGACGCTGGGATCGACGTCCTTGCTGAGCAGGCTCCACTGCGGCTGGAGGAGAATGGGAGACCGCAGCGGAGACGGATCGAGATTCCCCCTGTGCAGCAGAGGAAACTCGACTCCTAACACACACCATCTCTCTACACCCCATACCCAATTTGTAGGCCTAATGCAGTGTAGTTTCCAACAACTACTAAACGAGAGCATGAAGATCGAAGCAATGGAGAGGAAACATGGGGAACACCTTGGAGTGGAACACACCATCTCTCTACACCCCATACCCAATTTGTAGGCCTAATGCAGTGTAGTTTCCAACAACTACTAAACGAGAGCATGAAGATCGAAGCAATGGAGAGGAAACCTGGGGAACACCTTGGAGTGGAACACACCATCTCTCTACACCCCATACCCAATTTGTAGGCCTAATGCAGCGTAGTTTCCAACAACTACTAAACGAGAGCATGAAGATCGAAGCAATGGAGAGGAAACCTGGGGAACACCTTGGAGTGGAACACACCATCTCTCTACACCCCATACCCAATTTGTAGGCCTAATGCAGTGTAGTTTTCTACAACTACTAAACGAGAGTCGGAAGACCGAAGCAATGTGGACGAAACCTGGGGAACACCTTGGAGTGGAACTCACCATCTCTCTACACCCCATACCCAATTTGTAGGCCTAATGCAGCGTAGTTTCCAACAACTACTAAACGAGAGCATGAAGATCGAAGCAATGGAGAGGAAACCTGGGGAACACGTTGGAGTGGAACACACCATCTCTCTACACCCCATACCCAATTTGTAGGCCTAATGCAGTGTAGTTTTCTACAACTACTAAACGAGAGTCGGAAGACCGAAGCAATGTGGATGAAACCTGTGGAACACACCATCTCTCTACACCCCATACCCAATTTGTAGGCCTAATGCAGCGTAGTTTCCAACAACTACTAAACGAGAGCCGGAAGATCGAAGCTCAGGAAAGGCAACCTGGAGAACACCTTGGAGTGGAACACACCATCTCTCTACACCCCATACCCAATTTGTAGGCCTAATGCAGTGTGGTTTCCAACAACTACTAAACGAGAGCATGAAGATCGAAGCAATGGAGAGGAAACCTGGGGAACACCTTGGAGTGGAACACACCATCTTTCTACACCCCATACCCAATTTGTAGGCCTAATGCAGTGTAGTTTCCAACAACTACTAAACGAGAGCCGGAAGATCGAAGCTCAGGAAAGGCAACCTGGAGAACACCTTGGAGTGGAACACACCATCTCTCTACACCCCATACCCAATTTGTAGGCCTAATGCAGTGTAGTTTCCAACAACTACTAAACGAGAGCATGAAGATCGAAGCAATGGAGAGGAAACCTGGGGAACACCTTGGAGTGGAACACACCATCTCTCTACACCGCATACCCAATTTGTAGGCCTAATGCAGTGTAGTTTTCTACAACTACTAAACGAGAGTCGGAAGACCGAAGCAATGTGGACGAGACCTGGGGAACACCTTGGAGTGGAACACACCATCTCTCTACACCCCATACCCAATTTGTAGGCCTAATACAGTGTAGTTTCCAACAACTACTAAACAAGAGCATGAAGATCGAAGCAATGGAGAGGAAACCTGGGGAACACCTTGGAGTGGAACACACCATCTCTCTACACCCCATACCCAATTTGTAGGCCTAATGCAGTGTAGTTTCCAACAACTACTAAACGAGAGCATGAAGATCGAAGCATTGGCGAGGAAACCTGGGGAACACCTTGGAGTGGAACATACCATCTCTCTACACCCCATACCCAATTTGTAGGCCTAATGCAGCGTAGTTTCCAACAACTACTAAACGAGAGCATGAAGATCGAAGCAATGGAGAGGAAACCTGGGGAACACCTTGGAGTGGAACACACCATCTCTCTACACCCCATACCCAATTTGTAGGCCTAATGCAGTGTAGTTTTCTACAACTACTAAACGAGAGTCGGAAGACCGAAGCAATGTGGACGAAACCTGGGGAACACCTTGGAGTGGAACACACCATCTCTCTACACCCCATACCCAATTTGTAGGCCTAATGCAGCTTAGTTTCCAACAACTACTAAACGAGAGCCGGAAGATCGAAGCTCAGGAAAGGCAACCTGGAGAACACCTTGGAGTGGAACACACCATCTCTCTACACCCCATACCCAATTTGTAGGCCTAATGCAGTATAGTTTCCAACAACTACTAAACGAGAGCATGAAGATCGAAGCAATGGAGAGGAAACCTGGGGCACACCTTGTGGAGGCAGACACCGTTAGTAGGCCCTACCAAAGTTGTACCCCCAATGCAGTTTTAAAATTCCTAGAGGCTGAAAACAAGACTATTGACGCTCAGCTTTTTTCAAAGGAACACAGCTGAATTGAGTGGCGCAGACAGACACAGGTAGTAGGACTTAAACCAATAATGTGGCTCACTGCAGCTTAAAAAAGTTACAGGGGTACACAAGCAGCAGTGCTCTGGGCAGTGGAGGACAATTTCAATAATGGACCGCAGACAGACTTTGTACGCCTACTATTAAAAAAAGGATGCTCTATGCAATTAAAAATAGGTTCCAGGGGACCACGGGCAGCAGTGGTGTGGTCAGTGGACGAGTATTGGAAGGAGGGACCGCAGACAGGCGTAGTAGGCCTAACATAACAAAATTAGGCTGTAGACACTGTAAAATTGGTTCCAGGGGTACACGGGCAGCAGTGGTGTGGTCAGCGGAGGAAAATTGGAATTAGGGACTGCAGACAGACTTTGTAGGCTGTCCCCTGTGGACCATGCATCCAACACATTAACCCAGTGCGCCGTAATGGACACGTAACTTTTTGTGGACATGCCTACTGGTCCATGCGTCTCTTGTCAGGTGCACTTTTCTACTGTTTGATTGCCTGAGTGCTATGACAATGCAGACTTTTTCATGCCGTTGGAGGGCTGGGATGGCTTTTCTCGCAAAAGAAATGTCGACTGGGTAGCTTGAACCGTTGCACAGCGTAGTTCATCTGGGCTTTCTAAATATAAAACAAAGAAAAAAAGGAGGCTACATGCACTTTCAGCTGGGTTCCAGGGGTACACGGCCAGCATTGGTCTGGTCAGTGGAGAACTATTGGAAGGAAGGACCGCAGACACGCTTCGAAGGCCTAACATAATAACAGATGGCTGTAGGCAATTTTAAATTGGTTCCAGGGGTACACGGGCAGCAGTGGTGTGGTCAGTGGAGGCCTAGTGGAAGGAGTGACCGCAGACAGGCATCGAAGGCCTAACATAATAACACATGGCTGTTGGCAATTTTAAATTGGTTCCAGGGGAACACGGGCAGCAGTGGCCTGGTCAGTGTAGTAGTAGTAGAAAGAATGGACCGCAGACAGGCATCGAAGTCCTAAAATAAAAAAATTGGGCTGGCTGTAGGCAATTTTAAATTGGTTCCGTGGGTACACGGGCAGCAGTGGTGTGGTCAGTGGAGGCCTAGTGGAAGGAGTGACCGCAGACAGGCATCGAAGGCCTAACATAATAACACATGGCTGTTGGCAATTTTAAATTGGTTTCGTGGGTACACGGGCAGCAGTGGTGTGGTCAGTGGAGGCCTAGTGGAAGGAGTGACCGCAAACAGGCATCGAAGGCCTAACATAATAACACATGGCTGTAGGCAATTTTAAATTGGTTCCAGGGGAACACGGGCAGCAGTGGCCTGGTCAGTGTAGTAGTAGTAGAAAGAACGGACCGCAGACAGGCATCGAAGGCCTAAAATAAAAAAATTGGGCTGGCTGTAGGCAATTTTAAATTGGTTCCAGGGGTACACGGGCAGCAGTGGTGTGGTCAGTGGAGGCCTAGTGGAAGGAGTGACCGCAAACAGGCATCGAAGGCCTAAAATAAAAAAATTGGGCTGGCTGTAGGCAATTTTAAATTGGTTCCAGGGGTACACGGGCAGCAGTGGTGTGGTCAGTGGAGGCCTAGTGGAAGGAGTGACCGCAGACAGGCATCGAAGGCCTAATATAATAACACATGGCTGTAGGCAATTTTAAATTGGTTCCGTGGGTACACGGGCAGCAGTAGTGTGGTCAGTGGAGGCCTAGTGGAAGGAGTGACCGCAAACAGGCATCGAAGGCCTAAAATAAAACAATTGGGCTGGCTGTAGGCAATTTTAAATTGGTTCCAGGGGTACACGGGCAGCAGTGGTGTGGTCAGTGGAGGCCTAGTGGAAGGAGTGACCGCAGACAGGCATCGAAGGCCTAACATAATAACACATGGCTGTAGGCAATTTTAAATTGGTTCCAGGGGAACACGGGCAGCAGTGGCCTGGTCATTGTAGTAGTAGTAGAAAGAACGGACCGCAGACAGGCATCGAAGGCCTAAAATAAAAAAATTGGGCTGGCTGTAGGCAATTTTAAATTGGTTCCAGGGGTACACGGGCAGCAGTGGTGTGGTCAGTGGAGGCCTAGTGGAAGGAGTGACCGCAAACAGGCATCGAAGGCCTAAAATAAAAAAATTGGGCTGGCTGTAGGCAATTTTAAATTGGTTCCAGGGGTACACGGGCAGCAGTGGTGTGGTCAGTGGAGGCCTAGTGGAAGGAGTGACCGCAGACAGGCATCGAAGGCCTAATATAATAACACATGGCTGTAGGCAATTTTAAATTGGTTCCGTGGGTACACGGGCAGCAGTAGTGTGGTCAGTGGAGGCCTAGTGGAAGGAGTGACCGCAAACAGGCATCGAAGGCCTAAAATAAAAAAATTGGGCTGGCTGTAGGCAATTTTAAATTGGTTCCGTGGGTACACGGGCAGCAGTGGTGTGGTCAGTGGAGGCCTAGTGGAAGGAGTGACCGCAAACAGTCATCGAAGGCCTAACATAATAACACATGGCTGTAGGCAATTTTAAATTGGTTCCAGGGGAACACGGGCAGCAGTGGCCTGGTCAGTGTAGTAGTAGTAGAAAGAACGGACCGCAGACAGGCATCGAAGGCCTAAAATAAAAAAATTGGGCTGGCTGTAGGCAATTTTAAATTGGTTCTAGGGGTACACGGGCAGCAGTGGTGTGGTCAGTGGAGGCCTAGTGGAAGGAGTGACCGCAAACAGGCATCGAAGGCCTAACATAATAACACATGGCTGTAGGCAATTTTAAATTGGTTCCAGGGGAACACGGGCAGCAGTGGCCTGGTCAGTGTAGTAGTAGTAGAAAGAACGGACCGCAGACAGGCATCGAAGGCATAAAATAAAAAAATTGAGCTGGCTGTAGGCAATTTTAAATTGGTTCCAGGGGTACACGGGCAGCAGTGGTGTGGTCAGTGGAGGCCTAGTGGAAGGAGTGACCGCAGACAGGCATCGAAGGCCTAACATAATAACAGATGGCTGTAGGCAATTTTAAATTGGTTCCAGGGGTACACGGGCAGCAGTGGTGTGGTCAGTGGAGGCTAAGTGGAAGGAGGGACCGCAGACATGCTTCGAAGGCCTAACATAACAAAATAGGGCTGTTGGCAATTTAAAATTGGTTCCAGGGGCACACGGGCAGCAGTACAATGGTCAGTGGAGGCCTAGTGGAAGGAGGGACCGAAGACAGGCTTCGAAGGCCTAACATGAAAAAATAGGGCTGTTGGCAATTTAAAATTGGTTCCAGTGGTACAAGGGCAGCAGTACAATGGTCAGTGGAGGCCTAGTGGAAGGAGGGACCGCAGACAGGCTTCGAAGGCCTAACATAAAAAAATAGGGCTGTTGGCAATTTAAAATTGGTTCCAGGGGTACACGGGCAGCAGTACAATGGTCAGTGGAGGCCTAGTGGAAGGAGGGACCGCAGACAGGCTTCGAAGGCCTAACATAACAAAAATGTCAATACAATGGTATTGTCAGTGCCACGCATTGAAGGATGTCAGCGCATAGACTAAACATTGGTGGAGCTGTGAGAGATAATTTTGCAAGTGGTAGAGCACTGTTTGAGCTGGGGGGGGGAACTGTCTTGTGGCCGGCGGTACAGGCCCAGGGCCCCTCATGTTACAACGGTGTGTCTGACGTTGGGTGCGCACCACCACCACCAGAGACACTTTATTGTACTATGAGGGACCCAGTGGCAGTGCCGTCGACCAAAAGCGGGCACACCCACCTCTTCAGACAAACAGCACTCTCACGGGTGCTGGCGCCAAGTGGCGATACCACGGTCCCGTGTGGGGAGTTTGGCCATTTAGTGAGGTGTAAACATGTCGTATGCTGGACAATCAGGTGCAGAAAATTACGAGATTGGAAAAGTCATTCAGAATAGTCCACAGGCAAGACCTTTTCATAGGAAAGCTAGGTGTCAGCCGGGCAAGGTGGGGCAAAAGATTTCGAAATCCAGTTGTGGTTCATTTTAATGAAGGTTAGATCATCTACATTTTGGGTAGCCAGACGAGTCATTTTTTCTGTTAGTATTGAACCTGCAGCACTGAATACTCTTTCTGATAGGACACTAGCTGCCGGGCAAGCAAGCTCCTGCAATGCATATTCTGCCAATTCTGGCCAGGTGTCTAATTTGGATGCCCAGTAATCAAATGGGAATGACGGTTGAGGGAGAACGTCGATAAGGGATGAAAAATAGTTTGTAACCATACTGGACAAATGTTGTCTCCTGTCACTTTGAATTGATGCTGCAGTACCTGTCCTGTCTGCGGTCATAGCAAAATCACTCCACAACCTGGTCAGAAAACCCCTCTGGCCAACGCCACTTCTGATTTCTGCCCCTCTAACACTTCTGGTCTGCTGGCCCCTGCAGCTCGTGTGAGAACGATCACGGGCGCTGTGTGCAGGGAATGCCAGAAGCAAACGGTCAACAAGAGTTGATTGTTTGGTTGCTAATATTATTTCCAAGTTGTCATGTGGCATTATATTTTGCAATTTGCCTTTATAGCGAGGATCAAGGAGGCAGGCCAACCAGTAATCGTCATCGTTCATCATTTTAGTAATGCGTGTGTCCCTTTTGAGGATACGTAAGGCATAATCCGCCATGTGGGCCAAAGTTCCAGTTCTCAAATCTGCGGTTGTGCTTGGTTGAGGGGCAGTTTCAGGCAAATCCACGTCACTTGTGTCCCTCCAAAAACCAGAACCCGGCCTTGCCGCGCCAACAATTTCCAGTGGCCCCGGAAAAGCTTCCTCATTAAAAATATAATCATCCCCATCATCCTCCTCGTCCTCCTCCTCCTCTTCGCCCGCTACCTCGTCCTGTACACTGCCCTGGCCAGACAATGGCTGACTGTCATCAAGGCTTTCCTCTTCCTCAGCTGCAGACTCCTGATCCTTTATGTGCATCAAACTTTGCATCAGCAGACGCATTAGGGGGATGCTCATGCTTATTATGGCGTTGTCTGCACTAACCAGCCGTGTGCATTCCTCAAAACACTGAAGGATTTGACACATGTCTTGAATCTTCGACCACTGCACACCTGACAACTCCATGTCTGCCATCCTACTGCCTGCCCGTGTATGTGTATCCTCCCACAAAAACATAACAGCCCGCCTCTGTTCGCACAGTCTCTGAAGCATGTGCAGTGTTGAGTTCCACCTTGTTGCAACGTCTATGATTAGGCGATGCTGGGGAAGGTTCAAAGAACGCTGATAGGTCTGCATACGGCTGGAGTGTACGGGCGAACGGCGGATATGTGAGCAAAGTCCACGCACTTTGAGGAGCAGGTCGGATAACCCGGAAAACTTTTCAGGAAGCACTGCACCACCAGGTTTAAGGTGTGAGCCAGGCAAGGAATGTGTTTCAGTTGGGAAAGGGAGATGGCAGCCATGAAATTCCTTCTGTTATCACTCACTACCTTGCCTGCCTCAAGATCTACAGTGCCCAGCCACGACTGCGTTTCTTTCTGCAAGAACTCGGACAGAACTTCCGCGGTGTGTCTGTTGTCGCCCAAACACTTCATAGCCAATACAGCCTGCTGACGTTTGCCAGTAGCTGCCCCATAATGGGAGACCTGGTGTGCAACAGTGGCAGCTGCGGATGGAGTGGTTGTGCGACTGCGGTCTGTGGACGAGCTCTCGCTTCTGCAGGAGGACGAGGAGGAGGGGGTGCGAACGGCTACAGCCAACTGTTTCCTAGACCGTGGGCTAGGCAGAACTGTCCCAAACTTGCTGTCCCCTGTGGACCCTGCATCCACAACATTCACTCAGTGTGCCGTGATGGACACGTAACGTCCCTGGCCATGCCTACTGGTTTATGCATCTATTGTCAGGTGCACCTTTGTGCTCACAGATTGCCTGAGTGCATGGACGATGTGCTCTTTAACATGCTGGTGGAGGGCTGGCATGGCTTTTCTGGAAAAAAAGTGTAGACTGGGTAGCTCGTAGCGTGGTACAGCGTAGTCCATCAGGGCTTTGAAATCTTCGCTTTCAACTAACCGGTAGGGCATCATCTCTAACGAGATTAGTCTAGCTATGTGGGCGTTCAAACCCTGTGTACGCGGATGCGAGGCTAAGTACTTCCTTTTTCTAACCATAGTCTCACGTAGGGTGAGCTGGACTGGAGAGCTGGAGATCGTGGAACTAGCGGGGGTGCCGGTGGACATGGCAGACTGAGAGACGGTGGGAGATGGTATTGTTGCCGCCGGTGCCCTAGATGCAGTGTTTCCTACTACGAAACTGGTGATTCCCTGACCCTGACTGCTTTGGCCTGGCAAAGAAACCTGCACAGATACTGCAGGTGGTGCGGAAAATGGTGGCCCTACACTGCCGGAAGGGATGTTGCGTTGATGACTAGCTTCATTGGCCGAGGGTGCTACAACCTTAAGGGACGTTTGGTAGTTAGTCCAAGCTTGCAAATGCATGGTGGTTAAATGTCTATGCATGCAACTTGTATTGAGACTTTTCAGATTCTGCCCTCTGCTTAAGGTAGTTGAACATTTTTGACAGATGACTTTGCGCTGATCAATTGGATGTTGTTTAAAAAAATGCCAGACTGCACTCTTTCTAGCATCGGATACCTTTTCAGGCATTGCAGACTGAGCTTTAACTGGATGGCCACGCTGTCCTCCAACAGGTTTTGGCTTTGCCACGCGTTTTGGGCAAGATACGGGCCCGGCATATGGAACCTGTTGCGATGTTGATGCCTGCTGCGGCCCCTCCTCCTCCGCTTCAGAACTGCTGCCGCCTGCACCCTGTTCCCCCAATGGCTGCCAATCGGGGTCAAGAACTGGGTCATCTATTACCTCTTCTTGTAGCTCGTGTGCAACTTCGTCTGTGTCACCGTGTCGGTCGGTGGTATAGCGTTCTTGATGGGGCAACATAGTCTCATCAGGGTCTGATTCTTGATCATTACCCTGCGAGGGCAATGTTGTGGTCTGAGTCAAAGGACCAGCATAGTAGTCTGGCTGTGGCTGTGCATCAGTGCACTCCATGTCAGATTCAACTTGTAATGGGCATGGACTGTTAACTGCTTCACTTTCTAAACCAGGGACGGTATGTGTAAAGAGCTCCATGGAGTAACCCGTTGTGTCGCCTGCTGCATTCTTCTCTGTTGTTGTTTTTGCTGAAGAGGACAAGGAAGCGACTTGTCCCTGACCGTGAACATCCACTAACGACGCGCTGCTTTTACATTTACCAGTTTCACGAGAGGAGGCAAAAGAGCTAGAGGCTGAGTCAGCAAGATAAGCCAAAACTTGCTCTTGCTGCTCCGGCCTTAAAAGCGGTTTTCCTACTCCCAGAAAAGGGAGCGTTCGAGGCCTTGTGTAGCCAGACGACGAACCTGGCTCCACAGCTCCAGACTTAGGTGCAATATTTTTTTTCCCACGACCACCTGATGCTCCACCACTACCACTACCCTCATTACCAGCTGACATTGAACGCCCCCGGCCACGACCTCTTCCACCAGACTTCCTCATTGTTTTAAAAACGTAACCAAACTAACGGTATTTGTTGCTGTCACACAACTTACACGGTGAGCTATAACTTCAGTATGATTTAGCTACCCCTTTAAAGGTGGGTGAGACCACAACGAAAATCAGGCACAACGTTACACACTCTGTTTTTGGTGGCACCAAATGAGAGAGATGCCACACACGCAGGACTGTCACTGAAGCACAAATGTAAATATTAATCTCCCACTGTTTTTTTTTTTTTTTTTTTTTTTTTTTTCAGGGAGACTTTAGAAACAAAATAAAATAAAATGATTTTTTCAGGAAGAATTTAGAAACCAAATAACATGAAATGATTTTTCCAATGACAATTTAGAAACCAAATAAAAAAAAAAGGCTTTCTATGCCCCACTGAGTGAGAGATGCCACACACCCAGGAGTCAAGACTGGCACACAAGCAGAAAGGGCAATATTAATCTCCCACTGATTTTTTTTTTTTTCAGGGAGACTTTAGAAAAAAAAAATTATAAACAAAAATGATTTTTTCAGGAAGAATTTAGAAACCAAATAAAATAAAATGATTTTTTTCAGGGAGAATTTAGAAAACAAATAAAACAAAAAATAGGCTTTCTATGGCCCACTGAGTGAGAGATGACGCACACAGGAGTCAGGAGTGGCACACAAGCCCAGAGGCCAATATTTTTCTCCCAATGATTGATGTAGTGATTTTTTCAGGTAGATTTTGGAACCCAAATCAAGCTAAAAAAATAATAGGCTTTCTATGGCCCACAATTGGAGAGAGAGAGAGATGGCACACCCAGGAGTCAAGACTGGCACACAAGCAGAAAGGGCAATATTAATCTCCCACTGATTTTTTATTTTTTTTTCAGGGAGACTTTAGAAAAAAAAAATAATAGAATAAAATGATTTTTTCAGGAAGAATTTAGAAACCAAATAAAATAAAATGATTTCTTCAGGGAGAATTTAGAAAACAAATAAAACAAAAAATAGGCTTTCTATGGCCCACTGAGTGAGAGATGACGCACACAGGAGTCAGGAGTGGCACACAAGCCCAGAGGCCAATATTGTTCTCCCAATGATTGATGTAGTGATTTTTTCAGGTAGATTTTGGAACCCAAATCAAGCTAAAAAAATAATAGGCTTTCTATGGCCCACAATTGGAGAGAGAGAGAGATGGCACACCCAGGAGTCAAGACTGGCACACAAGCAGAAAGGGCAATATTAATCTCCCACTGATTTGATTTTTTTTTTTTTTCAGTGAGACTTTAGAAAAAAAAAATAATAAAAAAAAATGATTTTTTCAGGAAGAATTTAGAAACCAAATAAAATAAAATGATTTTTTTCAGGGAGAATTTAGGAAACAAATAAAACAAAAAATAGGCTTTCTATGGCCCACTGTTGTGAATTCTGTGGCAGAGCTCCCTCCTGTGGTCACAAGTGGTACTTCGGCTGATTCTCTCTGGGAGCTTCCGTTTGTGGAGGAAACTGGTACTGCTGCTTCTGAGTTTCCTCCCTCAGGTGATCTGGTGAGGTCGTTAGGTGCTTCTCTACTTAACCCCACCTAATGCTTTGATTCATGCTTCCTGTCAATGTTCCAGTGTTGGACTTGTGTTTCTCTGGATCATTCCTGTGGCCTGCTGCTCTGCATAGCTAAGTGCTTCTTTGCTATTTGTTGCTATTTTTTCTGTCCAGCTTGTCTATTTGTTTTGCTGGAAGCTCTGGGACGCAAAGGGTGTACCTCCGTGCCGTTAGTTCGGTACGGAGGGTCTTTTTGCCCCTTTGCGTGGTTTTCTTTAGGGTTTTGTGTAGACCGCAAAGTTATCTTTCCTATCCTCGCTCTGTCTAGAATATCGGGCCTCACTTTGCTGAATCTATTTCATCCCTACGTTTGTCTTTTCATCTTACTCACAGTCATTATATGTGGGGGGCTGCCTTTTCCTTTGGGGTATTTCTCTGAGGCAAGGTAGGCTTATTTTTTTCTATCTTCAGGCTAGTTAGTTTCTCAGGCTGTGCCGAGTTGCATAGGTAGCGTTAGGCGCAATCCACGGCTGCCTCTAGTTGTGTTTGGAGAGGATCAGGGATTGCGGTCTGCAGAGTTCCCACGTCTCAGAGCTCGTTCTATTATTTTGGGTTATTGTCAGATCACTGTATGTGCTCTGACCTCCATGTCCATTGTGATACTGAATTGCCTCTCATAACAGTACAGGAAGCCAAAAGTACTAATGATTCTCAATAGAGGGAAAAAAAGAAGTTCTGAGACCATTTTTTTTTCTTGGCTTTGTGTTTTGTCTTTTTTTTCCCCTAGACATTTGGGTGGTTCAGTACACAGGTGTAGCGATGGACATTAGAAGTCTGTCTTCATTTGTGGATCAGCTCTCAGCAAGAGTACAAAAGATTCAAGACACTATTGATCAGAAATCTATGTTAGAACCAAGAATTCCTATTCCTGATTTGTTTTTTGGAGATAGAACTAAGTTTCTGAGTTTCAAAAATAATTGTAAGTTATTTCTGGCCTTGAAACCTCGTGATCCAGTTCAACAGGTTTTGATTATTATTTCTTTTTTGCGCGGCGACCCTCAGGACTGGGCATTTTCTCTTGCACCAGGAGATCCTGCATTGAGTAATATCAATGCGTTTTTCCTGGCGCTCAGATTGCTGTACGATGAGCCTAATTCAGTGGATCAGGCAGAAAAGAATTTGCTGGCTCTTTGTCAGGGTCAGGATGAGATAGAGGTATATTGCCAGAAATTTAGAAGATGGTCAGTGCTCACTCAATGGAATGAATCTGCGCTGGCAGCTATGTTCAGAAAGGGTCTCTCTGAAGCCCTTAAGGATGTCATGGTGGGATTTCCTATGCCTGCTGGTTTGAATGAGTCTATGTCTTTGGCTAATCAGATCGGTCGACGCTTGCGTGAGCGTAAATCTGTGCACCATTTGGCGGTATTACCTGAGCTTAAACCTGAGCCTATGCAGTGCGATAGGACTTTGACCAGAGTTGAGCGGCAAGAACACAGACGTCTGAATGGGCTGTGTTTCTACTGTGGTGATTCCACTCATGCCATCTCTGATTGTCCTAAGCGCACTAAGCGGTTCGCTAGGTCTGCCACCATTGGTACGGTACAGTCAAAATTTCTTCTGTCCGTTACCTTGATCTGCTCTTTGTCATCATATTCTGTCATGGCGTTTGTGGATTCAGGCGATGCTCTGAATTTGATGGACTTGGAATATGCTAATCGTTGTGGGTTTTTCTTGGAGCCCTTGCAGTGTCCTATTCCATTGAGAGGTATTGATGCTACGCCTTTGGCCAAGAATAAGCCTCAATACTGGACCCAGCTGACCATGTGCATGGCTCCTGCACATCAGGAGGATATTCGCTTTCTGGTGTTGCATAATCTGCATGATGTGGTCGTGTTGGGATTGCCATGGCTACAAGCCCATAATCCAGTATTGGATTGGAAATCCATGTCGGTGTCCAGCTGGGGTTGTCAGGGGGTACATGGTGATGTTCCATTTTTGTCAATTTCGTCATCCACCCCTTCTGAGGTTCCAGAGTTCTTGTCTGATTACCGGGATGTATTTGATGAGCCCAAGTCCGATGCCCTACCTCCGCATAGGGATTGTGATTGTGCTATCAATTTGATTCCTGGTGGTAAATTCCCAAAAGGTCGACTGTTTAATTTATCCGTGCCTGAGCACACCGCTATGCGCAGTTATGTGAAGGAATCCCTGGAGAAGGGGCATATTCGCCCGTCATCGTCGCCATTAGGAGCAGGGTTCTATTTTGTAGCCAAAAAGGATGGTTCGCTGAGACCTTGTATAGATTATCGCCTTCTTAATAAGATCACGGTTAAATTTCAGTACCCCTTGCCTTTGTTATCTGATTTGTTTGCTCGGATTAAGGGGGCTAGTTGGTTCACCAAGATTGATCTTCGTGGTGCGTATAATCTGGTGCGAATCAGGCGAGGCGATGAATGGAAAACTGCATTTAATACGCCGAGGGTCATTTTGAGTATCTAGTGATGCCATTCGGACTTGCCAATGCTCCATCAGTGTTTCAGTCCTTTATGCATGACATCTTCCGAGAGTACCTGGATAAATTCCTGATTGTGTACTTGGATGACATTTTGATCTTCTCGGATGATTGGGAGTCTCATGTGAAACAGGTCAGAACGGTTTTTCATGTCCTGCGTGCTAACTCTTTGTTTGTGAAGGGATCAAAGTGTCTCTTTGGTGTGCAGAAGGTTTCATTTTTGGGGTTCATCTTTTCCCCTTCTACTATCGAGATGGATCCTGTTAAGGTCCAAGCCATCCATGATTGGACTCAGCCGACATCTCTGAAAAGTCTGCAAAAGTTCCTGGGCTTTGCTAATTTTTATCGTCGCTTCATCTGCAATTTTTCTAGTATTGCCAAACCATTGACCGATTTGACCAAGAAGGGTGCTGATTTGGTCAATTGGTCTTCTGCTGCTGTGGAAGCTTTTCAAGAGTTGAAGCGTCGTTTTTCTTCTGCCCCTGTGTTGTGTCAACCTGATGTTTCGCTTCCGTTCCAGGTCGAGGTTGATGCTTCTGAGATTGGAGCAGGGGCTGTTTTGTCGCAGAGAGGTTCTGATTGTTCAGTGATGAAACCATGCGCTTTTTTTTCCAGGAAGTTTTCGCCTGCTGAGCGGAATTATGATGTGGGCAACCGAGAGTTGCTGGCCATGAAGTGGGCATTCGAGGAGTGGCGTCATTGGCTTGAAGGAGCTAAGCATCGCGTGGTGGTATTGACTGATCATAAGAACCTGACTTATCTCGAGTCTGCTAAGCGTTTGAATCCTAGACAGGCTCGTTGGTCGCTGTTTTTCGCCCGTTTTGACTTTGTGATTTCGTACCTTCCGGGCTCTAAAAATGTGAAGGCGGATGCTCTGTCTAGGAGTTTTGTGCCCGACTCTCCGGGTTTATCTGAGCCGGCGGGTATCCTCAAGGAAGTAGTAATTGTGTCTGCCATCTCCCCTGATTTGCGGCGGGTGCTGCAAAAATTTCAGGCTAATAAACCTGATCGTTGTCCAGCGGAGAAACTGTTTGTCCCAGATAGGTGGACAAATAAAGTGATCTCTGAGGTTCATTGTTCGGTGTTGGCTGGTCATCCTGGAATCTTTGGTACCAGAGAGTTAGTGGCTAGATCCTTTTGGTGGCCGTCTCTGTCGCGGGATGTACGTTCTTTTGTGCAGTCCTGTGGGATTTGTGCTCGGGCTAAGCGCTCGTGCCAGTGGGTTGCTTTTGCCCTTGCCGGTCCCGAAGAGACCTTGGACACATATCTCTATGGATTTTATTTCAGATCTTCCCGTCTCTCAAAAGATGTCAGTCATTTGGGTGGTCTGTGATCGCTTTTCTAAGATGGTCCATCTGGTACCCTTGTCCAAGTTGCCTTCCTCCTCTGATTTGGTGCCATTGTTCTTCCAGCATGTGGTTCGTTTGGATGGCATTCCAGAGAATATCGTTTCTGACAGAGGTTCCCAGTTTGTTTCGAGGTTTTGGCGAGCCTTTTGTGGTAGGATGGGCATTGACTTGTCTTTTTCCTCGGCTTTTCATCCTCAGACTAATGGCCAGACCGAACGAACCAATCAGACCTTATAAACCTATCTGAGATGCTTTGTTTCTGCCGATCAGGATGACTGGGTGTCCTTTTTGCCTTTGGCTGAGTTCGCCCTTAATAATCGGGCCAGCTCGGCTACCTTGGTTTCGCCATTTTTCTGCAATTCTGGGTTCCATCCTCGTTTCTCTTCAGGACAGGTTGAGTCTTCGGACTGTCCTGGTGTGGATACTGTGGTGGACAGGTTGCAGCAGATTTGGACTCATGTAGTGGACAATTTGACCTTGTCCCAGGAGAAGGCTCAACGTTTCGCTAATCGCAGACGCCGTGTGGGTCCCCGACTTCGTGTTGGGGACTTGGTTTGGTTATCTTCTCGTCATATTCCTATGAAGGTTTCCTCTCCGAAGTTTAAACCTCGTTTCATTGGTCCTTATAGGATTTCTGAGGTTATTAATCCTGTGTCTTTTCGTCTGACCCTCCCAGATTCTTTTTTCATACATAACGTCTTCCATAGGTCATTGTTGCGGAGATACGTGGCACCTATGGTTCCATCTGTTGAGCCTCCTGCCCCGGTTTTGGTGGAGGGGGAATTGGAGTATATTGTGGAGAAGATTTTGGATTCTCGTGTTTCAAGACGGAAACTCCAGTATCTGGCTAAATGGAAGGGTTATGCTCAGGAGGATAATTCCTGGGTTTTTGCCTCTGATGTCCATGCTCCCGATCTTGTTCGTGCCTTTCATGTGGCTCATCCTGGTCGGCCTGGGGGCTCTGGTGAGGGTTCGGTGACCCCTCCTCAAGGGGGGGGGGACTGTTGTGAATTCTGTGGCAGAGCTCCCTCCTGTGGTCCCAAGTGGTACTTTGGCTGATTCTCTCTGGGAGCTTCCGTTTGTGGAGGAAACTGGTACTGCTGCTTCTGAGTTTCCTCCCTCAGGTGATCTGGTGAGGTCGTTAGGTGCTTCTCTACTTAACCCCACCTAATGCTTTGATTCATGCTTCCTGTCAATGTTCCAGTGTTGGACTTGTGTTTCTCTGGATCATTCCTGTGGCCTGCTGCTCTGCATAGCTAAGTGCTTCTTTGCTATTTGTTGCTATTTTTTCTGTCCAGCTTGTCTATTTGTTTTGCTGGAAGCTCTGGGACGCAAAGGGTGTACCTCCGTGCCGTTAGTTCGGTACGGAGGGTCTTTTTGCCCCTTTGCGTGGTTTTCTTTAGGGTTTTGTGTAGACCGCAAAGTTATCTTTCCTATCCTCGTTCTGTCTAGAATATCGGGCCTCACTTTGCTGAATCTATTTCATCCCTACGTTTGTCTTTTCATCTTACTCACAGTCATTATATGTGGGGGGCTGCCTTTTCCTTTGGGGTATTTCTCTGAGGCAAGGTAGGCTTATTTTTTTCTATCTTCAGGCTAGTTAGTTTCTCAGGCTGTGCCGAGTTGCATAGGTAGCGTTAGGCGCAATCCACGGCTGCCTCTAGTTGTGTTTGGAGAGGATCAGGGATTGCGGTCTGCAGAGTTCCCACGTCTCAGAGCTCGTTCTATTATTTTGGGTTATTGTCAGATCACTGTATGTGCTCTGACCTCCATGTCCATTGTGATACTGAATTGCCTCTCATAACAGCCCACTGAGTGAGAGATGATGCACACAAGCCCAGATGCCAATATTTATCTCCCACTGATTGATTTAGTGATTTTTTCAGGTAGATTTTGGAACCCAAATCAAGCAAAAAAATAATAGGCTTTCTATGGCCCACTGACTGAGAGATGGCACACACAGGAGTCAGGAGTGGCACACAAGCCCTGAGACCAATATTTTTCTCCCACTGATTGATGTAGTGATTTTTTCAGGTAGATTTTAGAACCCAAATCAAGCAAAAAAATAAATAGGCTTTCTATGGCCCACTGAGTGAGAGATGGCACAGACAGGGATGGCACTCTAGCAGAAATGCCAATCTTAATCTCCCACAAAAAAAAAAAAAGGAACTGTCCTTCAATTACTATCTCCCTGCAGTAATCTCAGCCAGGTATGGCAGGCAGCAATAAGGAGTGGACTGATGCACAAATTAAATAAAAAGTGTGGACAAACAAACAAGATAGCTGTGCAGAAAGGAAGGAACAAGAGGATTTGTGCTTTGAAAAAAGCAGTTGGTTTGCACAGCGGCGTACACACAGCAATGCAGCTATCAGGGAGCCTTCTAGGGCAGCCCAATGAGCTACAGCGCTGAGGAAAAAAAAATGTAGCTTCCACTGTCCCTGCACACCGAAGGTGGTGTTGGACAGTGCAAATCGCTACAGCACAAGCGGTTTGGTGGTTAATGGACCCTGCCTAACGCTATCCCTGCTTCTGACGAAGCGGCAGCAACCTCTCCCTAAGCTCAGATCAGCAGCAGTAACATGGCGGTCGGCGGGAACGCCCCTTTATAGCCCCTGTGACGCCGCAGACAGCAAGCCAATCACTGCAATGCCCTTCTCTAAGATGGTGGGGACCAGGACCTATGTCATCACGCTGCCCACACTCTGCGTTTACCTTCATTGGCTGAGAAATGGCGCTTTTCGCGTCATTGAAACGCGACTTTGGCACGAAAGTCGCGTACCGCATGGCCGACCCCGCACAGGGGTCGGATCGGGTTTCATGAAACCCGACTTTGCCAAAAGTCGGCGACTTTTGAAAATGAACGACCCGTTTCGCTCAACCCTACTCGTGACATATTGTGCTTCATGATAGTGGTAAAATTTATTTGATATGACTTGTGTTTATTTGTGAAAAAAATGGAGATTTGGCAAAAATGTAGAAAATTTTGCAATTTTCTAACTTTGAATTTTCATTCCCTTAAATCACAGATATGTCACACAAGATACTTAATAAGTAACATTTCCCACATGTCTACTTTACATCAGCACAATTTTGGAACCATTCTCAAAACTGCACCCCTCAAGGTGCTTAAAATTACATTCAAGAAGTTTATTAACCCTTCAGGTGCTTCACAAGAATTTTTGGAATGTTTACAAAAAATGAACATTTTACTTTTTTTCACAAAAAATTTAATTCAGATCCAATTTGTTTTATTTTACCAAGGGTAATAGGAGAAATTGCAGAGCCGTGAAAATACAAAATCATTTTTTTTCCACAAAAATGAAATTTTAGTCCCAATTTAGTATTTTTACAAGGGTAACAGGAGAAATTGGACACCAAAAGTTGTTGTGTAATTTGTCCTGAGTACGCTGATACCCCATATGTGGGGGTAAACCACTGGTTGGGCGCACGGCAGAGCTCAGAGCGAAGGAGCACTGTTTGACTTTTCAATGCAAAATTGGCTGAAATTGAGATCAGAAGCCATGTCGCCTTTGGAGAGTCCCAATGTGCCTAAACAGTGTAAACTCCCTACAAGTGACACCATTTTGGAAAGGAGACCCCATAAGGAACTTATCTAGATGTGTGATGAGGACTTTGAACCCCCAATTGCATAAAAATAAAAAATCATATTTTTTTCACAAAAATGAGCTTTTTGCCCAAATGTTTTATTTTCCAAAGGGTAACTGGGGAAATTGGACACCAAAAGTTGTTGTGCAATTTGTTCTGAGTACGATGATACCCCATATGTGGGGGTAAACCACTGATTGGGCACATGGCAGAGATCGGAAGAGAAGGAGCACCGTTTGACTTTTTAATGCAAAATTGGCTGGAATTGAGATTGGATGCCATGTCGCGTTGGAGAGCTCCCAATGTGCCTAAACAGTGGAAACCCCCCACAAGTAACACCATTTTGGAAACTACACCCCCTAAGAAACTTATCTAGATGTGTGGTGAGTAGGGTTGAGCGAAATGGGTCGGCCAGATTCAGAAGTCGCCGACTTTTGGAAAAGTTGGGTTTCATGAAACACGACCCGACCCCTGTGTGGGGTCGGCCATGAGGTCGGCGATCTTCTGATCTGGAATCGGAATTCCGATACCGAGTTCCGATATGTTTCAGATATCGGGAATCGGTATCGGAATTCATATTTAAGTGTAAAATAAAGAATAAAAAAAAAATATTGATATACTCACCCTCGGACGCGCCCTGGTTCTCACCGGCAGCCTTCCTTCCTAAGAATGAGTGCCTGAAGGGCCTTCGATGACGTTGCGGCTTGTGATTGGTCACGTGAGTGGTCACATGGGCGGTCACGCGACCAATCACAAGCCGTGACGTCATCTAAGGTCCTTCAGGCGCTAATTCTTAGGAAGGAAGCGTCCGAGGGCGCATCCGAGGGTGAGTATATTCCTAAAATGTACAGTATATACTCACCCTCGGACGCGCCCTGGTTCTAACCCACAGCCTTCCTTCCTAAGAATCAGCGCCTGAAGGACCTTAGATTACGTCACGGCTTTTGATTGGTCGCGTGACGCCCATGTGACCGCTCACGCGACCAATCACAAGCCGCGACGTCATCGAAGGTCCTTCAGGCGCTCATTCTTAGGAAGGAAGGCTGCCGGTGAGAACCAGGGCGCGCCCGAGGGTAAGTATATCAATATTTTTTATTTTGATTCTTTATTTTACACCTAAATATGGATCCCAGGGCCTGAAGGAGAATTTCCTCTCCTTCAGACCCTGGGAACCATTAGAAACCCAATGCACTGCATTGGGTTTCGTGTTTCGGCCGACCCCGACTTTTCTATAGGATAGGCCGATTTCACTCGACCCGACTTTTGAAAAAGTCGGGTTTCGTGAAACCCGACCCGATCCTATAAAAAGAAAAGTCGCTCAACCCTAGTGGTGTGCACTTTGAACTCCCAAGTGCTTCACTGAAGTATATAATGTAGAGCTGTAAAAATAAAACATCATATATTTTTTTTACCAAAAATTATCTTTTTGCCCCAATTTTTAATTTTCCCAAGAGTAGTAGGAGTAATTCAACCCCAAAATTTGTTGTTCAATTTGCCCTGAGTGTGCTGATACCTCATGTGGGAGTAAACCACTATTTGGGCGCATGGCAGAGCTCAGAAGTGAAGGAGTACCGTTTGACTTTTTCAACACAGAATTGGCAGAAATTGAGATCAGACGTCATGTCACGCTTGGAGAGCCCCTAATGTGCCTAAACAGTGGAAACCCCCAAAAGTGAACCATTTTGGAAACTAGGCCACCAAAGGAATGTATCTAGATGTGTGGTGAGAACTTTGAACTCCCAACTGTTTCAAAGAAGTATATAATGTAAAGCCGTGAAAATAAAAAAAAAAAATTTTTTCCACAAAAATTATCTTTTAGCCAGCAATTTTTTATTTTCACAAGGGTATCCGGAGAAATTGGACCCTGAAAGTTGTTGTGCAGTTTCTCCTGAGTACGCTGCTACCCCATATGTGAGGGGAACCACCACCGTTTGGCCCATGGCAGAGCTCGGAAGGGAAGGAGCGCCATTTTGGAAGGCAGACTTTGATGGAATGGTCTGCTGGTGGCACGTTGTGTTTGCAGAGCCCCTGATGTACCTAAACAGTAGAAACCCCCCAGAAGTGACCCAATATTAGAAAATAGACCCCCCCAAGAAACTTATCTAGTGTTGTGAGAACTTTGAACCCCCAAGTGTTTCGCTAAAGTTTATAACGCAGAGCCGTGAAAATACAAAATCATTTTTTTTCCACAAAAATGAAATTTTAGTCCCAATTTAGTATTTTTACAAGGGTAACAGGAGAAATTGGACACCAAAAGTTGTTGTGCAATTTGTCCTGAGTTCGCTGATACCCCATATGTGGGGGTAAACCACTGTTTGGACGCACGGCAGAGCTCAGAAGGGAAGGAGCACTGTTTGACTTTTCAATGCAAACTTGTCTGGAATTGAGATCGGACGCCATGTCGCATTTGGAGAGCCCCTGATGTGCTTAAACAGTGGAAACCCCCCAATTCTAACTCCAACCCTTACACCAACACACCCCTAACCCTAATCGTAACCCTAATCATGACCCTAACCACACCCCTTACCCAAACACACCTTTGCCAACCCTAACCACAACCCTAAGCCCCACACACCCCTAACCCCAACACACCCCTAATCCCAATCCTAACCATAACTCTAACCACACTCCTAACCCTGACACTTCCCTAACCCTAATGCCAACCCTAACCTAATCCCAACCTTAAACGTAATCCCATCCCTAACCTTAATCCAAACCCTAACCCTAACTTTAGCTCCAACCCTAACCCTAAATTTAGCCCCAACCCTAAAACTAACCCTAATGAGAAAATAGATGTAAATACATTATTTTATTTTATTATTTTTCCCTAACTAAGGGGGTGATAAAAGTGGTTTGAGTTACTACTTATAGCGTGTTTTTATGTTTGGCAGCTGTCACATGCTAAAAGACACTTTTTATTGCAAAAAATAGATTTTGCATCATCACATTTTGAGAGCTATAATTTTTCCATATTTTGGCCCACAGAGTCATTTGAGGTCTTGTTTTTTGCAGGACGAGTTGATGTTTTTATTGGTGCCATTTTCGGCCACATGACATTTTTTGATCACTTTTTATTACGATTTTTGGGAGGCAGAATGAACAAAAATCAGCAATGCATGAATTTCTTTTGGGTGGGGCATTTATACCGTTCCGCTTGTAGCAAAATTGATAAGGCAGTTTAATTCTTCTGGTCAGTACGATAACAGTGATATCCCATTTATAGGGTTGAGCGACCTTGACCTTTTTAGAGTCGAGTCGTGTTTCGCGAAACCCGACTATCTTAGAAGTCGAGTCGAGTGGAATCGGCTGATTATCGCGAAAAGTCGGGTATCGCCCGAAACACGAAACCCAATGCAAGTCAATGGGGGAGCATAGTCGGCAGTGAGTGGAGGCCAGGAAAACACCTACACTGCCCATTTTAATGGCAAAAACATCCATTCTTTTTACTGAAGCTTGTCAATCGTAATTTAGCTTATAATAATTGGAAGGCATTTGAAATTGGGGGTCATTTGGCTAAAGTTGTGGGGGGTAGGGCTGGTTCAAGTAATTAGTGGGCCAGGAAATCTGGAACGCGTCACGGCAGTGGAGCAGGGAGAGGAAAGTATTTCAACTTTGCAAGTGCTGTGATCCTGAGCAAGCAGGGGGGGCCCACTCGTTGGCACTGGCACTGGCACAGGGCCCCTCAAAGTACAGCGGTGTGTTTGCACGGCGGGGGCGCCTCCCACCGACAGCAACACTTTTGCGTACTATGAGAGGCCCTGTGCCAGTGACGTCGCCAACTAGTATTCCTCCCCCCACCTGATGAAGGAACCTGCACTTTCATCTGCACCTTCCTCTTTGTCCCCGTGTAATGTGGTATGGTATGCGGGAAGAGGAACCTGACTTTCAGCAGGGTCACAATCTTGCTGTGTAGCGTGCACGGGGAATTTAGCGTTATGGGTCAATGTACCAGCAGACTCATCTATCACTGGCTGGGCAATGGGCAGGATGAGGAGGAAACACAGATATAGGCCCAAAGAATAAAGTGGGCTAAATGCAGTTCAAAATTGGTAACACAGGACTAACCAGGGGGCATTGCAGTGGAGGACAACTGGAATGAGAGGCTGACACAGAGAGTAGGCACAAATCAGTAAGTAGTCGAAATGCAGTTCAAAATTGGCAACCGTAGTAAACAGGCGGCACAGCTTTGTTCAGTGGAGGAGAACAGCAAGGAGTGGCAGACACCGATAGTAGGCCCCAACCCAACTAGTAGGCCAAATGCAGTCTAACATTAACAACTACTTAACGAGAGCCTGAAAATGGAATTTCAGGACAGGAAACCAGGAGAACAGCAAGGAGTGGCAGACACCGATAGTAGGCCCCAACCCAACTAGTACGCCAAATGCAGATGTTCCATTTAACCACAATTTAATGAGAGCCTGAAGATAGAAGCTCAGGAAAGGCAACCTGGAGAACACCTTGTAGTGTAACACACCATCTCTCTACACCCCATACCCAATTTGTAGGCCTAATGCAGTGTAGTTTCCAACAACTACTAAACGAGAGCAGGAAGATCGAAGCAATGGCGGGGAAACCTGGGGAACACCTTGGAGTGGAACACACCATCTCTCTACACCCCATACCCAATTTGTAGGCCTAATGCACTGTAGTTTCCAACAACTACTAAACGAGAGCATTAAGATCGCAGCAATGGCGAGGAAACCTGGGGAACACCTTGGAGTGGAACACACCATCTCTCTACACCCCATACCCAATTTGTAGGCCTAATGCACTGTAGTTTCCAACAACTACTAAACGAGAGCAGGAAGATCGAAGCAATGGAGAGGAAACCTGGGGAACACCTTGGAGTGTAACACACCGTCTCTCTACACCCCATACCCAATTTGTAGGCCTAATGCACTGTAGTTTCCAACAACTACTAAACGAGAGCAGGAAGATCGAAGCAATGGAGAGGAAACCTGGGGAACACCTTGGAGTGGAACACACCATCTCTCTACACCCCATACCCAATTTGTAGGCCTAATGCACTGTAGTTTCCAACAACTACTAAACGAGAGCATTAAGATCGCAGCAATGGCGAGGAAACCTGGGGAACACCTTGGAGTGGAACACACCATCTCTCTACACCCCATACACAATTTGTAGGCCTAATGCACTGTAGTTTCCAACAACTACTAAACGAGAGCAGGAAGATCGAAGCAATGGAGAGGAAACCTGGGGAACACCTTGGAGTGTAACACACCGTCTCTCTACACCCCATACCCAATTTGTAGGCCTAATGCACTGTAGTTTCCAACAACTACTAAACGAGAGCAGGAAGATCGAAGCAATGGAGAGGAAACCTGGGGAACACCTTGGAGTGGAACACACCATCTCTCTACACCCCATACCCAATTTGTAGGCCTAATGCACTGTAGTTTCCAACAACTACTAAACGAGAGCATTAAGATCGCAGCAATGGCGAGGAAACCTGGGGAACACCTTGGAGTGGAACACACCATCTCTACACCCCAGATCCAACTTGTAGGCCGAATGCAGTGTTGTTTTCAACAACTACTTAAGAAGAGCCTGAAGATCAAAGTTCAGAAAAGGCAACCCGGGGAACACCTTGGAGCGGCAGACACTGGTAGTAGGCTGTAAACCCCAAATTTTGGTCAATGGAGTTTATGAAATGTTCCAGGGGTACACAGGCAGCATTGGTGTGGTAAGCGGAGGACAATTTATATTTGGGACTGCAGACAGACTTTGTAGGCTGTCCCCTGTGGACCATGCATCCACAACATTAACCCAGTGCGCCGTAATGGACATCTAACCTTTCGTGGACATGCCTACTGGTCCATGCATCTGTTGTCAGGTGCACCTTTCTACTATTAGATAGCCAGAGAGCATGGACAATGCAGATTTTTACATGATGCTGTAGTGCTGGGATGGCTTTTCTTGCAAAAGAAGTGACGACTGGGTAGCTCTTACCGTGGTACAGCGTAGTCCATCTGGGCTTTATAATTGTAAAATAGAGAAAAAAAATTGGCTGTATGCACTTTAAAATAGGTTACAGGGGTACACGGGCGGCAGTGGTCTGGTCAGTGTAGTTGTAGTAGAAAGAAGGGACCGCAGACAGGCTTCGAAGGCCTAACATAACAAATTGGACAGGCTGTAGGCACTTTTACAATGGTTCCAGGGGTACACAGGCAGCAGTACAATGGTCAGTGGAGGCCAAGTGGAAGGAGGGACCGCAGACAGGCTTCGAAGGCCTAACATAAAAAAATAGGGCTGTTGGCAATTTAAAATTGGTTCCAGGGGTACACGGGCAGCAGTACAATGGTCAGTGGAGGTCTAGTGGAAGGAGGGACCGCAGACAGGCTTCGAAGGCCTAACATAACAAAAATAGGGGTGCAGGCAATTTAACATTGGTTCCAGGGGTACACGGGCAGCAGTGGTCTGGTCAGTGTAGTAGTAGTAGAAAGAAGGGACTGCAGACAGGCTTCGAAGGCCTAACATAACAAAATTGGGCTGTTGGCAATTTAAAATTGGTTCCAGGGGTACACGGGCAGCAGTACAATGGTCAGTGGAGGCCTAGTGGAAGGAGGGACCGCAGACAGGCTTCGAAGGCCTAACATAACAAAAATAGGGGTGCAGGCAATTTAACATTGGTTCCAGGGGTACACGGGCAGCAGTGGTCTGGTCAGTGTAGTAGTAGTAGAAAGAAGGGACTGCAGACAGGCTTCGAAGGCCTAACATAACAAAATTGGGCTGTTGGCAATTTAAAATTGGTTCCAGGGATACACGGGCAGCAGTACAATGGTCAGTGGAGGCCTAGTGGAAGGAGGGACCGCAGACAGGCTTCGAAGGCCTAACATAACAAAAATAGGGGTGCAGGCAATTTAACATTGGTTCCAGGGGTACACGGGCAGCAGTGGTCTGGTCAGTGTAGTAGTAGTAGAAAGAAGGGACTGCAGACAGGCTTCGAAGGCCTAACATAACAAAATTGGGCTGTTGGCAATTTAAAATTGGTTCCAGGGGTACATGGGCAGCAGTACAATGGTCAGTGGAGGCCTAGTGGAAGGAGGGACCGCAGACAGGCTTCGAAGGCCTAACATAACAAAAATATCAATACAATGGTATTGTCAGTGCCAGGCATTGAAGGATGTCAGCGCATAGACTAAACATTGGTGGAGCTGTGAGAGATAATTTTGCAAGTGGTAGAGCACTGTTTGAGCTGGGGGGGGAACTGTCTTGTGGCCGGCGGTACAGGCCCAGGGCCCCTCATATTACAACGGTGTGTCTGACGTTGGGTGCGCACCACCACCGCCAGAGACACTTTATTGTACTATGAGGGACCCAGTGGCAGTGCCGTCGACCAAAAGCAGGCACACCCACCTCTTCAGAAAAAAAACAGCACTCTCACGGGTGCTGGCGCCAAGTGGCGATACCACGGCCCCGTGTGGGGAGTTTGGCCATTTAGGGAGGTGTAAACATGTCGTATGCTGGACAATCAGGTGCAGCAAATTACGATATTGGAAAAGTCATTCATAATAGTCCACAGGCAAGACCTTTTCATAGGAAAGCTAGGTGTCAGCCGGGCAAGGTGGGGCAAAAGTTTTCGAAATCCAGTTGTGGTTCATTTTAATGAAGGTTAGATCATCTACATTTTGGGTAGCCAGACGAGTCCTTTTTTCTATTAGTATTGAACCTGCAGCACTGAATACTCTTTCTGATAGGACACTAGCTGCCGGGCAAGCAAGCTCCTGCAATGCATATTCTGCCAATTCTGGCCAGGTGTCTAATTTGGATGCCCAGTAATCAAATGGGAATGACGGTTGAGGGAGAACGTCGATAAGGGATGAAAAACAGTTTGTAACCATACTGGACAAATGTTGTCTCCTGTCACTTTGAATTGATGCTGCAGTACCTGTCCTGTCTGCGGTCATAGCAAAATCACTCCACAACCTGGTCAGAAAACCCCTCTGGCCAACGCCACTTCTGATTTCTGCCCCTCTAACACCTCTGGTCGTCTGGCCCCTGCAGCTCGTGTGAGAACGATCACGGGCGCTGTGTGCAGGGCATGCCAGAAGCAAACGGTCAACAAGAGTTGATTGTTTGGTTGCTAATATTATTTCCAAGTTCTCATGTGGCATTATATTTTGCAATTTGCCTTTATAGTGAGGATCAAGGAGGCAGGCCAACCAGTAATCGTCATCGTTCATCATTTTAGTAATGCGTGTGTCCCTTTTGAGGATACGTAAGGCATAATCCGCCATGTGGGCCAAAGTTCCAGTTCTCAAATCTGCGGTTGTGCTTGGTTGAGGGGCAGTTTCAGGCAAATCCACGTCACTTGTGTCCCTCCAAAAACCAGAACCCGGCCTTGCCGCGCCAACAATTTCCAGTGGCCCCGGAAAAGCTTCCTCATTAAAAATATAATCATCCCCATCATCCTCCTCATCCTCCTCCTCCTCTTCGCCCGCTACCTCGTCCTGTACACTGCCCTGGCCAGACAATGGCTGACTGTCATTAAGGCTTTCCTCTTCCTCAGCTGCAGACGCCTGATCCTTTATGTGCATCAAACTTTGCATCAGCAGACGCATTAGGGGGATGCTCATGCTTATTATGGCGTTGTCTGCACTAACCAGCCGTGTGCATTCCTCAAAACACTGAAGGACTTGACACATGTCTTGAATCTTCGACCACTGCACACCTGACAACTCCATGTCTGCCATCCTACTGCCTGCCCGTGTATGTGTATCCTCCCACAAAAACATAACAGCCTGCCTCTGTTCGCACAGTCTCTGAAGCATGTGCAGTGTTGAGTTCCACCTTGTTGCAACGTCTATGATTAGGCGATGCTGGGGAAGGTTCAAAGAACGCTGATAGGTCTGCATACGGCTGGAGTGTACGGGCGAACGGCGGATATGTGAGCAAAGTCCACGCACTTTGAGGAGCAGGTCGGATAACCCCGGATAACTTTTCAGGAAGCACTGCACCACCAGGTTTAAGGTGTGAGCCAGGCAAGGAATGTGTTTCAGTTGGGAAAGGGAGATGGCAGCCATGAAATTCCTTCCGTTATCACTCACTACCTTGCCTGCCTCAAGATCTACAGTGCCCAGCCACGACTGCGTTTCTTTCTGCAAGAACTCGGACAGAACTTCCGCGGTGTGTCTGTTGTCGCCCAAACCCTTCATAGCCAATACAGCCTGCTGATGTTTGCCAGTAGCTGCGCCATAATGGGAGACCTGGTGTGCAACAGTGGCAGCTGCGAATGGAGTGGTTGTGCGACTGCGGTCTGTGGACGAGCTCTCGCTTCTGCAGGAGGACGAGGAGGAGGAGGAGGGGGTGCGAACGGCTACAGCCAACTGTTTCCTAGACCGTGAGCTAGACAGAACTGTCCCAAAATTGCAGTCCCCTGTGGACCCTGCATCCACAACATTCACCCAGTGTGCCGTGATGGACACGTAACGTCCCTGGCCATGCCTACTGGTCCATGCATCTATTGTCAGGTGCACCTTTGTGCTCACAGATTGCCTGAGTGCATGGACGATGCGCTCTTTAACATGCTGGTGGAGGGCTGGGATGGCTTTTCTGGAAAAAAAGTGTAGACTGGGTAGCTCGTAGCGTGGTACAGCGTAGTCCATCAGGGCTTTGAAATCTTCGCTTTCAACTAACCGGTAGGGCATCATCTCTAACGAGATTAGTCTAGCTATGTGGGCGTTCAAACCCTGTGTACGCGGATGCGAGGCTAAGTACTTCCTTTTTCTAACCATAGTCTCACGTAGGGTGAGCTGGACTGGAGAGCTGGAGATCGTGGAACTAGCGGGGGTGCCGGTGGACATGGCAGACTGAGAGACGGTGGGAGATGGTATTGTTGCCGCCGGTGCCCTAGATGCAGTGTTTCCTACTACGAAACTGGTGATTCCCTGACCCTGACTGCTTTGGCCTGGCAAAGAAACCTGCACAGATACTGCAGGTGGTGCGGAAAATGGTGGCCCTACACTGCCGGAAGGGATGTTGCGTTGATGACTAGCTTCATTGGCCGAGGGTGCTACAACCTTAAGGGACGTTTGGTAGTTAGTCCAAGCTTGCAAATGCATGGTGGTTAATTGTCTATGCATGCAACTTGTATTGAGACTTTTCAGATTCTGCCCTCTGCTTAAGGTAGTTGAACATTTTTGACAGATGACTTTGCGCTGATCAATTGGATGTTGTTTAAAAAAATGCCAGACTGCACTCTTTCTAGCATCGGATACCTTTTCAGGCATTGCAGACTGAGCTTTAACCAGATGGCCACGCTGTCCTCCAACAGGTTTTGGCTTTGCCACGCGTTTTGGGCAAGATACGGGCCCGGCAGATGGAACCTGTTGCGATGTTGATGCCTGCTGCGGCCCCTCCTCCTCCGCTTCAGAACTGCTGCCGCCTGCACCCTGTTCCCCCAATGGCTGCCAATCGGGGTCAACAACTGGGTCATCTATTACCTCTTCTTGTAGCTCGTGTGCAACTTCGTCTGTGTCACCGTGTCGGTCGGTGGTATAGCGTTCGTGATGGGGCAACATAGTCTCATCAGGGTCTGATTCTTGATCAGCACCCTGCGAGGGCAATGTTGTGGTCTGAGTCAAAGGACCAGCATAGTAGTCTGGCTGTGGCTGTGCATCAGTGCACTCCATGTCAGATTCAACTTGTAATGGGCATGGACTGTTAACTGCTTCACTTTCTAAACCAGGGACGGTATGTGTAAAGAGCTCCATGGAGTAACCCGTTGTGTCGCCTGCTGCATTCTTCTCTGTTGTTGTTTTTGCTGAAGAGGACAAGGAAGCGACTTGTCCCTGACCGTGAACATCCACTAACGACGCGCTGCTTTTACATTTACCAGTTTCACGAGAGGAGGCAAAAGAGCTAGAGGCTGAGTCAGCAAGATAAGCCAAAACTTGCTCTTGCTGCTCCGGCTTTAAAAGCGGTTTTCCTACTCCCAGAAAAGGGAGCGTTCGAGGCCTTGTGTAGCCAGACGACGAACCTGGCTCCACAGCTCCAGACTTAGGTGCAATATTTTTTTTCCCACGACCACCTGATGCTCCACCACTACCACTACCCTCATTACCAGCTGACAATGAACGCCCCCGGCCACGACCTCTTCCACCAGACTTCCTCATTGTTTTAAAAACGTAACCAAACTAACGGTATTTGTTGCTGTCACACAACTTACACGGTGAGCTATAACTTCAGTTATGTTTTAGCTACCCCTTTACAGGTGGGTGAGACCACAACGAAAATCAGGCACAATGTTACACACTCTGTTTTTGGTGGCAACAAATGAGAGAGATGCCACACACACAGGACTGTCACTGAAGCACAAATGTAAATATTAATCTCCCACTGTTTTTTTTTATTTATTTATTTTTTTTTTCAGGGAGACTTTAGAAACAAAATAAAATAAAATGATTTTTTCAGGAAGAATTTAGAAACCAAATAACATGAAATGATTTTTCCAATGACAATTTAGAAACCAAATAAAAAAAAAAGGCTTTCTATGCCCCACTGAGTGAGAGATGCCACACACCCAGGAGTCAAGACTGGCACACAAGCAGAAAGGGCAATATTAATCTCCCACTGATTTTTTTTTTTTTCAGGGAGACTTTAGAAAAAAAAAATTATAAAAAAAAATGATTTTTTCAGGAAGAATTTAGAAACCAAATAAAATAAAATGATTTTTTTCAGGGAGAATTTAGAAAACAAATAAAACAAAAAATAGGCTTTCTATGGCCCACTGAGTGAGAGATGACGCACACAGGAGTCAGGAGTGGCACACAAGCCCAGAGGCCAATATTTTTCTCCCAATGATTGATGTAGTGATTTTTTCAGGTAGATTTTGGAACCCAAATCAAGCTAAAAAAATAATAGGCTTTCTATGGCCCACAATTGGAGAGAGAGAGAGATGGCACACCCAGGAGTCAAGACTGGCACACAAGCAGAAAGGGCAATATTAATCTCCCACTGATTTGATTTTTTTTTTTTTTCAGGGAGACTTTAGAAAAAAAAAATAATAAAAAAAAATGATTTTTTCAGGAAGAATTTAGAAACCAAATAAAATAAAATGATTTTGTCAGGGAGAATTTAGAAAACAAATAAAACAAAAAATAGGCTTTCTATGGCCTACTGTGTGAGAGATGACGCACACAGAAGTCAGGAGTGGCACACAAGCCCTGAGGCCAATATTTTTCTCCCACTGATTGATGTAGTGATTTTTTCAGGTAGATTTTGGAACCCAAATCAAGCAAAAAAATAAATAGGCTTTCTATGGCCCACTGACTGAGAGATGGCACACACAGGAGTCAGGAGTGGCACACAAGCCCTGAGGCCAATATTTTTCTCCCACTGATTGATGTAGTGATTTTTTCAGGTAGATTTTAGAACCCAAATCAAGCAAAAAAATAAATAGGCTTTCTATGGCCCACTGAGTGAGAGATGGCACAGACAGGGATGGCACTCTAGCAGAAATGCCAATCTTCAGGCAGCAATAAGGAGTGGACTGATGCACAAATTAAATAAAAAGTGTGGACAAACAAACAAGATAGCTGTGCAGAAAGGAAGGAACAAGAGGATTTGTGCTTTGAAAAAAGCAGTTGGTTTGCACAGCGGCGTACACACAGCAATGCAGCTATCAGGGAGCCTTCTAGGGCAGCCCAATGAGCTACAGCGCTGAGAAAAAAAAAAATGTAGCTTCCACTATCCCTGCACACCGAAGGTGGTGTTGGACAGTGCAAATCGCTACAGCACAAGCGGTTTGGTGGTTAATGGACCCTGCCTAACGCTATCCCTGCTTCTGACGAAGCGGCAGCAACCTCTCCCTAAGCTCAGATCAGCAGCAGTAAGATGGCGGTCGGCGGGAACGCCTCTTTATAGCCCCTGTGATGCCGCAGACAGCAAGCCAATCACTGCAATGCCCTTCTCTAAGATGGTGGGGACCAGGACCTATGTCATCACGCTGCCCACACTCTGCGTTTACCTTCATTGGCTGAGAAATGGCGCTTTTCGCGTCATTGAAACGCGACTTTGGCGCGAAAGTCGCGTACCGCATGGCCGACAACGCACAGGGGTCGGATCGGGTTTCATGAAACTCGACTTCGCCAAAAGTCGGCGACTTTTGAAAATGTTCGACCCGTTTCGCTCAACCCTACCCATTTATATCATTTTTTATGTTTTGGCGCTTTTATACAATAAAAACAGTTCTTTTTTTGCGGGACAAGATGACGTTTTCAGCGGTACCATGATTATTTATATAAGTGTTTTTGATTGAGTGTTATTCCACTTTTTGTTCGGCGGTATGATGATAAAGCATCGTTTTTACTTTTTTTACGATGTTCACTGAAGGAGTTAACTCGTGGGACAGTTTTATAGGTCAGGTCATTACAGACACGGCGATACTAAACATCTGTACTTTTATTGTTTTTTTTTATTTACATAAAGAAATGTATTTATTGGAACAATATTTAGTTTTTTCTTTATTTAGGAATTTTAAAATATATATTTTTACACAGTATAATATATATTTTTTTTACTTTTTTACATTGTCCCAGGGTGGGACATCAACTGTATAAAGTCAGATCACTGATCTGACATTTTGCACAGCACTGTGTCAGATCAGCGATCTGAAAGGCAGTGAAGAAGGCTTGACGGTGCCTGCTCTCAGCAGGCACTGAGAAGCCTCCTCCCTGCAGGACCCGGAAGGACCCCGCGGCCATCTTGGATCCGGGGGTCTGCATGCAGGGAGAACCTCAGAACGACGCAATCACATCACGTTGTTCTGAGGGTCTGTGAGAAGCACTGCGTGATGCTTCTCTATGCCACCGGAACGCTGCGATCTTGTTTGATCACAGTGTTCCGTGGGTTAAAGTTCTGGGAGCAGTACGTGACGGTTCCTGGCACTTAATGCCGGGTGTCAGCTGTGAGAATCACATGGATGGAATAGTACGCAGGATGGCAGAAAGGGGTTAAATCACTGTATATAAATAGAAATAAAATAATCGCTAAATGTTTCTGCTTCGTGCCCTCTGTGCGTTGCATCCAGACACCTGCATTACAGAAGCACTTTCAGTAATGCAGCGGGGCAGTATTATATGCTATTTAGCTGCAGATTAAACCAATATCTGAAAGTAAACAGCATTTTTCAAGCTGACGGGTTCCCTTTAGCTTGAAAAAAGGCAGCAGACAGAAAGTTACACTGTGAGATACCAAGTGATCAGAGCGTTGTGTTGATTTTTCAGGGTTACCGTATATATTCGAGTATAAGCCGACCCGAGTATAAGCCGACCCCCTACTTTTGCCACAAAAAACTGGGAAAACTTATTGACTCGAGTATAAGCCTAGGGTAGGAAATGCAGCAACTACCGGTGAATTTCAAAAATAAAAATAGATGCTCCATACCGTTCATTATTGCCCCATAAGATGCTCCATATAAAGCTGTGCCACATATAATGCCGCATACCGTTCATTATTGCCCCATAAGAAGCTCCATATAAAGCTGTGCCACATATAATGCTGCATACCGTTCATTATGGCCCCATAGATGCTCTGTATAAAGCTGTGCCACATATAATGCTCCATATTGTTCATTGTTGCCCCATAGAAGCTCCATATAAAGCTGTGCCCCATATATGCTCTGCACCGTTCATTATTGCCCCATAGAAGCTCCATATAAAGCTGTGCCACATATATGCTCTGCACCATTCATTATTGCCCCATAGATGTGCCATATAAAGCTGTGCCATATACTGCTCTGCACTGTTCATCATTGCCCCATAGATGTGCCATATAGTGCTTTGCACCGTTCATTATTGCCCCATAGATGCTCCTTATAAAGCTCTGCCATATAGTGCTCTTTACCGTTCATTTGTGCCCCATAGATGCTCCTTATAAAGCTCTGCCATATAGTGCTCTGCACCGTTCATTTGTGCCCCATAGATGCTCCTTATAAAGCTCTGCCATATAGTGCTCTGCACCGTTCATTTGTGCCCCATAGATGCTCCTAATAAAGCTCTGCCATATAATGCTCTGCACCGTTCATTTGTGCCCCATAGATGCTCCTTATAAAGCTCTGCCATATAATGCTCTGCACTGTTCATTTGTGCCCCATAGATGCTCCTTATAAAGCTCTGCTATATAGTGCTCTGCACCGTTCATTTGTGCCCCATAGATGCTCCTTATAAAGCTCTGCTACCGGTATATATAATGCTGCAATAAAAAAAAAATGCCATACTCACCTCTCTTGCTTGCAGCTCCCGGCGTCTCGTCCCGACGTCTCTCCGCTCTGACTGTTCAGGCAGAGGGCGCCGCGCACACTATATGCGTCATCTCGCCCTCTGACCTGAACAGTCAGTGCGGAGAGACGCCGGGAAGATAGAGCGGCGCCCGGCGTGTGGAACGGGGATAGGTGAATATGCGATACTTACCTGCTCCCGGCGTCCCGCTCCTTCCCCCGGACAGCTGGTCTCCGGATGCCGCAGCCTGTTCCTCTATCAGCGGTCACCATTACCGCTCATTAGAGAAATTAATATGCGGCTCCGCCCCTATGGGAGTGGAGTCCATATTCATTTTTCTAATGAGCGGTCCCACGTGACCGCTGAACAGGGGAAGAGCTGCGGCACACAAAGACCGTGGGACAGGCAGGGGGAGCGCCAGGATCGCCGGGACTAGGTAAGTGTTGTGAATTATGTGGCAGAGCTCCCTCCTGTGGTCACAAGTGGTACTTCGGCTGGTTCTCTCTGTGAGCTTCCGTTGGTGGAGGAAAGTGGTACTGCGGCTTCTGAGTTTCCTTCCTCAGGTGATGTGGTGAAGTCGTTACGTGCTGCTCTATTTAACTCCACCTAGTGCTTTGATCCTGGCCTCCAGTCAATGTTCTAGTATTGGACCTGTTTCCTCCTGGATCGTTCCTGTGGCCTGCTGCTCTGCATAGCTAAGTTCCTCTTTGCTATTTGTTTGCTGTTTTTTTCTGTCCAGCTTGTCAATTTGTTTTTTTCTGCTTGCTGGAAGCTCTGGGACGCAGAGGGTGTACCTCCGTGCCGTTAGTTCGGTACGGAGGATCTTTTTGCCCCCTTTGTGTGGTTTTTGTAGGGTTTTGTGTTGACCGCAAAGTTACCTTTCCTATCCTCGCTCTGTTCAGAAAGTTGGGCCTCACTTTGCTAAATCTATTTCATCTCTACGTTTGTCTTTTCATCTTAACTCACAGTCATTATATGTGAGGGCTGCCTTTTCCTTTGGGGTATTTCTCTGAGGCAAGGTAGGCTTATTTTCTATCTTCAGGCTAGCTAGTTTCTCAGGCCATGCCGAGTTGCATAGGGAGCGTTAGGCGCAATCCACGGCTGCCTTTAGTGTGGTTGGAGAGGATTAGGGATTGCGGTCAACAGAGTTCCCACGTCTCAGAGCTCGTTCTTGTTTTTTGGGTTATTGCCAGGTCACTGTATGTGCGCTGACCTCTATGTCCATTGTGGTACTGAATTACCTTTCATAACAGTACTGGAGGCCAAAAGTACTAATGATTCCCAATAGAGGGAAAAAAGAAGTTCTGAGACCATTTTTTTTTCTTTGCACTGTGTTTTGCCTTTTTTTTTCCCCTAGACATTCGGGTGGTTCAGGACACAGGTGTAGCAATGGACATTAAAGGTCTGTCTTCATGTGTGGATCAGCTCACGGCAAGAGTACAAAGTATTCAAGACTTTGTGGTTCAGAATTCTATGTTAGAACCGAGAATTCCTATTCCTGATTTGTTTTTTGGAGATAGAACTAAATTTCTGAGTTCCAAAAATAATTGTAAACTATTTCTGGCTTTGAAACCTCTGTCCTCTGGTGACCCAGTTCAACAAGTTAGGATCGTTATTTCTTTTTTGCATGGCGACCCTCAGGACTGGGCATTTTCTCTTGCGTCAGGAGATCCTGCATTAAGTAATATCGATGCATTTTTCCTGGCGCTCGGATTGCTGTACGATGAGCCTAATTCTGTGGATCAGGCAGAGAAGAATTTGCTGGCTCTTTGTCAGGGTCAGGATGAAATAGAGGTATATTGTCAGAAATTTAGAAAGTGGTCCGTACTCACTCAGTGGAATGAAGGTGCGCTCGCAGCTATTTTCAGAAAAGGTCTCTCTGAAGCCCTTAAGGATGTCATGGTGGGATTTCCTATGCCTGCTGGTCTGAATGAGTCTATGTCTTTGGCCATTCAGATCGGTCGACGCTTGCGCGAGCGTAAATCTGTGCACCATTTGGCGGTATTACCTGAGCTTAAACCTGAGCCTATGCAGTGCGATAGGACTTTGACCAGAGTTGAACGGCAAGAACACAGACGTCTGAATGGCCTGTGTTTCTACTGTGGAGATTCCACTCATGCTATCTCTGATTGTCCTAAGCGCACTAAGCGGTTCGCTAGGTCTGCCACCATTGGTACGGTACAGTCAAATTTTCTTCTGTCTGTTACCTTGATCTGCTCTTTGTCATCGTATTCTGTCATGGCATTTGTGGACTCAGGCGCTGCTCTGAATTTGATGGACTTGGAGTATGCTAGGCGTTGTGGGTTTTTCTTGGAGCCCTTGCAGTTTCCTATTCCAGTGAGAGGAATTGATGCTACGCCTTTGGCCAAGAATAAGCCTCAGTACTGGACCCAGCTGACCATGTGCATGGCTCCTGCACATCAGGAGGTTATTCGCTTTCTGGTGTTGCATAATCTGCATGATGTGGTCGTGTTGGGGTTGCCATGGCTACAAGTCCATAATCCAGTATTAGATTGGAAATTCATGTCTGTGTCCAGCTGGGGTTGTCAGGGGGTACATGGTGATGTCCCCTTTCTGACTATTTCGTCATCCACCCCTTCTGAGGTTCCTGAGTTCTTGTCTGATTACCGGGATTTATTTGATGAGCCCAAGTCCGATACCCTACCTCCGCATAGGGATTGTGATTGTGCTATCGATTTGATTCCTGGTAGTAAATTCCCAAAAGGTCGACTGTTTAATTTATCTGTGCCTGAGCACGCCGCTATGCGGAGTTATGTGAAGGAGTCTTTGGAGAAGGGGCATATTCGCCCGTCATCGTCGCCATTAGGAGCAGGGTTCTTTTTTGTAGCCAAGAAGGATGGTTCACTGAGACCTTGTATAGATTACCGCCTTCTAAATAAGATCACGGTTAAATTTCAGTACCCCTTGCCATTGTTATCTGATTTGTTTGCTCGGATTAAGGGGGCTAGTTGGTTCACCAAGATAGATCTTCGTGGTGCGTATAATCTTGTGCGTATTAAGCGAGGCGATGAGTGGAAAACTGCATTTAATACGCCCGAGGGCCATTTTGAGTATCTAGTAAGGCCATTCGGACTTGCCAATGCTCCATCAGTGTTTCAGTCCTTTATGCATGACATCTTCCGAGAGTACCTGGATAAATTCCTGATTGTGTACTTAGATGACATTTTGATCTTCTCGGATGATTGGGAGTCTCATGTGAAGCAGGTCAGAACGGTGTTTCAGGTCCTGCGTGCTAATTCTTTGTTTGTGAAGGGATCAAAGTGTCTCTTTGGTGTTCAGAAGGTTTCATTTTCGGGGTTCATCTTTTCCCCTTCTCTTATCGAGATGGACCCTGTTAAGGTCCAAGCCATCCATAATTGGACTCAGCCGACATCTCTGAAAAGTCTGCAAAAGTTCCTGGGCTTTGCTAATTTTTATCGTCGCTTCATCTGCAATTTTTCTAGTATTGCTAAACCATTGACCGATTTGACCAAGAAAGGTGCTGAATTTGTCAATTGGTCTTCTGCTGCGGTGGAAGCTTTTCAAGAGTTGAAGCGTCGTTTTTTCTTCTGCCCCTGTGTTGTGTCAACCAGATGTTTCGCTTCCGTTCCAGGTCGAGGTTGATGCTTCTGAGATTGGAGCAGGGGCTGTTTTGTCGCAGATAAGTTCTGATTGCTCGGTGATGAAACCATGCGCCTTCTTTTCCAGGAAGTTTTCGCCTGCTGAGCGAAATTATGATGTGGCAATCGAGAGTTGCTGGCCATGAAGTGGGCATTTGAGGAGTGGCGTCATTGGCTTGAAGGAGCTAAGCATCGCGTGGTGGTCTTGACTGATCATAAGAACTTGACTTATCTCGAGTCCGCCAAGCGGTTGAATCCTAAACAAGCTCGTTGGTCGTTGTTTTTTGCCCGTTTTGACTTTGTGATTTCATACCTTCCGGGCTCTAAAAATGTGAAGGCGGATGCTCTGTCTAGGAGTTTTGTGCCCGACTCTCCAGGTGTATCTGAGCCGGCGGGTATCCTCAAAGAGGGAGTAATTGTGTCTGCCATCTCCCCTGATTTGCGGCGGGTGCTGCAAAAATTTCAGGCTAATAAACCTGATCGTTGCCCAGCGGAGAAACTGTTTGTCCCTGATAGGTGGACGAATAAAGTTATCTCTGAGGTTCATTGTTCGGTGTTGGCTGGTCATCCTGGAATCTTTGGTACCAGAGAGTTAGTGGATAGATCCTTTTGGTGGCCATCTCTGTCGCGGGATGTGCGTACTTTTGTGCAGTCCTGTGGGATTTGTGCTCGGGCTAAGCCCTGCTGTTCTCGTGCCAGTGGGTTGCTTTTGCCCTTGCCGGTCCCGAAGAGGCCTTGGACACATATCTCTATGGATTTTATTTCAGATCTTCCCGTCTCTCAAAAGATGTCAGTCATTTGGGTGGTCTGTGATCGCTTCTCTAAGATGGTCCATTTGGTACCCTTGTCTAAATTGCCTTCCTCCTCTGATTTGGTGCCATTGTTTTTCCAGCATGTGGTTCGTTTACATGGCATTCCAGAGAATATCGTTTCTGACAGAGGTTCCCAGTTTGTTTCGAGGTTTTGGCGAGCCTTTTGTGGTAGGATGGGCATTGACTTGTCTTTTTCCTCGGCTTTCCATCCTCAGACTAATGGCCAGACCGAACGAACCAATCAGACCTTGGAAACATATCTGAGATGCTTTGTTTCTGCTGATCAGGATGACTGGGTGTCCTTTTTGCCTTTGGCTGAGTTCGCCCTTAATAATCGGGCCAGCTCGGCTACCTTGGTTTCACAGTTTTCCTGCAACTCTGGGTTCCATCCTCGTTTCTCTTCAGGGCAGGTTGAGTCTTCGGACTGTCCTGGTGTGGATACTGTGGTGGACAGGTTGCAGCAGATTTGGACTCATGTAGTGGACAATTTGACTTTGTCCCAGGAGAAGGCTCAACGTTTCGCTAATCGCAGACGCTGTGTGGGTCCCCGACTTCGGGTTGGGGACTTGGTTTGGTTATCTTCTCGTCATATTCCTATGAAGGTTTCCTCTCCTAAGTTTAAACCTCGTTTTATTGGTCCGTATAGGATTTCTGAGGTTCTTAATCCTGTCTTTTCGTCTGACCCTTCCAGATTCTTTTTCCATACATAACGTATTCCATAGGTCATTGTTGCGGAGATACGTGGCACCTATGGTTCCATCTGTTGATCCTCCTGCCCCGGTTTTGGTGGAGGGGGAGTTGGAGTATATTGTGGAGAAGATTTTGGATTCTCGTGTTTCAAGGCGGAAACTCCAGTATCTGGTTAAGTGGAAGGGTTATGCTCAGGAAGATAATTCCTGGGTCTTTGCCTCTAATGTCCATGCTCCCGATCTTTTTCGTGCCTTTCATATGGCTCATCCTGGTCGTCCTGGGAGCTCTGGTGAGGGTTCGGTGACCCCTCCTCAAGGGGGGGTACTGTTGTGAATTATGTGGCAGAGCTCCCTCCTGTGGTCACAAGTGGTACTTCGGCTGGTTCTCTCTGTGAGCTTCCGTTGGTGGAGGAAAGTGGTACTGCGGCTTCTGAGTTTCCTTCCTCAGGTAATGTGGTGAAGTCGTTAGGTGCTGCTCTATTTAACTCCACCTAGTGCTTTGATCCTGGCCTCCAGTCAATGTTCTAGTATTGGACCTGTTTCCTCCTGGATCGTTCCTGTGGCCTGCTGCTCTGCATAGCTAAGTTCCTCTTTGCTATTTGTTTGCTGTTTTTTTCTGTCCAGCTTGTCAATTTGTTTTTTTCTGCTTGCTGGAAGCTCTGGGACGCAGAGGGTGTACCTCCGTGCCGTTAGTTCGGTACGGAGGGTCTTTTTGCCCCCTTTGTGTGGTTTTTGTAGGGTTTTGTGTTGACCGCAAAGTTACCTTTCCTATCCTCGCTCTGTTCAGAAAGTTGGGCCTCACTTTGCTAAATCTATTTCATCTCTACGTTTGTCTTTTCATCTTAACTCACAGTCATTATATGTGGGGGCTGCCTTTTCCTTTGGGGTATTTCTCTGAGGCAAGGTAGGCTTATTTTCTATCTTCAGGCTAGCTAGTTTCTCAGGCCGTGCCAAGTTGCATAGGGAGCGTTAGGCGCAATCCACGGCTGCCTTTAGTGTGGTTGGAGAGGATTAGGGATTGCGGTCAACAGAGTTCCCACGTCTCAGAGCTCGTTCTTGTTTTTTGGGTTATTACATAGTAACATAGTAACATAGTTAGTAAGGCCGAAAAAAGACATTTGTCCATCCAGTTCAGCCTATATTCCATCATAATAAATACCCAGATCTTCGTCCTTCTACAGAACCTAATAATTGTATGATACAATATTGTTCTGCTCCAGGAAGACATCCAGGCCTCTCTTGAACCCCTCGACTGAGTTCGCCATCACCACCTCCTCAGGCAAGCAATTCCAGATTCTCACTGCCCTAACAGTAAAGAATCCTCTTCTATGTTGGTGGAAAAACCTTCTCTCCTCCAGACGCAAAGAATGCCTCCTTGTGCCCGTCACCTTCCTTGGTATAAACAGATCCTCAGCGAGATATTTGTATTGTCCCCTTATATACTTATACATGGTTATTAGATCGCCCCTCAGTCGTCTTTTTTCTAGACTAAATAATCCTAATTTCGCTAATCTATCTGGGTATTGTAGTTCTCCCTTCCCTTTTATTAATTTTGTTGCCCTCCTTTGTACTCTCTCTAGTTCCATTATATCCTTCCTGAGCACCGGTGCCCAAAACTGGACACAGTACTCCATGTGCGGTCTAACTAGGGATTTGTACAGAGGCAGTATAATGCTCTCATCATGTGTATCCAGACCTCTTTTAATGCACCCCATGATCCTGTTTGCCTTGGCAGCTGCTGCCTGGCACTGGCTGCTCCAGGTAAGTTTATCATTAACTAGGATCCCCAAGTCCTTCTCCCTGTCAGATTTACCCAGTGGTTTCCCGTTCAGTGTGTAATGGTGATATTGATTCCCTCTTCCCATGTGTATAACCTTACATTTATCATTGTTAAACCTCATCTGCCACCTTTCAGCCCAAGTTTCCAACTTATCCAGATCCATCTGTAGCAGAATACTATCTTCTCTTGTATTAACTGCTTTACATAGTTTTGTATCATCTGCAAATATCGATATTTTACTGTGTAAACCTTCTTGCCAGGTCACTGTATGTGCGCTGACCTCTATGTCCATTGTGGTACTGAATTACCTTTCATAACAGGTAAGTATGCCTCAGCGCCCTCTCCCCCTCACCCGCCGACCCCACCGTCGACCGTGACTCGAGTATAAGCCGAGAGGGGCACTTTCAGCCCAAAAATTTGGGCTGAAAATCTCGGCTTATACTCGAGTATATACGGTAAGGGATTTTTTTAAATTATATCAAGTTGTCTGAAAGTGAAGGAAATATCTTTGTGTATCTTGAACTTGAACATCATTTTATTACAGATCCACAACAGTTGAGACACAAATATTTCTTAACGCAACTTCAATGTCCTCTACTTGCTAAGGCTAGGCTCATTGCATCACTCAGCGAAAAATGTGGAAAATCCAGCACTCGCAGAATTCATTAAAACATTGCATTTATTTGTAGATGAAAAACATGAAAAAGACATATTAGCACTAGGTCAATCCAGGCATTTCTCAACCCGGTGAGATGATTGCTTCATTGTGTTTTTCTACCCTGTATATCTGTGTTGGCCCCAATACTGGCTGGGTGACAGGTTCCCATAGCATTATTCATATTTCCCATTGTACCAACAGGTTGCTGTTTGGTTGGACAAAATCTGCATTATTTTATCACTGCCCTTATCAACTCCTCTTTTGTCTTGCTGTTGATTACACTCATATTTATAAATTATGCTAATATTGAATTATTATTAAATATAATTAAAAGGTGTTGTCCAGAATAAATATGATATTGCATGGGGGCTTAGAGTCTCTGAAGATTGGAAATTTTCCTATACTGTGCTCATCTGATACCCCATCCCCCCCCCTCTCCTGGATTTTGCATTGGCAGTTCCATGGTCTCTAGCGGCAGTGGAAGTGGTGATGGCAATGTTCACCTGTCTCAGTAATGCTGCTGCCTGTGATTGGCTGCAGGGGTCAGGTATATTGAAAGACATCAACAAATGTTTGTCTAATGAGAATCCAAGCCTCTAGGTAACTTTATATTTAGCTCAGGGAGCCCCTTTAATTATCTGGAAGTTTATGCCACAGGTACTCCAGTGGGAAGAAAACACATGGAACCATAGCACATTTAATTATTTCCATGTGAGACAACTACCTCTCCTCTTGTTCTGAATCGATTTGCTAATATTTTAAACACATGAAGTAGGGATATCTACATTGGTCATGACAAAAAAAAGTCAAATCTGACCTAGGTCCAGGTTAGACTGGCCTATTGTCCTACAGTGGCCAATGTTCTTATATAATAACTAGGTGGTGGCCCGATTCTAACGCATCGGGTATTCTAGAATATGTATGTATGTATATATATAGCAGCCACATAGTATATAGCACAGGCCACGTAGTATATAGGAGCCATGTAGTATATAGCAGAAACGCAGTCTATAACACAGCCACGTAGTATATAACACTGCCCACGTAATATATAACAGTCCACGCAGTATATAACACTGCCCACGTAGTATATAGCAGCCACGCAGTATATAACACAGCCCACGTAATATATAGCAGTGTGAGCACCATATCCCTGTTAAAAAACATAATTAAAATAAAAAATAGTTATATACTCATCCGCCGGTATCCAGCGAAGCTGTCCCGATGCACGCGCAGCTGCCGCCAGCTTCTGTTCCCAGCGATGCATTGGGAAATTACCAATTACGAATTTCTCAATGCACCTCTGGGAACGGAAGCTGGCGGCAGCATCAATAGTAAAAAGTTGGTCACACAGGGTTAATAGCAGCATTAACGGAGTGCGTTACCTGCGGCATAACGCTACCATTAACCCTGTGTCAGCGCTGACTGGAGGGGAGTATGGAGCGGGCGCCAGGCACTGACTGGATGGAAGTAGGGAGGGACTAATTCTCAGCAGGACTGTGCGGCCACGACCAATCAGCGATGCGGGATTTCCATTACAGACAGACAGACAGAAAGAAAGACGGAAGTACCCCTTAGACAATTATATAGTAGATAGTCCCCAAAGGTTAGCAGCAGCTAACCATTTATTACTAGGAAAGAAGGCTTCATTCCTCATTTAGTCACTCTCTGTCTTCCTCTGGAATTCAGGACCTTCGCCTATCAAATCCTTCAAGATGGTACACTTCCCCACTGTGTCCTATCCGTTTTGTTCTTCTTGATATCCCCCTATGTGGGAAAAAATATCAGTTCTTTCCCATTTATGAGAGTAGTAACATAGTCAATACAGTATTTAGCTGCAATTATAAGACTCCCCTGATCCTTGATTCCTCTCTATGCTATCTGTGAATAGTACATGTAGAATCTCCAGTGTGTTCTATAAAATGCAACTTCAGTTTGCCTCCCCTGCCTCCTGCTTGTAAGAGCTAACAGGGATAAACCTATCAGCAGCAGAAGGCAAGAAAGGTCAAGCAAAAGTTGCATCATATTGAACAAATTGAAATGATTAAGTTTGAGTCAGAGGATAGCAGGTCTATGACACAGATCTATCACCTCTGTCTATAGATGGCACTGGGAGCAGAGCAAGTGTAGTTTACTATTTGTCTCTACTAAGCCGGAGGCATTATGAAAGACGTAAGAGCCTAAAAAGTCCTCATGTAGTATATGATTATTCCCATTCAATCCTTGAAGAAAATATTGCAAACCAAAAAATTAGATCAACCTTACAGTGAAAGGTATAGCAAGAAACAGTGTCCACAATTGACCTGGTAGAAAGATCAAAAGAAACAAGGAAAGAGAGATAACCTATGATGTCACTAATATTAAACTTTATTGAATACTATAACATAAAAAAATATGTACATAGTGAAAGATCAGCTAAAAATACATTGAAACTACAGGTAGCACAACTGTGTTAGAACTAGTACAATATAAGGTATGTCCCTAGAAAAGAGATAGATGAATAGTTCCTAACAGATGAGTATATACAGTGGGGCAAAAAAGTATTTAGTCAGTCAGCAATAGTGCAAGTTCCACCACTTAAAAAGATGAGAGGCGTCTGTAATTTACATCATAGGTAGACCTCAACTATGGGAGACAAACTGAGAAAAAAAAATCCAGAAAATCATATTGTCTGTTTTTTTATCATTTTTTTTGCATATTATGGCGGAAAATAAGTATTTGGTCAGAAACAAACAATCAAGATTTCTGGCTCTCACAGACCTGTAACTTCTTCTTTAAGAGTCTCCTCTTTCCTCCACTCATTACCTGTAGTAATGGCACCTGTTTAAACTTGTTATCAGTATAAAAAGACACCTGTGCACACCCTCAAACAGTCTGACTCCAAACTCCACTATGGTGAAGACCAAAGAGCTGTCAAAGGACACCAGAAACAAAATTGTAGCCCTGCACCAGGCTGGGAAGACTGAATCTGCAATAGCCAACCAGCTTGGAGTGAAGAAATCAACAGTGGGAGCAATAATTAGAAAATGGAAGACATACAAGACCACTGATAATCTCCCTCGATCTGGGGCTCCACGCAAAATCCCACCCCGTGGGGTCAGAATGATCACAAGAACGGTGAGCAAAAATCCCAGAACCACGCGGGGGGACCTAGTGAATGAACTGCAGAGAGCTGGGACCAATGTAACAAGGCCTACAATAAGTAACACACTACGCCACCATGGACTCAGATCCTGCAGTGCCAGACGTGTCCCACTGCTTAAGCCAGTACATGTCCGGGCCCGTCTGAAGTTTGCTAGAGAGCATTTGGATGATCCAGAGGAGTTTTGGGAGAATGTCCTATGGTCTGATGAAACCAAACTGGAACTGTTTGGTAGAAACACAACTTGTCGTGTTTGGAGGAAAAAGAATACTGAGTTGCATCCATCAAACACCATACCTACTGTAAAGCATGGTGGTGGAAACATCATGCTTTGGGGCTGTTTCTCTGCAACGGGGCCAGGACGACTGATCCGGGTACATGAAAGAATGAATGGGGCCATGTATCGTGAGATTTTGAGTGCAAACCTCCTTCCATCAGCAAGGGCATTGAAGATGAAACGTGGCTGGGTCTTTCAACATGACAATGATCCAAAGCACACCGCCAGGGCAATGAAGGAGTGGGTTCGTAAGAAGCATTTCAAGGTCCTGGAGGGGCCTAGCCAGTCTCCAGATCTCAACCCTATAGAAAACCTTTGGAGGGAGTTGAAAGTCCGTGTTGCCAAGCGAAAAGCCAAAAACATCACTGCTCTAGAGGAGATCTGCATGGAGGAATGGGCCAACATACCAACAACAGTGTGTGGCAACCTTGTGAAGACTTACAGAAAACGTTTGACCTCTGTCATTGCCAATAAAGGATATATTACAAAGTATTGAGATGAAATTTTGTTTCTGACCAAATACTTATTTTCCACCATAATATGCAAATAAAATGTTAAAAAAACAGACAATGTGATTTTCTGGATTTTTTTTTCTCAGTTTGTCTCCCATAGTTGAGGTCTACCTATGATGTAAATTACAGACGCCTCTCATCTTTTTAAGTGGTGGAACTTGCACTATCGCTGACTGACTAAATACTTTTTTGCCCCACTGTACATACAATTTATGCAGGAGTCAGATGACCATATATTCCTACAAAGAGAGTAAAATCCCCAAGAAGAAAATATTTTACATATGTAGAATTATATCTACCATGGCAATATAATCTAGGGCAAAAAACAAACAAAATAATTTCGAGATTATGGCATATAGGTCACTTAGTACCAATGATGTTCAGAGTTTATCTTTATGAATTAAAGGTCCTCACAATTACATGTAAGTAACACCTATGACATGACGAGCGAACTCATCATCCTGCATGCAAAATTACAGATAGTAACAATTATTGTATTATCAACAGCATGACTCCAATGTATCTGAATTATGTTATGAAGCATGATTATTATTATTATTATTATTATTATTATTATTATTATTATTATTATTATTTATATAGCACCATTGATTCCATGGTGCTGTACATGAGAAGGGGTTACATACAAATTATAGACATCTCTTACAGTAAGCAAACTAACAATTACAGACTGGTATAGAGGGGCGAGGACCCTGCCCTTGTCGGCTTACACTCTACTGGATATTAGTATATTATTGTGGACCCGTGATTTGAGACTCTCTGCTGTCTACAAGCTGGGTGTGCAGCGCCCCAGAGATCTGGTCGTTGCAGTATGACACTCTGCCACTAAGGAGAGTGATGGTACGTCTGATGGCACTGAAGGAATTCTACTGACCAGGTATCACCAGCACACATTACACTTCACACTCCGGCCACTAGGAGGAGCAAAAGGCTTTATTTATTGGGCCACTCCTCACACTGGTAAAACTAGGGGTTGGATAGGAAGTTAGTCAGAAGCTGACTGGGTTGGATTCAGGCAACATCCCGTGGCAGGCGGTGTTGCAGGGAGAAGACACAGGGGGGTCCTTGTCAGGCGTGGGAACCTGGCAGGTGCCTAGCGAACAGAGCAGAACGTAACGGAACCGCACCTGCACACCCCGCGGCGGTATCTTAAGAGAGAGACACGAAGGGAAGGATATTGTGGAAACGAGATCAAGCACAAAGGAGAACCAGTAGGAGTCGTGCCGTGAGACCGAGGCAACATCCTACTGAGGCGCGTAGCCGGTGGCCGGAACACCGCGGGAGTAACTGACTCTAGGCCTTACTTCGAACTCCGCAGGACAGGTAATTATAGGTTGGCTGTCTACCTTAAATTTCCTACGAAGACATAGGGGGCAACGCGTGGAGAGGGGCGTCTCTAGGGTCCCGGAAGAGCTCCGAGCCTTCCCGTCATACGGGTGCATCCTAGTCATAGCACTGCAAAAACGCTAGTGCATGCCCTTATCATCTCCCGCCTCGACTACTGCAACCTCCTACTCTCTGGACTCCCCTCTAGCACTCTGGCACCACTCCAATCCATCCTACACTCTGCTGCCCGACTAATCCACTTGTCCCCCCGCTATTCCCCAGCCTCTCCCCTGTGTCAAGCCCTTCACTGGCTTCTTATCACCCAGAGACTCCAGTTCAAAACCCTCACACTGACATACAAAGCCATCCACAACCTGTCTCCTCCATACATCTGTGACATGGTCTCCCGGTACCTACCTACACGCGACCTCCGATCCTCCCAAGACCTCCTTCTCTACTCCCCTCTCATCTCTTCTTCCCATAACCGCATCCAAGACTTCTCCCATGCTTCCCCCATACTCTGGAACTCTCTACCCCAACACATCAGACTTGCGCCTACCATAGAAACCTTCAAAAAGAACCTGAAGACTCATCTCTTCCGACAAGCCTACAGCCTGCAGTGATCCTCAACCTACTGAACAGCCTCACAGCCAGCTCTTCCCTCTCCTAGTGTATCCTCACCCACCCCCTGCAGACTGTGAGCCCTCGCGGGCAGGGTCCTCCCTCCTTATGTACTCGTGTGCCTTGTTATCTGCTCATGGTTAATGTAATTGTCTATATTTGCCCCGTATTCACATGTAAAGCGCCATGGAATAAATGGCGCTATAAAAATGTATAATAATAATAATAGCATACTGGGGGACGAGAAACTAGTAACATCTGGAACAAGCGAGAGAGAATTAGAAAGAACGAACGAACGAGAACAGAAGTTGTGAGGACTATTCCGAATGCTCAGCAGGGTAGGACTACAACACACAGGCGCTAGTGGTAGGCACTGATTTCCACCTGCAAAGAGAACTCTGGAAGTCCCCATCCGACCGGCCGGTCTCAGATAGCCCTGTTAAGCGTGCTCTGGATTGAGGATCCTGAAGTCTTCAGTAAAGAGGTAAAGAGACTGCAACTTTGTGTCCTCGTTATTGACTGCACCTCACACCATCACCATTCACCTTACTGGGAAGCCCTGGGGACATACTTCACTTGTGGGAAGGTATACCATCCAGCTGCCATTCCATCACCCCAGCGGACCCCACAGCAGCGTCGGTCACCCTGACCGAACACCACAGGTGGCGTCACGAAACCTTGACAGACTGTACTATCACCTTTTATTGGACGCCGCTTAGCAGGTTCACGGACCGGGTCTAGCCACCGTGACAGCCTCAGAACCGAATCAGAGAGGCCCGGTACTGAGAACTCGTGGCCCTGTGTCTGAGGGCGCTCCAGGTGCATTACCACCAGATCTAGCAAATAGCTATGAGAAGGTCTACAGATGGTGACTTTTTTGAGTAGCCCTGGACAGATAGAATGATGATGGCAGTTAGGTGGGTCTTTGAAACTGGGTGCAAAAGTGTATAAGTGTGCCTAATGCGAGAATACCAAATATAGGGCAAAGTGTCAATGCCTGGATGGAAGAATGCTTACTATAAGAGAGGAGAGCACACGGTTTTGATTTACTTTCTGTTGGAGAGCTTTGGTTATCACTATACTGGTAATGGGAGACTTTGGGTGTCACTCCTGGGGAGGTGAGGCGTTGGATGAGGCTCTCAACCTTCTCTTAGCGCTGAATGTGGCTTTCGAGGTAAGAAAGGTTGAGGACCACTAGTCTAATGTATGACCCTTTTCTCCTTCAAGAGAAAATGTTTTATATTTGCATAAAATCACTCGTTTTATCCAACGTATAATTCTTTTCTTAAGCATATAATGCCATTTCTCGACATGGTGATGGAAACATCATAACTGTTCTATGGAAATACGCAATGGATAATTTTGGTAGATGGGTTGTTTCACATGTGTTCCTATGGAACTAACTTGATTTGTATTGGGTCAAACAAGACAGAACAAAACAAATGTGTCATGGCATGTTGGCGTGGGTTTGGAAAAACGACACCCAACCGTAACAAGACTGCGGGGATCTCCAGCTGGCACATGGATTTGCATTGACTAAATGACTCTAAAAACAGAGCCTAGGCTGAGCCATGTGATAAGCAAAGTAATTAAATTTGGATGTTCCAGCAAACTATTTTCAGAACTGTCATTCTAACCCTGTCTAAAAATAGTTGCCCCTTCTCATCAATTCGGTGGCTTCCTGCTAAGCTCGAATATGGCCATTTAGAGGGAGCTAATTCTGTATTTCCCATTTTGTGTTGTATTTGTTGCAGAAATTGCCGCTAAATGTGTAGAAATAGCAGCACACAATCATAATTAGGACGAAAATGTTACGTGTTGTAATAGGATAGGATGTGAGTGTGGTTTACTCACAGAACAGCTGCACAGCCGTGACTTTGTGAGACGCAGGAAGGACAATCACAGGAAAAAATAACTCATAATTAGATTAAAGCAACTGCAATTTCATTCCTGCCTATGATGCAAAGATAGAAAATTGGTAAACTTTTTAAGAACTTCTGACTAAATAATACATTGTGTATATTTCATAGTACAAAGGGAAAGAAGGTCACTTGCGGCTTTGGGATTTTGCTTTTATACAGAACCTGTCATCAGGTCAAAAAAGGCCATTTTTTACTCTTATTTTTTCCCTGCTGCTGAGCTAAGTGTGCCGATTTTTTGTTCAATCCTCCATCCATATATATCCATAGATGTGAGCCTTATTATTTAGTGATAATTTTTATGTACTGTACTAAGGAGGCATGGCTCACAGGATCCTCTGGGGCGTGTCTTTAGGCTGCTCTGAATTACTACCTTCGGAGCCACGAACCCTGGTAAAGATCATAAAAATTAGCACTAAATAAAAAGGCCCCTATCTCTAGAGCCATATGGTGAATTTTTAAAAAAAAAGGATTAATCAAGGAAGAAGTGAGAATAAAATAAAAGCAAAAACTGGATACTTTTGACCTAGTGACAGGTCTTGTTTAAGTCCAATTCCGTATCGAAAGGCAGATATTCTTATTGCTTCATTAATAAAGAATTGAGTCATCCCTGTTATAGCTCTAATTCTTCCAAAGAAAAACCGAGAATGCAATAGCTTAATCAGACTTATGGTGAACTGTCCCAAATATATGGAGTACATAAGTGACATCCCTTAAAGGGTTGGTCACTGTTTCTGACCAGGGCTTCTGTCCATAAAATAGCTACGGTAATTGTGAAGGAGAATCCTTATTAAAAATTCTGCCGAAAAAAAGTTTGGTTTGTGTCACTAGTTACCTTGACCTGTAATATTTTCATTTGTCCAACAATTTTTCAAATTATTGATACCAATTTTTGTTACACTCAACGTTTTGATTGCATGTTTTCAGAGAGTTGTGGTGACCGAAAAACCAGAATTCTGATGTTTTGATTCTTTTTCTTAATTAACCAATATGATATTACTTTGTGGGTTAATTAATTTTATATTTTGATAGACGGCACTTATACGGACTCAGTGACACTAAGAGTATGTGCACACGTCCGGATTTTTAGCGGTTTTTTTTGCGGAATTTCGCTATAAAAACGCTATAATTCCGCATCAAAAACGCTAAAAATATGCATCCTATCATTTAGAATGCATTCCGGATGTTTTGTGCAGATGGATGCGTTTTTTACCGCAAAAAAAACGCATTCCGCAAAAAAAATGGACATGCTCATTCTTTTTGCGGATTTTTTGCGGATTTCTAAGCCAAAATGACTTTCAGGTAAAAAAAAAAAAAAAAAAACGCAAAAATTCCGCAAAAAATCCGCAAAAAAATCCGCGCAAAAAACGCGCAAAAACCGTGAAAAATCCGCGCGGAAAAAAACGCGATTTTCTGCCAGAATTCTCCGGATTTTGTCAGGAAAAAAACCTGACGTGTGCACATACCCTAAATGTATTCAGATTTGTTGGGTCTTTAATTTCCATATTTTTAATGATTGAAATGGTGGGAAATTCAAAGTTTTATTTTCTTTTAATTTTTTTTATATATTTTAAAACTTATTTTCTCCCTTTATTCTCCCTGTGGGGACTCCAACCTGCGAATATCTGATTGCTGTTACTATGCCAAAGTATTGCAGTCTGTAGTGAAAGCCTGGAGTCTTCAGCAGGTTCCTGGCTGCCAATGTCACCCATCAGTACCCCGTGATCATGCTTAAATTGACAGTGGCATCTAGATAGTTCACAGCAGCAATCAGAGCTCAACTCCAATCGCTGCTGTTACGGACCATAGCCAGCATGTAATGTGTTTGTTAGGACTTGTCAGATTTCAAATTTTCCTGCACTGCCAGAAAAAATAAATTAACATATTAAGCAGCCTCCATTAAAAATATATGTGTAGCCACTCTCAGCTCTGATTAATTTATAAGGGTCCTGAATGGTAGAACCCCCCTTATATTAACACCGTTTAATGTGAGATGCAAATTAAAGGGAATCTGTCACCAGGTACTTGCCACCATACCTGAAGCCAGCATAATGTATGAGCATAGACCCTAATTGTAGCAATGTATCACTTACTGAGCTGCTTGCTCAGATAAATCACAATTTTATCAGCTACAGATGTGCCAGTTCTCGTAATGCTGAGCTTTGTATAACCCCGCCTACACCTCTGTTCGGTTCCCGTGTACACTGCGCATAGGCAGAAAACTGACAATCAGTGGGAGTGGAGTTATACAGAGATCTCAAATAAGGAGGACTATATAGCAGTTGGTTTAATAGCCCTCTAGTGATAAAATCACTGCTTTATCAGCAGATTATCAAACGTCCAGCAACGCAGCCCAGTAAGTGACACTTCACTGGAATCAGGGGACCCTGCATCTATACTATGCTGCATTCAGATTACTTGGTGAGAGATTCCCTTTAAAAGGGTTGTCTACTTTATTCACAACAACCAGAAAGGGCAATAAACTGCTATACTGTTCTAGGAAAATTCTGGGCACTTTATATTGTCGCTCCCAGGTGCGGACTGGGACTGAAATTCAGCCCTGGTATTTGAAATCACACAGGCCCATGTTGTCACTGTCCCCAAGCACCAGATGAGATATATTACTAATATTACCCTGAATGGAGGAAAGGAAGATTTTCTACAAGACCAATATTTCTAATGATACCTGTGGCCTGCTTGGGTAAGTGAGCAACTTTGTGCTTCATCACAACTTTTAACAGTATCTTGAAAACACAGATTCTATTAATAATATAACAAACAAGGTGGCCCACAACCAGACAGGCCCTTCTGGCATTTGCCAGAATTGCCAGATGGCCAGTCCGGCCCTGGTCCCTCCCCTGCTGATCCGATAAGACCTATATACAGTGTTTAGGTATGGGAGTCTCATTTTATCATTTTTGGACATTTCTTTCTTCTGGATGAGAGCTCATTTGCATTTATAATCTGCTAAAGTCATATTGAATCTATTGGTCAACTGATGGAAATACATTTTCTCTCTAAAAGGCACTTAAAATCCTGCCCCAAGATGTCTGGAAAACAACAGAAATTTCAGATTATATTGCCGACTGCTCAATATCACTGATAAACAACTGTAACTTAAGTATTTTCAGTGCTTGAGCGGGGACTGACTCCCTACTCTGGCTCATAGATGGTCCTAATGTCAGAACTCTTCGATCACTCCCCCGCAGAGCATGGTCATCATTGCTCATGCGATTGTATCAACTAAACATGGCCTTAACAAAGATTTTTCAGTCAGCAAGAAGAAATATCAATCTGAAAAAAAAAAATCTTTGGTGAAAACACTGGAGATAAAAGTCAATACCCATGACCCAAGGAAGAAATAAACTGTGAAAACCACCACGACTTATATGAACGACTTGTCTATTAATGACCTTGTAAAGAGAGGAATTCAATATTTGTAGATTATACTAAATTCCGCAAGGTAATCAACACAGTGGAGGGTAATGTAATATTATAGAGGGATTTGGGGGAGCAGGAAACTTGGGCCAAGAAATGGGAAATGAGGATAAATATAAGGAAACAAAAAGAACTAATTAATTCTACAAAATAGTAACACACTGGGTAAAACCACCAATGAGAAAAAATTGGGGGTATTGGTGAAAGCTAAATTTAATAAATTTTTTACTTTAGTGACCAGTGTCAGGCAGCAGCTACCAAGTCAAATAAAATTAGGTGATGCACTAAAAGAGGCATAGATGCTCATGGCAGGAACATAGTTTTGCCAATATAAAAGTGACTTAGATTCTGTGTACAAGTTTGGTCTCCGGTGTATAAGAAGGACATAGCTGAAGTACAGATGGTGCAAAGTAGAGCAACCAGTGTTATTAAGGGAATGGGTGGACTGCAATACCAAGACAGGTTATCGAACATGGGGTTATTCAGTTTTGCAAAAAAAAAATGTAATATTACTGTTTGTGAGTTTGGGACTATTCTAAAGATCTTTTTATACTCTGGCCTGCAATAAAGACAAAAGGTCATTCATCCTGACCTGAAGAAGGTTCATCATAGACAGGATTCTTTTCTGTAAAATTAGAGTGTGACGATGGTGGATGTGGACCCACTGTGCTACGGACCAGGCTTACCCTGGAGGGGCGTGACTAAGTGACTCCCTGACTAGAGCCTCTGATGGTGAGGTTAGGCTTGGCTGCCAGGTACCACTGCAGGGCAGTTCCAGGGTCTACAGCAGCTGTCTGGAGGGCTAGGGGCACGCTACAGGAGGGCAAAGACAAAGAGGGATCAAACAGTCTGAGGTAGGGGCAGGCAGCACAGGATCAGTAGGAATAGCTGGGGTCAGGAGCGGAGAAGTCAGGCAGGATGGGAAACTAGCTGGCTCAGAAACAAGAAGCAAAATACTGAAAGTCATGAACGAAACAGACAGGGCAAAAACCAAACATTCGGGCAAGGTGTAGCAAGAGGAGCAGCTTTATATAGAACCTGTTCACATGGGATAGGCTGGGGAGCCAGTTAGCTGTAGAACACAGCAGGGTTAAATTCTAGCATAAACTGACCACGCCCCCTAAGGCCCAGATGGAATCACCATGTTGTAGCAGCCATGCAGTGAAGTACAGGAGAAAGTAAACTTTAGCTGAACTGCCTGCCGTAAGGTGAAACCGCACGGCGAGAAGGGCAGCATTAAGGATACATGCTGCCGTCTTCAGACTCTAGTACCCGGCGATCCAACACTCCACAGATATTTCTTGAAAAATGCCATGATGGGCCGAAACATTGAATCTATTATATCTGTATTTGCTTGGATCCAATTTACCTGATTTCTGCCTGATTAATCATCACAACAAAAATTCAAAGACTATAAATTTTGTGTGCCGAAGTTTACCCATTTTTCCTATTGTATTGAGGCCTGTCACCAGGAATCTCAGGGCCCCAAACTGGGAAACATTTTCAGGCCCCCATGAAACTCCACCCACACTCCACCCCAACTCCGCCTTCACCCCAGCTCCGCCTCCACCCCGCAAATCTTCCACAGTCCAACCACCCACTCTTGGAAAACTCCACTTCTGCACCACGTCCTCACCAATCACACATTAACAGTTCCCATCGAACACCATATCACATACATAGCCATCAGATTTTAATTAGGCCAAAAGATTTTTTTAAGCCGCCACCACAACGAGGTAAACTCTTTTGGCCAGGCCCCACTGTAACCTATTAGGCTAGGTTCACATTGCATTAGGGCAATCCGTTTAGCGCATATGCTAGCGGATTGCGCTAATGCAATGTCCCAAAAGGGATTGCATTTGGCGGTCCCACTAGCACAGATACCCGATCTGCGCTAGCAAGGAACAGACCTCAGATGCTGCAAGCAGCGTCCGCGGTCCATCCAAAACTAATGGGACATCGGTAGCACATGCCAAAAATGGCATGCACTAGCGATGCGCTAGAGATCCGTTAGCACATTGCAGTCAATGGGTGGGCTAATGGATCCGTTACATAGTGCTAATTGTGACAATTGTGCCATGTAACGGAGTCCGCTAGCGGACACCCATTGACGCAATGTGAACCTAGCCTTAAACATTTCTTAAAATATCCAGCACTCTTTTTAGGTATATGTTTGTTACTTTTTCTTCAAGGGAATGTGTCATATTCTTTTTTTAAAATGATCAATAATACCACATACAAGGAACAAAAACTGTCACATCATAGCCAGACCACTTATTGCATTGCACAATGACCTAATAATGCCACATATAAGGAACAAATACCACCACACTATGACCAGACCACATATTACCACCACATAGTGACAGAATAATACTGCATGCATGGAACAAATGCCACCACACTATGACCAGACCACATATTACCACCACATAGTGACCAAATAATACCACAAGGAACAAATACTGTCACACTATGACGAGACCACATATTACCACCACATAGTGACCGAATACTACAATACTGATCATTAATTTTAAAAAAAAACTATACTAATATTACCATAAGTCCCATTATACACAGGAGCTCTGTACATAGTATACAGTAGAACCAAAAAACACATGGGCTACTTGCACAGTGAACAAGACTGTAGTATACAGTGTATAGTGTACAGGTAATACAAGGACTCACCAATTAAATTATACACAGGAGCTCTGTATATAGTATACATTATATATTGTCAGTGTACAGGTAACACACTGACTCACCAGTCACATTACATACAGGAGCTCGGAATATAGTGACAGTGTACTCTTGATACAGTGATCACCAGTGATATTATACACAGGAGCTCTGTATATAGTGTACAGGTAATACAGTGATCACCGTTGACATTGTACACAAGAGCTCTGTATGTACTATAACGTGCATAGTGTCAGTTTACAGGTAACACTGTTAAAGTCCTTCATCTTTGCTTTTCTTCACCCAGCGCAGACAGCCATCACTTCTTCCAGCCAGGACTAGTCTCTGCAGAAAATAACACACAGTTATCTAGACACCGCTTCCAGAGCTCATTCCCCACATTTTCCCCCAAGTTCTGCACTATGTCAGATGAAGAAAAAAAGTGACATAGCGCCGCCCTGCACAGTAACAAGCCCCCTCTGAATTCAACACTTGCTCTCCTCCACCTTCAATTCTTCATCATTTGCTATTTCCCACCTCCCAATTTCAATTCATAATCATTGGTTGTATCCCATTCCCCCGTCTCAATTCATCACCATTTTCTGTACCCCTACCTTGAGTTAGACGTTCTGCAAAGCTGCAGGAGAAACTGGACTTCGTGAGAAGCATTGTGAGATGGATACATAATGCTGGAAAAGGAGATAATCCATTAGAACTAGAAGAGGGATGTTCTACCTATGTCGAGATACAGGGCTGAAGTTGTGTCCGGTACCTGTGGGAAAGATGACAACTTGTTTGGCCTTATCCTCAATATCTGCCAGTAAATAGTGTAAATATTGCCATTCACCAAGTAAAAGTTTGGTTGTTTTTATGAACCTCATGTCTCCTGAATTAATTGCTGACCTGGTTCCAGAAGAGGGATTCCAGGAGTCAGAAGAAGAAGAGGCCTGCCGCCCTGAAGTAAGTGTGATGCACCTCACACACAGCAACACACCAGGACTGGGATACACCTTGTCTGTAGGATGCCAAAGCGAGTGGTAAAAGAAGCTTGCCCACGACTACCTCACATGGGCATCTTACCCACATCCATGCCGGCGCGTATGTGATGATGTCATCACGTACACACCTTCACTAGCGCATCATAGAAGAGGTAGCTGTATAGCACCAGGCAGGAAAGCTCCCTGTGCCGAGATGTGCGCCGCCTTAGGCAGCATGCTAGTGCACGGTATATTATAAACTGGGGCCTGGTGAGCAGAAGTACAAGAGGTGGACTCAGACTGGGCCTCGCCCCCCCTTTTTCCTTCTGCTCACCGGTCCCCATACAACAGTAAGGGCAGTAATGCCCTGATGGGGCCCTGATTGTATTTCCAGAGGATATAAGTTTTCTACTGGATTCTAGTAAAATATCTTTAAACATGCCTTATTTATGTTTGGTATCCCCACTTACTAGAACATGATCCTAGTCTACAAGACTAAGCTCTTCCCTTAATCTACTGAATTCAACTTTCCTGAAGTTACAGGTTTTTATATTTTCCCTTTTTGAAATGTTTTATTGAACATTACATTGAAACTTACCATATTGAGGTTGCTGTTGCCCAAATGCTCCCGGACCTGTAGATCTGATATTGTATATCGCCCATTTGACAGGACCAGATCCAGCAAACTATGGTATTTCCTGTTTGCTTTACATTTATTTCATTAAAAAAGTTAAAAAAAATTATATCATGATCTTTATAAAAAAAAAGTAATCTGGCAATTTTGATATTGTCCAGTGGGCCAATTTTGGACTCTTACTTAGATCTCTTTCAGTAAGTTTTCAGCAGTTTCATTATCATCAGAGGTATGCTCACAATAACAGGTAACTCAGCTGATAACACAGGACAAACCAATCCCAATAGTCAATGCCACAGCTGACTCAGCTCCCCCACCCTTCAAAATGACTTTTGCACATGTTCATTAAACACTTCAATCCAAAATATAGGGTCAGGGTCTAGTCATTGCGGCTAATGTCTATGTAAAGTTTCCTGAAAGAAAAGGTAGTTTGAGTATAAAAATAAAATCCCCAGTGACCAGTATGAAAATTTCAAGAAGTCTATTTTTTATTTTTAATACAAAATGTAATATTTTAATAAAATTACAAAAAAATACATTTAACACAAAAAATGTATTTAACCCCTTTCTGACATCTGACGTATTATCCTGTCCATGTGCCCTGGGCCCGTCTGACCATGGACGGGATAGTACGTCATAGTGATCGGCCACGCACACGGGTGGTGTGCGGCCGGGTGTCAGCTGATTCTCACAGCTGACACCCGGCACTAGGTGTCAGGAGCAGTCACGGACTGCTCCCGGCACTTTAACCCCCGAAATGCTGCGATCGAACACCACAGCCCCTCTGCCTTTGGATCGGAGACCCGATCGATGCCACGGAGACTCGATGTCGTCATGACGACATCGGAGTCTCCAGAGCAGAGAGACTTCCTGTCATGCGCAGTGCAAGTCAGGAAGTCTTTCAGGTTAGTGAACAGAAACTGCAGCGCTGACAGCTTCTATAGCATGCAGATCTGCATGCCATATAAGCGATCAGCCTGCACAAAATGAATATCTCATAGTGGGACACATTGTAAAAGTAAGAATGAATTAAAAAAAATAAATTAAAATAATTGTAAAAATAATTTAAAAAATAATTAAAAAAATAATAAAAAATCAATATTTAATATATCAATAAATAAATATTTGAAAGAAAAAATATAAGCAACAAAAGTACACATATTTGGTATCCCCTCGTCCGTAATGACCCGACCTATAAAACTGTTCCACTAGCTAATTCCTTTTGTGAACACCATAAAAAAAATCAAGGCAAAAATCAATGCTTTATCACCATACCACCGAACAAAAAGTGTAATAACACGTGATCAAAAAGATGAATGTAAATAAACATGGTACTGCACACAATGTCATCTTGTCCCGCAAAAAACAAGCCGCCATACAGCTTCATCACCGGAAAAATAAAAAAAGTTATAGCTCTCAGAATAAAGCGATGCAAAAATAATTTGTATTTATATCAAATAGTTTTTATTGTATAAAAGCGCCAAAACATAAAAATGATATAAATGAGGTATTGCTTTAATCGTACTAACCCGAAGAATAAAACTGATTTATCAATTTTAGCACACGTGAAACGGTATAAACACCCCATCCAAAAGAAATTTGTGAATTGCTGGTTTTGTTCATTCTGCCTCCCAAAAATCTGAATAAAAAGCGATCAAAAGACGTCATGTGCACGAAAATGGAACCAATAAAAATGTCAACTTGTCTCGCAAAAAACAAGACCCCACATGACTCTGTGGGCCAAAATATGGAAAAATTATAGCTCTAAAAATGTGGTTATGCAAAAACTATTTTTTGCAATAAAAAGCGTCTTTTAGCGTGTGAGATCAGTCAAACATAAAAACCCGCTATAACACCTCTTTCACACATCCTGATATTTCCGGTACCGGAGATGTCAGTGTCTGTGTGTGTAATACACATGCGTTATTCATGTGCCGCATCAGTACCACAAGGACGGGCGCCAGGGAAGAAGCATTACAGTAAGAGCTGTTCCCCGGCTCCGGGTGCTGAACACGGCTCTCATTATCCTTCCCTGCTCTGCCGGCGATCGGTACAAGCAGGGGAGAATCATTCTCCTCTGCTTGTGCCGATCGCCGGCAAAGCAGGGGACAAAAATGAGAGCTGTGCTCAGTACCCGGCGCCAGGGGCTTCTTCCCCCATACCGATGCGTGTCACATGGATGACATCCATTTGTGTTATGCGTATGCATGTGTGTTGAATGTTTTGTGGCCGGTGCTAACATTAAAAAACGGACATGTCAGCGTGTTTTGCCCATGGACACACGGTCCGTGGAAACACACTGACATGTGCGCAGACCCGTTCACTTGAATAGGCAAGTAGCACTCCATTCCTCCCCAGTCTCTCCGCATGGCTGCCCAGTGGTATAAAATTCTGTGACACAACACCCATGGTGTCAATATGATCACACCCCTATATGAATTCATTGAGAGGTGGAATTAATAAACTGGCATCACTTATGGAGGGTTCTGCTGTTTAGACACCTCATGGGCTCTCCCAGTGGGGCATGGCACCTGCAAACCATAACAGTAAAATCAGGCACTCCTTCCCTTCTGAGCTCTGCCATGTGCCCAAACAGTGGTTTACTCCCACATTTGGGGTATCAGCGTACTCAGGACAAATTGCACAATAACTCTTGGCATCCAATTTCTTCTGTTACCTTTGAGGAAAAAATTGAGGGCGAAAAGATCATTTTTGTGGAAAAAATGTTTTTCTATTTTTACGGCTCTACATTATAAACTTCTGTGAAGCACTTGGGGGTTCAAAGTGCTCACCTCACATCTAGATAAGTTCTTTGGGGAATCTAGTTTCCAAAATGGGGTTACTTGTGGGCAACTTCCACTGTGTAGGTACATCAGGGGCTCTCCAAACGCGACATGACGCCCGCAGACCATTCCATCAAAGTCTGCATTCCAAAACGTCACTACTTCCCTTCCGAGCTATGCCGTGTGCCCATACAGTAGTTTTCTCCCACATATGGGGTATCAGCGAACTCAGGACAAATTGGACAACAACCTTTGGGGTCCAATTTCTCCTGTTACCCTTGGGAAAATAAAAAATTGGGGACTAAAAGATTATGTTTTTGTAAAAAATATGATTATTTTTATTTTCATGCCCAGGAGGTATAAACTTTAGTGAAACACCTGGGGGTTCAAAGTTCTCACCACACATCTAGATAAGTTCCTTGGGGGGTCTAGTTTCCAAAATGGGGTCACTTATTGGGGGTTTCCACTGTTTAGGCATATCAGGGGCTTTTCAAACGCGACATGACGTCAATTCCAGCCAATTTTGCATTGAAAAAGTCAAATGGCACTCCTTCCCTTCCGATCTCTGCCATGCGCCCAAACAGTGTTTCTCCCACAACATATGGAGTCCAATTTATTTTGTTACTCTTGACAAAATAAAAAATTGCGGGCGAAAAGATCATTTTGGTGAAAAAAAATAATTTTTTATTTTTACAGCTCTACATTATATACTTCTGTGAAGCACATTGGCGTTCAAATTGCTCACCACACATCTAGATAAGTTCCTTAGGGGGTACCAGCGTACTCAGGACAAATTGCAAAATAATTTTTGGGATCCAATTTCTCCTGTTACCCTTGGGAAATAAAAAAAATTTGGATCTGAATTATTGAATAATTTTTTTGTGAAAAATAAGTTAAATGTTCATTTTTTTTTTAAAAACATTCCAAAAATGCCTGTGAAGCACCAGAAGGGTTAATAAACTTATTGATTGTGGTTTTGAGAACCTTGAGGGGTGCAGTTTTTAGAATGTTGTCACACTTGGGTATTTTCTATCATATAGACCCCTCAAAGTGACTTCAAATGTGATGTGGTCCCTAAAAAACAATCTACTATATAAAGCTGAATGTGTGTGTGTATGTGTGTGTGTGTATGTGTGTATGTCCGGGATTGGCATCTGCACCGTCGCAGCTACAGCCACAAAATTTTGCACAGTCACACGTCTGGACCCCGAGAGCGTCATAGGCAATATTGTGAGGCGAAATTTTAACCCCGCGCGTTCCAATTCACCAAACAATTTTGCCCCTATCTACATAATGGGGAAAAAAGTGAAAGGAAAAGTGTTGGAAGCGTCGCAGCTACAGCAACAAAATTTTGCACAGTCACACGTCTGGACCCTGAGAGCGTCATAGGCTACTTTGTGAGGTGAAATATTAACCCCGCGCTTTCCAATTCACCAAACAATTTTTCCCCTATCTACATAATGGGGAAAAAAGTGAAAGGAAAAGTGTTGGAGGCGTCGCAGCTACAGAAACAAAATTTTGCACAGTCACACGTCTGGACCCCGAGAGCGTCATAGGCTATATTGTGAGGTGAAATTTTAACCCCGCGCATTCCAATTCACCAAACAATTTTGCCCCTATCTACATAATGGGGAAAAAAGTGAAAGGAAAAGTGTTGGAGGCGTCGCAGCTACAGAAACAAAATTTTGCACAGTCACACGTCTGGACCCTGAGAGCGTCATAGGCTTCGTTGTGAGGTGAAATTTTAACTCCGCGCTGTCCAATTCACCAAACAATTTTGCCCCTATCTACATAATGGGAAAAATGAAAGGAAAAGTGTAGGAGGCAAATTGACAGCTGCCAGATGTGAACAAGGGGGACTTAAAGAATGAGAGCGATGGCGCCAAAGAGTATATACCGTACAGTTGCTAAGGTGGGGCCTCGACATGGGATACTCACCACACACGGGGATATGAACACACACAAAATGCGCCACACACTACCACGTGCTTGAACACATATTACCCTCAGCACACATTTCACCACTAATACACCAACCTCACCACATAAAAGTCAAAACACAAAAGTCGCCACTCAAAACTCGCCACGCGCAGAACTCGCCACATGCAAAAACTAGGCTCTTGCAAAACTCGCCACAAGTGCAAAATTCTCCTCATAAAAAACTCGCCACACGCAAAACTTGCACACGCGGAAAAATTGCCACATGCACAAAAGTTGCAACACATGCAAAAGTTGCCTCACACAAAACTTGCACATACTCAAAAGGCACCACACATAATACTCGCAACGCGCAAAACTCGCCATGCGCAAAACTTGCTGCACACAACTTGCTACACTAACCTGTCACATGTAACTCGACACACAAAAAGTTGCTACACGCATGTTGCTACACAAAACTCATCTCACAAAAGTCGCTACATGCATGTCGCCACACGCAACTCAACATACACAACTTGACAAACGAAACTCGCCCTAAAACACACACAAGTCTGGTATTATCCTTCAAAAATAAAAATCTGATTAATAAGCAGACAAACTACAACAATTGCACCATATAGGAAATACGGCAGCTGTCAGTCACATGACCTGTCTATTATGTGTATGTGTGAGCTAATATATACTGCCAGGGGGAGGGCTTCCTGTTGGCTGGGGATTTATCAGGCTGCCAATTTAGCTTACAAATACTGAGGTAAAAATACTGAGCAAATAACGTGTGAACGAGGTCTAATACAGGAGGAGATGACACACAGGTATATACTATATACAGGGGAGATGACACACAGATATATACTATATACAGGAGAGATGACACACAGGTATATACTATATAGAGGAGGAGATGACATATAGGTACATATATATACAGGAGGAGATGACATACAGGTATATACTATATACAGGAGGAGATGACATACAGGTATATGCTATATATAGAAGATGACATGCAGGTATATACTATATGTAGGAGGAGATGACACTCAGATATATACTATATACAGGGGAGATGACACACAGGTATATACTATATATAGAAGGAGATGACATTCAGGTATATACTATATATAGGGGAGATGACACACAGCAGGTATATACTATATACAGGGGAGATGACATGCAGGTATGTACTATATACAGGAGATGACATACAGATGTATACTATATATAAGGGAGATGACAAACATGTAAATACTGAGGTGATGAGGGGAAAATGAGAGGTGTGAGGTGAAAATGAAAAGGTGTGAGTGCAAAATGAGAGAAGTGAGGAAAAATAGTTGAGTGATCAGAAAATGACAGATGTGAGGTTGAAATGACAAGTGTTAGGGGGGAATGAGAGGAGTGAGGGAGAAAATGAGAGGTGTGAGGGAGAAAATGAGAGATGTGAGGGGGAAAATGAAAGATGTGATTGGTAAAATGAGAGGCGTGATGGGAAAATAAGAGAAGTGAGGTGCTATAACTAACCACAGATATTTACTATGCCCAGGCAACGCCGGGCTCTTCAGCTAGTGGTGTTATAAAAATGAGAAATTGCTGGTCAACTTTTAACCCTTATAACTCCCTAACAAAAAAAAGTTGGTTCCAAAATTGTGCTGATATAAAGTAGACAAGTGGGAAATGTTACTTATTAAGTATTTTGTGTGACATCTCTGTGTGATTTAAGGGCTTGAAAATTCAAAGTTGGAAAATTGCAAAATTTTCAACATTTTCCCTAAATTTCCATTTTTTTTACAAATAAACGCAAATCATATCAAAGAAACTTTGTGACTGTCATGAAGTTCAATATGTCACGAGAAAACCATGTCAGAATCACTGGGATCCATTGAAGCGTTCCAGAGTTATAACCTCATAAAAGGACAGTGGTCAGAATTGTTAAAATTGGCCAGGTCATTAACCCCTTCATGACCCAGCCTATTTTGACCTTAATGATCTGGCCTTTTTTTGCAATTCTGACCAGTGTCCCTTTATGAGGTAATAACTCAGGAACGCTTCAACGGATCCTAGCGGTTCTGAAAATTTTTTTTTGTGACATATCGGGCTTCATGTTAGTGGTAAATTTAGGTAGATAATTTTTGCGTTTATTTGTGAAAAAAATGGAAATTTGGCGAAAATTTTGAAAATTTCGCATTTTTAAAATTTTGAATTTTTATTCTGTTAAACGAGAAAGTTATGTGACACAAAATAGTTAATAACATTTCCCACATGTCTACGTTACATCAGCACAATTTTTGGAAACAAAATTTTTTTTGCTAGGAAGTTATAAGGGTTAAAATTTGACCATCGATTTCTCATTTTTACAATGAAATTTACAAAACCATTTTTTTTAGGCACCACCTCACATTTGAAGTCAGTTTGAGGGGTCTATATGGCTGAAAATACCCAAAAGTGAAACCATTCTAAAAACTGCACCCCTAAAGGTACTCAAAACCACATTCAAGAAGTTTATTAACCCTTCAGGTGCTTCACAGAAGCAGAAGCAACATGGAAGGAAGAAATGAACATTTAACTTTTTAGTCACAAAAATGATCTTTTAGCAACATTTTTTTTATTTTCCCAAGGGTAAAAAGAGAAACTGGACCCCAAAAGTTATTGTACAATTTGTCCTGAGTACGTGGATACCCCATATGTGGGGGGCAACCAATGTTTGGGCGCACGACAGGGCTTGGAAAGGAAGGAGCGTCATTTGACTTTTTCAATGAAAAATTGTCTCCAATCTTTAGCGGACACCATGTCGCGTTTGGAGAGCCCCTGTGTACCTAAACATTGGAGCTCCCCCACAAGTGACCCCATTTTGGAAACTAGACCCCCCAAGGAGCTTATCTAGATGTATAGTGAGCACTTTGAACCCCCAGGTGCTTCACAAATTGATCCGTTAAAATGAAAAAGTCCTTTTTTTTCACAAAAAATGTATTTTAGCCTCATTTTTTTCATTTTCACATGGGCATCAGGATAAAATGGATCCTAAAATGTGTTGGGCCATTTCTCCTGAGTACACCGATACCTCATATGTAGTCACAAACCACTGTTTGTGCACACGGAAAGGCTCAGAAATGAAGGAGCGCCTTTTGACTTTTGAATGAAAAATTAGCTCCAATCGTTAGCTGACACCATGTCGCGTTTGGAGAGCAGCTGTGTGCCTAAACATTGCAGCTCCCCCACATGTGACCCCATTTTGGAAACGAGACCCCCAAAGGAATTTATCTAGATGCATAGTGAACACTTTCAACCCCCAGGTGCTTCACAAATTGATCCGTAAAAATTAAAAAGAACTTTTTTTATTACAAAAAATGTCTTTTAGCCTCAATTTGTTCATTTCCACATGGGCAACAGGATAAAATAGATCCTACAATTTATTGGGCAATTTCTCCTGAGTACACCGATACCTCACATGTGGGAGTAAACCACTGTTTGGACACACGGCAGAGCTCGGAAGGGAAGGAGCGCCATTTGACTTTTTGAATGAAAAATTAGATCCAATCGTTAGCGGACACAATGTCATGTTTGGAGAGCCCCTGTGTGCCTAAACATTAGAAACTAGACCTCCCATGGAACTAATCTAGATGTGGTGTGACTACTTTAAACCCCCTAGAGCTTCACAGAAGTTTATAACGCAGAGCCGTGAAAATAAAAAATCATTTTTATTTCCTCAAAAATTATTTTTTAGCCCGCAATTTTTTATTTTCACAAGAGTAACAGGAAAAATTGGACCCCAAAACTTGTTGTCCAGTTTGTCCTGAGTACGCTGATACCCCATATGTGGGGGGGAACCACTGTTTGGGCACATATCAGGGCTCGGAAGGGAAGTAGTGATGTTTTGGAATGCAGACTTTGATGGAATGGTCTGAGGGCATCATGTTACGTTTGCAGAGCCCCTGATGTGCCTAAACAGTAGAAACCCCCCTCAAGTAACCACAGTTTGGAAACTAGACCCCCCAAGGAACTTATCTAGATATGTGGTGAGCACTTTGAACCCCGAAGTGCTTCACAGAAGTTTACAACGCAGAGCCGTGAAAATAAAAAATCATTTTTCTTTCCTCAAAAATGAAGTTTTAGCAAGCAATTTTTTTGTTTTCACAAGGGTAACAGTAGAAATTGGACCACAAATGTTGTTGTCCAGTTTGTCCTGAGTACGCTGATACCCCATATGTGGGGGAAACCACTGTTTGGGCACACGTCGGGGCTCGGAAAGGGAAGTAGTGACGTTTTGGAATGCAGACTTTGATGGAATGGACTGCGGGCGTCACGTTGCATTTGCAGAGCCCCTGATGTGCCTAAACAGTAGAAACCCCCCACAAGTGATGCCATTTTGGAAACTAGACCCCCCAAGGAACTTATCTAGATGTGTGGTGAGCACTTTGAACCCCCAAGTGCTTCACAGAAGTTTATAAGGCAGAGCCGTGAAAATAAAAAAATATTTTTCTTTCCTCAAAAATGATGTTTTAGCAAGCAATTTTTTATTTTCACAAGGGTAACAGGAGAAATTGGACCGCAATAGTTGTTGCCCAGTTTGTCGTGAGTATGCTGGTACCCCATATGTGGGGGTAAACCACTGTTTGGGTGCATGTCAGGGCTGGGAAGGGAGGGAGCACCATTTGACCTTTTGAATGCAAGATTGGCTGGAATCAATGGTGGCACCATGTTGTGTTTGGAGACCCCTGATATGCCTAAACAGTGGAAACCCCTCAATTCTAACTCCAACACTAACTCCAACACACCCCTAACCCTAATCTCAACTCTAGCCATAACCCTAATCACAACCCTAACCCCAACACATCCCTAAACACAACCCTAACCCCAACACACCCGTAACCCTAATCCCAACCCTAATCTTAACCCTAATCCCAACCCTAACCACAACTTTAACCCCAACACACCCCTAACCCTAAACATAATCCTAACCACAAGCCTAATCTTAACCCTATTTCCAACCTTAGCCCTAATTCCAACCCTAACTCTAATTCCAACACTAACCCTAAGGCTATGTGCCCACGTTGCGGATTTGTGTGAGATTTTTCTGCACCATTTTTGAAAAATTCGCAGGTAAAAGGCACTGCGTTTTACCTGCAGATTTACCGCGGATTTCCAGTGTTTTTTGTGCGGATTTCACCTGCGGATTCCTATTGTGGAACAGGTGTAAAACGCTGCAGAATCCGCACAAAGAATTGACATACTGCGGAAAATAAAACACATCATTTCCGTGCGGTATTTTCCGCACCATGGGTACAGCGGATTTGGTTTTCCATAGGTTTACATGGTACAGTAAACCTGATGGAACACTGCTACGAATCCGCAGTGGCCAATCTGCTGCGGATCCGCGGCCAAATCCACACCGTGTGCACATAGCCTAAGTCTAAGTCTAACCCTAACCCTAGTTCTAACCCTAACCCTAGCCCTAACCCTAACCCTAACCCTAGTTCTAACCCTAACCCAGATTCGGCGTGCGCACTGCGCATGCGCCCGCCATTTTGGAAGATGGCGGCGCCCATGGAGAAGGGAGGCTCGGTAAGTATGAGGGGGGGAGATCGGAGCACGGGGGGAGATCGGAGCACGGGGGGGATCGAGCATGCGGGGGTGGGATCGGAGCACAGGGGGACCAACAGGAGGACGGGGGATCGGACAGGACAACGGAGGAGAGCGGAGCAGTGTACAGGACAGAACGGAGGACTGGGAAGGAGATCGGTGGGGGCAGATCAGGGTTTTTAGCCATGGCCGATGATATTGTAGCATCGGCCATGGCTGGACAGTTTTCATAGGTGAAATATTACAAATCGCTCTGATTGGCTGTTTCACTTTCAACAGCCAATCAGAGTGATCGTAGCCACGGGGAGGGGGGTGAAGCCACTCCCCCTGGGCTGCAGTACCACTCCCCCTGTCCCTGCAGGTCAGGTGAAATTGGAGTTAACCCTTTCACCCGATCTGCAGGGACGCGATCCCTCCATGATGCATATGCTGCATCACAGGTCGGATTGACACCGACTTTCATGACGTAGCGTATGCTTCATAGGTCGGAAACGGGTTAACACGCAAACCACCCTTAGGGGTAAAGGGGTTAATCAATGGCTGATAGTTTCTCTCTAAATATATGGGATAGGTGGATGTTTTGCATTGCGGCTGATGAGCTTCAAGTTCAAGTGGCTAGTGCAAAAAAGAAATTAGACTTTCTTATGAAAGAAAACTCTGATACATGTAGAAAGGGCCTAAAAGTACTAAATAAATGAATCTCTTGAGTTATTGGATCAGTCATGACTGCACCATTGTAATATTTAGCTTCATTGTCATAAGAATCGAGCACAGCATTATCGGTTTAATATTAGGAAAATCTCTTCCGTCTGTAATGCGTACAGTATGCTCAGCAGCATTTCCATTAGTCTGTGCAACTGCCTTGCATCTTGTCTCCCTTTCTTCTTCTTCTTCTTCCTCTGGGTGTGTTGGCCTTTAAGTAAGAGTCTTGGCCGCTGGCCAGACAGCAATTTCCTGGTAATCTAATAGCTGCAGCAGATGAACTGAAAATGCATTTCCTGCCACCGCACAGTAAAAATTTTATTAATGTAAAGGGAGAATGCATTGCTGGCTTTGGTTGCGCTGATGTAGTGATGATTACAAGGGAAATGGGAAAAAAGTGCAATTCCTTATGCACCTATATGATACAAAACTATATGGGTTGATTACCATTAACACCATTGAATTGGAAAGTACTTTGACTAACTATGCTCGTTAGATACAATGGAGACAATGAATTCTTATTTTACTGGTTGAGTATAATTTTTTTATCTGTAAACAGTGCCATACCTATTCATAGTATGTTTCTGGTTTTGCAGCTCAATGTTTTCATGATGATTTAGCCATCAGGTGGCGATGTTCTCTCGCTGCTTGCTCCTTTTTTTTAAAAAAAAAAGAAAACATAAAATATTGAATTGTAGTTTTTCATAATATTGCTCATGGATGTAGTAATTGCCTTTTGTAAAGATTCCATATTGGAGTAAAGGAGAAAAGAAATGACACTTGATATTTACGAAATGACAGAAAAACGATATGCTATTCATATTTCATGTATTTCATATTCGACATGCTTTGACACGATAGACACGATAGAGTGCAACCTTTCTATGTATATTGTATATGGAGGTAGCTGCTCCGGGTATGCACCTATTCACACTAGTTTGGATGTGCCAGTCGTTTTTCTGTCATTTCTATGTTAGCTTACTGACTGAGCACTCCTCCCTTCACCATGTGGTTTTTAATTACATCTAATCACACTTGGTTCCGGCCAACCCATATATGTAGGCTTTACCGAGAGAGATGTCCACATTCACCCATGCATACAGACATTAGCCTTCGGTAAGTGTTCACATTTGGACAGGGAGGTCAGGTACCCATCAGATCAATGAGACCACCTTGACGATGGTTGATGGCCTCACACTATTTGGCCAAATTCTGTGCAAAAGTCCTCTTCTGGGTCTAATGCCACCTCAGAGATTCCCTTTCCATCTCGACCAAACAGGAGGCAATAAGGCATATATCCCGTGGTTCAGTGTATTTGATTATTATATATCCACACCAGTTCAGGAACATATTCAGGCCACCGGACCTTTCGCTCTTTTTCTAAGGTTCTTAGCATCTGAAATAGTCTACAGTTAAACTGTTCACAGGCACCATTACCTTGAGGATAATATCGGAGAACACGGCACTCTATAGAACTAAGTATTGGTGGTGCTCAAGTAGGGTGTCCAACCCGTAGAATAAAGATGAATAAACTTGGCACTCAATGTGAAAAAAGCTTCTTATTTATTGGTGCATCCAGACAGGAGGAGGGAATAGTGCCCAATGCCCTGATGAGTCAGAGGAAATCATTAGTATCCAGGATGAAAGAACTGGTGGCTTTCACCAGTGGTGTGAGAATTCTCTCCAATACTATAGCTGGAGGAGATAGAATGGAGTCAGTGAGGGCCACTATAGGGCGCCCAGGTGGTTTAAACAGTCGTTTGTGAATTTTGGGCAAAAGGTAAAAAATTGAAGTTATAGGATCAACTTTTAACAAAAAGGTCCTGAGTTTGTTATCTATAGTGCCCTCCTGTTCATGGAACTCAAGAAGGGTCTTGATTTTGTGGGCAATACCGTTAAGAGGGTTTTGTGATATGACTCTATATACATTAGAGTCATTCAATTGTCTGTAGGCCTCTTCCAGATAATCTGTCCTATCCATAATCACTATCGCCCCACCGTTGTCGGCCGGTTTAACCACGAGCGTTTTATCAGAAGATAAATGCTCTAAGGCCAATTTCTCTGATGGTGACAGGTTAGTGTGAAAATAGAATTTACCAAGATGTATATCCCGATGAAAGGCATCAATGTCCATCTCTCCTGCACTTGCTTCTCTCAACAGATGGAGCATCACTAGTATTATAGTATTGTATGATTCACCATTATCTTATTTTTGCATCATATGACAGTTATCTCTGCATCATGTGACATTATATCTGTTTATGTATTCATAGTTCATGTTAAAGAAACGCTCTGACGAAGGTCCGGTGTTGGACCGAAAACGTTTAGCAGTTTTTTTGTCTGGATGCACCAATAAATAAGAAGCTTTTTTCACACTGAGGGCCAAGTTTATTCATCATCATTACCTTGAGGATGGTATGGTGTGGTGCAGGACTTGTCAATCCGGGACAGGTAGTGCAATTCATCCATTATTCTTCTCAAGAAACAAGCTCCCTTATCGGAGTGAATTCTCTTTGGACACCCAGAGGGTTGGATGAAGTTCTTACATATTGCGTACACAGCGGACTCTGAAGTCTGATCCTGGGTCGGAGTCACCAAGGCAAATTTTGTGAAGTGATCCATTACCAGGCAATGCTCATAACCCTGATGGGCTGGGCCAATGGTCAGATAGTCTATTGCCAAGAGTTCCAGTGAAGCGGAGGTTACGATGGACTGGATGGGAGCTCTTCTGGCGGCTTTGCCAGTTCACATGTCTGGAACATTCTACAAGCTTCTTCCGCTGTCGTCTTCAACTGGGGGTGGTAGATGAACCGTTGTAACCATTGGAAGGTTTTCTCTGAACCAAAGTGGGCTCCTTGCTCGTGTGCAGCGACAGCAATTTCAGACAATGACGTTGTTGGTACTAGGACTTGCCAGGTCACACTCGGCTCAGTCCACAATTGCATTTTCCGATATAGTAAGCCATTCTTCATTCGTAGTTGTTCCCACTGTCGAAGGATCTTTGACGCCTCTGGAGACAAAATACCTCTTTCTGTCGAGCTGGGGAGTCTCTGAGAAGCCACACACTGTCTCATCGAAGCCAGTTCGCTATCTTCCTGTTGAAGCTGAACCCACTCATCTCCAGTTCGCCCCGGTATGCCTTCTTGGGCTAAGGAGTGTATCTGTCCTTGCATTGCCACCACCATCCTGGTGGACCTCTGGAATCTAGGGATTTCATCACCTTCTAGCTCTTTGTCTCTGTCTCCCTCGGGCTTGGCACTCTTACTCCTAGACAGGGCATCAGCATGAGTATTTTCTGCCCCCTGTTTTAAAGACAATCTTATAGTGGAATTTCGCCATTCTAGCTACCCAGTGCTGTTCCAAAGCCCCCAGTCTTGCATTTTCCAGGTGCGCAAGCGGGTTGTTATCAGTACACACCAACACTTCGGAGCCAGATAAATTTTCTGCAAATCTCTCCATCATAGCCCACACCAACGCCAACAGCTCTAACTTGAAAGAACTGTAATTGTCCAGATTGTGTTCAGAATTGTGAAGGGACCAGCTTGCATACGCGATCACCCTCTGTCTTCCCTTCTCCATCTGTGACAGCACAGCCCCAAGTCCCAGCAGACTCCCGTCAGTGTGGAAAATGAACGGTTTGGAGAAATCTGCATAAGCCAAGATAGGAGCTTCGGTGAGTGCTCTTTTGAGATCTTGAAAAGCCTCTTCTTGGGACTCCACAAAGCAGATCTTCCAGTTCTTGACACCCGAGGGAACCTTTTTCAACAGCTCCTGTAAGAGTTTTGCCCGTTGAGCGAAGTTCTTCACAAAAAAATTGTAATATTCGGTCAGTCCCAGGAACGCCCGCACATCCTTCATGGTATCTGGAGTGGGCCAGTCTTGAATCACGGTGATCTTCTCTCTGGAGGGTTCTTCTCCTTCAGCAGAAATGACATGACCCAAGTATTTAATTTGTGTGCGAAACAAATGGCACTTCTGGGGCTTCAATTTTAGTCCATGTCTCTGAAGGCAGGCCAACTTGCTTTAGGCACTGCAGATGTTCCTCAAATGAAGCCGCAAAAACTATAATGTCATCCAGGTAAATGAGTGTAGATTCAAATTTCAAATCTTGTAGGCACCTCTCCATGAGATGCTGAAAAGTTCTGGGAGCATTAGCTAAGCCGAACAGCATACAGTTGATCTAATACAGGCCCATGGAAAGAATAAAGGCAGTCTTTGCTTGATCTTGTTCAGACGTGGGGACTTGCCAGTAGCCGCTGACAAGGTTCAGTGTAGAGAAGAACCTGGCTTTCCCCAGAGCAGACAGGGACTCTTCAATCCGGGGTAATGGGTATGAGTCTCTCACGGTACAGGTTTCGGTAATCCACACAAAACGCAAGGTGCCGTCCTTCTTCCACACTAGCACAATTGGGGCAGCCCACAGACTCTGGCTCTCCCTAATCACGCCAGCCTGCAACATTTGGTTCAATATGTTCTTCACTTCCTGGTATAAATGTGGGGGAATTTGCCGGTAATGCTCTCTTATGGGAGTGGTGCTCCAAATTGGTATTTCGTGCGTAATGGCCGTGGTGCAGCCAAAATCATCTTCGTGAAGGGCAAAAACTTCTTTATACCGCCCCAGCAGAGCTTTTATATGTTGCACCTGAGTGGATGTGAGTTCGGCCAGCTCAGCCTGCATTTGTTCCAATATGGGTTGGCGCTCTTTAATATAATGAGGTTTTGGCACTGAATTGGAGTTTACTGACACAGTCCAGGGGTCTCCAGGTTATAGCTCCAGTTGTACTGTTAGGGGAGCATTATTTCTTCAGGTAGGTTCATTATTCAGACCACCACACGGGTTTACTTGTGCCCACTCCCGCAGGGCCTGTTTTGTCATCACATCTCTTAAGCCAGTTACTAAGAGGTCTCGCAACATTATGTCTGCAGGACCTACCCCCATCCTTTCTAGTAATCACAATGTGTAACTCTTGCAATGCATTCATATATTGTGTTATGGTCTTCCCCTCCCTCTGCATTCTACTAAATAGATGAGTTTCAGTTCCCCTACGTCTGTGGGGTCTCCGTGAGTTTCCTCCAAGATCTGCAACACCTTATTAAAGGTAAATCGGTCTCGGGGGGTCCACAACATCACTGAATCCCTGGCTCCTCCGTCCAGTGCCAAAATAACCACCTCATCCTCCAGCGCAGGGGTCATGTTGTGCATTCTCATCATGCCTCTAAGGCATTCAGTCCAGCTCCCCAGCATACTGTTGCTCCACATAAATTTGGGCAAATTACTCAACATGGCCCCCAGGGAAAGACTGGACTTGGGGCCACCCCCAACTGCATGGTCTGCCGCCTGCATGCTTTTGTACTGCATCCTGCCAACTACACCAAGTGTAGGATGCTAGAAGCTGAGTAGGATGCAGTGACACACAGGAGACAGAGCAAGGTTTAGCAGGTTCTTTATATAAAAACAGTGATGGAATAATCAGGGGGTAAAGGATATGACTTTGCGGATGGGGAAAGACAAATTCAGCAGGTAACAAAGAGTAATATTATCAGTCTCTGTGCACTTGAGGAAGGTGGCTGGAAGATCCCTCGGTGGTGCCAAAGGCAGCACGAGATTTCTCCAATCCGGTCCCGCAGAAAGTCGATGCACTGTCTCCTTACGGTGATGAATCCTCCGGGTCCTTCGGCACGTAGCCTCCGGGTATGGGCACAAGATGTTGAAGAAGTGTAGGTCTACGGCACAGCGGACGTAGCAAATAGTTCAGTAGACAAGGCCACAGAAGAAGTACACAGTCTAGCGGTCACAGCCTCAGGAGCAGGCCGATTCTCAGTGGGGATATGGCTCAGCAGTGCCTTCATGGTGGTAAGCGGAACAATGCTATGCACTCTGTACTGGTCACTACATGGTGCAGATGTCTCTCTGGGCTGTGGGTAGCATGTCTTAGCAGTTTTGCTAGCCGGGTGTGAGGGCACAGCTAGCTGGCGTGGGTCCGTCGAGAGGGAGTCAACCATCTCTCTGCTCACCAGCTCGTTCCCCGCCAAGTTTCCCATCTTCCCACTTAAGTCGGACCCGCCCCCATCAGTCAGGTGTCCTGAACTGCTCCAGTCAGAAATATCTTCCCCCCTGGAATAATGGTGACAGCCCTGATACGCAAGAGGAACATTTAGCCTGGCTCTCCTCCCTACAGAGACACAGCATAGCACCAGTGCCCATCCACCATCCACAGAACCTCCTGTAGTAGGTATTCACCAAACCTCAACAAGACAAAATCCACACACAGGAACTCAGCCAACATGTACTCCAGCACAAACACATTATGTGCAACAATCCTACTATTCACAACACTCCATGCAACCACAGTTTGTTTGCCAACGGGAATGCTGGCATCAAGACCCACCCTGCAACCCTACAATATTGCCCATCACAACCAAAGATCCTCCTGACTAAACCCACAGGATCCTGGTTGGTATTATTCTGCTTTGGTTGATAATGTATCCAGTCAACAACCATAATACCCACCGCATAACAACCCCCCAGCAAACATTTTGCTATTTCAACAAAGCCCTCTGCAAACCAACCAACCACAAGCATCCTCCAGTCCCCCTCCACCTCCACATCATATTATTCCCTTTCACAGTGATAAAGTTATGTGTTGATTAGGAAATCATTGACAATGTTTTCAAATTATCAAATGTGCTAAAATTAAGGATTCATTTATTTTTACATGTTGTGATTAATAAAAGAATATTTTTTTGAATAATCAAAATAAGTGTTATATTTCATAATAATGCTCTCTGCATTGTGCACACGAAAGCGAATACCAAGTTAACACATAGTATGATTATTGTTACAACAGTCATAATCAATACAAATCAGAGTGTACACATTACAGGCCCTCATTTTCTTGCCAAGGTATGGATCCCTCAGGTGGCAGAAAATAATCCGCAAGAGCGTCACGAACTCTGTGAAACCTGTGCAATTTGACCAGAATTGTTGGCCAATCCTCCATCAGCATCCACAGACACGGGAGAATTGCGGATGCGGGTAAAATTGAGTAGTATTACACATGCCTTAATGACACCGCTGACATTTTGCTCACTTAATTGTAGGGCAGTAAGAAATACCCTCCATTTAGCGCTCAAAATCTCAAAGGCGCATACAACCAAATGCCGTGCCCGAGTTAGCCTATAATTAAAAATCCGACAACCTTGGTCAAGACTACCCTGAGGATAAAGCCTCATCAAAAGACATGTTAGCTGAAAAGTCTCGTCAGCCACAAAAAAAAGGAACTGGTTCCCCACTTGAGCATGGGAGTATTGTATTGTTGGGAGGTGGCACACCCATTTAATTGCCCATAAGCTCCTGGCCCATTAAGGAAGAATTGAATATTCAAGAATCTCTAGTTCTTCCATAGGCCTCAATATCTACTAGTACAAACTAGTAGTTGATTCAACTAATGCCATCTGCACTACAGAAAAGAATTGTTTATAATGGGTAGTGCTGGGACCTTGATTTTGGCGGCTTCTTGATTCAGATGTGTTTGCCATCTACCCAACAATTAGGAAACTGACACCTAATATACATCCCCCACCTCCCCCTGAGATGCACTCCCAGTGTTCAGGGGTTGGCTCCGGCATCACTTTCTCCTTTTGGCGATCCCAGATTTGTGAACAGGTGTGCTTCACTATATTGAATATGGTTGTTCGTCCAAGTAGGAAGCCTAAATTTAGGGCAGTATATGACTCTCCCATGACAAGGAAAGAAACAAAGTAGGAATTAAGGCAACGTTTACGTTGTCTGAAAATGGAAAATATTACATGAAACCAGTAGATTCTTTGTTATTATGGTGAAAATAGTGATCAAAGCAAGACATATGCTATTTATGTCATTTTATAGCAAAATGTTAAGTATATTGTAGTGTAAAACATGAAAGAAATAAAAGAATGGTTACCTCAGAGTAAGCAGCCACCATGCCTTAACAGAAATGCGTTGGCGAAAGCGGGTATTTTGAAAAGACAATTCTGGCCGAAGCTCCTTCAATAGAAGATCAAAGATCCGCAGCGACATTCGCGCATAGGCTATAATTTGTCTGGATGCCTATGGAGATGTCCATACAGACGTGCAAAACATTAACACACTAATTGCTGTCCAAGGTCAGCGTAAGGTAACAAATGTAATTAACAATCTGCCATGAGGCAACAAATCCCGTAAAGGGAATCTGTCACCTACTTTTTCTTATATAAGCTTCAGCCACTGCCATCAGGGGCTTATCTACAGCATTCTGTAATGCTGTAGATAAGCCCCCCGATGTAACCTGAGACATAAGAAAAACACTTGGGGGGGACGGCCCGGTGCGGTCCGGTCCGATGGGTGTCACAGTTCAGGGTCGGCGCCTCCCATCTTCTTGCGATGACATCCTCTTTCTTGCTTCCTTTCCCAACTCCTGCACAGGCGTGCTTTATCTGCCCTGTTGAGGGCAGCGCAAAGTATTGCAGTGCGCAGGTGTTGGGCTTCTTGGACCTTTTCCGGCGTCTGCGAAGTGCAGTACTTTGCTCTGCCCTCAACAGGGCAGATAAAGTACGCCTGTGCAGGATCCGCGGCAGGAAGCAAGGAAGAGGACGGAGATGGGAGGCGCTGGCCCTGGACCACGACATCCGTGGTCTACAGAATGCTGTAGATAAGCCCCTAAAGGCGGTGGCCGCAGCTTATATATAAAAAAGTAGGTGACAGATTCCCTTTAACTAAAGACCTAAAATTTAACTTTTATTATTACTGACTAAAGGAAACAAAATATTAACACTCGCACAAAATCAGTTTCAATTAGTGGACACCAGTATGCTAGTGTTGGAATAAACTTCCAGCATATTTGAGTGCTGCCTATATATTTATGTTAATGTTATATTATTCATTCAGGTTCGTGGATCAAGGTGCGGCCGCTACCTCTATACCACATCTATTGTTCCAAGAAAATTCACTGACATGTGCTATTAAAATCTGCCCTAAGCCTCCCCTTATTAAGGGCACAAAAATTAAAAGTTTGAAAATTGCAACATTTTAAAATGTCTTGCCAACTTTTCGATATTTTCACAAATAAGCGCAAGTCATATGGAACAAATTTAACTCATGAAGTACAATATGTGAGGAGAAAACATTCTCAGAATCGGTGGGATCCATGGAAGCGTTCTACAGTTATAACCTCATAAAGTGACAGTGGACACAATAGTGAATTTTGGCCTGGTCAGGAACGTGAAATCAGGCTGCGGGGTGAAGGGATTAAACACGAAAGGTTTTATTGATATTTCACATTTGTTTCTTGTAGTAAAAAAAAGAACATAAAATAAAGGACTATTGCCTCAATTCATTAAGACTTAAGTTTTGTACAACAGTCTTAATGAAGGGAACATTGGCATAAGATGTGTCAAATTCGTTAAAGAGATTGTCCAGTCCAAATCGATAAGCCTGCAGTCGCCATCAACAATCTCTTGGATTATGCTAATCTCCAAAGAACCATTTAAAATGTTGGAGCCATTTTAGGATTCAAAAACTAAAGAGTACAACAACACACTATGCACCAAGATGGATGAAAAGATTGAATACATTACCGTAATTTAGGCATTACAATATATTGTACTGTAAATTAGAATATACTTGAGGAAATAAGCATACAAACTGGCCAATTTGTGTGTTCCCACCAGCCACAACAAGAAGACAGGTTTTCTTATAACTTTTCCCACGGTGCTCACGCTGAGGTCAGTGAGTTGAACTGAGTTCATTGGCTGTGAACTCCCAGGACCTTTCTGACGGTATCGCGAGCGAGTGAACTTTCTCATGCTTGCGGTGACATCAGTGAGGTGAAAGGAGTTCACCTCAAGGCACTGAGCAAGCACGCACAGCTCAGTGTCTCTGCTGGATTGCATGCTGTATAGTCATATCATACAGGAATGCAGCCTGCCATCTAGATGTAGCAGAGCTAGACGCATCTCGGGACAAATGGATATTATCTTCTCGCCGGATAGGTGAGGAATGTTGTTTCTTATTTTAATTCTGTTACAGGGGACCTTGGCGATGACATGAGTATGGTTTAATTCAGATTCATTAGAGAAATCTGTGTCATTATTTCAATTAAAGGACTTTATTCTGGGTGTGTGTTTTTATACAATACGACTATGGGGTTAGTAATTGGGCTTCTTATAGACGCCTTTCTATTACAAACATCTGGGCTTAATGCCACCTGACAATACAAAGGTGACAGCAACCCCAATACTATCATACTATCACCCCACTTGCCACCACACCAGGACAAGTGGGAAGAGCGGGGTTAGTGCCAAAATTGGCGCATACTATGGATATGCCTTAACTGTTGCAGCTGAGAACTAATGTGTTTAGTCTGAGAGGGGGCCAATATCCATGGACCCTTCCTAGGTTATTAATATCAGCTTGCAGCTGTCTGCCTAGCCTTTGCTGGTAATTAAATGTAGGAGGACACTACGTCATTTGTTTGGGGGTCCCTCATTTTAATAACCAGTAAAGGCTAAGTATACAGTTGTGAGCTGATATTACTAGCCTGGGAAGCTCCATGGGTATTACCCCCTTGTCTGGGTATAAACATCTGCCCCCCGCTGTCCGCTTTACCTCTGCTGGTTAATACAATTTTGGGGGATCTCATGCCATTTTTTTTTTCAGAAAATAATTTAGTATGTAAAAAAATACATGTACAGTATGCTACACAAGCACTGTACTAATTATATGTGTGACTGGCATATTTATATCTATTTATTCTATGTGTATATATAGTGAAAAGCAAAAGGATAACAATGTTTTGAACTTTTGACTTTTAGATTCTAGATCTCATTATCCACTTCTGCTTTGAACTTGAGACTGACATTTTATAGACAATTATCTTGGATATCTCATATTTAAATTTGACTTGTAACTATTTAGCATATGATTAGTTCTGCAGATACTTGTCATGTCACTGCATTGCTACTGTTTTGTTATAAAAGATCTAAATGTTAGTTTGTATTATTTTATAAATCCAACTTTGACTGAATCCTTCTGAACATGCTCTTGATCAGATTCAAACGTATTGACTGAAATTTGATCTTAGGTCTCTTCAACACATTCCCAAAGTTGGTACATACTTGTAGACTCACTTGGGTATGTATACATCTTTTTCTTCAATTGTACCTACAAGTGTTGGATTGGGTTGAGGTCTGGGGACTGTGGGGGCCAATCCAGCACCTCTACTTCATTGTCATTGAACTGTTGGAAGTATGCTTCGTGTTGTTGTCCTGTTGGAACACTATGTCATCCATTTCATACCCATAGTACTTGAGAGTATGAAGTAACTCATCTTGCAGGATACATACATGCAGCTTAGCATTGAGGCCAATGTTGATCATTTTCAAGTATCCAATGCCTTTGGCTGTGAAACAACTCCATATCATCAGGCTTCCTACACCGAACTTGACATTTCTTTCAATTTCTCAATCGGTGAGCCCCTTTTTCCTTTGTTTCTTTGAGACCCATTTGCACCCATCTGAGCCTATCATTGCACTAAATCACCTGTTTCAAATCTTTAAATGTCCACTTTTCGTACTTGTTTGCAAACCGAAACAGACACATCTTATGACAATAGTGAAGTTGAGGCTTCTTCACCCTTTTACGGGTCAGCATTCCAGACTTGTGTAATGTGTGTTGCACAGTGTTTTCATGGACGTTTATGATCTCACTATTATGAAGCATATGAGCCACCTCCACTGCCGTGTTTGAAATGCCAGAACTGATGGACCTTGGGATGAGCCAACTTGTTGACTGGATTTCCACCTCTTGGCTCCTCAATGGATCTTCCAACAGTCATGATGCTCACATGATGCAGTTTCGCAATTTTCTTGGTGAAGAGACCGCTATTGATGAGCTGGATGATGCTGTTTCTCTTTTCTTGGGAAATCTATCAGGATCCTGTCAGCAGCGGCGAACTGACATGGCTGAGCAGGGTGACTCACCCACACTACGGGAGAGCCCGAGATCAGATGCCACAGGGAAAGCTCAGGCAGTCGGGACCTGCGATCATGTGACCACAGGGTGCGGGGCTTAGCGTCCTACTGCTGGGGATGAGTGCAGGATGCTACAGGGACCCTGGAGGAGAGCAGAGGGGAACTCAGGTAGGACAAACAAGGGTCATACACGCAGAGGGCGGCGCGGTACCAGAGGGGCGATCAGAGAATAGTCAGAATGTAGGCAAGGAGTCATACACGGAGATAGCAGAACAGTACAGGAGGGACAGGCAGGACTCTAAACGGGGACAGAACGAGATCAGAACCAGACAAGCATAAAGTAGCACAGGTGCAAAGCACAGACACAGGCACAACAGGGTCACACACACTCGGCCAAGGGTCAAAGTATAAGCAACGAGGAGTGACCCCACAATGAGGCTATAAGAACCCTCCCAGAATACCAGAGTGAGGCCATCCAGATTAACCTCTGAACTACCTAATCCCACAAACTAAGCAGATCATGACAAAATCTTCTTCATGGCTGTTCCCCGAACCACTGACCTTGCACTTGGGAATCAACCTAAAAATACACTGAGCTACTAGGGAATGTGAGAACTGGTTGCATTTTGTAGTAATCAGGAAGAAAAATATTTTTCCATCAACAGGAGCAAAACAGTAACAATGCAGTGACATGAGAAGAATCTGCATAATCATATGCTAAATAGTTGCAAGTCAAATTTATGTATGGGATAGCCAAGATAATCGTCTATAAAATGATGGCAGTCTCACGATCAAAGTAGTAGTGGGATGGTGAGATATGGAGCCTGAAAGTCAAAAGTTCAAAACATTGTTACCCTTTTGCTCTTCACTGTATCTATTCTATGTGTATATATCTATTTTATCTATTATATCCTAACTGTCACACTGTGATTTTACTGTACCCTGCAGATGAATTGCCGGCTTTTCAAAGGATATCGGTGTGTAAAAATAAGTCGTCACTCGCATGGTCCTAGTGATGTGCAATTTTTTTCTCAAACCCATTGACTTGCATTGGCGAGTATCATCTGAGATATGAGGACAATTTCAGCATGCTGCAAAATGTTTCTCAATCCGATTTCAGCTGAAAAAAAATCACAGATGAGCTGTGGCTCATAGCTTGACATTGGTCAGTGTACAATCCGATTTTTTTATCGGATTGCACTCATCCAGTTTCCTTGAAGAGGAGTATGAGCCCCAAGTGTGATTTCAAAATGTATTGACAGTCTGGATCTGTGTAGTGGGGGGAGGATCCTGCTGCAGCCACTTATCTTACAGCCACACACAGGGCAGTAAGGAAAAGGAAAGGAAACAAGGATGAACTCCTGAGACACACAGATATTTTTTATATATTTTCATATATTAAACACAACAAGAGGCTAAAGTAAAGGAGTGCTGAAATATTTTTGTAATTGTTCATCTAAGATGATGTAGAGCTAGTTATAAAACAGACAAAGGCTGAGCACCTCATGAACAATAATCAATGAGTATATCTCCATAGGCAAGTCCAAATGTTCAGAGACAGAGGTCCAGATCCTCGTCTAACTCCCGTATAAAAATGTCTGTCCATACCCATAAGTAGGGTTGAGCGACCTTTGCTTTTATAGGATCGGGTCGGGTTTCACGAAACCCGACTTTTTCAAAAGTCGGGTCGAGTGAAATCGGCCGATCCTATAAAAAAGTCGGGGTCGGGGTCGGCCGAAACCCGAAACCCAATGCAGTGCATTGGGTTTCCATGGTTCCCAGGGTCTGAAGGAGAGGAAACTCTCCTTCAGGCCCTGCGATCCATATTTTAGTGTAAAATAAAAAATTAGGATAAAAAATATCGCAATACTTACCCTCTGACGCGCCCTGGTACTAACCGGCAGCCTTCCTTTCTTAGAATCAGCCTTCCAAGACCTTGCGGTGACGTCGCGGCTTGTGATTGGTCGCACGGCGGTCACATGGGCGGCCGCACGACCAATCACAAGCCGCGACGTCACCGCGACGTCACCGAAGGTCCTTCCTAAGAATCAGCGCTTCCAGGACCTTCGGTGACGTCGCGGTGACGTCGCGGCTTGTGATTGGTCGCGCGGCCGCCCATGTGACCGCCGCGCGACCAATCACAAGCCGCGACGTCACCGCGACGTCACCGCGACGTCACCGCAAGGTCTTGGAAGGCTGATTCTAAGGAAGGAAGGTTTCCGGTTAGTACCAGGGCGCGTCAGAGGGTAAGTATGGCGATATTTTTTATTTTAATTCTTTATTTTACACTTAAATCTGAATTCCGATACCAATTCCCGATATCTTAAACATATCGGGAATCGGTATCGGAATTCCGATTCCAGATTCAAAAGATCGCCGACTTCATGGCCGACCCCACACAGGGGTCGGGTCGGGTTTCATGAAACCCGACCTTGCCAAAACTCGGCGACTTTTGAAAAATTTCGACCCGTTTCGCTCAACTCTACCCATAAGTGCTAAAAAGGCAAGCAAAAAATTAGGTCATAAATGTGACTAGAGGTGGCAGAGGTTGGGAAATCAGTCCTATTAATGACTAGTAAGACTTTTCAGTTAGCCATTGAAAAGGTATTAACCACTGAGGAATTTCAATTCTAAATATTTTTCTATCCACTGGCTAACACGTTACCAAGATATATATCTTTCCTGTAGTAAGACTGCAGGAATCCACAATATATGTAGAAACATACCGCGCCATTATTAGAATGCCCCTGTAGTCTGGCAAGGGTGGAACCAAAGATTCTTACATTAGAAGGTGCACTGCTACAAAATGTGACATAAGTTGACATAAAGGAGGGACTTGACAAATTAATTACATAGGCATGATTAGATTGCTAGATATGCCCCTATGTTACATTTTGCCGTTCAAATTTTAAAGGAAATCTGTCATGAGTATGATGTAGGGGCAGAGACCCTGTGTCACGACACAGCTGTCGAGTGATATTTAAAGAAATATCCCAAATACTGTATCATGCAAAAATCAAAGATTAAGATTTTATTATTGATCTACTGTACACCAAAAATCGTTGATGTTTCGGCCAATACCTAGGCCTTCATCAGAACTCTGATAATTGAACATAAAGAGTACGTATCAGTATAGTACATAATGTATTGAGAAGCCATATATAGTTTGTACACGACAGTGGAAGGAGAAAATAAATATAATGATTGACAACATAATATCAGGGTTACTAAAGTCGGTTTTAAATCATGGATTGATACCAATGACGGAAAATGGAACATCAAAAATGATACAAAATATACATAGCAAGATATGGCTATAAGCCGTAAAGTGATATATGATTTCAAAGGCGATATCTGATAGTAGAAAGTAGATGCCGTCTATAGAATAATAGGGAGAGATAAGTAACATACATTTGTCTTCCGTGTAAATGGACCGCAAGATCAAATTTTAGAGCTAGGAGAAAAAAAACACATACACATTCAATCAGTACAGCAAAGGGTAAACATGAGGGCACACATAGCATATTGTACTGCAGAACACATGGGTCCCTGCTGGGAAACCGGACTCACCAAGTGGTGTCGCATACTGGTGCGCTTAGGAGAATGGCACTAAAGTGTAGGAGAAGGTAGCGGCACGTGTATGGTGTCCAAGCGGTTACACCTCTTATATAAACACACACTTGGACACCATACACGTGCCACTACCATACACGTGGTAACCCCATGACACCTTGTTTCCAGTGATGTGTCATATACTTGGCTGCTTGCTGTAATGTTGATATAATCACAGTTTTAGATAATCACTAGAGGACTAGTAAAGCTGCTGCCTTGTAGTTTTCCATATTCATGGGTTCTTTAGAACCTCGCACCCCACCACAGATTGACCACTTTCTGCTTATGCACAGTGCACACAGAAAGCAGCCAATAGGTGTTGACGATGGGGTTATACAGCGCTCAACATTTAGAGAATGCAGCAAATAAAGCTGTGTTTTATCAAGACTGCAGCAAGCATCCCAGTAAGTGATACATCACTGGAATCAGGGTGTTAGTTTTTCCTGGTGTAGTGGATGCTCAAAGCCCAAAATCTGGGTTGGCACATGAGCCACAGGCGTCGGTGTAGCAACCAATTGAAGCACACAGGAAACAGGTAGTAGAGATACTGAAGACCGTTGGCAGATTTTCGACCAGTAACAGGTAGCAGAGGTCCTTGAGACTGCAGGCAGACAGGAGAGTGGGAATAGGTAGCAGAGTTCCTGGAGACCGCAGGTGACTGGGAGCAGTTGCGGAGGTCCTGAAGACTATAGTCAGCCAGGAGAGCGGGAACAGGTAGCAGAGTTTCTGGAGACCGCAGGCAGTCTTCATCACTTACTGGGAGGAATAGAAATAAGCAACAGCACATGTGAAATAGACTTGGGAATACTAGTAGATCACATACTGCAGATAAGTCAACAGTGTGATGCAGCAGCAAAAAAGGTAAACACAGTTTTAGGATGTATTTAGAGAAGCATAGAGTCTAGATCATGTGAAATAATTATCCCCCTCTACTCCTCCTTGGTCAGGCCTCATCTGGAATACTGTGTCCAGTTCTGGGCACTAGATTTAAAAAAAATACATTGAAAAACAGGAGCAAGTTCAGAGAAGAGCTACCAGGATGGTGAGCGGACTGCAAAGTATGTCCTACAAGGAAAGGTTAAAGGATTTGGGAATGTTTAGCTTGCAAAAAAGAAGGCTAGCAGAAGACATAATAGCTGTCTACAAATATCTGAGGGGATGTCACAGTGTGGAAGGATCATCCTTATTCTCATTTGCACATGGAAACAAGAGAAGCAATGGAATGAAACTGAAAGGGAGTAGATACAGATTAGATATTAGAAAAAAAAACTGACAGTGTAGATGATCAATAAACGAAACAGGCTGCCACGAGAGGGGATGAGTTACCTTCAATGGAAATCTTCAAACAGAAGCTGGATAGACATCTGTCTGAGATGGTTTAGTGATTCCTGCATTGAGCAGGGGGTTGGACTTAATGACCCTTGAGGTCCCTATCAACTCTAACATTCTATCTATGAAAAAACTGGGAACAGGTAGCAGAGTTCTTGGAGATCACAGGATAACAGGAACAGCAGTAGAGGTCCTGGAGAATGCAGGTGGACAGGAAAACTGGAACAGGTAGCAAAGGTTTAGGCAGGGCCAATTTTAGGCAAAGTGGGGCCCTAGGCAAAGTTTAAAAAGGGGCCCCAAATACTAACATATTGCACATCACACAGAAGCATTTCGCTTGTATTTACATGCGCTGACTTCAGGCCGCTAAATGAGTGTGATCGACAATACAGAAATCGTTCAACGCTTGTTTCCTGGCCTCTTTCCACCGTCTAAGAAAGAATGATGGGAACAGAATGATCACTAATAGATCACTAACAGATCACCATACAGTATCATGTTATCAGCAGCACATCTAGAGTTTACATTGGCGATGTGCTGCTGAGAACATTGGTTTTTGTTCCGGCATAAACAATCCAATCACTCGATGAATATGCAGCATTTTGCTTGCTTAGTATAATACACCCCATAGTCCTCCATATATTATAATGTGCACCACAGTCCTCCATATTGTAAAATGCATACCCCATAGTCCTCCATATAACATAATATGCCCCATAGTCCTCCATATAGTATAATACACTCCTTAGTCCTCCATATATTAAAATACACTGCTCAGTCCTCCACATACTATAATACACTCCTCATAGTGCTCCATATAGTATAATGCACCGCCATAGTCATCCATGTAGTACAATTCACTTCCCATAGTATAATGCACCCCATAGTTCATATAGTATAATGTATTCCCCATAGTCCTAGATACAGTGTAATGCAGTTGACATATAGTATAATGCTGCCACCCCACAGAATATAATGCAGCAACCCCACAGAGTATAATGCAACCACCCCACAGAGTATAATGTAACCCCCATAGAGTATAATGCAGCCCCCCTCATATAGTATAATGTAGCCCCCTCACAGAGTATGATGCAATCACCCCTCAACAATACAAATATAATACAGCCCCCCATAGAATATAATGTAGCCCCGAATAGAATAGAATACTGCTCACCTGCCCATAGAATATATTGTAGCCCCATCAAAGAGTATGATGCAATCCTCCCTCATAAAATCTAATACAGCCCCCCATAGAATATAATGTAGCTCCCATAGAATATAATACAGCCCACCTCCCCATAGTATATAACGTAGCCTCCATAGAATATAATGCAACCCCCCCATAGTATATATAGTACACAGTCTGCACAGTATATAACACAGCCACATAGTATATAGCACAGCCCGCATAGTATATAACACAGCCCACATAGTATATAGCACAGCCTGCATAGTATATTACACAGCCCACATAGTATATAGCACATCCCACATAGCATATAGCGCAGCCCGCATAGTATATAACACAGCCTGCATAGTATATAGAACAGCCCACATAGTATATAACACAGCTACATAGTATATAGCACAGCCTGCATAGTATATAACACAGCCCCATAGTATATAGCACAACCCACATAGTATATATCACAGCCCGCATAGTATATAACACAGCCACATAGTATATAGCACAGCCCACATAATATATAGTGCAGCCCGCATAGTATATAGCACAGCCTGCTATAGTTAATGTAATACTATACATGATAGGCCATCACTTTGTTCGATGGGGATTCGATCTTTCCCCCGCTGATCCCAAGAATGTATGTTTGATGATGTACACATGAAATACTGCAAAGGAGATGAGCACTAGGTTCTGTGTTTTCTAAGGATCAGCGGAGGTCTTAAAAGTTGGACCTCCACCAATCATATTCTAGAGATATACCATCCCTTTATGAGGTGGGAATAACATTTTTACTCATCATTGTGGCGATGGTGAAATAACCTGTGCATTAAAACATGTTCATTATGTATTTCAATAATTCATTTGTAGCTCAGCCCATTATTCATCGCAGACACATTTTTAGGTTCCCCCTGAAGTCTAGGATGGCCTCCTCAGATTTTGTAATTCCTTTTAAGCTAATTGAGTAAGAAAAAGGCTAATCTGCTGCACAATGGCCGACATCCCTGATAGGGATGTGGGCAGGGGAACAGGTAATTTTCCTTATTTAAATGTTATTAGACTGGTTGTTTTGCTAATTGTAAGCATTTAGCTGTGAGGAGATAGATGGTGCAAAAGCCTTTCCCTATCAGCCATGAATAATTTAATACCGGCTGTTCAGAGTGCAGTTTAATTCCCTTTTCTATCAGAGAAAATGTAGTCTGTCTCAGGGATTTCAGATACATGCCCAGAAGTTCAAAATGAAAGATGTCAGAAAAGAGGACAATATGTACAAGTTAAAGGAACATCCCGGGAAAAACTCATAGATTGCATTAAGCTTTTCTGCAGGGGCAGGAGGTGACGGTGCAAAAACGCGGTGTCATGCATCACGGCCTCCCATCCTGCCCTGTGCATTACAGAGTGTCCTTCCTAGTTTTGCCTTAATTGTTTCTTTAAAGGGAGTCTGTCACCTATAAAACTCAAAATGAACTATTTATACATAGGGTCTTAGCCCCTATAAAAGTCTCACCGGTACTGTAGCTTTTACATATTCATATTTATATAAAAACAGTTTTATCAGATATGTAAGTAAAGGGCACCCTTGATATGGCCAATTTCTCAGTACGCTCTTAATTACCTTCCTCTATACCTCCCCTTAAGGTAATTGACAGCAAGTGCTTTAACTCACTGTCTGATCTAAATCCACAAGCACTGACGCTGCAGGGGCCAAGAACACAGTGTCAGTGTGTACAAATGCTTTCTCATCCCTCAGGGTCAGAAAGCAACGTGTGGTCGATGTGGGCTGAAGAGGGAGATGAGAATGTGCACACTGACACTGCATGGGTCAAGCGCATACACATAGAGTCAGTCTGTGCACATTCTCATAACATTCTCCTGTGAGCATCAGCTGCCTCTTATTTGTGATCCTGATGAGAGCAAGATGACAATGTGCACATACCGACATTGTCGACCACTGCTGTGTTAGGCCACACTAGAGAGAAATACGGACGAGGGAGAGGCGCATTGTACACGGACCAATGTTTCTCTATGGGCTCATACTCACTTGCGAGAAACTCGGATAAGTCTCGCACATCAATACCCGGCACTGCACCCGGCACTCAGGAGCGGAGCGTGCGGCTGCATGTATTGCTATGCGGCTGCACGCTCCGCTCCTGAGTGCCGGGTGCAGCGCTAGGTATTGACGTGCGAGACTCATCCGAGTTTCTCGCAAGTGAGTATGAGCCCTATGGGGCAGCTTCTATCAGCCGTATATTTCTCGGCCGCATTTTACGGGCTGAGAAAAACTTAGCATGCTGGGATTGTCAGCGTATTCCGAGAAAAATGCACCAATGAAAGTCTATGGGGGCAAGAAAAATACGGATTACACACAGACCACACGTCTGCTTTGAGAAAAATACGCAGCGGTGTTCTATAGAAAAGCCGATAATTCAGTGCGGTGTACAGTAAAATCAAACTGACAGGTTAGGATAGAATAGCTAAGATAAATGTCTACACATAGAATAGGTATATATCTGCTATATAATTGTCTAAGGGTCACTTCCGTCTCTCTGTCTGTCTGTCTGTCTTTCTGTCTTTCGCAGATATTCATTGGTCGCGGCCTCTGTCTGTCATGGAAATTCGCTGATTGGTCGTGGCAAAACGCCCATGACCATTGCCACGACCAATCAGCGACAGGCACAGTCCAGCGGCAAAACGGCCGCTCCTTCCTCCCCGCAGTCAGTGTCCACTCCATACTCCCCTCCAGTCACCGCTCACACAGGGTTAATGCCAGCGGTAACGGACTGCGTTATGCTGCGGGTAACGCACTCCTTACCTCTGCTATTGTCTCTCTGTGTCCCCAACTTTTTACTATTGATGCTGCCTATGCAGCATCAATAGTAAAAAGATGTAATGTTAAAAATAATAAAAAAACAAAAAACCTGCTATTCTCACCTTCCGTAGTCCGCTGAGCCGCGCACGGCCTCCAGCAGCTTCCGTTCCCAGAGATCCATTGCAAAATTACCCAGAAGAATTAGCGGTCTTGCGAGACCGCTAAGTCATCTGGGTAATTTTGCAATGCATCCTGGGAACGGAAGATGACGGCAGCCACGCGCGCATCGCCAGAGCTTCGCTGGATTGGATCCCTGCGGGTGAGTATATAACTTTTTTTTTTTAACAGGGATATGGCGCCCACACTGCTATATACTACATGGGCTGTGTTATATGCCGCGTGGCTGCTATATACTACCTGGCCAGTGTTAGATACCATGTGGGCTGTGTTATGTACTGTGTGGGCTGTGCTATATATTGCATAGCCAGTGTTATGTACTGCGTGGGCTGTGCTATACAGTATATTACGTGGCCAGTGTTATATACTGCGTGAGCTGTGCTATATATTATGTGGCCAGTATATACTGCGTGGCCTGTGTTATACAGTTAGGTCCATATATATTTGGACAGAGACAACATTTTTCTAATTTTGGTTATAGACATTACCACAATGAATTTTAAACAAAACAATTCTGGTGCAGTTGAAGTTCAGACTTTCAGCTTTCATTTGAGGGTATCCACCTTAAAATTGGATGAAGGGTTTAGGAATTTCAGCTCCTTAACATGTGCCACCCTGTTTTAAAAGGGACCAAAAGTAATTGGACAGATTCAATAATTTTAAATAAAATATTCATTTTTAGTACTTGGTTGAAAACCCTTTGTTGGCAATGACTGCCTGAAGTCTTGAACTCATGGACATCACCAGACGCTGTGTTTCCTCCTTTTTGATGCTCTGCCAGGCCTTTACTACGGTGATTTTCAGTTGCTGTTTGTTTGTGGGCCTTTCTGTCTGAAGTTTAGGCTTTAACAAGTGAAATGCATGCTCAATTGGGTTGAGATCAGATGACTGACTTGGCCATTCAAAAATATTCCACTTCTTTGCTTTAATAAACTCCTGGGTTGCTTTGGCTTTATGTTTTGGGTCATTGTCCATCTGTAGTATGAAACGGCGACCAAACAGTTTGGCTGCATTTGGCTGGATCTGAGCACACAGTATGGCGGCTCTGAATACCTCAGAATTCATTCGGCTGCTTCTGTCCTGTGTCACATCATCAATAAACACTAGTGACCCAGTGCCACTGGCAGCCATGCATGCCCAAGCCATCACACTGATTCCGTCGTGTTTTACAGATGATGTGGTATGCTTTGGATTATGAGCTGTACCACGCCTTCGCCATACTTTTCTCTTTCCATCATTCTGGTAGAGGTTGATCTTGGCTTCATCTGTCCAAAGAATGTTCTTCCAGAACTGTGCTGGCTTTTTTAGATGCTTTTTAGCAAAGTCCAGTCTAGTCTTTTTATTCTTGATGCTCATGAGTGGCTTGCACCGTGCAGTGAACCCTTTGCATTTACTTTCATGCAGTCTTCTCTTTATGGTAGATTTGGATATTGATACGCTGACCTCCTGGAGAGTGTTGTTCACTTGGTTAGTTGTTGTGAAGGGGTTTCTCTTCACCATGGAGATTATTCTGCGATCATCCACCACTGTTGTCTTCCGTGGGTGCCCAGGGCTTTCTGCATTGATGAGTTCACCAGTGCTTTCTTTCTTTCTCAGGATGTACCAAACTGTAGATTTTGCCTCTCCTAATATTGTAGCAATTTCTCGGATGGGTTCTTTCTGTTTTCGCAGCTTAAGGATGGCTTGTTTCACCTGCATGGAGAGCTCCTTTGACAGCATGTTTACTTCACAGCAAAACCTTCCAAATGCAAGCACCACGCCTCAAATCAACTCCAGGCCTTTTATCTGCTTAATTGAGAATGACATAGCGAAGGGATTGCCCACACCTGTCCATGAAATAGCCTTGGAGTCAATTGTCCAATTACTTTTGGTCCCTTTAAAAACAGGGTGGCACATGTTAAGGAGCTGAAACTCCTAAACCCTTCATCCAATTTTAATGTGGATACCCTCAAATGAAAGCTGAAAGTCTGATCTTCAACTGCATCTGAATTGTTTTGTTTAAAATTCATTGTGGTAATGTCTATAACCAAAATTAGAAAAATGTTGTCTCTGTCCAAATATATATGGACCTAACTGTATACTACATCGCCTGTGTTATATACTGCGTGGCTGGTATATACTACGTGGGCTGTGTTATATAGTATGTGGGCTGTGTTATATACTGTTTGAGCTGTGTTATATACTGCGTGGCCACTGTTATATGTTGCGTGGCCTGTATTAACGCATCGGGTATTCTACAATATGTATGTATGTACAGTATATAGCAGTCACATAGTATATAGCACAGGCCACATAGTATTTGTCTGCTATAAACTACATGGCTCCTACATACTACGTGGCCTGTGCTATATACTATGTGGCTGCTATATACATACATACATACATACATATTCTAGAATACCCGATGCGTTAGAATCGGGCCACCATATAGTCTATATATATAATTGTCTAAGGTCCACTTCCGTCTGTTTGTCTGTCTGCCTGTCTGTAACGGAAATCCAGTGTCGCTGATTGGTCGTGGCCGGCTGGGCGCAACCAATCAGCGACAGGTACAGTCTGGCCGTGAATTGGTCCCTCCCTACTCCCCTCCAGTCAGTACCCCCTCCATACTCCCCTCCAGTCAGCGCCCACATAGCGTTTTAGCAGTCCGTTAACGCAGCTATTAAGTGTGACCAACTTTTTACTATTGATGCTGCCTATGCAGCATCAATAGTAAAATCATATAACGTTAAAAATAATAATAAAAAAAATCATTATATTCTCACCTTCCAGCGTCTGCAGCAGCCTTTCCTGCTCCTCACGAAGCTCCATTCCCAAGAATACATTGCAGCAATGACCCCATATGATGTAGCGGTCTCACGAGACCGCTACATCATCATGGGTTATTGCCGCAAGGCATTACTGGGAACGGCGCGTCGCCGTCGCGGCGAGGAGTATCGTTAAAGTCCTGGGCTGGATCCAGGTGCTGCCGGAAGATGAGTAACATAGTAACATACATAGTAACATAGTTAGTAAGGCCGAAAAAAGACATTTGTCCATCCAGTTCAGCCTATATTCCATCATAATAAATCCCCAGATCTACGTCCTTCTACAGAACCTAATAATTGTATGATACAATATTGTTCTGCTCCAGGAAGACATCCAGGCCTCTCTTGAACCCCTCGACTGAGTTCGCCATCACCACCTCCTCAGGCAAGCAATTCCAGATTCTCACTGCCCTAACAGTAAAGAATCCTCTTCTATGTTGGTGGAAAAACCTTCTCTCCTCCAGACGCAAAGAATGCCCCCTTGTGCCCGTCACCTTCCTTGGTATAAACAGATCCTCAGCGAGATATTTGTATTGTCCCCTTATATACTTATACATGGTTATTAGATCGCCCCTCAGTCGTCTTTTTTCTAGACTAAATAATCCTAATTTCGCTAATCTATCTGGGTATTGTAGTTCTCCCATCCCCTTTATTAATTTTGTTGCCCTCCTTTGTACTCTCTCTAGTTCCATTATATCCTTCCTGAGCACCGGTGCCCAAAACTGGACACAGTACTCCATGTGCGGACTAACTAGGGATTTGTACAGAGGCAGTATAATGCTCTCATCATGTGTATCCAGACCTCTTTTAATGCACCCCATGATCCTGTTTGCCTTGGCAGCTACTGCCTGGCACTGGCTGCTCCAGGTAAGTTTATCATTAACTAGGATCCCCAAGTCCTTCTCCCTGTCAGATTTACCCAGTGGTTTCCCATTCAGTGTGTAATGGTGATATTGATTCCTTCTTCCCATGTGTATAACCTTACATTTATCATTGTTAAACCTCATCTGCCACCTTTCAGCCCAAGTTTCCAACTTATCCAGATCCATCTGTAGCAGAATACTATCTTCTCTTGTATTAACTGCTTTACATAGTTTTGTATCATCTGCAAATATCGATATTTTACTGTGTAAACCTTCTACCAGATCATTAATGAATATGTTGAAGAGAACAGGTCCCAATACTGACCCCTGCGGTACCCCACTGGTCACAGCGACCCAGTTAGAGACTATACCATTTATAACCACCCTCTGCTTTCTATCACTAAGCCAGTTACTAACCCATTTACACACATTTTCCCCCAGACCAAGCATTCTCATTTTGTGTACCAACCTCTTGTGCGGCACGGTATCAAACGCTTTGGAAAAATCGAGATATACCACGTCCAATGACTCACCGTGGTCCAGCCTATAGCTTACCTCTTCATAAAAACTGATTAGATTGGTTTGACAGGAGCGATTTCTCATAAACCCATGCTGATATGGAGTTAAACAGTTATTCTCATTGAGATAATCCAGAATAACATCCCTCAGAAACCCTTCAAATATTTTACCAACAATAGAGGTTAGACTTACTGGCCTATAATTTCCAGGTTCACTTTTAGAGCCCTTTTTGAATATTGGCACCACATTTGCTATGCGCCAGTCCTGCGGAACAGACCCCGTCGCTATAGAGTCCCTAAAAATAAGAAATAATGGTTTATCTATTACATTACTTAGTTCCCTTAGTACTCGTGGGTGTATGCCATCCGGACCCGGAGATTTATCTATTTTAATCTTATTTAGCCGGTTTTGCACCCCTTCTTGGGTTAGATTGGTGACCCTTAATATAGGGTTTTCATTGTTTCTTGGGATTTCACCTAGCATTTCATTTTCCGCCGTGAATACCGTGGAGAAGAAGGTGTTTAATATGTTAGCTTTTTCCTCGTCATCTACAACCATTCTTTCCTCACTATTTTTTAAGGGGCCTACATTTTCAGTTTTTATTCTTTTACTATTGATATAGTTGAAGAACAGTTTGGGATTAGTTTTACTCTCCTTAGCAATGTGCTTCTCTGTTTCCTTTTTGGCAGCTTTAATTAGTTTTTTAGATAAAGTATTTTTCTCCCTATAGTTTTTTAGAGCTTCAATGGTGCCATCCTGCTTTAGTAGTGCAAATGCTTTCTTTTTACTGTTAATTGCCTGTCTTACTTCTTTGTTTAGCCACATTGGGTTTTTCCTATTTCTAGTCCTTTTATTCCCACAAGGTATAAACCGCTTACACTGCCTATTTAGGATGTTCTGAAACATTTCCCATTTATTATCTGTATTCTTATTTCTGAGGATATTGTCCCAGTCTACCAGATTAAGGGCATCTCTAAGCTGGTCAAACTTTGCCTTCCTAAAGTTCAGTGTTTTTGTGACTCCCTGACAAGTCCCCCTAGTGAAAGACAGGTGAAACTGTACAATATTGTGGTCGCTATTTCCTAGATGCCCAACCACCTGCAGATTTGTTATTCTGTCAGGTCTATTAGATAGTATTAGGTCTAAAAGTGCTGCTCCTCTGGTTGGATTCTGCACCAATTGTGAAAGATAATTTTTCTTGGTTATTAGCAGAAACCTGTTGCCTTTATCGGTTTCACAGGTTTCTGTCTCCCAGTTAATATCCGGGTAGTTAAAGTATATAACTATTTTTTATTTTAATCCTTTTTTTAACAGAGATATGGTGCCCACACATTGCTATATACTACATGGGCAGTGTTATATACTATGTGGGCTGTGTTATATACTGCATGGGCTGTGTTATATTCTGCGTGGGCTGTATTAGATACTATGTCACTGTGCTATATACTACTTGGGCTGTGTTATATACTGTGCGGGCTGTGTTATATACTGCGAGGGCTGTGCTATATACTATGTGGCTGTGCAATATTTTACGTGGCTGTGCAATATACTACATGGCTGTGCAATATACTATGTGGCCTTGCTATATACTACGTGGCGGTGCTGTATACTACGTGGCTGTGCAATATAATACCTGGCTGTGCAATATACTATGTGGCTGTGCTATATACTACGTGGCTGTGCAATATACTATGTGGCTGTGCAATATACTACGTGGCTGTGCTATATACTATGTGGCTGTGCTATATAGTACGTGGGCTGTGCAATATAATATGTGGCTGTGCTATATACTACGTGACTGTGTTATATACTATGTGGGCTGTTCTATATACTACATGGACTGTGTTATATACTGCGTGGGCTGTGCTATATACTACGTGGCTGTGCAATATACTACGTGGCTGTGCAATATACTACGGGGCTGTGCAATATACTACGTGGCTGTGCTATAAACAACGTGGCTGTGCTATATACTATGTGGCTGTGCAATATACTACTAATTATCACTGGTTATTGCCGCAAGGCATTACTGGGAACAGAGCGTCGCGAGGAGCATCGCTAATGGCCTGGGCTGAATCCGGGGGCCGCCGGAAAGTGAGTACATATGTAACAATTTTTTATTTTAATTCTTTTTTTAACAGGGATATGGTGCTCACATTGCTATATCCTACGTGGGTTGTTATATACTATGTGGGCTGTGTTATATACTACGTGGGTTGTGTTATATACTGCGTGGGCTGTGTTATATACTACGTTGCTGTGATATATACTAAGTACGTTGCTGTGATATATACTAAGTGGACATACCACCCATAAAAAAGCAGTCATAAGTCCCATTATATGAAAATTACAAAAACTTTATTAGTAACAACAGGCATAAAACAGTAAAGAGAAGATCCCCCGTGTCACCCTCAGCGCGTGCAATAGGACAGGAGTGGGTGCATGCAATAGTAACTGCGATTGGAAGTGTTGTCAGTAACAAACTTAAGTATACATGGGTAGTTCAACAGAATAGTTACATATAATACTGACATATGATGTCAAATATATATACATATATATGTGGTATACATACTGATAGGCCAAATGGTGTAGGTGTATATGTACCCAGCTCCCGTCCACCCCGACGTGCGTTTCGGCAAATGCCTTCCTTACCCCTTGAGGAAGGCATTTGACGAAATGTGGGTCGGGGTGGACGGGAGCTGGGTGCATATACACCTATACCATTTGGCCTATCGGTATGTATACCACATATATATTTGACATCATATGTCAGTATTGTATGTAACTATTCTGTTGAACTACCCATGTATACTTAAGGTTGCTACTGACAACACTGCCAATAGTAGTCACTATTGTATGCACCCACTCCTGTCCTATTGCACATGTTGAGGGTGACATGGGATCTTCTCTTTGCTGTTTTATGCCTGTTGTTATTAGGCATTTATTTATGAAAAAAATGGAAATTTGGCAAAAATGTTGAAAATTTTGCAATTTTCCAACTTTAATTTTTTATACCCTTAAATCACAGAGATATGTCACAGAAAATACTTAATAAGTAACATTTCCCACATGACTTCTTTACATCAGCACAATTTTGGAACCAAAATTTTTTTTTGTTAGGGAGTTATAAGGGTTAAAAGTTGACCAGCAATTTCTCATTTTTACAACACCATTTTTTTTTTAGGGACCACATCTTATTTGAAGTCACTTTGAGGGGTCTATATGATAGAAAATAACCAAGTGTGAAACCATTCTAAAAACTACACCCCTCAAGGTGCTCAAAACCACATTCGAGAAGTTTATTAACCCTTCAGGTGTTTCACAGGAATTTTTGGAATGTTTAAATAAAAATGAACATTTAACTTTTTTCACACAAAATTTAATTCAGCTCCAATTTGATTTATTTTACCAAGGGTAACAAGAAAAAAATGGATTCCAAAAGTTGTTGTACAATTTGTCCTGAGTACGCCGATACCCCATATGTGGGGGTAAACCACTGTTTGGGCATATCGCAGAGCTCGGAAGGGAAGGAGCGCTATTTGACTTTTCAATGCAAAATTGAATGGAATTGAGATGGGACGACATGTTGCGTTTGGAGAGCCAATGATGTGACTAAACATTGAAACCCCCCACATGTGACACGATTTTGGAAAGTAGACCCCCTAAGGAACTTATCTAGATGTGTTGTGAGAGCTTTGAACCCCCAAGTGTTTCACTACAGTTTATAACGCAGAGCCCTGGAAATAAAAGTTATATTTTAGCCCCCAGTTTTGTATTTTCCCAAGGGTAAGAAATTGGACCCAAAAAGTTGTTGTACAATTTGTCCTGGGTACGCTGATACCCCATATGTGGGGTGAACCACCGTTAGGGTGCTGCTGTGAATTCTGCTCTTGGGCTCCCTCCGGTGGTTATGAGTGGTAGTGCTGCTGTCTATGGATCGCAGCATTTATCAGGTGTGTTCACTTTTTGCAATTTGGACTCAGCTATTTAGTCCTGCTTGATCCTTTAGTCAGTGCCAGTTGTCCATTGTTTTTGGAGGATTCACATCCCTTACTTGTCTCTCCTGTTTGCTGTGCTTTTCAACAAAGATAAGTCCTGGCTTTGTTTCTGCTGTCCACATGCTGTGGGCCTTATAGTTCAGTGCATTTTCATGTTTTGTCTTGTCCAGCTTGTCTGTGAAAGGATTTTTTGCAGCCAAGCGGTATCTCTGGAGATGCAGATATACCCTCCATGTCTTTAGTCAGATGTGGAGTTTTGTATTTTCTGTGGTGGATATTTTCTAGTGTTTTAATACTGACCGCATAGTTCTCTGTCCTATTCTTTCTTTTTAGCTAGTAAGGCCTCCTTTGCTAATCCTGATTTCAGTCTGCGTTTGTCATTATTTGTGGGAGGGCTGTCTATCCTTTGGGGATTTTCTCTGAGGCAAGATAGTTTTCCGTTTCTATCTTTAGGGGAAGTTAGTCCTTAGGCTGTGTCGAGGTGTCTAGGGAGTGTTAGGTACATCCCACGGCTATTTCTAGTTGCGCTGCTAAGTTCAGGGTCTGCGGTCAGTACAGGTACCACCTTCTCCAGAGTACGTCACATGCTGCTCCTAGGCCACCAGATCATAACAGGGTGCATGGCAGAGCTCGGAAGGGAAGGAGCGCCATTTGGAATGCAGACTTAGATGGATTGGTCTGCAGGCGTCACATTACGTTTGCAGAGCCCCTAAAGTACCTAAACAGTACAAACACCCCCACAAGTGACCCCATATTGGAAACTAGACCCCCCAAGGAACTTATCTAGATGTGTGTTGTGAGAACTTTGAACCCCTAAGTGTTTCACTACAGCTTATAACGCAGAGCTCTGAAAATAAAAAATCATTTTTTCCCACAAAAATGTTTTTTAGCCCCCTAAGTTTTTATTTTCCCAAGGGTAACAAGAGAAATTGGACCCCAAAAGTTGTTGTCTAATTTGTCCTGAGTACGCTGATACCCCATATGTTGGGGTAAACCCCTGTTTGGGCACACGGGAGAGCTCGGAAGAGAAGGAGCACTGTTTTACTTTTTCAATGCAGAATTGGCTGGAATTGAGATGGGACACCATGACGCGTTTGGAGAGCCCCTGATGTGCCTAAACAGTGGAAACCCCCCAATTATAACTGAAACCCTAACCCTAGCCCCAACCCTAACCTTAGCCCCAACCCTAACCCTAGCCCCAAGACTAGCCCTAACCCTAGCCCTAGCCCTAACCCTAGACCTAGCCCTAACCCTAGCCCTGACCCTAGCCCTAACCCTACCCCTAACGCTACCCTACCCTTAACCCTAGCCCTAACCCTAGCCCTAATCCTAAACCTAGCCCCAACCCTAGCCCCAACCCTAGCCCTAACCCTAGCCCTAACCCTAGCCCTAACCCTAATGGGAAAATGGACATAAATACATTTTTTTAATTTTATTATTTTTCCCTAACCAAGGGGGTGATGAAGGGGGGTTTGATTTACTTTTATAGCGAGTTTTTTAGTGGATTTTTATGATTGGCAGCCGTCACCGACTTAACAACGCTTTTTATTGCAAAAAATAGTTTTTGCGTCTCCACATTTTGAGAGCAATTATTTTTCCATATTTTGGTACACAGAGTCATGTGAGGTCTTGTTTTTTGTGGGACGAGTTGACGTCTTTCTTGGTAACATTTCCGGGCACGTGACATTTTTTGATTGCTTTTTATTCCGATTTTTGTGAGGCAAAATGACCAAAACCAGCTATTCATGAATCTCTTTTTGGGGGGGGCGTTTATACTGTTCCACATTTGGAAAAATTGATAAAGCAGTTTTATTCTTCGGATCAGTACGATTACAGCAATACCTCATTTATATCATTTTTTTATGTATTGGCGCTTTTATACGATAAAAACTGTTTTATAGAAAAAATAATTATTTTTGCATCGCTTTATTCTGACGACTATAACTTTTTTATTTTTTTGCTGATGATGCTGTATGGTGGCTCATTTATTGCGGAACAAGATGACGTTTTCAGAGGTACCATGATTATTTATATCCGTCTTTTTGATCGCGTATTATTCCACTTTTTGTTCGGCGGTATGATAATAAAGCGTTGTTTTTTGCCTTGTTTTTTTTTTTTTTTTTTTTACCGCGTTCACTGAAGAGGTTAACTAGCGGGACAGTTTTATAGGTGGGGTCGTTAACGCGGAGATACTAAATATTTTTTTTTCATTTTATTTTGTTTATTATTTAGATAAAGAAATGTATTTATGGGAATAATATATATATATATTTTCTTTATTTAGGAATTTTTTTTTTTTTTTACACATGTGAATATTTTTTTTTTTTTACTTTATAACATTGCCCCGGGGTGGGGGTAAGGCATCATGTTATAGTGACAGATCGCTGATCTGACACTTTGCCCAGCACTGTGTCAGATCAGCAATCTGACATACAGGGCTGCAGGCTTACCAGCGCTTGCTCTGAGCGGGCGCTGGTAAGCCACCTCCCTGCAGGACCCGGATGTAGCCCCGCGGCCATTTTGGATCCGGGGCCTGCAGGGAGAAGGAGGTAGGAGACCCTAGGAGCAACGTGATCACATCGCGTTGCTCCGAGGGTGTCAGGGAAGCATGCAGGGGGCCCTCCCTGCGCGATGCTTCCCTATACCGCCGGAACACTGCGATCATGTTTGATCGAAGTGTGCCGGGGGTTAATGTGTCATGGGTGGTCCGTGACTGCTCCTGGCACATAGTGCCAGATGTCAGCTGCGATAGTCAGTGGACACCCAGTTGCGATCGGCCGCGCTCCCCCCGTGAGCGCAGCCGATCGCATATGACTTACTATCCCGTCACTGGGAATTAAGTCCCAGCCACCTTGACGGGATAGTACATCATATGGGATTAACGGGTTATTGTCACCTTACAATAGCAAGGTGACATTAACCCCTTATTACCCCATATCCCATCGCTACTCGGGAGTGGGAAGAGAGAGGCTAAGTGCCAGAATAGGCGCATCTTACAGATGTGTCTTTTCTGGGGTGGCTGGGAGCAGATGTTTTTAGCCGGAGGGGGCAATAACCGTGGACCCTCTCCAGGCTATTAATATCTGCCCTCAGTCACTGGCTTTACCATTCTGGCGGAGAAAATTGCGCGGGAGACCACGCCATATTTTTCTGTGATTTAACCCTTTATTTTAACACCTAGAGCTCCCAAATTTTGCACACACAAACTACTAATATTATTAGTGAGGAATATGTAAAAATATAACGGATATGAAATGGTTTACTGTATGTAAACCATGTCTCATATCCCATCAGGTTCGGTAAGGAGTTAGCAAAAGTCAACAATTGAATTACCGGCTTTTATGCTATCTAGCTCTGTATTAAATATAAATATATATATATATATATATATATATATATATATATATGTCTCACTGATATATATGTTTTCACGAATATTTGAGCCCATGGATCCATTATATGTCCATTTTGCAAGCCAGCGAGAAAATCTCGCCGTACGGATGCCATACAGAGGTTTACATGCGCAAAATACGCAGCCACACCTTGCCAACGGATGACTTATGGATCACTGTTCAGGGAACATTTTTGCGTATTTGGTCCGTAAAAATCGGACCGCATTTTTATACGTTGTGTGTGACTCCAGCCTTATGGTAAGTGCACACGTTGCAGATTTTACTGCGGATCCGCAGCGGATTGGACGCTACGGATTCGCAGCAGTTTTCCATGAGTTTACAGTACTATGCAAGGCTATGGAAAACAAAATCCGCAGTGCACATGAAACGCTGCATTGTTTATTCCGCAGCATGTCAGTTCTTTGAGCGGATTCCACAGCGGTTTACACCTGTTCTATAGTAGTAATCCGCAGGTGTAAAATCGCAGGTGGAATCCGCACAAAAAAAAACGGATTTAGCAAAAACAGTGCGGAAAAATCTGCCTACTAATCCGCAACTGGGCACATAGCCTTGATTCCGCAGCGGTTTACACCTGCTCCATAATAGAAATCCGCAGGTGTAAAACCGCAGGTGGAATCAGCACAAAAACCGCAAAAAATCCACGCTAAATCTGCAGTAAATCCGCAGTACGGTTTACCTGCGGATTTACCAAAATCAGTGTGGAATAATCAGCACACCTTTCCGCAGTGTCGGCACATGGCCTTAGTGTGTGCATGCTCTCATCTCCCTTTCATCAGGATAACAATGGAGTGGGCAGCCGATGCTGACTGGAGAGGGGCATGAGAATGTGCACACACTGACACTGTGTGTATAGGCGCACGGCCCCGCCAGTGTCAGTGTGTGCATGCTCTCATCTCCCTCTCATCAAAACCACAGTGGAGTGGGCAGCCGGTGCTGACGGGAGAGGAAGATGAGAATGTGCACATACTGACACTGTGTGTATAGGCGCTCAGCCCCATCAGTGTCAGTGTGTGCATGCTCTCATCTCCCTCTTATCAAAACCACAGTGGAGCGGGCAGCCGATGCTGACAAGAGAGGAAGATGAGAATGCAGCGCCCCAGAGTCCTGGTTCGTTGCAGTAATGTTATTCTTCCACCAGGGGGAGTGATGTTACGTCTGAAGGTAATGAAGGAGATCTTTTGTCCAGGTATGACAGCCACACACACACTTCACACTCCAGCCACCAGGGGGAGCAAAAGGTTCTATCTATTAGGCCACTCCTCACACTTGGGTAAAACTGGTAGTTGGAGGGAAAGTTAGGAAGTTCCTGGCTGGGGACCGACAAGGAAAGGTCTCCAGGTTGAGCTGGCTGGAGTGATCTCCAGTCAGATCTAGACTGCGGTCTGAGGAGGACGAGGGTACACGGAGCTGCGCCTGCATCCCATGCGGCAGCATCCCAGGAAAGGACATGAAGAGAATTGTGCTGTAGTGAGTGAGAAAAGAAGTCATAGCAACAGGAGTGAAATATCAGTGGGAGACCAGCTAGAAGCAGGCTGCCTCCATCTGAAGCGCAGTTCCGGTAGCCAGAACACCGAGGGAGTAAAGAGCTCTATGCCGTTACTTCAGAGACTGGCAGGACAAATAATTCCACTTTGGCTGTCTGACCCATCATTAGTGTTGAGCATTCCGATACCGCAAGTATCGGGTATCGGCCGATATTTGCGGTATCGGAATTCCGATACTGAATTCCGATACTTCCCGCGTATCGGATACCGGAATCGGAAGTTCCCAGAATTCAAATTGAACGCAGCAGCCAATGAGGAATGAATGAAAGTGTGGGCACATCCTGTTTAGCATGGTGGGCATGTAAGTACTGGCAAGGCTTGGATTGGCTGCTGAAATGATGTCACTCTGCACTATAAAAAAGCGCTGCCGCCATTTTGCGCTCACTCTGCTGTGATTTCAGTTAGGGACAGGACGCTGTGTTCTAACTGAGGGCCAGTTGAGCTAGCTAATTGCTTTATTTTCCTTTCCAAAGGCTAATTTAGCAAAACGCTGTGTGTTCTTCACTGTTCACCTTGCTCTTGCCTTGCAGCGCTGTTTTAACAGCGTTCTGCAAGGTCTCTCTGTGTGTGTGTGTGTGTGCAGCTCACTCTGTAGTCTGTGTGCAGCCATATACCCGGTTGTATTCAGCTCAGGGGGGGTTCACACTGCCTCACACAGTTGTTCTTTTTTGCTCTTAGTGCAGCCTGCTGCACATTTTTTCTCAAATTTCCTATTAGTGTTTTTCCACCAGTCTCCAGCTCTATTGTGGAAAAACACTACATAGGATAACCTAGAGGGGGGTTTTTGGGCCTTGCAGCGCCGTTTACGGCTGTCTGCACGGTCTCCGTGTGAGCCCAGCTCGCCCTGTAGTCTGTGTGCAGCCATAGCCGGTTGGATTCAGCTCAGGGTTCGTTACTGGCTCATACCTTGAGAAAAATTTTCCTTTTTTTCAAATAGTGCAGCCTGTTTAAAATTTGAAAAAAAAAATTCCTATTAGTGTCTTTCCACTCGTATCCAGCTAAATAGTGGAAAAACACTATATAGGATAACCTAGAGGAGGGTTTTTTGGCCTTGCAGCGCCGTTTACGGCTGTCTGCACGGTCTCCGTGTGAGCCCAGCTCGCCCTGTAGTCTGTGTGCAGCCATAGCCGGTTGGATTCAGCTCAGGGTTCGTTACTGGCTCATACCTTGAGAAAAATTTTCCTTTTTTTCAAATAGTGCAGCCTGTTTAAAATTTGAAAAAAAAAATTCCTATTAGTGTCTTTCCACTCGTATCCAGCTAAATAGTGGAAAAACACTATATAGGATAACCTAGAGGAGGGTTTTTTGGCCTTGCAGCGCCGTTTACGGCTGTCTGCACGGTCTCCGTGTGAGCCCAGCTCGCCCTGTAGTCTGTGTGCAGCCATAGCCGGTTGGATTCAGCTCAGGGTTCGTTACTGGCTCATACCTTGAGAAAAATTTTCCTTTTTTTCAAATAGTGCAGCCTGTTTAAAATTTGAAAAAAAAAATTCCTATTAGTGTCTTTCCACTCGTATCCAGCTAAATAGTGGAAAAACACTATATAGGATAACCTAGAGGAGGGTTTTTTGGCCTTGCAGCGCCGTTTACGGCTGTCTGCACGGTCTCCGTGTGAGCCCAGCTCGCCCTGTAGTCTGTGTGCAGCCATAGCCGGTTGGATTCAGCTCAGGGTTCGTTACTGGCTCATACCTTGAGAAAAATTTTCCTTTTTTTCAAATAGTGCAGCCTGTTTAAAATTTGAAAAAAAAAAAAATTCCTATTAGTGTCTTTCCACCAGTCTCCAGCTCAATTGTGGAAAAACACTACATAGGATAACCTAGAGGTTTTTTTGGGGGCCTTGCAGCGCCGTTTACGGCTGTCTGCACGGTCTCTGTGTGAGCGCAGCTCGCCCTGTAGTCTGTGTGCAGCCATAGCCGGTTGGATTCAGCTCAGGGTGCGTTACTGCCTCATACCTTGAAAAACAATTTCCTTTTTTTCAAATAGTGCAGCCAGTTTAAAATTTGAAAAAAAAAATTCCTATTAGTGTCTTTCCACTTGTATCCAGCTAAATAGTGGAAAAACACTATATAGGATAACCTAGAGGAGGGTTTCTTGGCCTTGCAGCGCCGTTTACGGCTGTCTGCACGGTCTCCGTGTGATTTAAACTAGCTCTGTAGCCCGATCTGCACCAAAAAAAAGGTTAAGTTCACCAAACACAACTTACACTTGTGTAGGCCACATTTGAAAAATAATAAAGTTTAGTCCACAATTTACAACATTAGTGTTTCTTACACCTGTTAGGAGGAGCATTACAGGAATAAGCACACTAAGGCCTTAGTACTTTTCTGCTTATCTTTATCTGTCAACCAAGATGAAGAGGGCAGGGAGTAAGGCACGTGGGCGTGGGCGCGGAGCAGGGAGAGGAGCAGGGAGAGGACGTGGTGATTCTGTGCCTGCTGCGGGCGCCGGTGACTCGTCGTCACTCAGTTTCAGCAGGGAACAGTCCTTCATGCGCAGCTTTGTCGGAGAGCGCCGTGCACCGCTGCTGCGTGAAGACCAAATTGAAGCCGTTGTCGGGTGGATGGCAGCTAACGCCTCGGCATCGACTTCAGTTAGTGCCACATCCTCTCAGGCACAGAGCACTGGAGAGCAGCCATCTGTCTCTTCACCACCTGCCAAATTGGCCAGGCAGTCAGAGAGCCCAGGACAGGAGCCGTCTCTACTTCTGTTCTCTGAATCTCTTGGCTTGGAAACAGGGGGCCAGCCAAGCAGCATTGGAGAAATGGAAGAAGAGGCAGTGTGCAGTGATGCCCAACACCTTTTTCTCTCTGACTCTGAAGAGGCAGGTGGGCCAGTGCCTCCGGTGACCACAGCGCAGTACGCATCTGATGATGAAACTCAGGTGCCGCTTTCTCGTGCGTACTGTGCTGCTGAGACTACCCAGGAGGAGCAGTTGGTGGCAGAGGGTAGTGGAGATGATGAGGTCCTTGACCCATCGTGGCGTGAGGAACAGGAAGGTGGTGGGAGCAGCTCAGAGGAAGAGCTTCCTCTTACGGGCCAAAGAGGGAGAGGGAGGGGGAAGACTGCGGAGCCTGTAGCCTCCACTTTGGCACCCGTTAGGAGCCTGTCTCTTTCCAAAGCCAAAAAGGGCGCTCCCAAGACTTGCAGTGCCTGGTCCTTTTTTGACACAGTTGCAGATGACATTTGTTTTGTCAAATGCAAGCTGTGTCATCATAAAGTAAAAAGAGGGAAAAATGTCAGCAACCTCAATACCACAAATATGTGGAAACATGTGCGGACCAGGCACGCGGTGGAGTTACAGAAACACACTGAAGATGTAGGCCAACCAACAGCGGCAGCTACCACCTCTTCAGCTCGTGTTGCCTCTTCCTCCAGCTCACGCACAGCTGGTTTGGCTTCCTCCCAGAGACCTTGTGTAATTCCACCCACAGCACCACCTTCCCAGTCATCCTCACACTCCCAGTCTACTCTACAGCCATCGGTAGTACAGGCATGGGAGAAAAGGCGGGCATTCTCGGCCAACCACCCCCGAGCACAGGCTCTGAATGCAGGCATTGCCAAACTGTTGTCCCTGGAAATGCTCTCGTTCAGGCTGGTGGAGACTGACAGCTTCCGTGACTTGATGGCATTGGCAGTCCCACAGTACAAGGTGCCCAGCCGCTTTTACTTCAGCAGGCAGGCTGTCCCTGCCCTGCACAGGCATGTTGAGGCAAACATAAAACATGCGCTACTGAACGCCGTCAGTAGCAAGGTCCACCTCACCACCGATGCGTGGACCAGTCAGCATGGACAGGGGCGATATGTTTCCCTCACTGCCCATTGGGTTAATGTTGTTGAGCCAGGTACAGATCGTGCGAGTGGCGCAGGACGTGTCCTGCCCACTCCAAGGATTGCAGGAATCCAGTCTGTACGCATCGACTCCTCCTCTTACACCAGTTCCTCTGATTCCTCTCTGCAGGATCCGTCACAGTCCACCCCCACATGGACCCGTGAACGTTTACCTATGACCGACATGAGCACAGCCGTGGCCAAACGTCAGCAGGCCGTCTTGAAACTAGTTTCATTGGGGCATCGAAGCCACACAGCGCAGGAGCTCTGGAATGCCATAAAGCAGGAGAGCGATGTGTGGTTACTGCCAGCGAATCTCCAGCCAGGCATGGTAGTGTGTGACAATGGCCGAAATCTGGTGGCAGCTTTGGCCCTTGGCAACCTCACTCACATCCCATGTCTGGCACATGTGCTCAATTTGGTTGTGCAGAGTTTTCTGAGGGACTATCCGGATCTTGATGCCCTGCTGCACAAGGTCCGCCTAGAGTGTGCTCACTTGCGGCGTTCCAGCTTGGCCAGATCCCGCATTGCTGCTCTGCAGCGCCGATTCCGCCTTCCGGAACACCGCATCATATGTGACCTACCTACCCGGTGGAATTCCACGTTACATATGTTGGAGCGGTTGTGTGAGCAGCAGCAAGCAGTTATGGAGTACCAGCTGCATCAGGCGCAAAGAAGTCGCAGTCAGCGCCGATCAGACTTCACAACCACAGAGTGGGCCACTATGAAGGACGTCTGCCAGGTTTTGCGTCCTTTTGATTATTCCACGCGGATGGCAAGTGCAGATGATGCACTAGTCAGCATGACTGTCCCCCTTATCTGCCTGCTTCAGCAAACTTTGCAAGGGTTAAGGGATGATGTGGTGGAAGAGGTGGAGGATGAGGAGTCACCTTTTCCATCAGCTTCTGGAGAGTCAGCGCCACGTGGTTCCTCACAAAGGGGTACGCAGGGGCCAATTTGTGAGGAGGATGAGGAGGAGTCAATGGAGGAGGAAGAGCTCCGTCCAGAGGAGGGAGCGACACAATTGTCCAGTGGTCAGTGTGTACAGCGAGGGTGGGGTGATGACGAGCGGGCAGAGATCATGTCTCAAGCAGGGGACAGCGTTTCTGGGCCGGTTGGCACTCTGCAGCACATGGTGGATTTCATGCTGCAGTGCCTGAGAAACGACCGCCGCATCGACCACATTCTCAACATGCCTGATTATTGGGTGTTCACCCTCCTCGATCCTCGCTACCGGGACAACGTCCAAAACCTCATCCCTGCGTTGACCCGGGAGCGTAAATTGCGGGAGTACCACGACACACTGGTGAATTCCATCATCTTCTCCTGTCCAACTGAGAGGAGTGCTGCTAGTGCTTTACAAAGCAGCTCAGTGCGTCGAGGCAGTGGGGGAGGCTCTGCCCAAAGAGGGAGCAGAAGCAGTGCCTCTGCCCAAGGCAAGCCCAGTATGGCACAACTCTGGCACACTTTTGTGTGCCCGCCCCAAATGTCTACACCATCACCGGCGGCTCCAGTCAGCAGGAGGCAACGGTTCCGTCAGATGGTGACAGACTACATGGCTTGCCCTCTTACTGTACTCCCAGACGGCTCTTCCCCGTTCAAGTTTTGGGTCTCTAAGCTGGATACATGGCCAGAGCTAAGCCAGTATGCATTGGAGGTGCTGGCTTGCCCTGCGGCTAGTGTCTTATCGGAACGTGTCTTTAGTGCCGCAGGTGGTGTACTAACAGACCGTCGCATGCGACTATCCTCCGATAACGTTGACCGGCTTACTTTCCTGAAAATGAACCAGGCCTGGATCTCGCAGGAATTTGCCACTCCTCTGCCTGATTAAGTAATTGGGTGTCATCCAGGTCTCCTGCTGTGTTCATCTTTCTACCACCTGAACTGCTATTCCTGGGCTCCAACACCGCCAGTTGCGGCTCAGAAGTGCAGGCTGCACAGTAAAAACATACGACCCAGTGTTATTGGGTTTCAGTAACGTCAGCTGATCCCCAGCTGTGTAGCCGGCAATGTGTCCTGCGACCGCCACGCTGGCACAACAACCTAAATGTAAGGGAACCTGTCCCCCCCCCCCCCCGTCGTTTGTTACTGAAAGAGCCATCTTGTGCAGCAGTAATGCTGCACAAGGAAAAGGTAGCTCTTTTTTTTTAGCTCTTTGCACACGCAGAACTTAACACTTATAAAATGTGTTCACTGATACCGTTATACCGTCCCGGAGCTGGGACTTTCCTTCGTAATGTGACGCAGCACAGCCGTCATTCCTACCCCCTTGGTGCCATGCGCTGCCTCCTCAGCGTTGTTTTAAGCTGTCACGGAGCCTGCGCTGTTCTGTTATCCCTTGGGCATGCCCTATTTGCGCTGCCTGTCTTCTGACATAATTTGGTGTCAGGCTGGCTGCGCCTGTGCGGCCGCGGTGCCCGAGATCCCGCCTCGCAGTGTCTTCTGATTGAGTCACACTGCGGGCCTGGGATCCATGGGCATGCGCAGTGCATATCTTCCCCTCGGGCTCTCGCTCATTTCCCTCCGCCTTCTTTAGACTGTGCGCCGTCAGCTGATCCCTAGCATGCCACGGCCGTGACACCGCACAGTCTGAAGAAGAGGGAAGGAGGGGAGTGAGAGTCGAGGTTATGCACTGTGCATGCCCATGGTTCCAAGGCCCGCAGTGGGATTACGTTAGATGAGACTGCGAGGTGGGATCTGGAGCAGCGTGGACGCACAGGCACTGACAGCCTGACACCAAATTATGTCAGAAGACAGGCAGCGCTAATTGGGCATGGCCAAGGGCTAACAGAACAGCGCAGGCTCCGTGGCAGCTTAAAACAACGCTGAGGAGGCAGCGCACGGCATCAAGGGGATAGGAATGACAGCTGTGCTGTGTCCCATTACGAAGGAAATTCGCACCTCCGGAACGGTTTAACGGTATAAAGGGACACATTTTTAGTGTTTACTTCGGTGTTTGCAAGGAGCATAATTAAAAGAGCAACCTTTTCCTTTTGCATCCTTAGTGCTGCACAACATGGCTCTTTCAGCTACAAACGTCTTGGGGGGGGGGGGGGTTAAAGGTTTCCTTTCAACTTGCTCCAATCAGGCTTCGGCCTACACTCTGTTCCTCTGCTCCTCCTGCTGTCCCTGGGCTCTAACACCGCCAGTTGGTGCCTGGAAGTGCTGTGTGCACAGTCAACAGTCGCTCCTCTGTTATTGGGGTTCAGTAACGTCAGCTGATCCCCAGCTGTGTGTGCGGCAATACCTCCAATCTGCTCCTCCTGCTGTCCCTGGGCTCTAACACCGCCAGTTGGTGCCTGGAAGTGCTGTGTGCACAGTCAACAGTCGCTCCTCTGTTATTGGGGTTCAGTAACGTCAGCTGATCCCCAGCTGTGTATCCGGCAACGTGTCATGCGACCGCCACGCTGGCACAACTAAAATGTAAGGGGACCTGTCCCCCCCCCCCCTAGGCGTTTGTTACTGAAAGAGCCACCATGTGCAGCACTAATACTGCACAAGGGAAAGGTCGCTCTTGAAATTATGCTCCTTGCAAACGCTGAACTACACACTCATGTAATGTGTCCCCTCACACCGTCCAACCGTCCCGGAGGTGGGACTTTCCTTTGTAATGTGACGCAGCACAGCCGTCATTGCTACCCCCTTGGCACCGTGCGCTGCCTCCTTAGCGTTGTTTGATTCCGTCATGGACCCTGCGCTGTTATGTTATCCCTTGGCCATGCACAGTTTGCGCTGCCCGTCCTCTGACATCATTTGTTGTCGTCCTGGCTGCGCCTGTGCGTCCACGCTGCCCGAAATCACACCTCGCAGTGTCGTCTAATGTGATCCCACAGTGGGCCTGGTATCCATGGCCATGCGCAGTGCATATACTAGCCTCTCACTCCCCTTCTTCACGCTTCTTCAGACTAGGCGGCGTCAGCTGATCCCTAATAGCATGCCACGGCCGTGACGCCGCACAGTCTGAAGAAGCAGGAAGGAGGTGAGTGAGAGGCGATGATATGCACTGCGCATGCCCATGGATCCCTGGCCCGCAGTGGGACTACATTAGATGACACTGCAAGGTTGGATCTCGGGCAGCTTGGACGCACAGGCACTGCCAGCCTGACACCTACATGATGTCAGAAGACGGGCACCGCTAACTGTGCATGGCCAAGGGATAACATTACAGTGCGGGCTCCGTGACAGAACCAAACAACGTTGAGGAGGTGGTGCCCGGCACCAAGGGGGTTGGAATGACGGCTGTGCTGTGTCACATTACAAAGGAAAGTCCCACTTCCGGGATGGTTTGACGGTGTGAGGGGACACATTTTATGAGTGTGTACTTCAGCGTTTGCAAGGAGCATAATTTTCGGAGCCACCATTTTCCATGTGCAGTATTACTGCTGTACAAGATGGCTCTTTCAGCAACAAATGCCTGGGGGGGGGGGTTAAAGGTTCCCTTTCAACTTGCTCCACTGCAGGCTTCGGCCTACACTCTGCTCCTCTTTGATTCCCTGGGTTTCAACACTGTCAGTTGCCACCTGGAAGTGTTGTCTACACAGAAAAAAACACTAGGTGATGTGTCAGTGGGGTTCAGCACCGCCAGCTGTTCCCCTGCTGTGTAGTCGGCAACGTGTCCAGCACAAGCCACGCTGGCACAACAGAACAAAAGCTGCCACCAGTGCAGGCTTCGGCCTACACTCTGCTCCTCTCCTCCTCCTGCTGAACCTGGGCTCAAACACCGCTAGTTTTTGCCCGGAAGTGCTAGCTGCACAGATAAAAACACCAGCCAATGTGTTAGTGGGGTTCAGCAACGCCAGCTGTTCCCCTGCTGTGTAGCCGGCAACGTGACCTGCAAACGCCATGCAGGCACAGGAACTGAAATTAAAAGGGAACCTGGCCCCACCCCCCCAGGTGTTTCTATGTATAACAGCCACCTAGTACAGCAGTACTGCTGCATTTGTACAAGGTGGCTGACTTTTTCTCCTTGCCCACGTGGAACTCAACACGTACAAAATGTGTCTCATTGAGACCATTCCACTGTCCCTGAGGTGTGACTTTCCTTTGTAATGATACGCAGCACCCCCCTTGGTAGCGTTTCCCGTCTTTTGTCATCATGGTTAGCTGGCTGCGCCTGTGCATCCGCCCTGCTAGAAACAACGCCCCTCGTTGTCATATTTATTTTGTCAGCGAGGGTGTGGTTTATGGGCACGAGCAGTGCATATGTTCGCCTGTCTTAACTCATCTCCTTCCGCCTTCTTCAGACTGTGCGGCCTCCTGGCCGTGGTAGGCGATAAGGGATCAGCTGAGGCCGCCCAGTCTGGAGCAGGTGTAAGGACATGTGTAAGCGGCAAACCTATTTACTGCACAAGGCCACGAATCCCAGCCACGCAGTGTGATTTTTTGAAAACACACTGTGGGTCTGGGATTCATGTCCATCGCTAACCGCAACGGCCGACATGAAATGAGGTCAGAAGACAGGAAGCGCTCACAGCGCATGGCCAAGGGATCACAATAGCGCAGACTCCTGTACAGCAAATAAAAACGCTCAGGAATCTGCGCCCAGTACCTAGGTGCAAATTTTGACACCTGTGCTGCGTCTCGTTAAAAAGACAAGTCACGCCTCCACAACTGTTTGACAGTATAATGGGCTAAATAGTGTACGTGTTTTAGTCAGCGTGTGCAAGGAGCAAAACAAATAGAGCAACCTTTCACTTGTGCAGCATTAATGCTGCACAAGGTGTGGCTCTTGTACCTTGCAACACCTGAGGGGGGGGTTAAAGGTAACCTTTGAAATTGGTTCAACTAGGCTTCGGCCTACACTCTGCTCCTCTACTCCTCCTGCTGACCCTGGGCTCAAACACCGCTAGTTTTTGCCCGGAAATGCTAGCTGCACAGAGAAAAACACCAGCCAATGTGTTAGTGGGGTTCAGCACCGCCAGCTGTTCCCCTGCTGTGTAGTCGGCAACGTGTCCAGCACAAGCCACGCTGGCACAACAGAACAAAAGCTGCCACCAGTGCAGGCTTCGGCCTACACTTTGCTCCTCTCCTCCTCCTGCTGACCCTGGGCTCAAACAACGCCAGTTTCTGCCCGGACATGCTGGCTGCACAGAGAAAAACACCAGCCAATGTGTTAGTGGGGTTCAGCACCGCCTGCTGTTCCCCCGCTGTGTAGCCGGCATCGTGTCCAGCACAAGCCACGCTGGCACAACCGACCAAAAGCTGCCACCAGTGCAGGCTTCGGCCTACACTTTGCTCCTCTCCTCCTCCTCCTGCTGACCCTGGGCTCTAACACCGCTAGTTTTTGCCCGGACATGCAATCTGCACAGAGAAAAACACCAGTCAATGTGTCAGTGGGGTTCAGCAACGCCAGCTGTTCCCCTGCTGTGTAGCTTGCAACGTGACCTGCAAACGCCACGCAGGCACATGAACTGAAATTGAAGGGAGCCTGCCCCCCACCCACAGGTGTTTCTATGTATATCAGCCACCTTGTACAGCAGTACTGCTGCATTTGTACAAGGTGGCTGACTTTTTCTCCTTGCCCACGTGGAACTCAACACGTACAAAATGTGTCTCATTAGAGACCATTACAATGTCCCTGAGGTGTGACTTTCCTTTGTAATGACACGCAGCACCACCCTTGTTAGCGCTGCCCGTCTTTTGACATCATTGGTTAGCTGGCTGCGCCTGTGCATCTCCCCTGCTCGAAACAACGGCCCTCGGTGTCTTATTTTTTTGGACAGCGAGGGTGTGATTGATGGGCATGTGCAGTGCATATGTTTGCCTGTGTTCACTCATCTCCTTCCGCCTTCTTCAGACTGTGCGGCCTCCTGGCCGTGGTAGGCGATAAGGGATCAGCTGAGGCCGCCCAGTCTGGAGCAGGTGTAAGGACATGTGTAAGCGGCAAACCTATTTACTGCACAAGGCCACGAATCCCAGCCACGCAGTGTGATTTTTTGAAAACACACTGTGGGTCTGGGATTCATGTCCATCGCTAACCGCAACGGCCGACATGAAATGAGGTCAGAAGACAGGAAGCGCTCACAGCGCATGGCCAAGGGATCACAATAGCGCAGACTCCTGTACAGCAAATAACAACGCTCAGGAATCTGCGCCCAGTACCTAGGTGCAAATTTTGACACCTGTGCTGCGTCTCGTTAAAAAGACAAGTCACGCCTCCACAACTGTTTGACAGTATAATGGGCTAAATAGTGTACGTGTTTTAGTCAGCGTGTGCAAGGAGCAAAACAAATAGAGCAACCTTTCACTTGTGCAGCATTAATGCTGCACAAGGTGTGGCTCTTGTACCTTGCAACACCTGAGGGGGGGGTTAAAGGTAACCTTTGAAATTGGTTCAACTAGGCTTCGGCCTACACTCTGCTCCTCTACTCCTCCTGCTGACCCTGGGCTCAAACACCGCTAGTTTTTGCCCGGAAATGCTAGCTGCACAGAGAAAAACACCAGCCAATGTGTTAGTGGGGTTCAGCACCGCCAGCTGTTCCCCCGCTGTGTAGCCGGCATCGTGTCCAGCACAAGCCACGCTGGCACAACCGACCAAAAGCTGCCACCAGTGCAGGCTTCGGCCTACACTTTGCTCCTCTCCTCCTCCTCCTGCTGACCCTGGGCTCTAACACCGCTAGTTTTTGCCCGGAAATGCTAGCTGCACAGAGAAAAACACCAGCCAATGTGTTAGTGGGGTTCAGCACCGCCAGCTGTTCCCCCGCTGTGTAGCCGGCATCGTGTCCAGCACAAGCCACGCTGGCACAACCGACCAAAAGCTGCCACCAGTGCAGGCTTCGGCCTACACTTTGCTCCTCTCCTCCTCCTCCTGCTGACCCTGGGCTCTAACACCGCTAGTTTTTGCCCAGACATGCAATCTGCACAGAGAAAAACACCAGTCAATGTGTCAGTGGGGTTCAGCAACGCCAGCTGTTCCCCTGCTGTGTAGCTTGCAACGTGACCTGCAAACGCCACGCAGGCACATGAACTGAAATTGAAGGGAGCCTGCCCCCCACCCCCCCAGGTGTTTCTATGTATAACAGCCACCTTGTACAGCAGTACTGCTGCATTTGTACAAGGTGGCTGACTTTTTCTCCTTGCACACGTGGAACTCAACAAGTACAAAATGTGTCTCATTACAGACCATTACAATGTCCCTGAGGTGTGACTTTCCTTTTTAATGACACGCAGCACCCCCATTGTTAGCGCTGCCCGTCTCCTGACATCATTGGTTGGCTGGCTGTGCCTGTGCGTCCCCCCTGCCCGACACAACGCCCCCCGTTGTCTCATATATTTTGACTGCGAGGGTGTGATTGATGGGCACGAGCAGTGCATATGTTCCCCTGTTTTCACTCCCCTCCTTCCGCCTTCTTCTGACTGTGCGGCCTCATGGCCGCGGCATGCGATAAGGGATCAGCTGAGGCCGCCCAGTCTGAAGCAGGTGTAAGGACATGTGTGAGCGGCGAACATATTTACTGCACAAGGCCACGAATCCCAGCACCGCAGTGTGACTTTAGGAAAAGCCACTGTGGGTCTGGGATTTATGGCCATCGTTAACCGCACCGGCCAACATGAAATGAGGTCATGAGACGGCCTGCACTAACAGGGTATTGCCAAGGGATAACACAAGAGCGCAGTTTCCTGTACTGCAAATAACAACGGTAAGGAATCTGCGCACAGCACCTAGGTGTAAATTTGTACACCTGTGCTGCGTCTCCTTAAAAAGACTAGTAGTCACGCCTCCACTACTGTTTGACAGTATAATGGGCTAAATAGTGTACGTGTTTAATTCAGCGTGTGCAAGGAGCAAAATTAAATAGAGCAACCTTTGACTTGTGCATCATTAATGCTGTTCAAGGTGTGGCTCTTGTACCTTGCAACACCTGAGGGGGGGGTTAAAGGTAACCTTTGAAATTGGTTCAACTAGGCTTCGGCCTACACTCTGCTCCTCTACTCCTCCTGCTGACCCTGGGCTCAAACACCGCTAGTTTTTGCCCGGAAATGCTAGCTGCACAGAGAAAAACACCAGCCAATGTGTTAGTGGGGTTCAGCACCGCCAGCTGTTCCCCTGCTGTGTAGTCGGCAACGTGTCCAGCACAAGCCACGCTGGCACAACAGAACAAAAGCTGCCACCAGTGCAGGCTTCGGCCTACACTTTGCTCCTCTCCTCCTCCTGCTGACCCTGGGCTCAAACAACGCCAGTTTCTGCCCGGACATGCTAGCTGCACAGAGAAAAACACCAGCCAATGTGTTAGTGGGGTTCAGCACCGCCTGCTGTTCCCCCGCTGTGTAGCCGGCATCGTGTCCAGCACAAGCCACGCTGGCACAACCGACCAAAAGCTGCCACCAGTGCAGGCTTCGGCCTACACTTTGCTCCTCTCCTCCTCCTCCTGCTGACCCTGGGCTCTAACACCGCTAGTTTTTGCCCGGACATGCAATCTGCACAGAGAAAAACACCAGTCAATGTGTCAGTGGGGTTCAGCAACGCCAGCTGTTCCCCTGCTGTGTAGCTTGCAACGTGACCTGCAAACGCCACGCAGGCACATGAACTGAAATTGAAGGGAGCCTGCCCCCCACCCCCCCAGGTGTTTCTATGTATAACAGCCACCTTGTACAGCAGTACTGCTGCATTTGTACAAGGTGGCTGACTTTTTCTCCTTGCACACGTGGAACTCAACAAGTACAAAATGTGTCTCATTACAGACCATTACAATGTCCCTGAGGTGTGACTTTCCTTTTTAATGACACGCAGCACCCCCATTGTTAGCGCTGCCCGTCTCCTGACATCATTGGTTGGCTGGCTGTGCCTGTGCGTCCCCCCTGCCCGACACAACGCCCCCCGTTGTCTCATATATTTTGACTGCGAGGGTGTGATTGATGGGCACGAGCAGTGCATATGTTCCCCTGTTTTCACTCCCCTCCTTCCGCCTTCTTCTGACTGTGCGGCCTCATGGCCGCGGCATGCGATAAGGGATCAGCTGAGGCCGCCCAGTCTGAAGCAGGTGTAAGGACATGTGTGAGCGGCGAACATATTTACTGCACAAGGCCACGAATCCCAGCACCGCAGTGTGACTTTAGGAAAAGCCACTGTGGGTCTGGGATTTATGGCCATCGTTAACCGCACCGGCCAACATGAAATGAGGTCATGAGACGGCCTGCACTAACAGGGTATTGCCAAGGGATAACACAAGAGCGCAGTTTCCTGTACTGCAAATAACAACGGTAAGGAATCTGCGCACAGCACCTAGGTGTAAATTTGTACACCTGTGCTGCGTCTCCTTAAAAAGACTAGTAGTCACGCCTCCACTACTGTTTGACAGTATAATGGGCTAAATAGTGTACGTGTTTAATTCAGCGTGTGCAAGGAGCAAAATTAAATAGAGCAACCTTTGACTTGTGCATCATTAATGCTGTTCAAGGTGTGGCTCTTGTACCTTGCAACACCTGAGGGGGGGGTTAAAGGTAACCTTTGAAATTGGTTCAACTAGGCTTCGGCCTACACTCTGCTCCTCTACTCCTCCTGCTGACCCTGGGCTCAAACACCGCTAGTTTTTGCCCGGAAATGCTAGCTGCACAGAGAAAAACACCAGCCAATGTGTTAGTGGGGTTCAGCACCGCCAGCTGTTCCCCCGCTGTGTAGCCGGCATCGTGTCCAGCACAAGCCACGCTGGCACAACCGACCAAAAGCTGCCACCAGTGCAGGCTTCGGCCTACACTTTGCTCCTCTCCTCCTCCTCCTGCTGACCCTGGGCTCAAACACCGCTAGTTTTTGCCCGGAACTGCTAGCTGCACAGAGAAAAACACCAGCCAATGTGTTAGTGGGGTTCAGCACCGCCAGCTGTTCCCCCGCTGTGTAGCCGGCATCGTGTCCAGCACAAGCCACGCTGGCACAACCGACCAAAAGCTGCCACCAGTGCAGGCTTCGGCCTACACTTTGCTCCTCTCCTCCTCCTCCTGCTGACCCTGGGCTCAAACACCGCTAGTTTTTGCCCGGAACTGCTAGCTGCACAGAGAAAAACACCAGCCAATGTGTTAGTGGGGTTCAGCACCGCCAGCTGTTCCCCCGCTGTGTAGCCGGCATCGTGTCCAGCACAAGCCACGCTGGCACAACCGACCAAAAGCTGCCACCAGTGCAGGCTTCGGCCTACACTTTGCTCCTCTCCTCCTCCTCCTGCTGACCCTGGGCTCTAACACCGCTAGTTTTTGCCCGGACATGCAATCTGCACAGAGAAAAACACCAGTCAATGTGTCAGTGGGGTTCAGCACCGCCAGCTGTTCCCCTGCTGTGCAGCTTGCAACGTGACCTGCAAACGCCACGCAGGCACATGAACTGAAATTGAAGGGAGCCTGGCCCCCACCCCCAGGTGTTTCTATGTATAACAGCCACCTTGTACAGCAGTACTGCTGCATTTGTACAAGGTGGCTGATGTTTTCTCCTTGCCCACGTGGAACTCAACACGTACAAAATGTGTCTCTTTGAGACCATTCCACTGTCCCTGAGGTGTGACTTTCCTTTCTAATGATACGCAGCACCCCCCTTGGTAGCGCTTACCGTCTTCTGACATCATTGGTTGGCTACTTGCGCCTGTTCGTCCGCCCTGCCTGAATAAAATGCTCCTCGTTGTCTTAATTATTTTGACTGCGAGGGTGTGATTGATGAGCACGAGCAGTGCATATCTTCGCCTGTCTTAACTCATCTCCTTCCGCCTTCTTCAGACTGTGCAGCCTCATGGCCGCGGCATGCGAGAAGGGATCAGCAGAGGCCGCCCAGTCTGAAGCAGGTGTAAGGACGTGTGTGAGCGGCCAAAATATTTACTGCTCAAGGCCACGAATCCCAGCACCGCAGTGTGGCTTTATGAAAAGACACTGTGGGTCTGGGATTTATGGCCATCGTTAACCGCACCGGCCAACATGAAATGAGGTCATAAGATGGGCAGCGCTAACAGGGCATTGCCAAGGGATAACACAAGAGCGCAGACTCCTGTACAGCAAATAACAACGCTCAGGAAGCTGCGCCAAGCACCAAGGCGTTATTTTGGACACCTGTGCTGCGTCTCATCAAAAAACCAAGTCACGCATCCACTACAGTTTGACTGTAGAATGGGCTAAATAGTGTACGTGTTTTAGTCAGCGTGTGCAAGGAGCAAAACAAATAGAGCAACCTTTCACTTGTGCAGCATTAATACTGCACAAGGTGTGTCTCTTGTACTTTGTAACACCTGAGGGGGGGGTTAAAGGTTTCCTTTGAAATTGGTTCAACTAGGCTTCGGCCTACACTCTGCTCCTCTCCTCCTCCTCCTGCTTCAACACGGGCTCTAACATCGCTAGTTTTTGCCCGCAAGTGCTAGCTGCACAGAGAAAAACACACGCCATTGTGTTAGTGGGGTTCAGCAACGCCAGCTGTTCCCCCAGTGTGTAGCCGGCAAAGTGTCCTGCAAACGCAACGCAGACACAAAGCTGCCTCCAGTGCAGGCTTCGGCCTACACTCATCTCCCCCTGCTTACCCTTTGCTCCAACACCGCTAGTTGGGGCTCAAGGAAGACAATCTTTAATAGGCAAGGCAACGCATCCGGGTTCCAGCACCGCCAGCTGGTTCTCGGCAGTGTTCTTGTCACAGGTACTCCCTCGTGCCAAGCCTGGTTTCAGCACCGTCAGCTGTTTCCGGGTTGTGTCAACTTCACTGAGACGCCTATGCTTGCCCCGTCGTGGGGCGGTCGAGTTAGCCAACTCCAGGGTGCCTCCAGTTTAGGAGCTTCCTATGTGGGCTGCGTGAACTGGTAGTCAAGGCTGGTTCTGTAGTGCCAGTAGGCCCAGCTCCCCCTGTAGGACTGTTGGGGTTCGGTAACTGCGGCTGCCTCGCGGCCTAGCTGTTCTCTCCTCTCCTGTGGGCCTTGGGGTCCACCACCTGGTTCCAGCACCGTCAGCTGGTTCCGGGCCGAGCCTTTGGCTTAGGTGCCTCCTCCTGGGTATCCGAGTTCCGCCAACGCCAGGCGGTCCTTGGTAGTGCTTTTAAGCGCGGGCACCTACAGCTTAGCAACCGGGTTCCAGCACCGTCGGCTGGTCCTCGGTCGTGCCATTGGCTCTTGCACACTGGGGCAACGCATCCGGGTTCCAGCACCGCCAGCTGGTTCTCGGCAGTGTTCTTGTCACAGGTACTCCCTCGTGCCAAGCCTGGTTTCAGCACCGTCAGCTGTTTCCGGGTTGTGTCAACTTCACTGAGACGCCTATGCTTGCCCCGTCGTGGGGCGGTCGAGTTAGCCAACTCCAGGGTGCCTCCAGTTTAGGAGCTTCCTATGTGGGCTGCGTGAACTGGTAGTCAAGGCTGGTTCTGTAGTGCCAGTAGGCCCAGCTCCCCCTGTAGGACTGTTGGGGTTCGGTAACTGCGGCTGCCTCGCGGCCTAGCTGTTCTCTCCTCTCCTGTGGGCCTTGGGGTCCACCACCTGGTTCCAGCACCGTCAGCTGGTTCCGGGCCGAGCCTTTGGCTTAGGTGCCTCCTCCTGGGTATCCGAGTTCCGCCAACGCCAGGCGGTCCTTGGTAGTGCTTTTAAGCGCGGGCACCTACAGCTTAGCAACCGGGTTCCAGCACCGTCAGCTGGTCCTCGGTCGTGCCATTGGCTCTTGCACACTGGGGCAACGCATCCGGGTTCCAGCACCGCCAGCTGGTTCTCGGCAGTGTTCTTGTCACAGGTACTGACTCGTGCCAAGCCTGGTTTCAGCACCGTCAGCTGTTTCCGGGTTGTGTCAACTTCACTGAGACGCCTATGCTTGCCCCGTCGTGGGGCGGTCGAGTTAGCCAACTCCAGGGTGCCTCCAGTTTAGGAGCTTCCTATGTGGGCTGCGTGAACTGGTAGTCAAGGCTGGTTCTGTAGTGCCAGTAGGCCCAGCTCCCCCTGTAGGACTGTTGGGGTTCGGTAACTGCGGCTGCCTCGCGGCCTAGCTGTTCTCTCCTCTCCTGTGGGCCTTGGGGTCCACCACCTGGTTCCAGCACCGTCAGCTGGTTCCGGGCCGAGCCTTTGGCTTAGGTGCCTCCTCCTGGGTATCCGAGTTCCGCCAACGCCAGGCGGTCCTTGGTAGTGCTTTTAAGCGCGGGCACCTACAGCTTAGCAACCGGGTTCCAGCACCGTCGGCTGGTCCTCGGTCGTGCCATTGGCTCTTGCACACTGGGGCAACGCATCCGGGTTCCAGCACCGCCAGCTGGTTCTCGGCAGTGTTCTTGTCACAGGTACTCCCTCGTGCCAAGCCTGGTTTCAGCACCGTCAGCTGTTTCCGGGTTGTGTCAACTTCACTGAGACGCCTATGCTTGCCCCGTCGTGGGGCGGTCGAGTTAGCCAACTCCAGGGTGCCTCCAGTTTAGGAGCTTCCTATGTGGGCTGCGTGAACTGGTAGTCAAGGCTGGTTCTGTAGTGCCAGTAGGCCCAGCTCCCCCTGTAGGACTGTTGGGGTTCGGTAACTGCGGCTGCCTCGCGGCCTAGCTGTTCTCTCCTCTCCTGTGGGCCTTGGGGTCCACCACCTGGTTCCAGCACCGTCAGCTGGTTCCGGGCCGAGCCTTTGGCTTAGGTGCCTCCTCCTGGGTATCCGAGTTCCGCCAACGCCAGGCGGTCCTTGGTAGTGCTTTTAAGCGCGGGCACCTACAGCTTAGCAACCGGGTTCCAGCACCGTCAGCTGGTCCTCGGTCGTGCCATTGGCTCTTGCACACTGGGGCAACGCATCCGGGTTCCAGCACCGCCAGCTGGTTCTCGGCAGTGTTCTTGTCACAGGTACTCCCTCGTGCCAAGCCTGGTTTCAGCACCGTCAGCTGTTTCCGGGTTGTGTCAACTTCACTGAGACGCCTATGCTTGCCCCGTCGTGGGGCGGTCGAGTTAGCCAACTCCAGGGTGCCTCCAGTTTAGGAGCTTCCTATGTGGGCTGCGTGAACTGGTAGTCAAGGCTGGTTCTGTAGTGCCAGTAGGCCCAGCTCCCCCTGTAGGACTGTTGGGGTTCGGTAACTGCGGCTGCCTCGCGGCCTAGCTGTTCTCTCCTCTCCTGTGGGCCTTGGGGTCCACCACCTGGTTCCAGCACCGTCAGCTGGTTCCGGGCCGAGCCTTTGGCTTAGGTGCCTCCTCCTGGGTATCCGAGTTCCGCCAACGCCAGGCGGTCCTTGGTAGTGCTTTTAAGCGCGGGCACCTACAGCTTAGCAACCGGGTTCCAGCACCGTCGGCTGGTCCTCGGTCGTGCCATTGGCTCTTGCACACTGGGGCAACGCATCCGGGTTCCAGCACCGCCAGCTGGTTCTCGGCAGTGTTCTTGTCACAGGTACTCCCTCGTGCCAAGCCTGGTTTCAGCACCGTCAGCTGTTTCCGGGTTGTGTCAACTTCACTGAGACGCCTATGCTTGCCCCGTCGTGGGGCGGTCGAGTTAGCCAACTCCAGGGTGCCTCCAGTTTAGGAGCTTCCTATGTGGGCTGCGTGAACTGGTAGTCAAGGCTGGTTCTGTAGTGCCAGTAGGCCCAGCTCCCCCTGTAGGACTGTTGGGGTTCGGTAACTGCGGCTGCCTCGCGGCCTAGCTGTTCTCTCCTCTCCTGTGGGCCTTGGGGTCCACCACCTGGTTCCAGCACCGTCAGCTGGTTCCGGGCCGAGCCTTTGGCTTAGGTGCCTCCTCCTGGGTATCCGAGTTCCGCCAACGCCAGGCGGTCCTTGGTAGTGCTTTTAAGCGCGGGCACCTACAGCTTAGCAACCGGGTTCCAGCACCGTCGGCTGGTCCTCGGTCGTGCCATTGGCTCTTGCACACTGGGGCAACGCATCCGGGTTCCAGCACCGCCAGCTGGTTCTCGGCAGTGTTCTTGTCACAGGTACTCCCTCGTGCCAAGCCTGGTTTCAGCACCGTCAGCTGTTTCCGGGTTGTGTCAACTTCACTGAGACGCCTATGCTTGCCCCGTCGTGGGGCGGTCGAGTTAGCCAACTCCAGGGTGCCTCCAGTTTAGGAGCTTCCTATGTGGGCTGCGTGAACTGGTAGTCAAGGCTGGTTCTGTAGTGCCAGTAGGCCCAGCTCCCCCTGTAGGACTGTTGGGGTTCGGTAACTGCGGCTGCCTCGCGGCCTAGCTGTTCTCTCCTCTCCTGTGGGCCTTGGGGTCCACCACCTGGTTCCAGCACCGTCAGCTGGTTCCGGGCCGAGCCTTTGGCTTAGGTGCCTCCTCCTGGGTATCCGAGTTCCGCCAACGCCAGGCGGTCCTTGGTAGTGCTTTTAAGCGCGGGCACCTACAGCTTAGCAACCGGGTTCCAGCACCGTCAGCTGGTCCTCGGTCGTGCCATTGGCTCTTGCACACTGGGGCAACGCATCCGGGTTCCAGCACCGCCAGCTGGTTCTCGGCAGTGTTCTTGTCACAGGTACTCCCTCGTGCCAAGCCTGGTTTCAGCACCGTCAGCTGTTTCCGGGTTGTGTCAACTTCACTGAGACGCCTATGCTTGCCCCGTCGTGGGGCGGTCGAGTTAGCCAACTCCAGGGTGCCTCCAGTTTAGGAGCTTCCTATGTGGGCTGCGTGAACTGGTAGTCAAGGCTGGTTCTGTAGTGCCAGTAGGCCCAGCTCCCCCTGTAGGACTGTTGGGGTTCGGTAACTGCGGCTGCCTCGCGGCCTAGCTGTTCTCTCCTCTCCTGTGGGCCTTGGGGTCCACCACCTGGTTCCAGCACCGTCAGCTGGTTCCGGGCCGAGCCTTTGGCTTAGGTGCCTCCTCCTGGGTATCCGAGTTCCGCCAACGCCAGGCGGTCCTTGGTAGTGCTTTTAAGCGCGGGCACCTACAGCTTAGCAACCGGGTTCCAGCACCGTCAGCTGGTCCTCGGTCGTGCCATTGGCTCTTGCACACTGGGGCAACGCATCCGGGTTCCAGCACCGCCAGCTGGTTCTCGGCAGTGTTCTTGTCACAGGTACTCCCTCGTGCCAAGCCTGGTTTCAGCACCGTCAGCTGTTTCCGGGTTGTGTCAACTTCACTGAGACGCCTATGCTTGCCCCGTCGTGGGGCGGTCGAGTTAGCCAACTCCAGGGTGCCTCCAGTTTAGGAGCTTCCTATGTGGGCTGCGTGAACTGGTAGTCAAGGCTGGTTCTGTAGTGCCAGTAGGCCCAGCTCCCCCTGTAGGACTGTTGGGGTTCGGTAACTGCGGCTGCCTCGCGGCCTAGCTGTTCTCTCCTCTCCTGTGGGCCTTGGGGTCCACCACCTGGTTCCAGCACCGTCAGCTGGTTCCGGGCCGAGCCTTTGGCTTAGGTGCCTCCTCCTGGGTATCCGAGTTCCGCCAACGCCAGGCGGTCCTTGGTAGTGCTTTTAAGCGCGGGCACCTACAGCTTAGCAACCGGGTTCCAGCACCGTCGGCTGGTCCTCGGTCGTGCCATTGGCTCTTGCACACTGGGGCAACGCATCCGGGTTCCAGCACCGCCAGCTGGTTCTCGGCAGTGTTCTTGTCACAGGTACTCCCTCGTGCCAAGCCTGGTTTCAGCACCGTCAGCTGTTTCCGGGTTGTGTCAACTTCACTGAGACGCCTATGCTTGCCCCGTCGTGGGGCGGTCGAGTTAGCCAACTCCAGGGTGCCTCCAGTTTAGGAGCTTCCTATGTGGGCTGCGTGAACTGGTAGTCAAGGCTGGTTCTGTAGTGCCAGTAGGCCCAGCTCCCCCTGTAGGACTGTTGGGGTTCGGTAACTGCGGCTGCCTCGCGGCCTAGCTGTTCTCTCCTCTCCTGTGGGCCTTGGGGTCCACCACCTGGTTCCAGCACCGTCAGCTGGTTCCGGGCCGAGCCTTTGGCTTAGGTGCCTCCTCCTGGGTATCCGAGTTCCGCCAACGCCAGGCGGTCCTTGGTAGTGCTTTTAAGCGCGGGCACCTACAGCTTAGCAACCGGGTTCCAGCACCGTCGGCTGGTCCTCGGTCGTGCCATTGGCTCTTGCACACTGGGGCAACGCATCCGGGTTCCAGCACCGCCAGCTGGTTCTCGGCAGTGTTCTTGTCACAGGTACTCCCTCGTGCCAAGCCTGGTTTCAGCACCGTCAGCTGTTTCCGGGTTGTGTCAACTTCACTGAGACGCCTATGCTTGCCCCGTCGTGGGGCGGTCGAGTTAGCCAACTCCAGGGTGCCTCCAGTTTAGGAGCTTCCTATGTGGGCTGCGTGAACTGGTAGTCAAGGCTGGTTCTGTAGTGCCAGTAGGCCCAGCTCCCCCTGTAGGACTGTTGGGGTTCGGTAACTGCGGCTGCCTCGCGGCCTAGCTGTTCTCTCCTCTCCTGTGGGCCTTGGGGTCCACCACCTGGTTCCAGCACCGTCAGCTGGTTCCGGGCCGAGCCTTTGGCTTAGGTGCCTCCTCCTGGGTATCCGAGTTCCGCCAACGCCAGGCGGTCCTTGGTAGTGCTTTTAAGCGCGGGCACCTACAGCTTAGCAACCGGGTTCCAGCACCGTCAGCTGGTCCTCGGTCGTGCCATTGGCTCTTGCACACTGGGGCAACGCATCCGGGTTCCAGCACCGCCAGCTGGTTCTCGGCAGTGTTCTTGTCACAGGTACTCCCTCGTGCCAAGCCTGGTTTCAGCACCGTCAGCTGTTTCCGGGTTGTGTCAACTTCACTGAGACGCCTATGCTTGCCCCGTCGTGGGGCGGTCGAGTTAGCCAACTCCAGGGTGCCTCCAGTTTAGGAGCTTCCTATGTGGGCTGCGTGAACTGGTAGTCAAGGCTGGTTCTGTAGTGCCAGTAGGCCCAGCTCCCCCTGTAGGACTGTTGGGGTTCGGTAACTGCGGCTGCCTCGCGGCCTAGCTGTTCTCTCCTCTCCTGTGGGCCTTGGGGTCCACCACCTGGTTCCAGCACCGTCAGCTGGTTCCGGGCCGAGCCTTTGGCTTAGGTGCCTCCTCCTGGGTATCCGAGTTCCGCCAACGCCAGGCGGTCCTTGGTAGTGCTTTTAAGCGCGGGCACCTACAGCTTAGCAACCGGGTTCCAGCACCGTCGGCTGGTCCTCGGTCGTGCCATTGGCTCTTGCACACTGGGGCAACGCATCCGGGTTCCAGCACCGCCAGCTGGTTCTCGGCAGTGTTCTTGTCACAGGTACTCCCTCGTGCCAAGCCTGGTTTCAGCGCCGTCAGCTGTTTCCGGGTTGTGTCAACTTCACTGAGACGCCTATGCTTGCCCCGTCGTGGGGCGGTCGAGTTAGCCAACTCCAGGGTGCCTCCAGTTTAGGAGCTTCCTATGTGGGCTGCGTGAACTGGTAGTCAAGGCTGGTTCTGTAGTGCCAGTAGGCCCAGCTCCCCCTGTAGGACTGTTGGGGTTCGGTAACTGCGGCTGCCTCGCGGCCTAGCTGTTCTCTCCTCTCCTGTGGGCCTTGGGGTCCACCACCTGGTTCCAGCACCGTCAGCTGGTTCCGGGCCGAGCCTTTGGCTTAGGTGCCTCCTCCTGGGTATCCGAGTTCCGCCAACGCCAGGCGGTCCTTGGTAGTGCTTTTAAGCGCGGGCACCTACAGCTTAGCAACCGGGTTCCAGCACCGTCGGCTGGTCCTCGGTCGTGCCATTGGCTCTTGCACACTGGGGCAACGCATCCGGGTTCCAGCACCGCCAGCTGGTTCTCGGCAGTGTTCTTGTCACAGGTACTCCCTCGTGCCAAGCCTGGTTTCAGCACCGTCAGCTGTTTCCGGGTTGTGTCAACTTCACTGAGACGCCTATGCTTGCCCCGTCGTGGGGCGGTCGAGTTAGCCAACTCCAGGGTGCCTCCAGTTTAGGAGCTTCCTATGTGGGCTGCGTGAACTGGTAGTCAAGGCTGGTTCTGTAGTGCCAGTAGGCCCAGCTCCCCCTGTAGGACTGTTGGGGTTCGGTAACTGCGGCTGCCTCGCGGCCTAGCTGTTCTCTCCTCTCCTGTGGGCCTTGGGGTCCACCACCTGGTTCCAGCACCGTCAGCTGGTTCCGGGCCGAGCCTTTGGCTTAGGTGCCTCCTCCTGGGTATCCGAGTTCCGCCAACGCCAGGCGGTCCTTGGTAGTGCTTTTAAGCGCGGGCACCTACAGCTTAGCAACCGGGTTCCAGCACCGTCGGCTGGTCCTCGGTCGTGCCATTGGCTCTTGCACACTGGGGCAACGCATCCGGGTTCCAGCACCGCCAGCTGGTTCTCGGCAGTGTTCTTGTCACAGGTACTCCCTCGTGCCAAGCCTGGTTTCAGCACCGTCAGCTGTTTCCGGGTTGTGTCAACTTCACTGAGACGCCTATGCTTGCCCCGTCGTGGGGCGGTCGAGTTTGCCAACTCCAGGGTGCCTCCAGTTTAGGAGCTTCCTATGTGGGCTGCGTGAACTGGTAGTCAAGGCTGGTTCTGTAGTGCCAGTAGGCCCAGCTCCCCCTGTAGGACTGTTGGGGTTCGGTAACTGCGGCTGCCTCGCGGCCTAGCTGTTCTCTCCTCTCCTGTGGGCCTTGGGGTCCACCACCTGGTTCCAGCACCGTCAGCTGGTTCCGGGCCGAGCCTTTGGCTTAGGTGCCTCCTCCTGGGTATCCGAGTTCCGCCAACGCCAGGCGGTCCTTGGTAGTGCTTTTAAGCGCGGGCACCTACAGCTTAGCAACCGGGTTCCAGCACCGTCGGCTGGTCCTCGGTCGTGCCATTGGCTCTTGCACACTGGGGCAACGCATCCGGGTTCCAGCACCGCCAGCTGGTTCTCGGCAGTGTTCTTGTCACAGGTACTCCCTCGTGCCAAGCCTGGTTTCAGCACCGTCAGCTGTTTCCGGGTTGTGTCAACTTCACTGAGACGCCTATGCTTGCCCCGTCGTGGGGCGGTCGAGTTAGCCAACTCCAGGGTGCCTCCAGTTTAGGAGCTTCCTATGTGGGCTGCGTGAACTGGTAGTCAAGGCTGGTTCTGTAGTGCCAGTAGGCCCAGCTCCCCCTGTAGGACTGTTGGGGTTCGGTAACTGCGGCTGCCTCGCGGCCTAGCTGTTCTCTCCTCTCCTGTGGGCCTTGGGGTCCACCACCTGGTTCCAGCACCGTCAGCTGGTTCTCGGCAGTGTCTTTTGCTCTTGTACCTTCTGCTCCCCATCCTGGTTCCAGTACCGTCAGCTGGTTCCGGGCAGAGCCTTTGGCTTAGGTGCCTCCTTCTGGGTATCCAAGTTCCACCAATGTCAGGTGGTCCTTGGTAGTGCTTTCAGGCACGGGTACCTCCTGCTTAGTAACCGGGTTCCAGTAACGTCAGCTGGTCCTTGGTAGTTCCATTGGCTCTTGGACATTCGGCTACCCATCCGGGTTCCAGTACCGTCAGCTGGTTCTCGGCAGTGTCTTTTGCTCTTGTACCTTCTGCTCCCCATCCTGGTTCCAGTAACGTCATCTGGTTCCGGGCAGAGCCTTTGGCTTAGGTGCCTCCTTCTGGGTATCCGAGTTCCGCCAACGTCAGGCGGTCCTTGGTAGTGCTTTTTAGCACGGGTACCTCCTGCTTAGTAACCGGGTTCCAGTAACGTCAGCTGGTCCTCGGTAGTTCCATAGGCTCTTGAACCTTCGGGTAGCCATCCGAGTTCCAGTTCCATCAGCTGGTTCTTGGCATTTTCTCAGCCTTCTTGTACCTTCTGCTACATTTCCAAGTTGAAGACCCTAACGTCGACAACCCGGAAGACCACCCCGATGACGACGACCCGGAAGACCACCCCGATGACGACGACGACGACGACGGCGGAGACGACGACGGCTGAGACGACGACGGCGGAGATGACGACACTGGAGACGAAGACCCTGGAGACGACAACATGGAAGACCGAGAAGCAGAAGAACAAGAGGCTGCAGAACAAAGAGCAGAAGAACATTAAGCATAAGACTTAATATCAGAGCAAAAGATATTATCTAAATTATATGCAGAAGAAGACTAAGCAGTGTATGGGGGTGAGTCCGTTCCTCCTCGTGGTGCCCCTGGATAAAGCCTGATGCTGCAGGCCAAACTGAACGCGGACAAATGTAACTTTTGTGACTGGCAGAACGGAAGGTGTAATCTTCCAACTTTTATAGATAACAACTACGGGAATGCCTGTCACAAATGAGAATATGATGAAGAAGTAGAATAGGAAGAATAATAACAGTGGAATAAAAAGAATATGTAGAATAGGAAGAATAATAATAGTTGAAGAAAATGAATATGAAGAATGTAATAAAAAAAAAAAATAGGTAGAAGATGAAGAAGAAGATGAATAAGGTGAAGAAGTTGATGTCAAGGATGCTGATGATGATGAAGATGAAAGTGTGGGAAAAGAAAAAAAAAAAAGAAAAAAAAGAAGGGGAAGGGCGTGGAATAGTGAAACATCAATATCTGACAAAATAAAAAAAATTTACATACTCAATATCTTTTTCAATCCGAACGTCTTTAAAAAAAAAAAAAAAAAATGCTATTCTATTTGATTGGACTAATCCTCATTGCCTTTAATGTCTCCGCCACCTCCCCCATACATCCTACATTATTCTTAGTTGTTTTCCTTCAGGTAGAATGAACCTACAAGGAAAGAAAGGGTTTATTTTAATTCCGATATTTTGGTCCCATTGACTTGCATTGGGATCGGGTATCGGTATCGGCGATATCCGATATTTTTTGAATATCGGCCGATCCAAACCGATACCGATACTTTCCGATATCGGAAGGTATCGCTCAACACTACCCATCATACACAGGAGGTTCGGTGGCAACTTGTGGGGGCCGGGGCGTCTCTAGGGTCCCTATAAAAAGCCTCAGGCCACCAGTCATACGTGTTTTGTTCTATCCGACCACAGGGAACAGTGAGAGGAGTAACAACAGTGAGGACCATATTGGAGCTTATGCAAGTAGGGACCTACTGTGTTACTGTGCGCTAGGGGAAGGCTATTGAATTCCTCCTGGATAAGGGGACTCTGGATTTGCCTTCAGACCGGCCGGACTCTGCCTACCCTGTCATCCGGCACTCTGGACTGCGGTAAAGGTAAAGAGACTGCACCCTTGTGTACTGATTATTCACTGCGCCTTGCACCATCCACCATCTACACTCTGGGAAGCCCTGGGGATACAGTTCACATGTGGGAAGGTATACCATCTGTTATGTTTGCTAATGACAGGTGTTATGAAGGCAATCCAGAAACACAGTGTGCTTAGCGATCAGAGCGCACACAGTGATCTGACAAATACCCAAAAATACAAGAACGAGCTCTGAGACGTGGAAACTCTGTAGACTGCACACCTGATCCTATCCTAAACACAACTAAAAGCGGCTGTGGATAGCGCCTAACAACTACCTAGGCAACTTGGCACAGCCTAAGAAACTAGCTAGCCTGAAGATAGAAAAATAGGCCTGACTTGCCCCAGAGAAATTCCCCAAAGGAAAAGGCAGCCCCCCACATATAATGACTGTGAGTAAGATGAAAAGACAAAACGTAGGGATGAAATAGATTAAGCAAAGTGGGGCCCGATATTCTAGGACAGAGCGAGGACAGTAAAGCGAACTTTGCAGTCTACAAAAAACCCTAAAGCAAAACCACGCAAAGGGGCAAAAAAAACCCACCGTGCCGAACTAACGGCACGGCGGTACACCCTTTGCGTCTCAGAGCTTCCAGCAAAACAAAAGACAAGCTGGACAGAAAAAAAGCAACAAAAAAGCAAAAAGCACTTAGCTATACAGAGCAGCAGGTCACAGGAACAATCAGGAGAAGCTCAGATCCAACACTGAAACATTGACAAGGAGCAAGGATAGCAGCATCAGGCGGAGTTAAGTAATGAAGCAGTTAACGAGCTCACCAGAACACCTGAGGGAGGAAGCTCAGAAGCTGCAGTACCACTTGTGACCACAGGAGTGAATTCAGCCACAGAATTCACAACAGTACCCCCCCCTTGAGGAGGGGTCACCGAACCCTCACCAGAGCCCCCAGGCCGACCAGGATGAGCCGCATGAAAGGCACGAACAAGATCGGAAGCATGAACATCAGAGGCAAAAACCCAGGAATTATCTTCCTGAGCATAACCCTTCCATTTAACCAGATACTGGAGTTTCCGTCTAGAAACACGAGAATCCAAAATCTTCTCCACAATATACTCCAATTCCCCCTCCACCAAAACCGGGGCAGGAGGCTCAACAGATGGAACCATAGGTGCCACGTATCTCCGCAACAACGACCTATGGAATACATTATGTATGGAAAAGGAGTCTGGGAGGGTCAAACGAAAAGACACAGGATTGAGAACCTCAGAAATCCTATACGGACCAATAAAACGAGGTTTAAATTTAGGAGAGGAAACCTTCATAGGAATATGACGAGAAGATAACCAAACCAGATCCCCAACACGAAGTCGGGGACCCACACGGCGTCTGCGATTAGCGAAAAGTTGAGCTTTCTCCTGGGACAAGATCAAATTGTCCACTACCTGAGTCCAGATCTGCTGCAACCTATCCACCACAGAATCCACACCAGGACAGTCCGAAGACTCAACCTGTCCTGAAGAGAAACGAGGATGGAACCCAGAATTGCAAAAAAATGGAGAAACCAAGGTAGCCGAGCTGGCCCGATTATTAAGGGCGAACTCAGCCAACGGCAAAAAGGACACCCAATCATCCTGGTCTGCAGAAACAAAACATCTCAGATATGTTTCCAAGGTCTGATTGGTTCGTTCGGTCTGGCCATTAGTCTGAGGATGGAAAGCCGAGGAAAAGGATAGGTCAATGCCCATCCTACCACAAAAGGATCGCCAAAACCTTGAAACAAACTGGGAACCTCTGTCAGAAACAATATTCTCAGGAATGCCATGCAACCGAACCACATGCTGAAAGAACAAAGGTACCAAATCAGAGGAGGAAGGCAATTTAGCCAAGGGCACCAGATGGACCATTTTAGAAAAGCGATCACAGACCACCCAAATGACTGACATCTTTTGAGAAACGGGAAGGTCAGAAATGAAATCCATCGAAATATGTGTCCAAGGCCTCTTTGGGACCGGCAAGGGCAAAAGCAACCCACTGGCACGAGAACAGCAGGGCTTAGCCCTAGCACAAATCCCACAGGACTGCACAAAAGTACGTACATCCCGTGACAGAGATGGCCACCAGAAGGATCTAGCCACTAACTCTCTGGTACCAAAGATTCCAGGATGACCAGCCAACACCGAACAATGAAGTTGAGAGATAAGTTTATTAGTCCACCTATCAGGGACGAACAGTTTCTCTGCTGGACAACGATCAGGTTTATTCGCCTGAAATTTTTGCAGCACCCGCCGCAAATCAGGGGAGATGGCAGACACAATGACTCCTTCCTTGAGGATACCCGCTGGCTCAGATAAACCCGGAGAGTCGGGCACAAAACTCCTAGACAGAGCATCCGCCTTCACATTTTTAGAGCCCGGAAGGTACGAAATCACAAAGTCGAAGCGGGCAAAAAATAACGACCAACGGGCCTGTCTAGGATTCAAGCGCTTGGCAGACTCGAGATAAGTCAAGTTCTTATGATCAGTCAATACCACCACGCGATGCTTAGCTCCTTCAAGCCAATGACGCCACTCCTCGAATGCCCACTTCATGGCCAGCAACTCTCGATTGCCCACATCATAATTACGCTCAGCGGGCGAAAACTTCCTGGAAAAGAAAGCACATGGTTTCATCACTGAGCAATCAGAACCTCTCTGTGACAAAACCGCCCCTGCTCAAATCTCAGAAGCATCAACCTCGACCTGGAACGGAAGAGAAACATCTGGCTGACACAACACAGGGGCAGAACAAAAACGACGCTTCAACTCCTGAAAAGCTTCCACAGCAGCAGAAGACCAATTAACCAAATCAGCACCCTTCTTGGTCAAATCGGTCAATGGTTTGGCAATGCTAGAAAAATTACAGATGAAGCGACGATAAAAATTAGCAAAGCCCAGGAACTTTTGCAGACTTTTCAGAGATGTCGGCTGAATCCAATCCTGGATGGCTTGGACCTTAACTGGATCCATCTCGATAGTAGAAGGGGTAAAGATGAACCCCAAAAATGAAACTTTCTGCACACCGAAGAGACACTTTGATCCCTTCACAAACAAAGAGTTAGCACGCAGGACCTGAAAAACCATTCTGACCTGCTTCACATGAGACTCCCAATCATCTGAGAAGATCAAAATGTCATCCAAGTAAACAATCAGGAATTTATCCAGATACTCACGGAAGATGTCATGCATAAAAGACTGAAACACAGATGGAGCATTGGCAAGTCCGAACGGCATCACTAGATACTCAAAATGACCCTCGGGCGTATTGAATGCAGTTTTCCATTCATCTCCTTGCCTGATTCTCACCAGATTATACGCACCACGAAGATCTATCTTAGTGAACCAACTAGCCCCCTTAATCCGAGCAAACAAGTCAGATAACAATGGCAAGGGATACTGAAATTTAACAGTGATCTTATTAAGAAGGCGGTAATCAATACACGGTCTCAGCGAACCATCCATCTTGGCTACAAAGAAGAACCCTGCTCCCAGTGGTGATGACGATGGGCGAATATGTCCCTTCTCCAGGGATTCCTTCACATAACTGCGCATAGCGGCGTGTTCGGGCACGGATAAATTAAATAATCGACCTTTAGGGAATTTACTACCAGGAATCAAATTGATAGCACAATCACAATCCCTATGCGGAGGTAGAGCATCGGACTTGGGCTCTTCAAATACATCCTGATAATCAGACAAGAACTCTGGGACCTCAGAAGGGGTGGATGACGAAATCGACAAAAATGGAACATCACCATGTACCCCCTGACAACCCCAGCTGGATACCGACATGGAATTCCAATCCAATACTGGATTATGGGTTTGTAGCCATGGCAACCCCAACACGACCACATCATGCAGATTATGCAACACCAGAAAGCGAATAACTTCCTGATGTGCAGGAGCCATGCACATGGTCAGCTGGGCCCAGTATTGAGGTTTATTCTTGGCCAAAGGTGTAGCATCAATTCCTCTCAATGGAATAGGACACCGCAAAGGCTCCAAGAAAAACCCACAACGTTTAGCATAATCCAAATCCATCAGATTCAGGGCAGCGCCCGAATCCACAAACGCCATGACAGAAAACGACGACAAAGAGCATATCAAGGTAATGGACAGAAGGAATTTGGACTGTACAGTACCAATGACGGCAGACCTAGCGGACCGCTTAGTGCGTTTAGGACAATCAGAAATAGCATGAGTGGAATCACCACAGTAGAAACACAGACCATTCAGACGTCTGTATTCCTGCCGTTCAACTCTAGTCATAGTCCTATCGCACTGCATAGGCTCAGGTTTAACCTCAGGCAGTACCGCCAAATGGTGCACAGATTTACGCTCGCGCAAGCGTCGACCGATCTGAATGGCCAAAGACAAAGACTCATTCAAACCAGCAGGCATAGGAAATCCCACCATGACATCCTTAAGAGCCTCAGAGAGACCCTTTCTGAACAAAGCTGCCAGCGCAGATTCATTCCACTGAGTGAGTACTGACCATTTCCTAAATTTCTGACAATATACTTCTATATCATCCTGACCCTGGCACAAAGCCAGCAAATTTTTCTCAGCCTGATCCACTGAATTAGGCTCATCGTACAGCAATCCGAGCGCCAGGAAAAACGCATCGACACTACTCAATGCAGGGTCTCCTGGCGCAAGAGAAAATGCCCAGTCTTGAGGGTCGCCGCGCAAAAAAGAAATAATAATCAAAACCTGTTGAATAGGATTACCAGAAGAATGAGGTTTCAAGGCCAGAAATAGCTTACAATTATTTTTGAAACTTAGAAACTTAGTTCTATCTCCAAAAAACAAATCAGGAATAGGAATTCTTGGTTCTAACATAGATTTCTGATCAATAGTATCTTGAATTTTTTGTACATTTATAACGAGATTATCCATTGAAGAGCACAGACCCTGAATATCCATGTCCACACCTGTGTCCAGAATCACCCAAATGTCTAGGGGAAAAAAAAAAAGTGAACACAGAGCAGAAAAAAAAAAAATGATGTCAGAACTTTTTCTTTCCCTCTATTGAGAATCATTAGTTAGGCTCCTTGTACTGTTATGTTTGCTAATGACAGGTGTTATGAAGGCAATCCAGAAACACAGTGTGCTTAGCGATTAGAGCGCACACAGTGATCTGACAAATACCCAAAAATACAAGAACGAGCTCTGAGACGTGGAAACTCTGTAGACTGCACACCTGATCCTATCCTAAACACAACTAAAAGCGGCTGTGGATAGCGCCTAACAACTACCTAGGCAACTCGGCACAGCCTAAGAAACTAGCTAGCCTGAAGATAGAAAAATAGGCCTGACTTGCCCCAGAGAAATTCCCCAAAGGAAAAGGCAGCCCCCCACATATAATGACTGTGAGTAAGATGAAAAGACAAAACGTAGGGATGAAATAGATTCAGCAAAGTGGGGCCCGATATTCTAGGACAGAGCGAGGACAGTAAAGCGAACTTTGCAGTCTACAAAAAACCCTAAAGCAAAACCACGCAAAGGGGCAAAAAAAAACCACCGTGCCGAACTAACGGCACGGCGGTACACCCTTTGCGTCTCAGAGCTTCCAGCAAAACAAAAGACAAGCTGGACAGAAAAAAAGCAACAAAAAAGCAAAAAGCACTTAGCTATACAGAGCAGCAGGTCACAGGAACAATCAGGAGAAGCTCAGATCCAACACTGAAACATTGACAAGGAGCAAGGATAGCAGCATCAGGCGGAGTTAAGTAATGAAGCAGTTAACGAGCTCACCAGAACACCTGAGGGAGGAAGCTCAGAAGCTGCAGTACCACTTGTGACCACAGGAGTGAATTCAGCCACAGAATTCACAACAACCATCTAGCTGCCATAACATCACCCCAGTGGACCCCTAAGCAGCGTCGGTCACCCTGACCGAATACCACAGGTGGCGTCACGACTACTATCCTATAAACTGTTGTCCTTTTATTGGATGCCCCTCAAAGGGCCATGGACCGGGTCAAGCCACCGTGACATCCCCACCGAGAACAGAAGGGGGCCGGTACCGAGTACCCCATTGCCCTGACGTGGGGGCGATCCAAGAATGTGCACATACTGACACTGTGTGTTATGCGCTCGGTCCATGCAATGTCAGTGTGTGCATGCTCTCATCTCCCTCTCATCAAAACCACAGTGGAGCGGGCAGCCGATGCTGATAGGAGAGGAAGATGAGAATGTGCACATACTGACACTGTGTGTTATGCGCTCGGCCCATGCAGTGTCAGTGTGTGCATGCTCTCATCTTCCTCTCATCAAAATCACAGTGGAGCGGGCAGCATTGTTAGGCCTCCTCCATTTCTCCAGAACATGCGGTATACATTTTTTTCCAAGGATACCACACGTACCTATATAATCTACTAGCTATTGAACCCATTCTATGCCTGGGTGGCGAGCATTTATATTGGTATATGGTCTCCATCATGTGCTGCTCCCATCCTGCGCCACCATTCTGTAATTTGCTGCTCCCATCCATATGCCCCATATGCTGCTCCATAAAGGTTGATGGCCCCCATAAGATGCTCCATAGTATATGCCTCATATGCTGCTGCATTATGGTTGATGGCCCCCATAAGATGCTCCATAGTGTATGCCCCGTATGCTGCACCATTATGGGTGATGGCCCCCATAAGATGCTCCATAGTATATGCCTCATATGCTGCTCCATTATGGTTTGATGGCCCCCATAAGATTCTCCATAGTATATGCCTCATATGCTGCTGCATTATGGTTGATGGCCCCCATAAGATGCTCCATAGTATATGCCCCGTATGCTGCACCATTATGGGTGATGGCCCCCATAAGATGCTCCGTAGAATATGCCTCATATGCTGCACCATTATGGTTGATGGCCCCCATAAGATGCTCCATAGTATATGCCTCATATGCTGCTCCATTATGGTTGATGGCCCCCATAAGATGCTCCATAGTATATGCCCCGTATACTGCTCCATAAATGTTGATGGCCCCCATAAGATGCTCCATAGTATATGCCTAATATGCTGCTCCATTATGGTTGATGGCCCCCATAAGATGCTCCATAGTATATGCCTCATATGCTGCTCCATTATGGTTGATGGCCCCCATAAGATGCTCCACAGTATATGCCCCGTATGCTGTTCCATTATGGTTGATGGCCCCCATAAGATGCTCCATAGTATATGCCTTATATGCTGCTCCATTATGTTTGATGGCCCCCATAAGATGCTCCATAGTATATGCCCTGTATGCTGCTCCATTATGGTTGATGGCCCCCATAAGATGCTCCATAGTATATGCCTCATATACTGCTCCATAAATGTCGATGGCCCCCATAAGATGCTCCATAGTATTATATGCCCCGTATGCTGCTGCGATATATAAAAAAAATAACATACTCACCTATTGTCGCTGGGCGCCGAGTGCTGGGGGGCCTGAGCAGGTGGGGACACTGGCGCGCTGTGGGGGTCAGGTGCCGGAGTCGCCGCTACCTCAGGCCCCCGACACTTGCTATATTCACCTGTCCCGTTCCAGCGCTGCGCGCCGCCCCATCTTTCGGGTCCTCTGGCTGTGACTGTTCAGTCAGAGGGCGGCGCGCATTAAGCGCGTCATCGCGCCCTCTGAATGTCACAGGCAGAGGACCTGGGAGACGGAGCCACACGCAGCGCTGGAACGGGCCAGGTGAATATAGCATACTCACCCTCCTGGCACGTCCCTGCTTCTCCGTTGGAGATCGCTGTGTGCGTTCAGTGTGTATGCATACCGCGATCTCCAGACTGCGCCGGCGCTTGCGCTTAGCAAGTCTATAAAGGCTTCGGACAGAATGACGCTCCCAGCGTTATATTATAGATACTGCTGTGCACATGGCGGTGTTTTTACACAGACCATGTGTCCATGTAAAGCACAAGGAGACGTGTCCGTTTTTTACCGGCAGCATGGATGACAAGGACCAATACAAGTCTATTAGTCAGTGTAAAACACATACAGCACACGGATGGCATCCATGCGTCATCAGCGTGCTGTACGTGTTTACAACTGCAAATTTCTTTTGCCATATTGGAAAACCACTGATGACACATTGATCCATAACACTAATGACACCAGTATTGTTTTATACAGATATGAGAGGGAGGCCTCACACATCATGTAAAACTTTACTTCAAACTTAAATTTTTGGCTTTCTGAGAGATAAAATAAAATGTTTTTTTTTTTTTTAATGATGATCTCATTTCAGTAGCCCACCACTCTCCTGCCTCCTGCTTGCAACATGGACGATGTGCTCCGGAATGATTGACAGCTTTGACCAACACATCATTGCTCCACTGGCTCAAATTATGTGATCTCCAATGCTGCGAACACAGGCAGCTATGACTCAGCAGCTTCAGAAGATCACATGGGGACTGATGCTGGCTGCAAGCTCTATAGCAAAAAGCATGAAAGCACTGTGCTTCTTGCCTTGGAAACCGCCTACTTCTGAAAGACTGCAGAGGTGGCCGATAACTTATGTGCCTGGTAACCAGTGTACAATAACAGGAAAAAATGTTAAGACAGGAGCGCATATTTATTACTAGGTGAAATGCAAAGTTGCCATTTTTAACACACACTTTTCAATTTGACTCATATATGATGTTGCGCAAACCCCTTTGACTGCCTAAGGGAGTTTGCCATTTTGAAGATCCATTTTTTTAAAAGAATACTCCAAAATCAAGCTTTGACCTCTAGCGATCAGCTGCAATCTAAGCAGAAACTCAGCAACGAATGTTCAGTTTCCCTGCAGCGCCACCTCAGGTGAAATTAAGTATTGCCTAATTCTTACTGAAATGTCCTTGTAACTTATAGACAAGGTCCTCCAGAGTGAGGGGCACACTTTGTATCTACTCTGGCTATTCCCTGAAACCCACCCTTTTCCTACTAAATCAGGATTCCTTTATAGGGTATTATTAACATGGATTTCACATACTCTACAGCCCTATAATGGCGAGTTTGATGAAGTATTGAATAGAAATACATACTTAGGCAGTTAACTGGTTCATGCAGCTTTACATGAACACCTGAGCCTTACACTATGGCCGGTCCGAATAACTAAAGCAATTGTTACCATCCACCTCTCGTGTCTCCCTTTTTCCTCATAGTTTGTAAGCTTGCGAGCAGGACCCTCATTCCTCCTGGTATCTGTTTTGAACTGTATTTCTGTTATGCTGTAATGTCTATTGTCTGTACAAGTCCCCTCTATAATTTGTAAAGCGCTGCGGAATATGTTGGCGCTATATAAATAAAAATTATTATTATTATTATAATATTTTTAAAGAGTTATATGTGTATAATATTTATATGGTACAGTATGTCGATATGGGAGCATTGCACAAACAGGCACATTTAAAGGGTTATTTCCATCTTCATAAATGGGCATTGCCAGATTGTGCTCATAAATATTTCACGAATCCGTTCATTCCTCAACCATGAATCTGCAAAAACCCTAGTCCATGCCCTCATCATCTCTCGCCTTGACTACTGTAACCTCCTGCTCTGTGGCCTCCCCTCTAACACTCTCGCACCCCTTCAATCTATTCTAAACTCTGCTGCCCGACTAATCCACCTGTCCCCCCGCTATTCCCCGGCCTCTCCCCTCTGTCAATCCCTTCACTGGCTCCCCATTGCCCAGAGACTCCACTACAAAACCCTAAACATGACATACAAAGCCATCCACAACCTGTCTCCTCCATACATCTGTGACCTCGTCTCCCGGTACTTACCTACACGCAACCTCCGATCCTCACAAGATCTCCTACTCTACTTCCCTCTTATCTCCTCTTCCCACAATCGTATACAAGATTTCTCTCGCGTATCCCCCCTACTCTGGAACCCTCTACCACAACACATCAGACTCTCGCCTACCATCGAAACCTTCAAAAAGAACCTGAAGACCCACCTCTTCCGACAAGCCTACAACCTGCAGTAACCACCGATCGACCAAACTGCTGCATGACCAGCTCTACCCTCGCCTACTATATTCTCACCCATCCCTTGTAGATTGTGAGCCTTCGCGAGCAGGGTCCTCACTCCTCCTGTACCAGTTATGACTTGTATTGTTTAAGATTATTGCACTTGTTTTTATTATGTATACCCCTCCTCACATGTAAAGCGCCATGGAATAAATGGCGCTATAACAATAAATAATAATAATAATAATAAATAAAAGCAATTTTGCCATGTACTGCATATTACAATTTTCATCCGTTCTTGAGATATTTAAACTTTTTTTCTTTTATTTACAACCGTTGCCTTGGAGACCGACCACTGCTTCTACACAGCGGAACATGAATAGTACTTATGGTCTCTTTTCTATTGAGCTTGTAAGCAATGTTTTGAAACTGGCTAGGATCTCAGGAGCGCACTTCTGGGATCTTTGGAGTGCACTGTTACTCGCTAAATCAAAGCCACCTTCTACCATAGCGGTGGTCGGTTTCCTAAGCAAAGAGGAGTAAACAAAAGTGTTAACATCTCAAGAGTAGTTGCAATCTTTAATAAGCAGTAAATTACAAAATTACATGTTTTTACAAGCACTATCAATCAATGAAGAGTGGGAATAAACCTTTAAGTCTGTGAAATGTGAGTGACAATCACTTTAAGAGCTGAAATGTCAGCAATGTCTGAAGATAACTTCTATTACTATGAGGTTTTTTTTAATTTTTTTTTTTGGGGGGGGTTATATAATTAACCAATCCTATGAGTATTCATGGCACATTAACACGACATTGTCAATTTTCATGGTTGTCGTCACAGTTTGGCCGGCAGCGTACAATACAATTTTATGCAATGGGCTTGGATATCTTGAGAACTGCCTTTGAGTCTGCAGCACCCATAACTAAGAGTGTACTATGCTGGAAAGAATACACACAATGACCTCTTGTGGGATGTCATTATGAATATTTGATGTGCCTAATGTAATCATATACAATCAATAAATGCAGGAATATCACTGGCTTTCTCCTTGCCCTTTCCTTTCACTCTGCCTCTCTCTTTCTCTTTCATTAATGCATTCTATGTTGTACATTATTTATTAACTTCCTTTTTTATAAAAAAAAAAAATGCTGGCAAAAAGAAGCTAGATAATATGGAGTTTCATATTTTCTATGGAAATATTCAGTCGTGGTAACTTCACGGCTTCCTAATTAATCAGAGATACATTCTATTAAAGTGCAATGTACATTTGATATATATATATATATATATATATATATATATATATAGTAAAAAAAGGGAACAGTACGACAATATTACTTATCTTCGGGTGCAAGGCCCCAAGCATCCAGTCCAACGATTGCACCAAATTCATAGAAACTCAAAGAAAGAGGCAGCACTCCATTTCTTCTGTGAAAATGTGGAAGATTTAATCAACCCACTTTACTGGACGACGTATCGGCTCCATCTGAGCCTTTCTCAAGCAGTGGGTAACCTGTTATGGACCTGGTGGTTAGGAGCACCCGAAAAGACCTGATGGTTAAACTAACAAGGACAAGCTCTGGGAAGTGGGAGCTCTGCTGACCGCAACCCCTAATCCTATCACACACACTAGAAATAGCCGTGGAGCGTTCCTGACTCTCCCTAGACGCCTCTTCACAGCCTAAGAGCTAACTAGCCCTAGAGATAGAAAATAAAGCCTACCTTGCCTCAGAGAAATTCCCCAAAGGTAAAGGAAGCCCCCCACATATATTGACTGTGAGTTAAGATGAAAGTCATAAACACAGAAATGAAACAGGTTTCAGCAAAGGGAGGCCAGACTTACTAAACAGACTGAGGATAGGAAAGGTATCTTTGCGGTCAGCACAAAAACTACAAAAAGACCACGCAGAGTGTGCAAAAAGACCTCCGCACCGACTCACGGTGCGGAGGTGCCATTCTGCATCCCAGAGCTTCCAGCTAGTAAGGCAAAATCATGATAGCAAGCTGGACAAGAAAACAATGAACAAATAATAAACTATCAGGGACTTAGCTTCTGCTGCAGTAGACAGGTCACCAGAAAGATCCAAGACCGAACTGAACCAGTACAAGAACATTGACAGCTGGCATGGAGTAACGATCTGAGTGGAGTTAAATAGAGCAGCCAGCCAAAGAATAAACTGAATCACCTGTGGAAGGAACCTCAGAAGCAGCAGCTCCACTCAGAGCCACCAGAGGGAGTCCATGGACAGAACTGTTGTGAGTTCTGTTTTTGGGCTCCCTCTGGTGGTTACTGATGGTACTGGGTGACTTGTGTTCTCTGCGGTCTCTGGTGTCTACCTGTTCCTTCAGGTTATGGGTGTTTCCTATTTAACCTGGCTTTTTTGTCATTTCCTCACCGGCTATCAATGTAATCAGCGTGTCTTTTTACCTCTGCTCCCTGCGTCTGTTATCTTCAGGACAAGCTAAGTTTTGATTTTCCTGTTCTACGTTTTGCTTACTTTTTGTCTTAGTCCAGCTTGCAGATATGTGATTCCTTGCTGCTGGTTGCTCTAGTGGGCTGAAATTACTCCTCATGTTCCATGAGTTGGCACATGAGTTCAAGTAATTTCAGGATGGTTTTTTGAAGGGTTTTTCGCTGACCGCGCAGTTCACTTTTGTATCCTCTGCTATCTAGCTTTAGCGGGCCTCATTTTTGCTGATTCTATTTTCATAACTACGTATGTGCTTTCCTCTCATTTCACCGTTATTACATGTGGGGGGCTGCTATTTCTGTGGGGTGTTTCTCTGGAGGCAAGTGAGGTCTGTGTTTCTTCTTATAGGGGAAGTTAATCCTTCGGCTGGCGCGAGACGTCTAGGAATCATCGTAGGCACGTTCCCCGGCTACTGCTAGTTGTGTGTTTAGGTTCAGGATCGCGGTCAGCTCAGGTTCCATCACCCTAGAGCTTGTTTTGTTTTTGTGCTTGTCCTTTTGTGATCCCCTGCCATTGGGATCATGACAGTATATTCGGCCTTAAAAAATTGGTCATCGTTTTGGCTGAAGTAGAATGAAAAGTAGTCTGAGGAAGTTTTTTTTTTTTTTTTCCCTCCTCAGTGTTTGCTGCCTAGCCTTAATTGCAGCTTGACTGCTTCTTTCCTCCTCTTAATCCTTGAATGGCTCTGACCTCAGCTGTTTATCATGGACGTCCAGAGTTTGGCTTCCAGCCTGAATAATCTTGCTGCTAAGGTTCAAAATATACAAGATTTTGTTGTACATACGCCTATGTCTGAACCTAAAATTCCTGTCCCAGAGTTTTTTTCTGGAGATAGATCTAGTTTTCTGAATTTTAGGAACAATTGCAAGTTGTTTCTTTCCTTGAAATCTCGCTCCTCTGGAGACCCTGCTCAGCAGGTCAAGATTGTTATATCTTTTCTGCGGGGTGACCCTCAGAATTTGGCATTTGCATTGGCACCAGGGGATCCTGCGTTGCTCAATGTGGATGCGTTTTTTCTGGCATTGGGTTTGCTCTATGAGGAACCTAACCTAGAGATTCAGGCTGAAAAAGCTTTATTGGCTCTCTCTCAGGGGCAAGATGAAGCAGAAATATATTGTCAGAAATTTCGGAAATGGTCGGTGCTTACTCAGTGGAATGAGTGCGCTCTGGCTGCAAAATTCAGAGATGGCCTTTCTGAGGCCATTAAAGATGTTATGGTGGGGTTCCCGGCGCCTACAGGTCTGAATGAGTCCATGACTATGGCTATTCAGATTGATCGGCGTTTACGGGAGCGCAAACCTGTGCACCATTTCGCGGTGTCTTCTGAACAGGCACCTGAGATAATGCAATGTGATAGAATTCAGTCCAGAAGTGAACGGCAAAATTATAGGCGGAAAAATGGATTGTGTTTTTATTGTGGTGATTCAGCTCATGTTATATCAGCATGCTCTAAACGCACAAAAAAGGTTGATAAGTCTGTTGCCATTGGTACTTTACAGTCTAAGTTCATTCTGTCTGTGACGCTGATTTGTTCATTATCATCTATTTCCGTCGATGCCTATGTGGATTCAGGCGCTGCCCTGAGTCTTATGGATTGGTCATTTGCCAATCGCTGTGGGTTTAGTCTGGAACCTCTGGAAGTTCCTATTCCTTTGAAAGGAATTGACTCTACACCTTTGGCTATGAATAAACCTCAGTACTGGACACAAGTGACCATGCGTATGACTCCCGTTCATCAGGAGGTGATTCGCTTCCTGGTACTGTATAATTTATATGATGTCTTAGTGCTTGGTCTGCCATGGTTACAAACTCATAACCCAGTCCTGGACTGGAAAACAATGTCTGTGTTAAGCTGGGGATGTCAGGGGGTTCATGATGATGCATCTCCGATTTCTATCGCTTCATCTACTCCTTCTGAGGTTCCGGTATTTTTGTCTGATTATCGGGAGGTTTTTGAGGAGCCTAAGCTCAGTTCGCTTCCTCCTCACAGGGATTGCGATTGTGCTATAGATTTGATTCCTGGCAGTAAATTCCCTAAAGGTCGTTTGTTCAATCTGTCAGTGTCAGAGCATACTGCTATGCGGAATTATGTTAAGGAGTCCTTGGAAAAGGGACATATCCGTCCATCTTCGTCCCCTTTGGGAGCAGGTTTTTTTTTTGTGGCCAAAAAAGATGGTTCCTTGAGGCCTTGCATAGATTATCGTCTTTTGAATAAGATTACAGTCAAATATCAGTATCCTTTGCCATTGTTGACTGATTTGTTCGCTCGCATTAAGGGGGCTAAATGGTTCACTAAGATTGATCTTCGGGGTGCGTATAATCTTGTGCGGATAAGGCAGGGTGATGAGTGGAAAACCGCATTTAATACGCCTGAGGGCCATTTCGAGTATTTGGTGATGCCTTTTGGACTTTCTAATGCTCCTTCTGTCTTCCAGTCTTTTATGCACGATATTTTCCGTGAATATCTGGATAAATTTATTATCGTGTATTTGGATGATGTTTTGGTTTTTTCTGATGACTGGGAGTCTCATGTTCAGCAGGTCAGGAAGGTGTTTCAGGTCCTGCGGGCCAATTCTTTGTTTGTAAAGGGTTCTAAATGTCTCTTTGGAGTCCAGAAGATTTCTTTTTTGGGGTATATTTTTTCCACTTCTACTATTGAGATGGATCCCATCAAGGTTCAGGCTATTTGTGACTGGACGCAGCCTACATCTCTTAAGAGTCTACAGAAGTTCTTGGGCTTTGCTAATTTTTATCGTCGCTTCATAACTAATTTTTCTAGTGTTGTTAAGCCTTTGACGGATTTGACTAAAAAGGGTGCTGATGTTACTGATTGGTCTCCTGCGGCTGTGGAGGCCTTTCAGGAACTTAAGCGCCGGTTTTCTTCTGCTCCTGTGTTGCGTCAGCCAGATACGTCGCTTCCTTTTCAGGTTGAGGTTGATGCTTCCGAGATCGGAGCGGGGGCGGTTTTGTCACAGAGAAGCTCAGGTGGCTCAGTGATGAAGCCATGTGCGTTCTTTTCTAGAAAATTTTCGCCCGCTGAACGGAATTATGATGTTGGTAATCGGGAGCTTTTGGCCATGAAGTGGGCATTTGAGGAGTGGCGTCATTGGCTTGAGGGTGCTAGACATCGTGTGGTGGTCTTGACTGATCACAAAAATCTGATGTACCTTGAGTCTGCCAAGCGTCTGAATCCTAGACAGGCTCGTTGGTCACTGTTTTTCTCCCGTTTCAATTTTGTGGTTTCATACCTGCCAGGTTCAAAGAATGTGAAGGCGGATGCTCTTTCTAGGAGTTTTGTGCCTGACTCCCCTGGAAATTCTGAGCCCACTGGTATCCTTAGGGATGGGGTGATTTTGTTGGCTGTCTCTCCAGACTTGAGACGTGCTTTGCAGGAGTTTCAGGCGGATAAACCTGATCGTTGTCCGTTGGAAAGACTGTTTGTTCCGGATAATTGGACCAGTAGAGTCATCTCCGAGGTCCATTCTTCTGTGTTGGCAGGTCATCCTGGAATATTTGGTACTAGAGACTTGGTGGCCAGGTCTTTTTGGTGGCCTTCCTTGTCGAGGGATGTGCGTTCTTTCGTGCAGTCTTGTGGAGTTTGCGCTCGGGCTAAGCCTTGCTGTTCTCGGGCCAGTGGATTGTTGTTACCTTTGCCTATCCCGAAGAGGCCTTGGACGCACATTTCCATGGACTTTATTTCGGATCTCCCTGTCTCTCAAAAAATGTCCGTCATATGGGTTGTGTGTGACCGCTTTTCTAAGATGGTTCATCTGGTACCCTTGCCTAAGTTACCTTCCTCCTCTGAGTTGGTCCCTCTGTTTTTTCAAAACGTGGTCCGTTTGCATGGCATTCCGGAGAACATCTAGAAGCAGAAATATCTACAGGTAACTTTGACATAGTGGGAATAACCGAGACATGGTTAGATGAAAGCTATGACTGGGCAGTCAACTTACAGGGTTACAGTCTGTTTAGAAAGGATCGTAAAAATCGGAGAGGAGGAGGGGTTTGTCTCTATGTAAAGTCTTGTCTAAAGTCCACTTTAAGGGAGGATATTAGCGAAGGGAATGAGGATGTCGAGTCCATATGGGTTGAAATTCATGGAGGGAAAAATGGTAACAAAATTCTCATTGGGGTCTGTTACAAACCCCCAAATATAACAGAAAGCATGGAAAGTCTACTTCTAAAGCAGATAGATGAAGCTGCAACCCATAATGAGGTCCTGGTTATGGGGGACTTTAACTACCCGGATATTAACTGGGAAACAGAAACCTGTGAAACCCATAAAGGCAACAGGTTTCTGCTAATAACCAAGAAAAATTATCTTTCACAATTGGTGCAGAATCCAACCAGAGGAGCAGCACTTTTAGACCTAATACTATCTAATAGACCTGACAGAATAACAAATCTGCAGGTGGTCGGGCATTTAGGAAATAGCGACCACAATATTGTGCAGTTTCACCTGTCTTTCACTAGGGGGACTTGTCAGGGAGTCACAAAAACATTGAACTTTAGGAAGGCAAAGTTTGAACAGCTTAGAGATGCCCTTAATCTGGTAGACTGGGACAATATCCTCAGAAATAAGAATACAGATAATAAATGGGAAATGTTTAAGAACATCCTAAATAGGCAGTGTAAGCGGTTTATACCTTGTGGGAATAAAAGGACTAGAAATAGGAAAAACCCAATGTGGCTAAACAAAGAAGTAAGACAGGCAATTAACAGTAAAAAGAAAGCATTTGCACTACTAAAGCAGGATGGCACCATTGAAGCTCTAAAAAACTATAGGGAGAAAAATACTTTATCTAAAAAACTAATTAAAGCTGCCAAAAAGGAAACAGAGAAGCACATTGCTAAGGAGAGTAAAACTAATCCCAAACTGTTCTTCAACTATATCAATAGTAAAAGAATAAAAACTGAAAATGTAGGCCCCTTAAAAAATAGTGAGGAAAGAATGGTTGTAGATGACGAGGAAAAAGCTAACATATTAAACACCTTCTTCTCCACGGTATTCACGGTGGAAAATGAAATGCTAGGTGAAATCCCAAGAAACAATGAAAACCCTATATTAAGGGTCACCAATCTAACCCAAGAAGAGGTGCGAAACCGGCTAAATAAGATTGAAATAGATAAATCTCCGGGTCCGGATGGCATACACCCACGAGTACTAAGAGAACTAAGTAATGTAATAGATAAACCATTATTTCTTATTTTTAGGGACTCTATAGCGACGGGGTCTGTTCCGCAGGACTGGCGCATAGCAAATGTGGTGCCAATATTCAAAAAGGGCTCTAAAAGTGAACCTGGAAATTATAGGCCAGTAAGTCTAACCTCTATTGTTGGTAAAATATTTGAAGGGTTTCTGAGGGATGTTATTCTGGATTATCTCAATGAGAATAATAGTATTCTCGTATTCTAATAGTATTAGTATTCTGCTACAGATGGATCTGGATAAGTTGGAAACTTGGGCTGAAAGGTGGCAGATGAGGTTTAACAATGATAAATGTAAGGTTATACACATGGGAAGAGGGAATCAATATCACCATTACACACTGAACGGGAAACCACTGGGTAAATCTGACAGGGAGAAGGACTTCGGGATCCTAGTTAATGATAAACTTACCTGGAGCAGCCAGTGCCAGGCAGCAGCTGCCAAGGCAAACAGGATCATGGGGTGCATTAAAAGAGGTCTGGATACACATGATGAGAGCATTATACTGCCTCTGTACAAATCCCTAGTTAGACCGCACATGGAGTACTGTGTCCAGTTTTGGGCACCGGTGCTCAGGAAGGATATAATGGAACTAGAGAGAGTACAAAGGAGGGCAACAAAATTAATAAAGGGGATGGGAGAACTACAATACCCAGATAGATTAGCGAAATTAGGATTATTTAGTCTAGAAAAAAGACGACTGAGGGGCGATCTAATAACCATGTATAAGTATATAAGGGGACAATACAAATATCTCGCTGAGGATCTGTTTATACCAAGGAAGGTGACGGGCACAAGGGGGCATTCTTTGCGTCTGGAGGAGAGAAGGTTTTTCCACCAACATAGAAGAGGATTCTTTACTGTTAGGGCAGTGAGAATCTGGAATTGCTTGCCTGAGGAGGTGGTGATGGCGAACTCAGTCGAGGGGTTCAAGGGAGGCCTGGATGTCTTCCTGGAGCAGAACAATATTGTATCATACAATTATTAGGTTCTGTAGAAGGACGTAGATCTGGGTATTTATTATGATGGAATATAGGCTGAACTGGATGGACAAATGTCTTTTTTCGGCCTTACTAACTATGTTACTATGTTACTATGTAACATCGTTTCTGACAGGGGATCCCAGTTTGTGTCTAGATTTTGGCGGACGTTCTGTGCTAAGATGGGCATTGATTTGTCCTTTTCGTCTGCATTCCATCCCCAGACGAATGGCCAGACGGAACAAACTAATCAGACTTTAGAAACTTATTTAAGGTGTTTTGTTTCTGCTGATCAAGATGACTGGGTTTCCTTTTTGCCGCTTGCCGAGTTTGCCCTTAATAATCGTGCTAGTTCTGCTACCTTGGTTTCTCCTTTCTTTTATAATTCGGGGTTTCATCCTCGTTTTTCCTCTGGTCAGGTGGAGCCTTCTGATTGTCCTGGAGTGGACATGGTGGTGGATAGGTTGCATCGGATTTGGAGTCATGTGGTGGACAATTTGAAGTTGTCCCAGGAGAGGGCTCAGCAGTTTGCTAATCGCCGTCGCCGCGTGGGTCCTCGACTTCTTGTTGGGGACTTGGTGTGGTTGTCTTTTCGTTTTGTTCCTATGAAGGTCTCTTCTCCTAAGTTCAAGCCTCGGTTCATCGGTCCCTATAGGATCTTGGAAATTCTTAACCCTGTGTCGTTTCGTTTGGATCTCCCGGCATCGTTTGCTATTCATAATGTGTTCCATCGGTCGTTGTTGCGGAAGTATGAGGTACCTGTCGTTCCTTTGCTTGAGCCTCCTGCTCCGGTGCTGGTGGAGGGTGAATTGGAGTATGTTGTGGAGAAGATCTTGGATTCTCGTGTTTCCAGACGGAAACTCCAGTATTTGGTCAAGTGGAAGGGTTATGGTCAGGAGGATAATTCTTGGGTGATTGCCTCTGATATTCATGCTGCTGATTTGGTCCGTGCTTTTCATAGGGCTCATCCTGGTCGCCCTGGTGGTTCTCGTGAGGGTTCGGTGACCCCTCCTCAAGGGAGGGGTACTGTTGTGAGTTCTGTTTTTGGGCTCCCTCTGGTGGTTACTGATGGTACTGGGTGACTTGTGTTCTCTGCGGTCTCTGGTGTCCACCTGTTCCTTCAGGTTATGGGTGTTTCCTATTTAACCTGGCTTTTTTGTCATTTCCTCGCCGGCTATCAATGTAATCAGCGTGTCTTTTTACCTCTGCTCCCTGCGTCTGTTATCTTCAGGACAAGCTAAGTTTTGATTTTCCTGTTCTACGTTTTGCTTACTTTTTGTCTTAATCCAGCTTGCAGATATGTGATTCCTTGCTGCTGGTTGCTCTAGTGGGCTGAAATTACTCCTCATGTTCCATGAGTTGGCACATGAGTTCAAGTAATTTCAGGATGGTTTTTTGAAGGGTTTTTCGCTGACCGCGCAGTTCACTTTTGTATCCTCTGCTATCTAGCTTTAGCGGGCCTCATTTTTGCTGATTCTATTTTCATAACTACGTATGTGCTTTCCTCTCATTTCACCGTTATTACATGTGGGGGGCTGCTATTTCTGTGTGGTGTTTCTCTGGAGGCAAGTGAGGTCTGTGTTTCTTCTTATAGGGGAAGTTAATCCTTCGGCTGGCGCGAGACGTCTAGGAATCATCGTAGGCACGTTCCCCGGCTACTGCTAGTTGTGTGTTTAGGTTCAGGATCGCGGTCAGCTCAGGTTCCATCACCCTAGAGCTTGGTTTTTTTTTGTGCTTGTCCTTTTGTGATCCCCTGCCATTGGGATCATGACACAGAACTCGCCGAAGTACCATTCATGACCACAGGAGGGAGTTCAAAACAGAATTCACAACAGTACCCCCCCTTGAGGAGGGGTCACCGAACCCTCACCAGGGCCCCCAGGTCGATTAGGACGAGCCAAATGAAAGGCACGAACTAGATCGGCAGCATGAACATCAGAGGCAAAAACCCAGGAATTATCTTCCTGACCATAACCCTTCCACTTGACCAGGTACTGGAGTTTCCGTCTCGAAATACGAGAATCCAAAATCTTCTCCACCACATACTCCAACTCCCCCTCGACCAACACCGGGGCAGGAGGATCAACGGAGGGAACCATAGGCGCCACGTATCTCCGCAACAACGACCTATGGAACACATTATCGATGGCAAAAGAAGCTGGAAGGGCCAAACGAAATGACACAGGATTGAGAACTTCAGAAATCTTATACGGACCAATGAAACAAGGCTTAAACATAGGAGAGGAAACCTTCAAAGGAACATAACGAGACGACAACCAAACCAAATCCCCAACACGAAGTCGGGGACCAACACAGCGCCGGCGGTTAGCGAAACGTTGAGCCTTCTCCTGGGACAATGTCAAATTGTCCACCACATGAGTCCAAATCTGCTGCAACCTGTCCACCACAGTATCCACACCAGGACAGTCCGAAGGCTCAACCTGCCCTGAAGAGAAACGAGGATGAAAACCAGAATTACAGAAAAACGGCAAAACCAAAGTAGCCGAGCTGGCCCGATCATTAACGGCGAACTCGGCCAAAGGCAAGAAGGACACCCAATCATCCTGATCAGCAGAAACAAAGCATCTCAGATATGTTTCCAAAGTCTGATTAGTTTGTTCGGTTTGGCCATTTGTCTGAGGATGGAAAACCGAAAAAAAAGACAAATCAATGCCCATCTTAGCACAAAAGGACCGCCAAAACCTCGAAACAAACTGGGAACCTCTGTCCGAGAAGATGTTCTCCGGAATGCCATGCAAACGAACCACATGCTGGAAAAACAAATCAGAGGAAGAAGGCAATTTAGACAAGGGTACCAAATGGACCATCTTAGAGAAGCGATCACAAACCACCCAAATGACCGACATCCTCTGAGAGACAGGGAGATCTGAAATAAAATCCATGGAAATATGCGTCCAGGGCCTCTTCGGGACTGGCAAGGGCAAAAGCAACCCACTGGCACGAGAACAGCAGGGCTTAGCCCGAGCACAAGTCCCACAGGACTGCACAAAAGAACGCACATCCCGTGACAAAGAAGGCCACCAAAAGGATCTAGCCACCAAATCTCTGGTACCAAAGATTCCAGGATGACCAGCCAACACCGAACAATGAACCTCAGAGATAACTCTACTAGTCCATCTATCAGGGACAAACAGTTTCTCCGCTGGACAACGGTCAGGTCTATCAGCCTGAAACTTCTGCAGCACCCGCCGCAAATCAGGGGAGATGGCAGACAAAATTACCCCCTCTTTGAGAATACCCGCCGGCTCAGGAACACCCGGAGAGTCAGGCACAAAACTCCTTGACAGGGCATCAGCCTTCACATTCTTAGAGCCCGGAAGGTACGAAACCACAAAATCAAAACGGGAGAAAAACAGCGACCATCGAGCCTGTCTAGGATTCAACCGTTTGGCAGACTCGAGATAAGTCAAATTCTTGTGATCCGTCAAAGCCACCACGCGATGCTTGGCTCCTTCAAGCCAATGTCGCCACTCCTCGAATACCCACTTCATGGCCAACAACTCTCGATTGCCAACATCATAATTGCGCTCAGCAGGCGAGAACTTTCTAGAAAAGAAGGCACATGGTTTCATCACCGAGCCATCAGAACTTCTTTGCGACAAAACAGCCCCTGCTCCAATCTCAGAAGCATCAACCTCGACCTGAAACGGGAGCGAAACATCTGGCTGACACAACACAGGGGCAGAAGAAAAACGACGCTTCAACTCCTGAAAAGCCTCTACGGCCGCAGAGGACCAATTGACCACATCAGCACCTTTCTTGGTCAAATCAGTCAACGGTTTAGCAACACTAGAAAAATTAGCGATGAAGCGACGGTAAAAATTAGCAAAGCCCAGGAACTTCTGCAGGCTCTTCACAGATGTCGGCTGAGTCCAATCATAAATGGCCTGAACTTTAACAGGGTCCATCTCGATAGTAGAAGGGGAAAAAATGAAACCTTCTGAACTCCAAAGAGACACTTTGACCCCTTCACAAACAAGGAATTCGCACGAAGGACCTGGAACACCATTCTGACCTGCTTTACATGAGACTCCCAGTCATCCGAAAAGACCAAAATATTATCCAAATATACAATCATGAATCTATCCAGGTACTCTCGGAAGATGTCATGCATAAAGGACTGAAATACAGATGGAGCATTAGAAAGCCCGAATGGCATAACCAGGTACTCAAAATCGCCCTCGGGCGTATTAAATGCTGTTTTCCATTCATCGCCCTGTTTAATACGCACAAGATTATACGCCCCTCCAAGATCTACCTTGGTGAACCAACTAGCCCCCTTAATCCGAGCAAACAAATCAGACAACAGCGGCAAAGGGTACTGAAATTTGACTGTGATCTTATTAAGAAGGCGGTAATCAATACAAGGTCTCAAAGAACAATCCTTCTTGGCCACAAAAAAGAACCCTGCTCCCAACGGTGATGACGACGGGCGAATATGACCTTTCTCCAAGGATTCCTTTATATAACTCCCCATAGCGGCGTGCCCTGGCACAGATAAATTGAACAGTCGGCCCTTAGGAAACTTACTACCAGGAATCAAATTAATAGCACAATCGCAATCCCTATGGGGAGGTAGGGCACTGGATTTGGGCTCATCAAATACATCCCGGTAATCCGACAAAAATTCAGGGACTTCAGAAGGAGTGGAAGGCGAAATTGACAACAATGGAACATCACCATGTACCCCTTGACAACCCCAGCTGGACACAGACATCGATTTCCAATCCAAAACTGGATTGTGGACCTGTAGCCATGGCAACCCCAAAACGACCACATCATGCAGATTATGCAACACCAAAAAGTGAATATCCTCCTGATGTGCAGGAGCCATGCACATGGTCAATTGAGTCCAGTACTGAGGCTTATTCTTGGCCAAAGGCGTAGCATCAATTCCTCTCAATGGAATAGGATACTGCAAGGGCTCCAAGAAAAAAACACAGCTCCTGGCAAACTCCAAGTCCATCAAATTCAGGGCAGCGCCTGAATCCACAAATGCCATAACAGAATAGGACGACAAAGAGCAAATCAGAGTAACGGACAAAAGAAATTTAGACTGTACCGTACCAATGGTGGCAGACCTAGCGAACCGCTTAGTGCGCTTAGGACAATCGGAGATAGCATGAGTGGAATCACCACAGTAAAAACACAGCCCATTCCGACGTCTGTGTTCTTGCCGTTCAACTCTAGTCAAAGTTCTATCACATTACATAGGCTCAGGCCTATGCTCAGAGAATACCGCCAAATGATGCACAGCTTTGCGCTCCCGCAAGCGCTGATCGATCCGAATGGCCAAGGACATAGACTCACTCAGACCAGCAGGCGTGGGAAATCCCACCATGACATCCTTAAGGGTTTCAGAAAGACCCTTTCTGAAAATTGCCGCCAGGGCACACTCATTCCACTGAGTAAGCACAGACCACTTTCTAAACTTCTGACAATATATCTCCGCCCTCATCCTGACCCTGAAACAAAGCCAGCAAGATTTTCTCTGCCTGATTCACTGAATTTGGTTCATCATAAAGCAATCCAAGCGCCAGAAAAAACGCATCTACTTCACGCAATGCAGGATCTCCTGGCGCAAGGGAAAATGCCCAGTCTTGAGGGTCACCACGCAACAAAGAAATAATAATTTTTACTTGTTGAACGGGGTCACCAGAGGAGCGGGGTTTCAAAGCAAGAAACAGTTTACAATTATTCTTGAAATTCAGGAACCTAGATCTATCCCCAGAAAACAAATCAGGAATAGGAATTCTAGGCTCTGACATCGGATTCTGAACCACAAAATCTTGAATGTTTTGTACCCTTGCAGTGAGATGATCCACACAAGAGGACAGACCTTGAATGTCCATATCTACACCTGTGTCCTGAACCACCCAGAGGTTAAGGGGAAAAGAAAGACAAAACACGCTGCAGAGAAAAAGAAATGGTCTCAGAACTTCTCTTATCCCTCTATTGAGATGCATTAATACTTTGGGCCAGCTGTACTGTTATGGACCTGGTGGTTAGGAGCACCCGAAAAGACCTGATGGTTAAACTAACAAGGACAAGCTCTGGGAAGTGGGAGCTCTGCTGACCGCAACCCCTAATCCTATCACACACACTAGAAATAGCCGTGGAGCGTTCCTGACTCTCCCTAGACGCCTCTTCACAGCCTAAGAGCTAACTAGCCCTAGAGTTAGAAAATAAAGCCTACCTTGCCTCAGAGAAATTCCCCAAAGGTAAAGGAAGCCCCCCACATATATTGACTGTGAGTTAAGATGAAAGTCACAAACACAGAAATGAAACAGGTTTCAGCAAAGGGAGGCCAGACTTACTAAACAGACTGAGGATAGGAAAGGTATCTTTGCGGTCAGCACAAAAACTACAAAAAGACCACGCAGAGTGTGCAAAAAGACCTCCACGCCGACTCACAGTGCGGAGGTGCCACTCTGCATCCCAGAGCTTCCAGCTAGTAAGGCAAAATCATGATAGCAAGCTGGACAAGAAATCAATGAACAAATAATAAACTAGCAGGGACTTAGCTTCTGCTGGAGTAGACAGGTCACCAGAAAGATCCAAGACCGAACTGAACCAGTACAAGAACATTGACAGCTGGCATGGAGTAACGATCTGAGTGGAGTTAAATAGAGCAGCCAGCCAAAGAATAAACTGAATCACCTGTGGAAGGAACCTCAGAAGCAGCAGCTCCACTCACAGCCACCAGAGGGAGTCCATGGACAGAACTCGCCGAAGTACCATTCATGACCACAGGAGGGAGTTCGATAACAGAATTCACAACAGTAACCCTACTTAGTGTCTATTTATATGCATCTCAACAATCAATACTTTATCCCAAATACAATTTACATTAAATTAAGTGCTTCTATAAAATAGTACATTATACAATATTTGGTTATACTTACACTGAGTGCTCATATATAAAGTGCCCTGTGCTTATATACATTAAAACATGGCTCCATATTGCCCCTCAGATCCTCCATATTTACTGCTTATTACGATCATAACATTGTTAATGTCTTCATTTTGATCATATTTTACTTACCCCCAGATGACATGTGGAACTGTGGAGGACGCCATGTTTGATAGACAGCGTTCCCCGCCGCTCACTGCGCATGTCACAAGCGCATCATCACTGTGGATTGCTATCCCAGCCAATGAAACGCTTTGTGTGCCATTTTCTTACTGACGCATGTGCAGTAGCGCAAGAAATCGCCATATTTTTTATTTGTGGCATCGTTATGTCTATGAAATTTTCTTTCCCGCGCATGCGCAGTAGCGCAAAATGACGCCACATTTAATGTGGCTTCATTATTAACGTCTCTACAATCCCAAATACGGGATATCTCAGAAAAACGCACATTGCTATTAAGGCTATGTTAAGGATATGTATTTATATAAGAATATGTCTGTTCATTTAAAACAGAATGGATTTATCACAAATTAAATATATATTTTTTTATTTTTTTATATTTTATTATATTTTATTATATTTAATATTCTTAATATCTCTATTCGGACCTATATGGACTATTTAAGATGCTCTGGCATATTCTGACATCACGGACGGCACCCTGTTCAAGTTGTCTCCGTGAGCCACATAGAGTCGCTATGCCCCAAAGTGGTCCCTCCGGATCAAAATGTTGCAACCGTGACACCTATATGATACACGCACCATTGTCCAGGTCCACTTTTATCTCATGTCTATTAAAGGATATTCACAATTAGCTCTTTTTTTTATTTTTCATTTTTATTTTAATTCAGTGAATAATCCATCCTAATTATAAACATTGCTAAATAGCCAAATAGCAAATGGAGCCTATACAGAAAATTGAATTATATTGAAATAATTATAATAATAATATAAATAATAATAAATAATAAATTCTTCATCCTCCACGATACCACATCTCTCTAGGGGAAGCTTCTTCACAGAGATTACCATCTCAACACTATAGATGAGACAATAAAATTCACACTGGTATCCTCAACAGAAGAGATGCAATTTCTCGATGTATTAGTCCAACAAAAGGATAATGAATTGGTTACAACACTCTTTGTTAAAAAAACGGATAGAAACAATTTATTGACATACGACAGCCAACATCCACGTAAGATGATTAAGTCAATACCATTGAGTCAACTGTTGAGGGTGCAGCGAATAATTAAAAGAGAGGAAGATGTTGATGAAGCGTTGGAATTATTAATAAGGAAATTTATAGCTAGGGGGTACCCGAAGAAACTTTTGCAATGTGTCAAAAAGGATGTGAAAAAGAGAGATAGGAGAGCATTGCTTACCAAGGAAACAAATAATAAAAAACGGATTAACCGGGTCCCCTTTGTTAGTACATACGTAGAAGAAAGTAAGGAGGTGAGAAATATTATTGCAAAACATTGGGGAATGCTGGGTAAATGTCTCCCTGAAATAAATGAGTTCACAATGCCACCATTATACTCCTACAAAAGAAGTAGAAACATAGGGGATTATCTAGTTAAGTCAGATATTGGGCCATTGATAAAGAACCCTCAACTGACATTAACGGGTAAAAAGAAAAGGGGTTACTTTCCCTGTTTATCTTGTGTCAACTGTACCCACATGATAAAGGGCACTACATTTGAGCACCCCGAAACAGGTAAAATTTATGATATAAAGGAATTCTTGACATGTGATACAGATCACGTAATATATATTTCTTGTCCTGCCTGTTGTGAATTCAGCTTTTGGGCTCCCTCCGGTGGTTGTAGAGGGTAATGCAGTTGTGCCTGGACTGCAGGGGTGGACAGGTGTATCTACTAATTGCAAAACTGACTGGGGTATATAGCTTTGCTGGATCCTTTAGTCAGTGCCAGTTGTCCATTGTTCTTGAAGGATTCACTTCCCTGCTGGTCTCTCCAGTTTGCTGTGTTTTTCTACAAAGATAAGTCCTGGCTTTGTTTTTGCTGTCCACCTGCTGTGGACCTTATTGTCCTGTGCATTTTCATGTTTTTGTCTTGTCCAGCTTGGTCTGTGAAGGATTTTTTGCAGCCTAGCTGTGTCTCTGGAGATGCAGATATACCCCCCATGTCTTTAGTCAGATGTGGTGATCCGTATTTTCTGCGGTGGATATTTTCTAGTGTTTTTATACTGACCGCATAGTACTCTGTTCTATTCTTTCTTTTTAGCTAGTATGGCCTCCTATGCTAAAATCTGATTTCATATCTGCGTATGTTATTTCCCTCTCCTCTCACAGTCAATATTTGTGGGGGGCTATCTATCCTTTGGGGATTTTCTCTGAGGCAAGATAGGTTTCCTGTTTTTGTCTTTAGGGGTAGTTAGATCTTAGGCTGTGTCGAGGGGTCTAGGGAGTGTTAGGTACCCCCCACGGCTACTTCTAGTTGTGCTGCTAGGTTCAGGGTTTGCGGTCAGTACAGGGACCACCTTCTCCAGAGTACGTCTCATACTGCTCCAAGGCCACCAGATCATAACACCTGCCCATGTAATCTTTGGTATGTTTGGGAGACGATATGTGCATTCAAGGTTCGGATGAACCACCATAGATATACGATTAGAAAGAAAAGAATGGACCTTCCAGTCCCCAAACACTTCGTGGAGTGTAATCACACTCAAAAGGACCTTAAGTGCAGAATAATAGATGTGGTCCCAAATCTGAGGAAAGGAGGTGTTAGGGAACAAATCCTAAAAAAGAAGGAGCTCAAGTGGACCTATGAGCTCAAAACACTTAAACCAAAGGGATTAAATGTAGATTTTTAAATCCATACGGTGTTATAGAGGGGTATGTACTGACCTTGTTCTACATGTATAATTGGGGCTTTGTTGATGACAGATACAGTATATTGGTCATTATACATCTGTAATTTTACTTATTTTTTCTGCCTTTCAGATGGTAATCTCTGTGAAGAAACTTCCCCTAGAGAGATGTGGTATCATGGAGGATGAAGAATTTATTATTTATTATTATTTATATTATTATTATAATTATTTCAATATAATTCAATTTTCTGTATAGGCTCCATTTGCTATTTGGCTATTTAGCAATGTTTATAATTAGGATGGATTATTCATTGAATTAAAATAAAAATTAAAAATAAGAAAAAGAGCTAATTGTGAATATCCTTTAATAGACATGAGATAAAAGTGGACCTGGACAATGGTGCGTGTATCATATAGGTGTCACGGTTGCAACATTTTGATCCGGAGGGACCACTTTGGGGCATAGCGACTCTATGTGGCTCACGGAGACAACCTGAACACGGTGCCGTCCGTGATGTCAGGATATGCCAGAGCATCTTAGATAGTCCATATAGGTCCGAATAGAGATATTAAGAGTATTAAATATAATAAAATATAAAAAAATAAAAAAATATATATTTAATTTGTGATAAATCCATTCTGTTTTAAATGAACAGACATATTCTTATATAAATACATATCCTTAACATAGCCTTAATAGCAATGTGAGTTTGTCTGAGATATCCCATATTTGGGATTGTAGAGACGTTAATAATGAAGCCACATTAAATGTGGTGTCATTTTGCACTACTGCGCATGCGCGGGTAAGAAAATTTCATAGACATAACGATGCCACAAATAAAAAATATGGCGATTTCTTGCGCTACTGCACATGCGTCAGTAAGAAAATGGCACACAAAGCGTTTCATTGGCTGGGATAGCAATCCACAGCGATGATGCGCTTGTGACATGCGCAGTGAGCGGCGGGGAACGCTGTCTATCAAACATGGCGTCCTCCACAGTTCCACATGTCATCTGGGGGTAAGTAAAATATGATCAAAATGAAGATATTAACAATGTTATGATCGTAATAAGCAGTAAATATGGAGGATCTGAGGGGCAATATGGAGCCATGTTTTAATGTATATAAGCACAGGGCACTTTATATATGAGCACTCAGTGTAAGTATAACCAAATATTGTATAATGTACTATTTTATAGAAGCACTTAATTTAATGTAAATTGTATTTGGGATAAAGTATTGATTGTTGAGATGCATATAAATAGACACTAAGTAGGGTTACCCACTGCTTTAGAAAGGCTCGGATGGAGCCGAAACGTCGCCCAGTAAAGTGGGTTGATTAAATCTTCCACATTTTCACAGAAGAAATGGAGTGCTGCCTCTTTCTTTGAGTTTGTATATATATATATATATATATATATATATATTACAGACGAAAAGTTTGGATACACCTCATTTAAAGATTTTTCTGTATTTTCATGACTATGAGAATTGTACATTCACACTGAAGGCATCAAAATTATGAATTAACACATGTGGAATTATATACTTAACAAAAGAATTTTGAAACAACTGAAATTATGTCTTATATTCTAGGTTCTTCAAAGTAGCCACCTTTTGCTTTGATGACTGCTTTGCACACTCTTGACATTCTCTTGATGACCTTCAAGAGGTAGTCACCGGGAATGGTCTTCACTTCACAGGTGTGCCCTGTCTGGTTTAATAAGTGGGATTTCTTGCCTTATAAATGGGGTTGGGACCATCAGTTGTGTTGTGCAGAAGTCTGGTGGATACACGGCTGATAGTCCTACTGAATAGACTCTTAGAATTTGTATTATGGCAAATAAAAGCAGATAAGTAAAGAAAAACGAGTGGCCATCATTACTTTAAGAAATGAAGGTCAGTCAGTCTGAAAAATTGGGAAAACGTTGAAAGTGTCCCCAAGTGCAGTGGTAAAAACCATCAAGCACTACAAAGAAACTGGCTCACATGAGGACCGCCCCAGGAAAGGAAGACCAAGAGTCACCTCTGCTTCTGAGGATAAGTTTATCCGAGTCACCAGCCTCAGAAATCGCAGGTTAACAGCAGCTCAGATTAGAGACCAGGTCAATGCCACACAGATTTCTACCAGCAGACACATCTGTACAACAACTGTTAAGAGGAGACTTTGTGCAGCAGGCCTTCATGTAAAATAGCTGCTAGGAAACCACTGCTAAGGACAGGCAACAAGCAGAAGAGGCTCATTTGGGCTAAAGAACACAAGGAATGGACATTAGACCAGTGGAAATCTGTGCTTTGGTCTGATGAGTCCAAATTTGAGATCGTTGGTTCCAACCACCGTGTCTTTGTGCGACGGAGAAAAAGTGAACGGATGGACTCTACATGCCTGGTTCCACCGTGAAGCATGGAGGAGGACGTGTGATGGTGTGGGGGAGCTTTGCTGGTGACACTATTGGGGATTTATTCAAAATTGAAGGCATACAGAACCAGCATGGCTACCACAGCATCTTGCATCTGCATGCTATTCCATCCGGTTTGCGTTTAGTTGGACCATCATTTATTTTTCAACAGGACAATGACCCCAAACACACCTCCAGGCTGTGTAAGGGCTATTTGACCAAGAAGGAGAGTGATGGGGTGCTATGCCAGATGACCTGGCCTCCACAGTCACCAGACCTGAACCCAATCGAGATGGTTTGGGGTGAGCTGGACCGCAGAGTGAAGGCAAAAGGGCCAACAAGTGCTAAGCATCTCTGGGAACTCCTTCAAGATTGTTGGAAGACCATTCCCGGTGACTACCTCTTGAAGCTCATCAAGAGAATGCCAAGAGTGTGCAAATCTGTCATCAAAGCAAAAGGTGGCTACTTTGAAGAACCTAGAATATAAGACATAATTTCAGTTGTTTCACACTTTTTTGTTAAGTATATAATTCCACATGTGTTAATTCATAGTTTTGATGCCTTCAGTGTGAATGTACAATTTTCATGGTCATGAAAATACAGAAAAATCTTTAAATGAGAAGTTGTGTCCAAAATTTTGGTCTGTACTGTATATATATACTGTATTTACAATATTGGCGTTCGTCAATAAGGACAAATTATGTAATATTTCTATTATGGTAGGTTCACAAGACCAGTTTCTCTCAATCTGATTATTCTGATCAGAGTTTGATTAGCATGGCATCAGTTTTTCACGGACACGGAGACAAAATTAAAAACATAATTGCACCTTCTCCTTTCCGTCAGTCCATGAACATTGGACAGCTCTTGGATGTCACCCAAACGCTGGCCGATATTTTTCACAACTCATAGACATGCATTGCTGATTTTGATCCTACATTTGGATTAAATTCGCACTTATTTCCTTTCCTATTCTGAGAAAAAAGTGGACTTGTGCACGGCCCCACAGCCCCATCATGGGTACAAGTGATATCCATGAAAACCACAGATAGCACTCCTCTAAGATAATTGGTCGTTTGCACAAGCCCTTAGGCCAGTTTTACACGTTCTAATAATTCCAGTACTGGAAAAAATGGTACCGGATATGTCAGTGTCTGTGTGTCCAGGTGCTACATCAATATCACACACATGGGTGCCAGGGAAGCAGCGGTACAGTAAGCGCTGATCCCAGGCCCCGGGTGCTGAAGACGGCTCTCATCATTCTCCCCTGCTCTGCCAGTGAACAGCATAAGCAGGGGAGAATGATGAGAGTTATATTTAAGCGAGAACAATGAGAGCAGGCAGAGGCTTTTGGGACTATTAATCCCATCAGCTCACACCTGCTGCCGCTAATAACAGTGACAGCAGGAGCGGCTGATGGGTGTATTCACCACCACCTGGCTGTGATATAAATAAATTAATTAATTAAAAATCCGGGGTGGATTCCCCTGTATTTTCTATAACCAGCTAGGCAAAACTCTCAGCTGGGGACAGCAACCCTCAGCTGCCAGCTTCAGCAAGGCGGGTAATCAAGAATAGAGGGGTCCGCACAAAGTAATTTTGTGGGGTACCCCCCATTTTTGACAACCAGCCAAGCTAAAGCTGATAGCTGGGGGTTGGTATTTTCAGGCTGGTAAGTGGCCATGGATATTGCACACCTGCGCAGGAGCGCGATGCCTGGGAGACTGTGTGGATTACATAGGACGTGTCATCCACACGAAGCAAGAAGGAGGATGGCATCGCAAGAAGAGAGGAGGCGCCGGACCAAGACAGCGACGCCTAATTGGCCTGACTGTCACCTTGGTGAGTATAATTTAATGTGTTTTTCTTGTCCTGCAGGTCAGATTGGGCCATATTAGAATGCTTTATATAACGGATAAAAGGTACTGGCCACATATGGGATAAACCTGGTGACCAGTTCCCTTTAAGGGTTTTATAGAATCCTTCTAGGACCTCTCAGTACCTTTCTTAGAGTCTAGGTCAGTGTTTCTCAACTCCAGTCCTCGAAACCCACCAACATGTTTTCGTGATATCGTTAGTATTGCACAGGTGAGAATTTCATCACCTGCTCAAGCATTAATTCCATCACCAATGCAATGTTAAGGAAATCCTGAAAACATGACCTGTTGGGGGGTCTTTGAGGAGCGGAGTTGAGAAACACTGCAGACAGTCATTTTCTCGCGATTTAGACCAGAGTTTTGACTCATCACTTCAAGAACGCTCTATTATTTTAGTTATTCCTTGGTGTATATTCTGGCATATTATCTATCTTCAAACTGGAAGAAAGCTAATTTTCTAATGCCATCTAGAGCGATCTTGGTTACCTGGACATCTGCTAGCTCTCTGTCAAAGACCTCACACCCATGTAAACAGATTCCTACTCTCTCTTAACAAGAATCAAGAACCCTGGAACTCTCTGCAGGTGGCTCTTCCTTTTTGAGAAGATTCTGAATTTTCATATGACGAAGCCCTTTAAAGATTATAGGCATCCTTCATGTGAAAAAAATGTATTTTGCATATGTTATTGGCTACTTTTGTTAATAAATTTGCACAGTTTCAGTAAACAATCATCATTAGTTCATTCATCCAAGTTTCAGATTTTTATTTTATAAGAGTTTCTCTCCTGGTAATAAAGGCAGAATGTGAACTCTGTGCATCAAGGGTGCAGCTGACTTCATTAGATCATAGACACTTCACGGCAGCAAATTGGAAAAAAAATGTTTCATGAAGTCCAAATAGTCTAAATAGAAAGTTTCAAAAGTTTGCATTTAGAAATCAAAATGAACAATAAAAACTATTCTGTAAAGATGTTCTTAGTCGTTACAACGTCGGCACTGACGTAGAGGATGGTGGAACCAGAGAGCTAGCCTTCTTCCACTTTGATGAGACATAATTTTGATGGTTCTTGTCAAACATTTTTTTTTGTATTGTGGCCAAATGACTCTATCTTTGGCTTTGTTTAATGTTCCGGAAGTTGTGGTGGTTGTAAACAAATATTTTCATGTGCAAATGCTAATCTTGCTTTGCTGCCGATTTTGGCTAGTTAAGTTTCCCTCCATAGACACCATCTTCTAAATTGCACAACTTCATTCTAAATATGGACCATGCACTTTGAAAGGTTATGAGCAGAGATGAGCAAACCCAAACTGTAAAGTATGGGGCTTGTACAAGTGCTGAACTCCAAACATGGACTTTTCCTGGAAGTCCGTTTTCCAGTTTGGAGTTCAGAGGTAGGAGTGAGGGAGATTTTCCAGCTCCAAAATTTGGGTCCCCATTGATTTATATGGGGTTTGGGTACAGTTCTGGTACCTGAACTAAAATTTGGTTGAACCCGAACTTTCAAGGGTCCGCTCATCCCTAGTAATGAGAACTGCTTTTAGGATCCTTAATGAAATTTCCCGATTTTAAAAGACTTTTGTAAGCATCTTATTAAACTTAACTTGTGGGGATGATCTGGGCAAGCTGGACGTTGTCTGAAAGATTCTTCCACTGTAGATGAGCTTCCAAACAGTGAGAAGATTAATGTCCAGCCACTCTTTTTAAGTTGGCTGTTCCTCTTCTTCAGCATTTTGCCAGCACTACAGGTGTAGGAACTATCTCTCCTTCACTCTCCAGCATGCATTGTCTTAACAATTTAACTGCGCTGAACTGAAAGCCCGTACCACTATAATGCCTATATGGTATTTGAAAGGAAAGCAAGAGCAGAAATAAAAATCAATTTCAGCATTTTACTACTAAAGACAGATTACTCTTTGCAACAGGCAGTGAGCAGCAAGTTACACTGAAGGAAGACACCTAAGGGTCGGTATGACACTGGATGGTATCATTTGCGAAGGACATTCTTCTTCTTTTTTGTCTCTGCAGTTCTGCAGAATATGCATTATTGTATTAACTTACTAAGTGGTTAACAAACTTTTCCCAGTGATATCATCATCCAAAGCTTGTCTGATCAGTGAAGGGAAATTACTCCACCCTCTCAACTATAAATAGCTTTCAGCTGGGAATAGCATTTCCTGTTGGAAGCTCACTTCTATCTGATCCTCTTTTACATCCCCTCTCATCATAATATCTGTTGTACATTAGCATGGCGTAATAATGTGCCGAGGTTCCGCACCCTTTCTACATTACATTGCATTGACAATCAAGCTCCATGTTGGGACTACTATCCTGCCGCTACATGTAGATCTGCTCTAACCTAATTTGTTTTATTCTTATAAAGTATGTTCTTCCAAAGTTAAAAAAAAATCAGCTTACGTCGTTCTCCTCTTTTCAAACATTTCTTAGTTAGGGTTCATTCAGAAGTCCAATTTTTCCACGTATAAGAAAAACATACCGATTATTCTGATCAGAGTTTGCTCAGAGTGTGGTCCAAGTGTCATCCGATTTTCTTCTATGTGGAAAAAATGTAAAAAAAATTCTCCACCTCCTACATTCTGACAGTCTGTGAAAATCGGACTGAACTCTTATGTCATCCAAGTGCGGTTCAGTTTTTCCAAGGAATTATTGATTTGCATTCTTGATTTTGAACCGACCCTAGGGTCAAAATCAGACATGTTTTCGTGATTTTACGTGGACCTCTTGGTCTGCAAAAAATCACGTGAAAGTTTAGGGGGCCATTCACAATCACAGGAACGAGGGAAATAACTGAATATCACGGATAGCACGGAGCGCCCCCAGACGCAGGGCCGCGGGTTACTCGGTACCGGTCCTCTCTGTCTCAGTTCTAGGGTTGTCACGGTGGCTGAACCCGGTCCGTGACCCTGCTAAGGGGCGTCCAATGAAAGGTGTGATGAAGGTTTCGTGATGCCACCTGTGGTGTTCGGTCAGGGTGACCGACGCTGCTCGGGTCCACTGGGGTGATGTGACGGCAGCTAGATGGTTTACCTTCCCACAGGTGAGGTATGCCCCCAGGGCTTCCCAGTAGTGTAGGTGGCGATGGTGTGAGGTGCAGACAATAATGAGGACACAAGGTTGCAGTCCCTTTACCTTTTACTGAAGACTTCGGGATCCTCAATCCAGAGCACTGTTAACAGGGCTGGCTGAGACCGGCCGGTCCGAAGGCACATCCAGAGTTCCCTTTGCAGGTGGAAATCAGTGCCTACCACTAGCACCTGTGTGTTGTAGTTCTTCCCTGCTGAGCATTCGGGATAGTCCTCACAACTTCTGTTCTCGTTCTTTCTCTTTCTCTCTCTCCGTCCCCCAAGTTTATCTGGATAGGACGCACCCATTTGACGGGAAGGTTCGGAGCTATTCTGGGACCCTAGAGACGCCCCTCTCCACACTTGCCCCCTATGTCTGCTTAGGTGATGTATGGTAGACAGCCAACCTATAATTAACTGTCCTGCGGTATTTGAAGTAAGGCATAAAGTCAGTTACTTCCTCGGTGTTCCGGTCACCGGCTACGCACCTCAGTAGGATGTTGCCATTCTGGAAGCACGACTCCTACTGGCTCTCCTTTGTGCTTTGATCTCGTTTCTCACTTTCCACAATATCCTTCTCTTCTTGTCCTTTCTTAGGATACCGCCGCATGGTAGTGCAGGCGCGGTTCCGTTGCTTTCTATTCGTTCTGCTAGGCCCCTGTCAGGAACCCACCCCTGACAGGTCCTCCCTGGAGCTCTCCCAGGCTGCGTTCTCTCCTAACTTCCTATCCGACCCCTCGTTTTACAAGTGTGAGGAGTGGCATAATACATAGTGCCTTTTGCTCCCCCTAGTGGCCAGAGTGTGAAGTGTAATGTGTGCTTGTGATACCTGGTCAGGTGAACTCCTTTAGTGCAATCAGACATAACATCACTCCCCTTAGTGGCAGAGCGACATTACTGCAACAACCAGGACTCTGGGGCGCTGCACTACTCGTGCGCAAAAATCGGACGTCTAAAATGAGCTCTCATACTTGTGTTTGGGAAAGCTGAGCGAGTCCCCAGATTGTTGTAATTACTTTATCCTTTGCGTGATTTATGGTGATGCTTATCATGGATGACCAAAGAAAAAAGAAGATTCGGGTTTGAGCCCCCTGATTTTGGCACAGAGAGTGCTGAGCACAATACTCTCCTGAGTACTCTCTTTGTAGCCTGTAGCGAAAAGAGACAGCAGAGGTAGACTTCTAAAAGAGACAGCAGGGGTAGACTTCTTCTAAAAGAGACAGCAGGGGTAGACTTCTTCTAAAAGAGACAGCAGAGGTAGACTTCTAAAAGAGACAGCAGAGGTAGACTTCTAAAAGAGACAGCAGAGGTAGACTTCTTCTAAAAGAGATAGCAGGGGTAGACTTCTTCTAAAAGAGACAGCAGAGGTAGACTTCTAAAAGAGACAGCAGAGGTAGACTTCTAAAAGAGACAGCAGAGGTAGACTTCTAAAAGAGACAGCAGTAGACTTCTAAAAGAGACAGCATGGGTAGACTGCTTCTAAGGCTGAAGTCACACTAGAGAGGAATACGGACGAGTGCTATGCGATAAAAAATCGCATAACACTCAGACCAATGTTAATCTATGGGGCAATGCCCGTCATCTGTTTTTTTCTTGTGCGTATTATACATGCGAGTGAAATCGCAGCATGCTGCGATTTGCACCATATTACACCCTAGACTTGCCAATGAAAGTCTATGGGTGCGAGAAAAAAACAGATTACACATGGATCATGCGTGTGACTTGCGAGAAATACATAGTAACATAGTAACATAGTAACATAGTAAGGCCGAAAAAAGACATTTGTCCATCCAGTTCAGCCTATATTCCATCATAATAAATCCCCAGATCTACGTCCTTCTACAGAACCTAATTGTATGATACAATATTGTTCTGCTCCAGGAAGACATCCAGGCCTCTCTTGAACCCCTCGACTGAGTTCGCCATCACCACCTCCTCAGGCAAGCAATTCCAGATTCTCACTGCCCTAACAGTAAAGAATCCTCTTCTATGTTGGTGGAAAAACCTTCTCTCCTCCAGACGCAAAGAATGCCCCCTTGTGCCCGTCACCTTCCTTGGTATAAACAGATCCTCAGCGAGATATTTGTATTGTCCCCTTATATACTTATACATGGTTATTAGATCGCCCCTCAGTCGTCTTTTTTCTAGACTAAATAATCCTAATTTCGCTAATCTATCTGGGTATTGTAGTTCTCCCATCCCCTTTATTAATTTTGTTGCCCTCCTTTGTACTCTCTCTAGTTCCATTAGATCCTTCCTGAGCACCGGTGCCCAAAACTGGACACAGTACTCCATGTGCGGTCTAACTAGGGATTTGTACAGAGGCAGTATAATGCTCTCATCATGTGTATCCAGACCTCTTTTAATGCACCCCATGATCCTGTTTGCCTTGGCAGCTGCTGCCTGGCACTGGCTGCTCCAGGTAAGTTAATCATTAACTAGGATCCCCAAGTCCTTCTCCCTGTCAGATTTACCCAGTGGTTTCCCATTCAGTGTGTAATGGTGATATTGATTCCTTCTTCCCATGTGAATAACCTTACATTTATCATTGTTAAACCTCATCTGCCACCTTTCAACCCAAGTTTCCAACTTATCCAGATCCATCTGTAGCAGAATACTATCTTCTCTTGTATTAACTGCTTTACATAGTTTTGTATCATCTGCAAATATCGATATTTTACTGTGTAAACCTTCTACCAGATCATTAATGAATATGTTGAAGAGAACAGGTCCCAATACTGACCCCTGCGGTACCCCACTGGTCACAGCGACCCAGTTAGAAACTATACCATTTATAACCACCCTCTGCTTTCTATCACTAAGCCAGTTACTAACCCATTTACACACATTTTCCCCCAGACCAAGCATTCTCATTTTGTGTACCAACCTCTTGTGCGGCACGGTATCAAACGCTTTGGAAAAATCGAGATATACCACGTCCAATGACTCACCGTGGTCCAGCCTATAGCTTACCTCTTCATAAAAACTGATTAGATTGGTTTGACAGGAGCGATTTCTCATAAACCCATGCTGATATGGAGTTAAACAGTTATTCTCATTGAGATAATCCAGAATAACATCCCTCAGAAACCCTTCAAATATTTTACCAACAATAGAGGTTAGACTTACTGGCCTATAATTTCCAGGTTCACTTTTAGAGCCCTTTTTGAATATTGGCACCACATTTGCTATGCGCCAGTCCTGCGGAACAGACCCCGTCGCTATAGAGTCCCTAAAAATAAGAAATAATGGTTTATCTTTTACATTACTTTGTTCTCTTAGTACTCGTGGGTGTATGCCATCCGGACCCGGAGATTTATCTATTTCAATCTTATTTAGCCGGTTTCGCACCTCTTCTTGGGTTAGATTGGTGACCCTTAATATAGGGTTTTCATTGTTTCTTGGGATTTCACCTAGCATTTCATTTTCCACCGTGAATACCGTGGAGAAGAAGGTGTTTAATATGTTAGCTTTTTCCTCGTCATCTACAACCATTCTTTCCTCACTATTTTTTAAGGGGCCTACATTTTCAGTTTTTATTCTTTTACTATTGATATAGTTGAAGAACAGTTTGGGATTAGTTTTGCTCTCCTTAGCAATGTGCTTCTCTGTTTCCTTTTTGGCAGCTTTAATTAGTTTTTTAGATAAAGTATTTTTCTCCCTATAGTTTTTTAGAGCTTCAATGGTGCCATCCTGCTTTAGTAGTGCAAATGCTTTCTTTTTACTGTTAATTGCCTGTCTTACTTCTTTGTTTAGCCACATTGGGTTTTTCCTATTTCTAGTCCTTTTATTCCCACAAGGTATAAACCGCTTACAGTGCCTATTTAGGATGTTCTTAAACATTTTCCATTTATTATCTGTATTCTTAATTCTGAGGATATTGTCCCAGTCTACCAGATTAAGGGCATCTCTAAGCTGGTCAAACTTTGCCTTCCTAAAGTTCAGTGTTTTTGTGATTCCCTGACAAGTCCCCCTAGTGAAAGACAGGTGAAACTGTACAATATTGTGGTCGCTATTTCCTAGATGCCCAACCACCTGCAGATTTGTTATTCTGTCAGGTCTATTAGATAGTATTAGGTCTAAAAGTGCTGCTTCTCTGGTTGGATTCTGCACCAATTGTGAAAGATAATTTTTCTTGGTTATTAGCAGAAACCTGTTGCCTTTATGGGTTTCACAGGTTTCTGTTTCCCAGTTAATATCCGGGTAGTTAAAGTCCCCCATAACCAGGACCTCATTATGGGTTGCAGCTTCATCTATCTGCTTTAGAAGTAGACTTTCCATGGTTTCTGTTATATTTGGGGGTTTGTAACAGACCCCAATGAGAATTTTGTTACCATTTTTCCCTCCATGAATTTCGACCCATATGGACTCGACATCCTCATTTCCTTCGCTAATATCCTCCCTTAAAGTGGACTTTAGACAAGACTTTACATAGAGACAAACCCCTCCTCCTCTCCGATTTTTACGATCCTTTCTAAACAGACTGTAACCCTGTAAGTTAACTGCCCAGTCATAGCTTTCATCTAACCATGTCTCTGTTATTCCCACTATGTCAAAGTTACCTGTAGATATTTCTGCTTCTAGTTCTTCCATCTTGTTTGTCAGGCTTCTGGCGTTTGCGAGCATGCAGTTTAGAGGATTTTGTTTTGTTCCAATCTCCTCGCTGTGGATTGTTTTAGAAATGTTCTTACCTCCCTTCTGAGTATGTTTTCCTGGATCTTCTTTGTTCAAGTCTAATGTTTTTCTTCCCGTCCCCTCTTCTTCTAGTTTAATGCCCTCCTGATGAGTGTAGCGAGTCTTCTGGCGAATGTGTGTTTCCCAGGTTTGTTGAGGTGTCCTTTAGAAAAGCAGGCAATTCAGGGCGCTGTAATGTGAAATCACACTGACAGGTTAAAATAGAATAGACAAAATAAATGTATACACATAGAATAGGTATATATATATATATATATATATATATATATATATATATGTATATATATATATGTATATATACTGTATATATGTCATTGACACACACACATATATACATATATTTATATTTCATAGAGAGTTAGGTGATGTTCGTCCTTCGTTTTCGAAGATGACCATGACTTCAGGGTTAGAAGAGAATTAGTAGTTATGGGTCCGGAGGTGGCTGATGAGTCCAATCCGGGCCCTGAAGGTTTGCCCACATACTTGACATACGAAAGCAGATGTGGTCAGTACACCAGATTCTACTTGTGCCTTGCGTACAGCACGCTTTCTTTTTGCGTCACAGATTTTCTTATCTTCAGCTGCACGTGCTACTGAGGTGATCCTGCCTCGCCAACCTGGACGATCCAGGGCAAGCTCTTCCCATTCATTGGTGTTGACTTCCAGGTTTTTGAGAGACACCTTAAGGCAGTCTTTATAGCGTTTCTTCTGCCCCCCAACTGCTCGCTTTCCTTGGCACAGTTCTCCGTACAGCAGTTGTTTCGGTAGTCTGCTGTCAGGCATTCTGACCACATATCCAGCACACCTGGCTTGGACTTTCAGCAGGAGAGTGTAAACGCTGCAGAGCCCAGTTTGTTCCAGAATTGCTGTGTCCGGGACCTTATCTTGCCACCTGATGTGGAGGAGTCTGCGGAGGCAACTCATGTGGAAATGATTAAGCTGTTTAGCATGCCGGCTGTACACTGTCCAGGTCTCGCTAGCATAGAGAAATGTGGTAAGGACCACCGCGCAGTAGACCTTCAGCTTGGTGGTAAGGCTGAGTCCCCTTCGTTCCCAGACGTTCTTACGCAGTCTCCCTAAGGCGGCACTGGCTTTGGGGATTCTGTTATTAACCTCAGCGTCTATGGTTACTTCACGGGAAAGTGTGCTGCCTAAGTAGGTGAAGTTATCGACTGCTTTGAGGTTTTGCTCCTTCACCGTGATACGTGACTCCTTGTACAGTTTTCCTGGAACCGGTTGATACATGACTTCGGTTTTTCTAATGTTGATCTCGAGACCAAAAATGTCGCAGGCTTGCGAAAAACAGTCCATTTCATGCTGCATCTGCTGTTCCATGCTAGCGTTAAGTGCACAGTCATCAGCAAATAATAATTCACAGATAACAGTCTCATGCACTTTCGTAACCGCCTTCAGGCGTTTTGGGTTGAATAGCTTGCCATCAGTCCTGTACCTAACCTGGATTCCATCTTCACAGTTGTTAAAGGCATCACTTAACATTGCAGAGAACAGCATACTGTTGGAGCAAGCACACAGCCTTGTTTTACGCCGTTTGTTATTGGGAAAGCCTCAGATACGTCTCCATCGTTCAGAACCTTCACCATCATGCCATCATGGAACTGCCGGATGACTGAGAAGAACTTGCTCGGGCAGCCAAATTTTGCCATGATCTTCCTCAGGCCGTCCCTACTGACTGTGTCAAAAGCCTTGGTCAAATCAACAAAAATTACATAAAGGTCACGGTATTGCTCCTGGCACTTTTCCTGAAGTTGACGTGCTGAAAAGACCATATCTACTGTTCCACGTTTAGCACGGAAACCATACTGGCTTTCGGGTAGTAGCCCTTGCTCAAGGTGATGTAAAAGGAGGTTGAGCAAGACACGAGCCAATATCTTGCCTGCAGTGGACAGAAGGGAGATGCCTCAATGGTTGTCACAAGATTAGCGATTACCTTTCCTCTTGTATATGTGGATTATGCTGGCATCTTTCATCTGTTGTGGAACCTGTTCCTTTCTCCACATATATTGGAATAGTTTGGTCACCGTGTGCATCAGAACAGGGCCGCCAGCTTTATATACCTCAGCAGGTATAGCATCATTTCCGGGTGCTTTTCCACAAGAAAGTTGTTTTACTGCTTTTCTGACTTCATCTCCACTTGGAAGAACATCAAGCTCCTTGTTGAATTCTACCTGGGGCAGGTGAGCAATAGCCTCATCATTGATATTGGCAGGGCGATTAAGAATATTATTAAAGTGCTCAGTAGAGTTGAGCGACCTTGACGTTTTTAGAGTCGAGCCGGGTTTCGCGAAACCCGACTATCTCAAAAGTCGAGTCAAGTGGAATCGGACGATTATCTCGAAAAGTCGGGGATCGACCGAAAAACGAAACCCAATGCAAGTCAATGGGGGAGCATAGTCGGCAGTGAGTAGAGGCCAGGAAAACATGTACAGAGCCCATTGTATTGGCAAAAACATCCATTCTTGCTACTGAAGCTTGTCAATCGTAATTTAGCTTATAATAATTGTAAGGCATTTGAAATTGGGGGTCATTTGGCTAAAGTTGTGGGGGGTAGGGCTGGTTCAAGCAATTAGTGGGCCAAGGACATCTGGACCCCCTCACGGCAGTGGAGCAGGGAGAGGTAAGTATTTCAACTTTGCAAGTGCTGTGATCCTGAGCAAGCAGGGGGGGCCCACTCGTTGGCATTGGCACTGGCACAGGGCCCCTCAAAGTACAGTGTGTGTTTGCACGGCGGGGGCGCCTCCCACCGGCAGCAACACTTTTGTGTACTATGAGAGGCCCTGTGCCAGTGACGTCGCCAACGAGTATTCCTCCCCCCACCTGATGAAGGAACCTGCACCTTCATCTGCACCTTCCTCTTTGTCCCCTTTTAATGTGGTATGGTATGCGGGAAGGGGGACCTGACTTTCAGCAGGGTCCCAATCTTGCAGTGTAGCGTGCACTGGGAATGTTGCGTTATGGGTCAATGTACCAGCAGACTCATCTATCACTGGCTGGGCAATGGGCAGGATGAGGGGGAAACCGATATGGGCCCAAAGAATAAAGTGGGCTAAATGCAGTTCAAAATTGGTAACACAGGAATAACCAGGGGGCATTGCAGTGGAGGACAACTGGAATGAGAGGCTGACACAGAGAGTAGGCCCAAATCAGTAAGTATTCTAAATGCAGTTCAAAATTGGCAACAGTAGTAAACCGGCGGCACAGCTTTGTTCACTGTAGGAGAACAGCAAGGAGCGGCAGACACAGATAGAAGGCCCCAACCCAACTAGTAGGCCTAATGCAGTGTTGTTTTCAACAACCACTAAACGAGAGTCAGAAGATCGAAGCAATGTAGACGAAACCTGGGGAACACCTTGGAGTGGAACACACTGTCTCTACACCCCATACCCAATTTGTAGGCCTAATGCAGTGTAGTTTACAACAACTACTAAACGAGAGTCAGAAGATCGAAGCAATGTAGACGAAACCTGGGGAACACCTTGGAGTGGAACACACCGTCTCTACTGTTGTGAATATTGTGACCAAGCTCCCTCCTGTGGTCGTGAGTGGTACTTCTGCTGGTTCTGTCTGTGAGCTTCCTTTGGTGGATGAGAGTGGTACTGCGGCTTCTGAGTTTCCTTCCTCAGGTGATGAGGTTAAGTCGTTAGGTGCTGCTCTATTTAACTCCACCTAGTGCTTTGATCCTGGCCTCCAGTCAATGTTCTAGCATTGGTCTTGCTTCCTCCTGGATCGTTCCTGTGGCCTGTCTATCCTGCATAAGCTAAGTTTTGCTTGTGTTATTTTTGTTTGCTATTTTTTCTGTCCAGCTTGCTATATTGGTTTTTCTTGCTTGCTGGAAGCTCTGGGACGCAGAGGGAGCACCTCCGTACCGTTAGTCGGTGCGGAGGGTCTTTTTGCCCCCTCTGCGTGGTTGTTTGTAGGGTTTTGTGTTGACCGCAAAGCAATCTTTCCTATCTTCGGTCTGTTCAGTAAGTTGGGCCTCACTTTGCTAAATCTATTTCATCTCTGCGTTTGTATTTTCATCTCAACTCACAGTCATTATATGTGGGGGGCTGCCATTTCCTTTGGGGTATTTCTCTGAGGCAAGGTAGGCTTATTTTTCTTTCTTAGGGCTAGCTAGTTTCTCAGGCTGTGCTCGAGGCGCATAGGACTGGTCAGGAGCGCTCCACGGCTACCTTTAGTGTGGTTGGATAGGATTAGGGATTGCGGTCAGCAGAGTTCCCACGTCTCAGAGGTCGTCCTATGTTTTTGGTAATTGTCAGGTCACTTTGTGTGCTCTGAACTTCAAGGTCCATTGTAGTTCAGACTTACCTGTTCATAACAGTACTGGAGGCCCAAAGTACTAATGCTTCTCAATAGAGGGAAAAGAGAAGTTCTGAGACCATTTTTTTTTCTTTGCACTGTGTTCTGTCTTTCTTTTCCCCTTTACATCAGGGTGGTTCAGAACACAGGTGTGGACATGGACATTCAGGGTCTGTTCTCTTTGATGGATAATCTCGCTATAAATGTACAGAATATTCAAGATTTAGTGGTTCAGAATCCTATGTTAGAACCTAAAATTCCTATTCCTGAGTTATTTTCTGGAGATAGAGCTAAGTTTTTGAATTTTAAAAATAATTGTAAACTATTTCTGGCTTTGAAACCCCGCTCCTCTGGTGACCCAGTTCAACAAGTTAAGATCATTATTTCTTTATTACGTGGCGACCCTCAAGACTGGGCATTTTCCCTTGCGCCAGGAGATCCTGCATTATGTAATATTGATGCGTTTTTTCTGGCGCTCGGATTGCTGTACGATGAACCTAATTCAGTGGATCAGGCAGAGAAAAATTTGCTGGCTCTGTGTCAGGGTCAGGATGAGATAGAGATTTATTGTCAGAAGTTTAGAAAGTGGTCCCTGCTCACTCAATGGAATGAATGTGCGCTGGCAGCTATTTTCAGAAAGGGTCTTTCTGAAGCCCTTAAGGATGTCATTGTGGGATTTCCTATGCCTGCTGGTCTGAATGAGTCTATGTCTTTGGCCATTCAGATCGGTCGACGCTTGCGTGAGCGTAAATCTGTGCACCATTTGGTGGTATTATCTGAGCATAAACCTGAGCCTATGCAGTGCGATAGGACTTTGACCAGAGCTGAAAGGCAAGAACACAGACGTCAGAATGGGCTGTGTTTCTACTGTGGTGATTCCACTCATGCTATCTCCGATTGTCCTAAGCGCACTAAGCGGTTCGCTAGGTCTGCCACCATTGGTACGGTACAGTCGAAATTTCTTTTGTCCGTTACTTTGATCTGCTCTTTGTCTTCCTATTCTGTCATGGCATTTGTGGATTCAGGCGCTGCCCTGAATTTGATGGACTTGGAGTTTGCTAGGCGCTGTGGGTTTGTCTTGGAGCCCTTGCAGTGTCCTATTCCATTGAGAGGAATTGATGCTACGCCTTTGGCCAAGAATAAGCCTCAGTATTGGACCCAGCTGACCATGTGCATGGCTCCTGCGCACCAGGAGGATATTCGCTTTCTGGTGTTGCATAATCTGCATGATGTGGTCGTGTTGGGGTTGCCATGGCTACAAGTCCATAACCCAGTATTAGATTGGAAATCAATGTCTGTGTCCAGCTGGGGTTGTCAGGGGGTACATGGTGATGTTCCATTTCTGTCTATCTCATCATCCACCCCTTCTGAGGTCCCAGAGTTCTTGTCTGATTACCGGGATGTATTCGATGAGCCCAAGTCCAATGCCCTACCTCCGCATAGGGATTATGATTGTGCTATCGATTTGATTCCTAGTAGTAAGTTTCCTAAGGGTCGACTGTTTAATTTATCTGTACCTGAGCACGCCGCTATGCGGAGTTACGTGAAGGAGTCTTTGGAGAAGGGTCATATTCGCCCGTCATCGTCGCCATTGGGAGCGGGGTTCTTTTTTGTGGCCAAGAAGGATGGTTCGCTGAGACCTTGTATTGATTACCGTCTTCTAATTAAAATGACGGTCAAATTTCAGTACCCCTTGCTGCTGCTGTCTGATTTGTTTGCTCGGATTAAGGGGGCTAGTTGGTTCACCAAGATAGATCTTCGTGGTGCATATAATCTTGTGCATATTAAACGGGGCGATGAATGGAAAACAGCATTTAATACGCCCGAAGGCCATTTTGAGTACCTGGTTATGCCATTCGGGCTTTCTAATGCTCCATCAGTGTTTCAGTCCTTTATGCATGACATCTTCCGAGAGTACCTGGATAAATTCCTGATTGTATACTTGGATGACATTTTGGTCTTCTCGGATGATTGGGAGTCTCATGTGAAGCAGGTCAGAATGGTGTTCCAAGTCCTGCGTGCTAATTCTTTGTTTGTGAAGGGGTCAAAGTGTCTCTTTGGTGTTCAGAAGGTTTCATTTTTGGGGTTCATTTTTTCTCCTTCTACTATCGAGATGGACCCTGTTAAAGTTCAGGCCATTTATGATTGGACTCAGCCAACATCTCTGAAGAGTCTGCAGAAGTTTCTGGGCTTTGCTAATTTTTATCGTCGCTTCATCAATAATTTTTCTAGTATTGCTAAACCGTTTACTGATTTAACCAAGAAGGGTGCTGATGTGGTCAATTGGTCTTCTGCTGCTGTGGAAACTTTTCAGGAGTTGAAGCGTCGTTTTTCTTCTGCCCCTGTGTTGTGCCAACCAGATGTTTCGCTTCCGTTCCAGGTCGAGGTTGATGCTTCTGAAATTGGAGCAGGGGCTGTTTTGTCGCAGAGAAGTTCTGATTGCTCGGTGATGAAACCATGCGCCTTCTTTTCCAGGAAATTTTCGCCTGCTGAGCGTAATTATGATGTTGGCAATCGAGAGTTGCTAGCCATGAAGTGGGCATTCGAGGAGTGGCGTCATTGGCTTGAAGGAGCTAAGCATCGCGTGGTGGTCTTGACTGATCACAAGAACTTGACTTATCTCGAGTCTGCCAAACGGTTGAATCCTAGACAGGCTCGTTGGTCGCTGTTTTTCTCCCGTTTTGACTTTGTGGTTTCGTACCTTCCGGGCTCTAAAAATGTGAAGGCGGATGCCCTGTCTAGGAGTTTTGTGCCCGATTCTCCGGGTTTGCCTGAGCCGGCGGGTATTCTCAAAGAGGGGGTAATTTTGTCTGCCATCTCCCCTGATTTGCGGCGGGTGATGCAAAAATTTCAGGCTAATAGACCTGACCGTTGCCCAGCGGAGAAACTGTTTGTCCCTGATAGGTGGACGAGTAGAGTTATCTCTGAGGTTCATTGTTCGGTGTTGGCTGATCATCCTGGAATCTTTGGTACCAAAGATTTGGTGGCTAGATCCTTTTGGTGGCCGTCTCTGTCGCGGGATGTGCGTTCTTTTGTGCAGTCCTGTGGGATTTGTGCTCGGGCTAAGCCCTGCTGTTCTCGTGCCAGTGGGTTGCTTTTGCCCTTGCCGGTCCCGAAGAGGCCTTGGACACATATCTCTATGGATTTTATTTCGGATCTCCCCGTCTCTCAAAGAATTTCAATCATTTGGGTGGTTTGTGATCGCTTCTCTAAGATGGTCCATTTGGTGCCCTTGTCTAAATTGCCTTCCACCTCAGATTTGGTGCCATTGTTTTTCCAGCATGTGGTTCGTTTACATGGCATTCCAGAGAACATCGTTTCTGACAGAGGTTCCCAGTTTGTTTCGAGGTTTTGGCGAGCCTTTTGTGCTAGGATGGGCATTGATTTGTCTTTTTCCTCGGCTTTCCATCCTCAGACAAATGGCCAGACTGAACGAACCAATCAGACCTTGGAAACATATCTGAGATGTTTTGTTTCTGCTGATCAGGATGATTGGGTGTCCTTTTTGCCTTTGGCTGAGTTCGCCCTTAATAATCGGGCCAGCTCGGCTACTTTGGTTTCGCCGTTTTTCTGCAATTCTGGGTTCCACCCTCGTTTCTCTTCAGGGCAGGTTGAGTCTTCGGACTGTCCTGGTGTGGATACTGTGGTGGATAGGTTGCAGCAGATTTGGACTCATGTAGTGGACAATTTGACTTTGTCCCAGGAGAAGGCTCAACGTTTCGCTAACCGCAGGCGCTGTGTGGGTCCCCGACTTCGTGTTGGGGATTTGGTTTGGTTGTCATCTCATTATATTCCTATGAAGGTTTCCTCTCCTAAGTTTAAGCCTCGTTTCATTGATCCGTATAGGATTTCTGAGGTTCTTAATCCTGTGTCTTTTCGTTTGACCCTTCCAGCTTCTTTTTCCATCCATAACGTGTTCCATAGGTCATTGTTGCAGAGATACGTGGCACCTGTGGTTCCATCTATTGATCCTCCTGCTCCGGTTTTGGTTGAAGGGGAGTTGGAGTATATAGTGGAGAATATTTTGGATTCTCGTGTTTCGAGACGGAAACTCCAGTATCTGGTTAAGTGGAAAGGTTATGGTCAGGAAGATAATTCCTGGGTCTTTGCCTCTGATGTCCATGCTGCCGATCTGGTTTGTGCCTTTCATGTGGCTCATCCTGGTCAGCCTGGGGGCTCTGGTGAGGGTTCGGTGATCCCTCCTCAAGGGGGGGGTACTGTTGTGAATTCTGTGACCAAGCTCCCTCCTGTGGTCGTGAGTGGTACTTCTGCTGGTTCTGTCTATGAGCTTCCTTTGGTGGATGAGAGTGGTACTGCGGCTTCTGAGTTTCCTTCCTCAGGTAATGAGGTTAAGTCGTTGGGTGCTGCTCTATTTAACTCCACCTAGTGCTTTGATCCTGGCCTCCAGTCAATGTTCTAGTATTGGTCTTGCTTCCTCCTGGATCGTTCCTGTGGCCTGTCTATCCTGCATAAGCTAAGTTTTGCTTGTGTTATTTTTGTTTGCTATTTTTTCTGTCCAGCTTGCTATATTGGTTTTTCTTGCTTGCTGGAAGCTCTGGGACGCAGAGGGAGCACCTCCGTACCGTTAGTCGGTGCGGAGGGCCTTTATGCCCCCTCTGCGTGGTTGTTTGTAGGGTTTTGTGTTGACCGCAAAGCAATCTTTCCTATCTTCGGTCTGTTCAGTAAGTTGGGCCTCACTTTGCTAAATCTATTTCATCTCTGCGTTTGTATTTTCATCTCAACTCACAGTCATTATATGTGGGGGGCTGCCTTGTCCTTTGGGGTATTTCTCTGAGGCAAGGTAGGCTTATTTTTCTTTCTTAGGGCTAGCTAGTTTCTCAGGCTGTGCTCAAGGCGCATAGGACTGGTCAGGAGCGCGCCACGGCTACCTTTAGTGTGGTTGGATAGGATTAGGGATTGCGGTCAGCAGAGTTCCCACGTCTCAGAGCTCGTCCTATGTTTTTGGTAATTGTCAGGTCACTTTGTGTGCTCTGAACTTCAAGGTCCATTGTGGTTCTGAATTACCTGTTCATAACACTCTACACCCCATACCCAATTTGTAGGCCTAATGCAGTGTAGTTTTCAACAACTACTAAACGAGAGTCGAAAGATCGAAGCAATGGAGAGGAAACCTGGGGAACACCTTGGAGTGGAACACACCGTCTCTACACCCCATACCCAATTTGTAGGCCTAATGCTGTGTAGTTTTCAACAACTACTAAACGAGAGTCGGAAGATCGAAGCAATGGAGAGGAAACCTGGGGAACACCTTGGAGTGGAACACACCGTCTCTACACCCCATACCCAATTTGTAGGCCTAATGCAGTGTAGTTTTCAACAACTACTAAACGAGAGTCAGAAGATCGAAGCAATGTAGACGAAACCTGGGGAACACCTTGGAGTGGAACACACCGTCTCTACACCCCATACCCAATTTGTAGGCCTAATGCAGTGTAGTTTTCAACAACTACTAAACGAGAGTCGGAAGATCGAAGCAATGGAGAGGAAACCTGGGGAACACCTTGGAGTGGAACACACCGTCTCTACACCCCATACCCAATTTGTAGGCCTAATGCAGTGTAGTTTTCAACAACTACTAAATGAGAGTTGGAAGATCGAAGCAATGGAGAGGAAACCTGGGGAACACCTTGGAGTGGAACACACCGTCTTTACACCCCATACCCAATTTGTAGGCCTAATGCAGTGTAGTTTTCAACAACTACTAAACGAGAGTCGGAAGATCGAAGCAATGGAGAGGAAACCTGGGGAACACCTTGGAGTGGAACACACCATCTCTACACCCCATATCCAATTTGTAGGCCTAATGCAGTGTAGTTTTCAACAACTACTAAACGAGAGTCAGAAGATCGAAGCAATGTAGACGAAACCTGGGGAACACCTTGGAGTGGAACACACTGTCTCTACACCCTATACCCAATTTGTAGGCCTAATGCAGTGTAGTTTTCAACAACTACTAAACGAGAGTCGGAAGATCGAAGCAATGTAGACGAAACCTGGGGAACACCTTGGGGTGGAACACACCGTCTCTACATCCCATACCCAATTTGTAGGCCTAATGCAGTGTAGTTTTCAACAACTACTAAACGAGAGTCGGAAGATTGAAGCAATGGAGAGGAAACCTGGGGAACACCTTGGAGTGGAACACACCGTCTCTACACCCCATACCCAATTTGTAGGCCTAATGCAGTGTAGTTTTCAACAACTACTAAACGAGAGTCGGAAAATCGAATCAATGGAGAGGAAACCTGGGGAACACCTTGGAGTGGAACACACCGTCTCTACACCCCATACCCAATTTGTAGGCCTAATGCAGTGTAGTTTTCAACAACTACTAAACGAGAGTCGGAAGATCGAAGCAATGGCGAGGAAACCTGGGGAACACCTTGGAGCGGCAGACACCATTAGTAGGCCCAACCGAAGTAGTAGCCCCAATGCAGTTTTCAAATTCCTAGAGGCTGAAAACAAGACTATTGACGCTCAGCTTTTTTCAAAGGAGGACAGCTGTATTGAGTGGCGCAGACAGACACAGGTAGTAGGCCTTAAACCAAAAATGTGGCTCAATGCAGTTTAAAAAAGGTTACAGGGGTACACAGGCAGCATTGGTCTGGTCAGTGGAGGACAATTTCAATTATGAACCACAGACAGACTTTGTACGCCTACTATTAAAAAAAGGATGCTCTATGCAATGAAAAATAGGTTGCAGGGGTCCACGGGCAGCAGTGGTGTGGTCAGTGGAGGAGTATTGGAAGGAGGGACCGCAGACAGGCGTAGTAGGCCTAACATAACAAAATTAGGCTGTAGGCACTTTAAAATTGGTTCCAGGGGTACACGGGCAGCAGTGGTGTGGTCAGCGGAGGACAATTTGAATTAGGGACTGCAGACAGACTTTGTAGGCTGTCCCCTGTGGACCATGCATCCAACACATTAACCCAGTGCGCCGTAATGGACACGTAACTTTTTGTGGACATGCCTACTGGTCCATGCGTCTCTTGTCAGGTGCACCTTTCTACTGTTTGATTGCCTGAGTGCTATGACAATGCCGACTTTTTCATGCCGGTGGAGGGCTGGGATGGCTTTTCTCGCAAAAGAAGTGTCGACTGGGTAGCTTGAACCGTGGTACAGCGTAGTTCCTCTGGGCTTTATACATATAAAACAAAGAAAAAAAGTAGGCTCCATGCACTTTCAGCTGGGTTCCAGGGGTACACGGCCAGCATTGGTCTGGTCAGTGGAGAACTATTGGAAGGAGGGACCGCAGACAGGCTTAGAAGGCCTAACATAATAAAATATGGCTGTAGGCACTTTAAAATTGGTTCCAGGGGTACACGGGCAGCAGTGGTCTGGTCAGTGGAGGCCTAGTGTAAGGAGGGACCGCAGACAGGTGTAGTAGGCCTAACATAATAAATTATGGCTGTAGGCACTTTAAAATTGGTTCCAGGGGTACACGGGCAGCAGTGGTCTGGTCAGTGGAGGACTAGTCGAAGGAGGGACCGCAGACAGGCTTCGAAGGCCTAACATAATAAAATTGGGCTGTAGGCACTTTAAAATTGGTTCCAGGGGTACACGGGCAGCAGTAGACAGGTCACTGGAGGACTAGTGGAAGGAAGGACCGCAGACAGGCGTAGTAGGCCTAACATAATAAAATATGGCTGTAGGCATTTTAAAATTGGTTCCAGGGGTACACGGGCAGCAGTGGTCTGGTCAGTGGAGGCCTAGTGGAAGGAGGGACCGCAGACATGCTTCGAAGGCCTAACATAATAAAATTGGGCTGTAGGCACTTTAAAATTGGTTCCAGAGGTACACGGGCAGCAGTGGTCTGGTCAGTGGAGGACTAGTGTAAGGAGGGCCCGCAGACATGCTTCGAAGGCCTAACATAATAAAATTGGGCTGTAGGCACTTTAAAATTGGTTCCAGGGGTTCACGGGCAGCAGTGGTCTGGTCAGTGGAGGACAAGTGTAAGAAGGGACCGCAGACAGGCGTAGTAGGCCTAACATAATAAAATTGGGCTGTAGGCACTTTAAAATTGGTTCCAGGGGTACACGGGCAGCAGTAGACAGGTCACTGGAGGACTAGTGGAAGGAGGGACCGCAGACAGGCGTAGTAGGCCTAACATAATAAAATATGGCTGTAGGCACTTTAAAATTGGTTTCAGGGGTACACGGGCAGCAGTGGTCTGGTCAGTGGAGGCCTAGTGGAAGGAGGGACCGCAGACAGGCGTAGTAGGTCTAACATAATAAAATTGTGCTGTAGGCACTTTAAAATTGGTTCCAGGGGTACACGGGCAGCAGTGGTCTGGTCAGTGGAGGACAAGTGTAAGGAGGGACCGCAGACAGGCGTAGTAGGCCTAACATAATAAAATTGGGCTGTAGGCACTTTGAAATTGATTCCAGGGGTACACGGGCAGCAGTGGTCTGGTCAGTGGAGGACTAGTGGAAGGAGGGCCCGCAGACAGGCTTCGAAGGCCTAACATAATAAAATTGGGCTGTAGGCACTTTAAAATTGGTTCCAGGGGTACACGGGCAGCAGTAGACAGGTCACTGGAGGACTAGTGGAAGGAGGGACCGCAGACAGGCGTAGTAGGCCTAACATAACAAAAGTAGGCTGTAGGCACTTTAAAATTGGTTCCAGGGGTACACGGGCAGCAGTGGTCTGGTCAGTGGAGGCCTAGTGGAAGGAGGGACCACAGACAGGCGTAGTAGGCCTAACATAATAAAATTGGGCTGTAGGCACTTTAAAATTGGTTCCAGGGGTACACGGGCAGCAGTGGTCTGGTCAGTGGAGGACTAGTGGAAGGAGGGACCGCAGACAGGCGTAGTAGGCCTAACATAATAAAATATGGCTGTAGGCACTTTAAAATTGGTTCCAGGGGTACACGGGCAGCAGTAGACAGGTCACTGGAGGACTAGTGGAAGGAGGGACCGCAGACAGGCGTAGTATGCCTAACATAATAAAATATGGCTGTAGGCACTTTAAAATTGGTTCCAGGGGTACACGGGCAGCAGTAGACAGGTCACTGGAGGACTAGTGGAAGGAGGGACCGCAGACAGGCGTATTAGGCCTAACATAATAAAATATGGCTGTAGGCACTTTAAAATTGGTTCCAGGGGTACACGGGCAGCAGTGGTCTGGTCAGTGGAGGCCTAGTGGAAGGAGGGACCGCAGACAGGCGTAGTAGGCCTAACATAATAAAATTTGGCTGTAGACACTTGGAATTCTCTTGCAGGGGTACACAAGCAGCATTGGTGTTGTCAGCGGAGGCCGATTGTAATGAGTGTCTGCCAGTTAGTAGTCCCAAACAATAAATACATGTTAATGTCTCGCATTACAACAAAACGAAAACACAAAAGGGTGCAATCATTAGGTACAGGGGTGGGCTCCTCTACGTACTTTCAGACCTATTAATTTGGCGCAAAGTATTTACTTGGGTAAATATAGGACACTGCCCCTGACTATGTTAAGTACCATCATACATGTCAACACAATGGTATTGTCAGTGGCAGGAATTTAAGGATGTCAGCGCATAGACTAAACATTGGTGGAACTGTGAGAGATAATTGTGCAAGTGGTAGAGCAATGTTTGAGCTGGGGGTGGGTGAACTCTCTTGTGGACGGCGGTACAGGCCCAGGGCCCCTCATGTTACAACAGTGTGTCTGACGTTGGGTGCGCACCACCACCGCCAGAGACACTTTATTGTACTATGAGGGACCCAGTGGCAGTGCCGTCGACCAAAAGCGGGCTCACCCACCTCTTCAGACAAACAGCACTCTCACGGGTGCTTGCGCCAAGTGGCGATACCACGGCCCCGTGTGGGGAGTTTGGCCATTTAGGGAGGTGTAAACATGTCGTTTGCTGGACAATCAGCTGCTGCAAATTACGAGATTGGTAAAGTCATTCAGAGTAATCCACAGGCAAGACCTTTTCATAGGAAAGCTAGGTGTCGGCCGGGCAAGTGGGGCAAAAGAATTCGAAATCCAGTTGTGGTTCATTTTAATGAAGGTTAGATCATCAACATTTTGGGTAGCCAGACGAGTCCTTTTTTCGGTTAATATTGAACCTGCAGCACTGAATACTCTTTCTGATAGGACACTAGCTGCCGGGCAAGCAAGCTCCTGCAATGCATATTCTGCCAATTCTGGCCAGGTGTCTAATTTGGATGCCCAGTAATCAAATGGGAATGACGGTTGAGGTAGAACATCGATAAGTGATGGAAAATAGTTATACATATATGCTAGCCACCTTAGGGAGAGACCCAAGTTGGGCTAAATGTAGCGGGACGAAAGAGACCGAAAAGCCCTCTACTTAAAGGAAATACATAGTGGATGCTTTCCTGAAACGGAAAGTACTTGCAAGCAGCATAATACAAAGAATAGCAGGTTTACCCAGAATCCTTTGCAGTAGGCGGAGCTATGCAAACCATCTCTTTCCACCACAGTCTAATCCACAGCGCTTGGAACCGCCAAGCGTGCAATGCTGCGGATTAGTTTCTAAATTTACACAGCCAACCAATTCCTATCTGTGGACACGTGTTTCGGGCTTTAGGCCCTCATCAGCACAGGGCTGGAATTGGTTGGCTGTATGGAGTGAGGCTCGGTGAGCAAGTGATACATATATGCTAGCCACCTTAGGGAGAGACCCAAGTTGGGCTAAATGTAGCGGGACGAAAGAGACCGAAAAGCCCTCTACTTAAAGGAAATACATAGTGGATGCTTTACTGAAACGGAAAGTACTTGCAAGCAGCATAATACAAAGAAAAGCAGGTTTACCCGCTATTCTTTGTATTATGCTGCTTGCAAGTACTTTCCGTTTCAGGAAAGCATCCACTAGGAAAATAGTTAGTAACCATACTGGACAAATGTTGTCTCCTGTCACTTTGAATTGATGCAGCAGTACCTGTCCTGTCTGCGGTCATAGCAAAATCACTCCACAACCTGGTCAGAAAACCCCTCTGTCCAACGCCACTTCTGATTTCTGCACCTCTAACACTTCTGGTCTGCTGCCCCCTGCAGCTCATGTGAGAACGATCACGGGCGCTGTGTGCTGGGAATGCCTGAAGCAAACGGTCAACAAGAGTTGATTGTTTGGTTGCTAATATTAGTTCCAAGTTCTCATGTGGCATAATATTTTGCAATTTGCCTTTATAGCGAGGATCAAGGAGGCAGGCCAACCAGTAATCGTCATCGTTCATCATTTTAGTAATGCGTGTGTCCCTTTTGAGGATACGTAAGGCATAATCCGCCATGTGGGCCAAAGTTCCAGTTCTCAAATCTGCGGTTGTACTTGGTTGAGGGGCAGTTTCAGGCAAATCTACGTCACTTGTGTCCCTCAAAAAACCAGAACCCGGCCTTGCCACGCCACCAATTTCCAGTGGCCCCGAGAAAGCTTCCTCATTAAAAATATACTCATCCCCATCATCCTCCTCGTCCTCCACCTCCTCTTCGCCCGCTACCTCGTCCTGTACACTGCCCTGACCAGACAATGGCTGACTGTCATCAAGGCATTCCTCTTCCTCTGCTGCAGACGCCTGATCCTTTATGTGCGTCAAACTTTGCATCAGCAGACGCATTAGGGGGATGCTCATGCTTATTATGGCATTGTCTGCACTAACCAGCCGTGTGCATTCCTCAAAACACTGAAGGACTTGACACATGTCTTGTATCTTCGACCACTGCACACCTGACAACTCCATGTCTGCCATCCTACTGCCTGCCCGTGTATGTGTATCCTCCCACAAAAACATAACAGCCCGCCTCTGTTCGCACAGTCTCTGAAGCATGTGCAGTGTTGAGTTCCACCTTGTTGCAACGTCTATGATTAGGTGATGCTGGGGAAGGTTCAAAGACCGCTGATAGGTCTGCATACGGCTGGAGTGTACGGGCGAACGGCGGATATGTGAGCAAAGTCCGCGCACTTTGAGGAGCAGGTCGGATAACCCCGGATAACTTTTCAGGAAGCACTGCACCACCAGGTTTAAGGTGTGAGCCAGGCAAGGAATGTGTTTCAGTTGGGAAAGGGAGATGGCAGCCTTGAAATTCCTTCCGTTATCACTCACTACCTTGCCTGCCTCAAGATCTACTGTGCCCAGCTACGACTGCGTTTCTTTCTGCAAGAACTCGGACAGAACTTCCACTGTGTGTCTGTTGTCGCCCAAACACTTCATAGCCAATACAGCCTGCTGACGCTTGCCAGTAGCTGCCCCATAATGGGACAACTGGTGTGCAACAGTGGCAGCTGCGGATGGAGTGGTTGGGCGACTGCGGTCTGTGGACGAGCTCTCGCTTCTGCAGGAGGACGAGGAGGAGGAGGAGGGGGTGCGAACACCTACAGCCAACTGTTTCCTAGACCGTGGGCTAGGCACAACTGTCCCTAAATTGCTGTCCCCTGTGGACCCTGCATCCACCACATTCACCCAGTGTGCCGTGATGGACACGTAACGTCCCTGGCCATGCCTACTGGTCCATGCATCTGTTGTCAGGTGCACCTTTGTACTCACAGATTGCCTGATTGCATGGACGATGCGCTCTTTAACATGCTGGTGGAGGGCTGGGATGGCTTTTCGCGAAAAGAAGTGTCGACTGGGTAGCTCGTAGCGTGGTTCAGCGTAGTCCATCAGGGCTTTGAAAGCTTCGCTTTCAACTAACCGGTAGGGCATCATCTCTAACGAGATTAGTCTAGCTATGTGGGCATTCAAACCCTGTGTACGCGGATGCGAGGATAAGTACTTCCTTTTTCTAACCAGAGTCTCATGTAGGGTGAGCTGGACTGGAGAGCTGGAGATCATGGAACTAGCGGGTGTGCCGGTGGACATGGCAGACTGAGAGACGGTTGGAGACGGTATTGTTTCCGCCAGTGCCCTAGATGCAGTGTTTCCTACTACGAAACTGGTGATTCCCTGACCCTGACTGCTTTGGCCGGGCAAAGAAACCTGCACAGATACTGCAGGTGGTGCGGAAAATGGTGGCCTTACAGTGACGGAAGGGATGTAGCGTTGCTGACTAGCTTCATTGGCCGAGGGTGCTACAACCTTAAGGGACGTTTGGTAGTTAGTCCAGGCTTGCAAATGCATGGTGGTTAAATGTCTATGCATGCAACTTGTATTGAGACTTTTCAGATTCTGACCTCTGCTTAAGGTAGTTGAACATTTTTGACAGATGACTTTGCGCTGATCAATTGGATGTTGTTTAAAAAAATGCCAGACTGCACTCTTTCGAGCAGCGGATCCCTTTTCAGGCATTGCAGACTGAGCTTTAACCGGATGGCCACGCTGTCCTCCAACAGGTTTTGGCTTTGCCACGCGTTTTGTCCCATCTACGGGCCCGGCAGATGGAACCTGTTGCGATGTTGATGCCTGCTGCGGCCCCTCCTCCTCCGCTTCAGAACTACTGCCGCCTGCACCCTGTTCCCACAATGGCTGACAATCGGGGTCAACAACTGGGTCATCTATAACCTCCTCTTCTAGCTCGTGTGCAACTTCGTCTGTGTCACCGTGTAAGTCGGTGGTATAGCGTTCGTGACGGGGCAACATAGTCTCATCAGGGTCTGATTCTGGATCAGTACCCTGCGAGGGCAATGTTGTGGTCTGAGTCAAAGGACCAGCATAGTAGTCTGGCTGTGGCTGTGCATCAGTGCACTCCATGTCAGATTCAACTTGTAATGGGCATGGCCTGTTAACTGTTTCACTTTCTAAGCCAGGGATGGTATGTGTAAAGAGCTCCATGGAGTAACCCGTTGTGTCGCCTGCTACATCCTTCTCTGTTGTTGTTTTTGCTGAAGAGGACAAGGAAGCGACTTGTCCCTGACCGTGAACATCCACTAACGACGCGCTGCTTTTACATTTACCAGTTTCAAAAGAGGAGGCAAAAGAGCTAGAGGCTGAGTCAGCAAGGTAAGCCAAAACTTGCTCTTGCTGCTCCGGCTTTAAAAGCGGTTTTCCTACTCCCAGAAAAGGGAGCGTTCGAGGCCTTGTGTAGCCAGACGACGAACCTGGCTCCACAGCTCCAGACTTAGGTGCTATATTTTTTTTCCCACGACCACCTGATGCTTAACTACCACTACCATCATTACCAGCTGACATTGAACGCCCACGGCCACGACCTCTTCCACCAGACTTCCTCATTGTTTTAAAAACGTAACCAAAGTAACGGTATTTGTTGCTGTCAAACAACTTACACGGTGAGCTATAACTTCAGTATGATTTAGATATCCCTTTACAGGTGGGTGAGACCGCAAGGAAAATCAGGCACAATGTTACACACTCTGTTTTCTGTGGCACCAAATGAGAGAGATGCCACACACGCAGGACTGTCACTGAAGCACAAATGTCAATATTAATCTCCCACTGTTTTTTTTAATTTTTTCAGGGAGAATTTAGAAACCAAATAAAAAAAAAAATAGGCTTTCTATGGCCCACTATTTGAGAGAGAGAGATGGCACACCCAGGAGTCAGGACTGGCACACAAGCAGAAAGGCCAATATTAATCTCCCACTGTTTTTTTTAATTTTTTCAGGGAGAATTTAGAAACCAAATAAAAAAAAAAATAGGCTTTCTATGGCCCACTATTTGAGAGAGAGATGGCACACCCAGGAGTCAGGACTGGCACACAAGCAGAAAGGCCAATATTAATCTCCCACTGTTTTTTTTTATTTTTTCAGGGAGAATTTAGAAACCAAATAAAAAAAATTGATTTTTTTCAGGGAGAATTTAGAAACCAAAAAAAAAAAAAATATGCTTTCTATGGCCCACTATTTGAGAGAGAGATGGCACACCCAGGAGTCAGGACTGGCACACAAGCAGAAAGGCCAATATTAATCTCCCACGGTTTTTTGTTATTTTTTCAGGGAGAATTTAGAAACCAAATTTAAAAAAAATAAGCTTTCTATGGCCCACTATTTGAGAGAGAGATGGCACACTCAGGACTGGCACACAAGCCCAAAGGCCAATATTAATCTCCCACTGTTTTTTTTTTTCAGGGAGAATTTATAAACCCCCCCCCCAAAAACAGAAAAATAAAAAGGCTTTCTATGGCCCACTATGTGAGAGAGATGGTACACACAGGGATGGCACTCTATCAGAAATGCCAATCTTAATCTCCCACAACTTATTTTTTTAGGGAAAATTAAAAAAAAACAAAAAAAAAACAGGGACTGTCCTACAATTACTATCTCCCTGCAGTAATCTCAGCCAAGTATGGCAGGCAGCAATAAGGAGTGGACTGATGCACAAATTAAATAAAAAGTGTGGACAAACAAAAAAGATAGCTGTGCAGAAAGGAAGGAACAACAGGATTTGTGCTTTGAAAAAAGCAGTTGGTTTGCACAGCGGTGTACACACAGCAATGCAGCTATCAGGGAGCCTTCTAGGGCAGCCCAATGAGCTACAGCGCTGAGGGAAAAAAATGTAGCTTCCACTGTCCCTGCAAACAAAAGGTGGTGTTGGACAGTGGAAATCGCTACAGCACAAGCAGTTTGGTGGTTAATGGACCCTGCCTAACGCTATCCCTGCTTCTGACGAAGCGGCAGCAACCTCTCCCTAAGCTCAGATCAGCAGCAGTAAGATGGCGGTCGGCGGGAACGCCTCTTTATAGCCCCTGTGACGCCGCAGACAGCAAGCCAATCACTGCAATGCCCTTCTCTAAGATGGTGGGGACCAGGACCTATGTCATCACACTGCCCACACTCTGCGTCCACCTTCATTGGCTGAGAAATGGCGCTTTTCGCGTCATTGAAACGCGACTTTGGCGCGAAAGTCGCGTACCGCATGGCCGACCCCACACAGGGGTCGGGTCGGGTTTCATGAAACCCGACTTTGCCAAAAGTCAGGCGACTATTAAAAATGAACGATCCGTTTCGCTCAACCCTAGTGCTCAGCCCACCGAGAGTTAGGTAGCAGAATAGCCAATAATTCAATTATCAGCTTCTGTAAAATCATTGCAGAAGCCGACAGGGTATGACACATGGTTTACATACAGTAAACCACAGCATATCAGTTAGATTTATATATGTCCCTGACTAATAATGTTAGTACTATGTGTGTGTTAAATTTTGGAGACGTAGGTGTTAAATTAACGAATTTATTCATAGAAAAAAATTGCGTGGGCTCCTGCGCAATTTTCTTTGCCAGAGAGGGAAAGCCAGTGACTGAGGGCAGATATTAATAGCCTAGAAAGGGACCATTGTTATTGCCCCTTACCCTGGCTAAAAACATCTGCCCCCAGCCACCCTAGAAAAGGCACATCTGTAAGATGCACCAATTCTGGCACTAAGCCTCTCTCTTCCCATTGCCCTGTAGTGGTGGCATATGGGGTAATAAGGGGTTAATGTCACCTTGCTATTGTAAGGTGACATTAAGCCCGGTTAATAATGGAGAGGTGTCAATAAGACACCTATCCATTATTAATCCAATAGTATGAAATAATTAAAAAAATACACACACACACTAAGAATAAAGTCTTTTAATTAAATAATTAAACACACAGGCTTTCCATCTTTATTACACTCTCAATCCAATCAAAGCCCTCATTCTCCTGTAAAAAATACAAAATAAAATAGCAACAATATCCCATACCTGTCCGCTGTACAGTCAAGCCCACGCTACAATCCATCTCAAGGGGTTAAATAGTTTACAACCGGGAGTGGTGCTAATGCTACCGCGCTGACTGTAAACCACTGTGTAATGAATTAAAAGCTGCCTGCGCAGCCTCCCTGCCTGACCGCACATGAACTCTGTAGCGTGGGAAAGTTTCTGAATTTTTCCCAAGCTGCTGAGTTCACCTCAGGTCAGGCTGAGCGTGAACTTTCCCACACTGCAGCGGACAGGTATGGGATATTGTTGCTTTTCTATTTTGGATTTTTTTCATGAGAACGAGGGCTTCACTTAGATTGAGAGTGTAATAAAGATGGAAAACCTGTGTGTTTAATTATTTCATTAAAAGACTTTAGCCTTAATGTGTGTGTATTTTTTAATCCATTCATACTATTGGATTAATAATGGAGAGGTGTCTTATTGACACCTCTCCATTATTAACCGGGCTTAATGTCACCTTACAATAGCAAGGTGACATTAACCTCTTATTAGCCCATAAGCCACCACTATTGGGCAATGGGAACAGAGAGGCTAAGTGCCAGAATTGGCGCATCTTGTAGATGCGCCTTTTCTGAGCCGGCTGGGTGCTGGTATTTTTAGCCAGGGAGGGTCAATATCCATGGCCCCTTCCTAGGCTATGAATATCAGCCCACAGCTGTCTGCGTAGCCTTTCTGGCTATTAGTTATAGAGGGACCCTATGGATTTTTTTTGGGGGGTACTCTTATTAGAATAGCCAGTAAAAGGCTAAATATACAGCTGCGGACTGATCTTGATAGACTGGGAAGATCCATGGGTATTAACCCCTTCCCAGGCTACAAATATTGGCCCCGGTCATCAGCTTTCCCTCTCTGGCAAAGAAAACTGCGTGGGAGCCCACAAAATTGTTGCTCCCCAGGGTCCTGGTCGTCACAGTGGTATTGCTTTCCTCCTGGGGAGAGTTATGCTACATTCAGAGCAAGAAAAGATAACTGCATCCAGGTATCACAAACATGCAACACATTCACACTCCAGGCCACCAGGGGGAGCTTCTGATCCTATTTATTAGGTGACTCCCCATATATATATAACTGGTAGTCTGTAGGGAAAGTCAGTTAGTTCCAGACATGAGTGTGAGGAGGACAGAGGGTCCACGGAGATGTGCATGCCCACAGAGCTGCAGCTCCCAGAAAGAGACATTTTGAAGGCAGAATTGTATTGCAGCGAGCCAGAAAGAAGTCAAAGCAAAGGAGAGGATACCAGAAGGGGACAAGCACCCTGAACAGGCTGCCTCTTTCTGAGGCGCAGAACACCGATAGCCGGGACACCGAGGTAGTAAGGACCTCTATGCCTTACTTCAGAGACCGGCAGGACAGCTGAACTTTACGTTATCTGTCCACGCCGGGTTATCTAAGAGACCCTATAAACAGGCTCAAGTCACAAGTCATACAGGTTTGTCCTATCCAACTACAGGGGACAGAGAGAGAAACACCACATCTGTGTGGACCTTATTTAAAGCTTATGCAGTAAGGGACTACGCCACTACAGCGCAAGGGAAGGCTATTGATTTCCACCTGGACAAGGGGTGTTATGATCAGGTGACCTTGGAGCAGCATGAAAACTTTCACTGGAGTAGGTCGTAACTATACTGACCGTAAACCCTGATCTTATCATCGCAACTAGAAGTAGCCGTGGGGTGTGCCTAACAAAACCTAGACACCTCGACACAGCCGGAGGACTAAATACCCCTATAGATGGAAATAGGAATTTCTACCTTGCCTCAGAGCAGAACCCCAAAGGATAGACAGCCCCCCACAAATATTGACTGTGAGTAGTAGAGGAAAAGACACACGCAGGCAGGAAACAGGATTAGCAAATGAGGCACACACTAGCTAAATAGGAAAGGATAGGACAGGATACTAAGCGGTCAGTATTAAAAATCCTTCCAAAAATATCCACAGCAGAAAATACAAAAACTCCACCATCTAACTAAAGATGTGGAGCGTATATCTGCATCTCCAGAGAATCCAACAAGACTGAGAAAACACTGACACAGTCTAAGCTGGACAAGAGAAAAACAAATGAATAGCACAGAATATAAACACACTGCATGTGTGCCACAGAAACAAAAACCAGACACTTATCTTTGCTGAATTGGCAGCTAAGCAGGAGAAGCCAGAAAGTGATCCAACACTTCAGAAGAAACATTGACAACTGGAAAGGACTAATGAATCCTGCACACCTAAATATCCCAGTCAGAACTGCAATCAGCAGATACACCTGGCCAGGACTGCGACTCAGAGACAACTGCATTCCCACCTACAACCACTGGAGGGAACCCAATAGCAGAATTCACAACAAAGGGGACTCTGGACTTGCCTCTGGACCGGCTAGACTCTGCCTACCCTGTTGTCTGGTGCTCTGGACTGTGGATGCTAAAGTCTTCAGTAAAGGTAATGAGACTGCAACCTTGTGTCCTCGTTCTTCTCTGTGTCTCTCTCAGGAGGAGGAGGTGAGCTGTGATATCACCTATTGTGAATGGTAGATCCTGTGTTATCTACTGTACATAGAGGAGTTATCAGTCATTGTACACTAGGAGGAGGTGAGCTGTGACATCACCTATTGTGAATGGTAGATCCTGTGTTATCTACTGTATATAGATGTATTATCAGTCATTGTACAGGAGGAGGAGGTGAGCTGTGACATCACCCATTGTGAATGGTGGATCCTGTGTTATCTACTGTATATAGACGTATTATCAGTCATTGTACAGGAGGAGGTGAGCTGTGACATCACCTATTGTAAATGGTGGATGCTGTGTTATCTACTGTATATAGAGGTATTATCAGTCATTGTACAGGAGGAGGTGAGCTGTAATATCACCTATTGTGAAAGGTTGATCCTGTATTATCTACTGTATATAGATGTATTATCAGTCATTGTACAGGAGGAGGAGGTGAGCTGTAATATCACCTATTGTGAATGGTGGATCCTGTGTTATCTACTGTATATAGATGTATTATCAGTCATTGTACAGGAGGAGGAGGTGAGCTGTAATATCACCTATTGTGAAAGGTGGATCCTGTGTTATCTACTGTATATAGAGGTATTATCAGTCATTGTACAGGAGGAGGAGGTAAGCTGTAATATCACCTATTGTGAATGGTGGAACCTGTGTTATCTAATGTATATAGAGGAGTTATCAGTCATTGTACAGGAGGAGGAGGTGAGCTGTGACATCACCTATTGTGAATGGTAGATCCTGTGTTATCTACTGTATATAGATGTATTATCAGTCATTGTACAGGAGGAGGAGGTGAGCTGTGACGTCACCTATTGTGAATGGTGGATCCTGTGCTATCTACTGTAAATTGAGGTATTATCAGTCATTGTACAGGAGGAGGTGAGCTGTGACATCACCTATTGGGAAAGGTGGATCCTGTATTATCTACTGTACACAGAGGTGCCATCAGTCATTGTACAGGAGGAGGAGGTGAGCTGTAATATCACCTATTGTGACTGGTGGATCCTGTGTTATCTACTGTATATAGAGGTATTATCAGTCATTGTACAGGAGGAGGAGGTGAGCTGTAATATCACCTATTGTGAATGGTGGATCCTGTGTTATCTACTGTATATAGAGGTATTATCAGTCATTATACAGGAGGAGGTGAGCTGTGACCTCATCTATTGTGAATGGTGGATCCTGTGTTATCTACTGTAATCTTGTCTACGATGATGAGAATAGATGAAAACTCATCTGTACAGAACTGTGAACATTTTGAAATGCTTTATTTTATTATAGAACGTTTAACCTGTAGTTCAAGAAAATAGAAGCTGATGTGCAGTACCAGGGAGCAGCTGCAACACACTGAAATCTGCAGTGCTGCTCAGTTTTGTTCATTGTTCTCACCCGACCACCACTGAAGCTAAAAACATCTGATCAAAGGGGGTACTGGGTGTCAGACCACAATGATCTGATACCGATGACCTAGACAAGTCATAAATATCATATTTTCTTAAAGTAAGCAATCCAAGGAAAGGGGAATAATAAGGGAATCTTTTATCTCTCTGACCTTAGATATATTCTTCAGGTACAATATGGTAGATGAATATTTGGGACAATATGGGTCAGTTAAAAAAAATCAGACATTAGAAGAGGATTTGTGTTAGGTAGTGACTATAGGGGAACTGTTAACGGCACGCAGCCCCTATTCTGTGCCGCCTATGGAGAATGAACATGAAATGGAGTCTCGTTTTCTGGTAATAGCAGCGGCAGGATCACTTGTTTTGTTGCAGTAGACGGAATGGACTTTGCATGGTAAGCATGATCTCATGTTTCTCCCAGTCCTGTGCCTGACATTGATTTCTGATGCATCTCTCTCTATCAGAGTCCTGTTACATTCTGTCACTAGGGTTTCCAGCTTCCTCGGGCTAATATTTTCTTTACATAGTGTTAAAATGATATGACAATAAGCTAGGAATATTCAATTCTCATCCCTAAAATGATTACAAGCTGCAAATTGTAACATAATATGGTCAATAACATATCAAAGAGTAATTGTACAGCGCTCCAATGTATACGCCAATGTAATCAGCTGGTCAAGTGGGGGCTGGTAAGATGGAGAACAGCGCAGTGTATAGCATTTATCTCCAATTTACAGGCTGTTACATGTCTCGTTAACCCCTTTAATACCAAGAACCCAGCTCCTGGACGAATTATATTTTTGTGATGAACATTCCATTTATTGATTAACTTTTATTTTATTTATTAACATATTCATTTTTGGAGAGAATGCCAAAAAATTAGAATTTTAACTATTTTGCATTTTTTTCCAGCTGTTTATCCTGCTGTAAAAATACAAGTTACTTTATACTATTGGTTGGCATAAATAGGTAAAACTGATATATATATATATATATATATATATATATATATATATATATATATATATATATATATATATATAATTTTAGAACTTGTACAGTAAAATAAGTTTTTGGGAATAAAAAATATATATGTTACCGCATATCGAAATCCATAAATATTTCCATCAACATATGAGTATCCATTTTTATTGGCGCAGTAAAAATGCCATATATTTTAAAGGGGATTTTTCAAACACATTAGATGCCGCGGTCATTGTTGGTCATGGCATCTGAGAGGTTAAATTACCAGAAATCAAGATAATTGATCTCAGATCCTTGTCTCATGCCTAGGAATGCTACTAGCAGTCTAAGGGCTCGTCTCCACTTGTGAGGAAAACGGACGAGTGCAATCCGATAAAAAATCGGATTGCACTCGGACCAATGTTAATCAATACAGGTCCTTCTCAAAAAATTAGCATATAGTGTTAAATTTCATTATTTACCATAATGTAATGATTACAATTAAACTTTCATATATTATAGATTCATTATCCACCAACTGAAATTTGTCAGGTCTTTTATTGTTTTAATACTGATGATTTTGGCATACAACTCCTGATAACCCAAAAAACCTGTCTCAATAAATTAGCATATTTCACCCATCCAATCAAATAAAAGTGTTTTTTAATAACAAACAAAAAAAACAACAAATAATAATGTTCAGTTATGCACTCAATACTTGGTCGGGAATCCTTTGGCAGAAATGACTGCTTCAATGCGGCGTGGCATGGAGGCAATCAGCCTGTGACACTGCTGAGATGTTATGGAGGCCCAGGATGCTTCAATAGCGGCCTTAAGCTCATCCAGAGTGTTGGGTCTTGCGTCTCTCAACTTTCTCTTCACAATATCCCACAGATTCTCTATGGGGTTCAGGTCAGGAGAGTTGGCAGGCCAATTGAGCACAGTAATACCATGGTCAGTAAACCATTTACCAGTGGTTTTGGCACTGTGAGCAGGTGCCAGGTCGTGCTGAAAAATGAAATCTTCATCTCCATAAAGCATTTCAGCCGATGGAAGCATGAAGTGCTCCAAAATCTCCTGATAGCTAGCTGCATTGACCCTGCCCTTGATGAAACACAGTGGACCAACACCAGCAGCTGACATGGCACCCCACACCATCACTGACTGTGGGTACTTGACACTGGACTTCAGGCATTTTGGCATTTCCTTCTCCCCAGTCTTCCTCCAGACTCTGGCACCTTGATTTCCGAATGACATGCAAAATTTGCTTTCATCAGAAAAAAGTACTTGGGACCACTTAGCAACAGTCCAGTGCTGCTTCTCTGTAGCTCAAAAGTGGCTTTACCTGGGGAATGCGGCACCTGTAGCCCATTTCCTGCACACGCCTGTGCACGGTGGCTCTGGATGTTTCCACACCAGACTCAGTCCACTGCTTCCTCAGGTTCCCCAAGGTCTGGAATCGGTCCTTCTCCACAATCTTCCTCAGGGTCCGGTCTCCTCTTCTCGTTGTACAGCGTTTTCTGCCACATTGTTTCCTTCCAACAGACTTACCATTGAGGTGCCTTGATACAGCACTCTGGGAACAGCCTATTTGTTGAGAAATTTCTTTCTGGGTCTTACCCTCTTGCTTGAGGGTGTCAATGATGGCCTTCTTGACATCTGTCAGGTCGCTAGTCTTACCCATGATGGGGGTTTTGACTAATGAACCAGGCAGGGAGTTTATAAAAGCCTCAGGTATCTTTTGCATGTGTTTAGAGTTAATTAGTTGATTCAGAAGATTAGGGTAATAGGTCGTTTAGAGAACCTTTTCTTGATATGCTAATTTATTGAGACAGGTTTTTTGGGTTATCAGGAGTTGTATGCCAAAATCATCAGTATTAAAACAATAAAAGACCTGACAAATTTCAGTTGGTGGATAATGAATCTATAATATATGAAAGTTTAATTGTAATCATTACATTATGGTAAATAATGAAATTTAACACTATATGCTAATTTTTTGAGAAGGACCTGTATGTGACACTCCATTTGCGATTTTTTTCCCAGCCGAAATCGGACTGAGAAAAATCTGTGTCGGCTGAGAAAAAAATCGCAGCATGCTGCGTATTGCTGAGATTCTCGGACGAGACTCGCCAATGCAAGTCAATGGGTGCGAGAAAAAAAACGCACAGCACTCGCACCATGCGAGTGCTGTCCGATTTTTACGCACCCGTGTCCTTAGAAAAGCCGGCAATTCAGCGCAGAGTACAGTAAAATCACACTGACAGGTTAGATGAGAGTAGATATATACACATAGAATAGGTATATATAAATATATATATGTCAGGGAGACACCTATATATATATATTTATATTAAATGCAGCGCGAGATAGCTTTAAAGCTGGTAATTCAATTACCGGCTTTTGCTTTCTCCTTCACAAACCCGACATGATATGAGACCTGGTTTACATACAGTAAACCATCTCATATCACCATTTTTTTTGCATATTCCACACTACTAATGTTAGTAGTGTGTATATGCAAAATTTGGGCGTTCTAGCTATTATATTTAAGGGTTAAATGGCGGAAAAAATTGGCGTGGGCTCCCGCACAATTTTCTCCGCCAGAGTAGTAAAGTCAGTGACTGAGGGCAGATATTAATAGCCTGGAGAGGGTCCATGGTTATTGGCCCCCCCTGGCTAAAAACACCTGCCCCCAGCCACCCCAGAAAAGGCACATCTGGAAGATGCGCCTATTCTGGCACTTGGCCACTCTCTTCCCATTCCCGTGTAGCGGTGGGATATGGGGTAATGAAGGGTTAATGCCACCTTGCAATTGTAAGGTGACATTAAGCCTAATTAATAATGGAGAGGCGTCAATTATGACACCTATCCATTATTAATCCAATTGAAAGAAAGGGCTAAAAAAATACACACACACATTATTAAAAATTATTTTAATGAAATAAAAACAGCTCCCAGGCTTTCTAGGAAAGTTCCCACGATCTATGAACAGCCAGCAGAGGGCGCCTCACCGCAAATGAAGCTAAATATAGCTCATTGATCTATATTTAGACTCATTCCCAGGAGTTTTGCAGCGAGGAGTAGCATTGCATTAGCAAAGCTCCTGGCTGCAAAATGTTTTAACCCCTTCAGAAGGATTTACATCGTTGGACTTTACAGATCTGTGGAAGGTAAGTATATTGTTGGTTTATTTATTTATTTTTGTCACAGAACGAGGGTCTTCACTGAGTGGGTTGGGCGTTAAATAAAAAATTACAACAACCTTTGTTTTTATTTCATTAAAATAATTTTTAATAATGTGTGTGTGTATTTTTTTAACCCTTTATTTCAATTGGATTAATAATGGATAGGTGTCATAATTGACGCCTCTCCATTATTAATTAGGCTTAATGTCACCTTACAATTGCAAGGTGGCATTAACCCTTCATTACCCCATATCCCACCGCTACACGGGAATGGGAAGAGAGTGGCCAAGTGCCAGAATAGGCGCATCTTCCAGATGTGCCTTTTCTGGGGTGGCTGGGGGCAGGTGTTTTTAGCCAGGGGGGGCCAATAACCATGGACCCTCTCCAGGCTATTAATATCTGCCCTCAGTCACTGGCAATAGCTCCGCTCACATGGGAACATTATACAATGTAGTGGACCACTTCTTTAAGGGCAGGCAGGATCCAGCTCTACTTAAAAACGACTATTCTGCAAAACTCAAAAGACCGACCAGCACCTCAAACAAAATAAAGACAAGTGTGAACAGGAGAAAGCCGTCACAACTATTCAATATAACCAAGAAAATACAGCTGCACAGCTATAATATGCAAACAGTGAATGTATGAAATTAGAACTGTATTACTGCTATAGCAGATATGCTAAAAAATTAAATGCACAAATTGGCCAATTCATGAGAGCCCACCAGCCACAACAAGTCATACCCCTTTCATGGGACCCTAACCTTATTTTCTTGGTTATGTCGAATAGTCGTGTGTAGTGTTGAGCATTCCGATACCGCAAGTATCGGGTATCGGCCGATACTTGCGGTATCGGAATTCCGATACCGAATTCCGATACTTCCCGCGTATCGGATACCGGAATCGGAAGTTCCCAGAATTCAAGCGGCACGCAGCAGCCAATGAGGAATGAATGGAAGTGTGGGCACATCGTGTTTAGCATGGTGGGCATGTAAGTACTGGCAAGGCTGTGATTGGCTGCTGAAATGATGTCACTCTGCACTATAAAAAACGCTGCCGCCATTTTGTCCTCACTCTGCTGTGATTTCAGTTAAGGACAGGACGCTGTGTTCTAACTGAGGGCCAGTTGAGATAGCTAATTGCTTTATTTTGCTTTTCCAAGGCTAATTTAGCAAATGCTTTGTTCACTGTTCAGTTCACCTTGCTCTTGCCTTGCAGCGCTGTTTTAACAGCGTTCTGCAAGGTCCTTGTGTGTGTGTGTGTGTGTGTGCAGCTCACTCTGTAGTCTGTGTGCAGCCATATACCAGGTTGTATTCAGCTCAGGGGGGGTTCACACTGCCTCACACAGTTCTATCCATTGTCCTTTTTTGCTCATAGTGCAGCCTGCTGCACATTTTTTCTAAAATTTCCTATTAGTGTCTTTCCACCCGTCTCCAGCCAAATAGTGGAAAAACACTAGATAGGATAACCTAGAGGGGGTTTTTTGGGCCTTGCAGCACCGTTTACGGCTGTCTGCACGGTCTCCGTGTGAGCGCAGCTCGCCCTGTAGTCTGTGTGCAGCCACAGCCGGTTGTATTCAGCTCAGGGTTTGTCACTGCCTCATACTGTAAACTAACTTGTCCTTTTTTCAAATAGTGCAGCCTGTTGAAATTTTTTTTTTAAATTTCCTATTAGTGTTTTTCCACCCGTCTCCAGCAAAATAGTGGAAAAACACTAGATAGGATAACCTAGAGGAGGGTTTTTGGGCCTTGCAGCGCCGTTTACGGTTGTCTGCACGGTCTCCGTGTGAGCGCAGCTCGCCCTGTAGTCTGTGTGCAGCCACAGCCCGTTGTATTCAGCTCAGGATTTGTCACTGCCTCATACCGTTAAATAACTTGTCCTTTTTTTCAATTAGTGCAGCCTGTTTAAAAATTATTTAAAAAATTCCTATTAGTGTCTTTCCACCCGTCTCCAGCTAAATAGTGGAAAAACACTAGATAGGATAACCTAGAGGAGGGTTTTTGGGCCTTACAGCGCCGTTTACGGCTGTCTGCACGGTCTCCGTGTGAGCGCAGCTCGCCCTGTAGTCTGTCTGCAGCCACAGCCCGTTGTATTCTGCACAGGGTTTGTCACTGCCTTATACCGTTAAATAACTTGTCCTTTTTTTTTCAACTAGTGCAGCCTGTTGAAAATTTTGTAAACAATTTCCTATTAGTGTCTTTCCACCCGTCTCCAGCAAAATAGTGGAAAAACACTAGATAGGATAACCTAGAGGAGGGTTTTTGGGCCTTGCAGCGCCGTTTACGGCTGTCTGCACGGTCTCCGTGTGAGTTAAACTCGCTCTGTAGCCCGATCTGCACACAAAAAAAAAGTAAAGTTCACCAAATACCACTTAACACTTGTGTTGGCCACATTTTATCAATAATAAAGTCTAGTCCACACTTTACAACATTAGTGTTTCTTACACCTGTTAGGAGGAGCATTTCAGGAATAAGCACACTAAGGTCTTAGTACTTTTCTGCTTATCTTTATCTGTCAACCAAGATGACGAGGGCAGGGAGTAAGGGTCGTGGGCATGGAGCAGGGAGAGGAGCAGGGAGAGGACGTGGTGATTCTGTGCCTGCTGCGGGCACCGGTGACTCATCATCACCCAGTTTCAGCAGGGAACAGTCCTTCATGCTCAGCTTTGTCGGAGAGCGCCGTGCACCGCTGCTGCGTGAAGATCAAATTGAAGCCGTTGTCGGATGGATGGCAGCTAACGCATCGACTTCAATGAGTGCCACATCCTCTCAGGCACAGACCACTGGAGAGCAGCCATCTGTCTCTTCACCACCTACCAAATTGGCCAGGCAGTCAGAGAGCCCAGGACAGGAGCCGTCTCTACTTCTGTTCTCTGAATCTCTTGGCTTGGAAACAGGTGGCCAGCCAAGCAGTATTGGAGAAATGGAAGAAGAGGCAGTGTGCAGTGATGCCCAACAGCTTTGTCTCTTTGACTCTGAAGAGGCGGGTGGGTCAGTGCCTGCGGTGACCACAGCGCAGTACGCATCTGATGATGAAACTCAGGTGCCGCTTTCTGGTGCGTACTGTGCTGCCGAGACTACCCAGGAGGAGCAGTTGGTGGCAGAGGGTAGTGGAGATGATGAGGTCCTTGACCCATCGTGGCGTGAGGAACAGGAAGGTGGTGGGAGCAGCTCAGAGGAAGAGATTCCCCTAACGGGCCAAAGAGGGAGAGGGAGGGGGAAGACAGCGGAGCCTGTAGCCTCCACTTTGGCACCAGTTAGGAGCCTGTCTCTTTCAAAAGCCAAAAAGGGCGCTCCCAAGACTTGCAGTGCCTGGTCCTTTTTTGACACAGTTGCAGATGACATTTGTTTTGTCAAATACAAGCTGTGTCATCAGAAAGTAAAAAGAGGTAAAAGTGTCAGCAACCTCAATACCACAAATATGTGGAAACATGTGCGGACCAGGCACGCGGTGGAGTTCCAAAAACACACTGAAGACCTAGGCCAACCAACAGCGGCAGCTACCACCTCTTCAGCTCGTGTTGCTTCTTCCTCCAGCTCACGCACAGCTGGTTCGGCTTCCTCCTTGGATCGCCATGGAAGAACCTCTGGCACTGTTGTCCAGAGACCTAGTGTAATTCCACCCACAGCACCACATTCCCAGTCATCCTCACGCTCCCAGCCTAGTCTACAGCCATCGGTAGTACAGGCATGGGAGAAAAGGCGGGCATTCTCGGCAAACCACCCCCGAGCACAGGCTCTGAATGCAGGCATTGCCAAACTTCTGTCGCTGGAAATGCTCTCATTCAGGCTGGTGGAGACTGACAGCTTCCGTGACTTGATGGCATTGGCAGTCCCACAGTACAAGGTGCCCAGCCGCTTTTACTTCAGCAGGCCCTCCAAGCATGTGGAGGGACAAATAAAACACGCGCTACTGAACGCCGTCAGTAGCAAGGTCCACCTCACCACCGATGCGTGGACCAGTCAACATGGACAGGGGCGATACCTTTCCGTCACTGCCCATTGGGTTAATGTTGTTGAGCCGGGTACAGACCGTGCGAGTGGCGCAGGAAGTGTCCTGCCCACTCCAAGGATTGCAGGAATCCAGTCTGTACGCATTGACTCCTCCTCTTACAACAGTTCCTCCGATTCATTGCTGCAGGATCCGTCACAGTCCACCTCCACATGGACCCGTGAACGTTTACCTGTTACGACTGACATGAGAACAGCCGTGGCCAAACGTCAGCAGGCCGTCTTGAAATTAGTTTCTTTGGGGAATCGAAGCCACACAGCGCAGGAGCTCTGGAATGCCCTAAAGCAGGAGAGCGATGTGTGGTTTGTGCCAGCGAATCTCCAGCCAGGCATGGTAGTGTGTGACAATGGCCGAAATCTGGTGGCAGCTTTAGGCCTTGGCAACCTCACTCACATCCCATGTCTGGCACATGTGCTCAATTTGGTTGTGCAGAGTTTTCTGAGGGACTCTCCGGATCTTGATGCACTTCTGCACAAGGCCCGCCTAGAGTGTGCTCACTTGCGGCCTTCCAGCTTGGCAAGATCCCGCATTGCTGCTCTGCAGCGTCGGTTTCGCCTTCCTGAACATCGCATCATATGTGACCTACCTACCAGGTGGAATTCCACGTTACATATGTTGGAGCGGTTGTGTGAGCAGCAGCAAGCAGTAATGGAGTACCAGCTGCATCAGGCACAAAAAAGTCGCAGTCAGCGCCGCTCAGACTTCACAACCACAGAGTGGGCCACTATGAAGGACGTCTGCCAGGTTTTGCGTCCTTTCGATTATTCCACGCGGATGGCAAGTGCAGATGATGCACTAGTCAGCATGACTGTCCCCCTTATCTGCTTGCTTCAAGAAACCCTGCAAGGGATAAGGGATGATGTGGAAGAGGTGGAGGATGAGGAGTCACCTTTTCCATCAGCTTCTGGGCAGTCAGCGCCACGTGGTTCCTCACAAAGGGGTCGGCAGGGGACCCTTTGTGAGGAGGATGAGGAGGAGTCAATGGACGAGGAAGAGCTACGTCCAGAGGAGGGAGTTACACCATTGTCCAGTGGTCAGTGTGTACAGCGAGGGTGGGGTGATGAAGAGCGGGCAGAGATCATGTCTCAAGCAGGGGACAGCGTTTCTGGGCCAGTTGGCAGTCTGCAGCACATGATTGATTTCATGTTGCAGTGCCTGAGAGACGACCGCCGCATCGACCACATTCTCAACGTGCCTGATTATTGGGTGTACGCCCTCCTCGATCCTCGCTACCGTGACAATGTCCAAAACTTCATCCCGGCGTTGACACGGGAGCGTAAAATGCGGGAGTACCACGACACACTGGTGAATTCCATCATCTTCTCCAGTCCAACTGAGAGGAGTGCTGCTAGTGCTTTACAAAGCAGCTCCGTGCGTCAAGGCAGTGGAGGAGGAGGCTCTGCACAAAGAGGGAGCAGAAGCAGTGCCTCTGCCCAAGGCAAGCCCAGTATGGCACAACTGTGGAAAACTTTTGTGTGCCCGCCCCAAATGTGTACACCATCACCGGCGGCTCCAGTCAGCAGGAGGCAACGGTTCCGTCAGATGGTGACAGACTACATGGCTTGCCCTCTTAGTGTACTCCCAGACGCCTCTTCCCCTTTCAAGTTTTGGGTCTCTAAGCTGGACACATGGCCAGAGCTAAGCCAGTATGCATTGGAGGTGCTGGCTTGCCCCGCGGCTAGTGTCTTATCGGAACGTGTCTTTAGGGCCGCAGGTGGTGTACTAACAGACCGTCGCATGCGACTATCCTCTGATAACGTTGACCGGCTTACTTTCCTGAAAATGAACCAGGCCTGGATCTCGCCGGAATTTTCCACTCCTCTGCCTGATTAAGTAATTGGGTGTCATCCAGGTCTCCTGATGTGTTCATCTTTCTACCACCTGAACTGCTATTCCTGGGCTCCAACACCACCAGTTGCGGCTCAGAAGTGCAGGCTGCACAGTCAAAACATACGACCCAGTGTTATTGGGTTTCAGTAACGTCAGCCGATCCCCAGCTGTGTAGCCGGCAATGTGTCCTGCGACCGCCACGCTGGCACAACAACCTAAATGTAAGGGAACCTGTCCCCCCCCCCCTCGGCGTTTGTTACTGAAAGAGCCATCTTGTGCAGCAGTAATGTTGCACAAGGAAAAGGTAGCTCTTTTATTTTAGCTCCTTGCACACGCAGAACTTAACACTTATAAAATGTGTTCACTGATACCGTCATACCGTCCCGGAGCTGGGACTTTCCTTCATAATGTGACGCAGCACAGGCGTCATTCCTACCCCCTTGGTGCCATGCGCTGCCTCCTCAGTGTTGTTTTAAGCTGTCACGGAGCCTGCGCTGTTCTGTTATCCCTTGGCCATGGCCAGTTTGCGCTGTCTGTCTTCTGACATAATTTGGTGTCAGGATGGCTGCGCCTGTGCGCCCGCGCTGCCCGATAACCCGCCTCGCAGTGTCTTCTGATTGAATCACACTGCGAGCCTGGGATACATGGGCATGCGCAGTGCATATCTTCACCTCGGGCTCTCGCCCATCTCCCTCCGCCTTCTTTAGACTGTGCGCCGTCAGCTGATCCCTAATAGCATGCCACGGCCGTGACGCCGCACAGTCTGAAAAAGAGGGAAGGAAGGGAGTGAGAGTCGAGGATATGCACTGTGCATGCCCATGGATCCAAGGCCTGCAGTGGGATTACATTAGACGACACTGCGAGGTGAGATCTGGAGCAGCGTGGACGCACAGGCACTGACAGCCTGACACCAAATTATGTCAGAAGACAGGCAGCGCTAATAGGGCATGGCCAAGGGATAACAGAACAGCGCAGGCTCCGTGACAGCTTAAAACAACGCTGAGGAGGCAGCGCACGGCACCAAGGGGATAGGAATGACAGCTGTGCTGCGTCCCATTACGAAGGAAATTCCCACCTCCGGGACGGTTTTTCGGTATTACGTGACACATTTTTAGTGTTTACTTCTGTGTTTGCAAGGAGCATAATTAAAAGAGCAACCTTTTCCTTTTGCATCCTTAGTGCTGCACAAGATGGCTTTTTCAGCTACAAACGTCTTGGGGGGGGGTTAAAGGTTCCCTTTCAACTTGCTCCAATCAGGCTTCGGCCTACACTCTGTTCCTCTGCTCCTCCTGCTGTCCCTGGGCTCTAACACCGCCAGTTAGTGCCTGGAAGTGCTGTCTGCACAGTCAACAGTCGCTCCTCTGTTATTGGGGTTCAGTAACGTCAGCTGATCCCCAGCTGTGTGTGCGGCAATACCTCCAATCTGCTCCTCCTGCTGTCCCTGGGCTCTAACACCGCCAGTTGGTGCCTGGAAGTGCTGTCTGCACAGTCAACAGTCGCTCCTCTGTTATTGGGGTTCAGTAACGTCAGCTGATCCCCAGCTGTGTATCCGGCGACGTGTCATGCGACCGCCACACTGGCACAACTAAAATGTAAGGGGACCTGCCCCCCCCCCCCTAGGCGTTTGTTACTGAAAGAGCCACCTTGTGCAGCACTAATACTGCACAAGGAAAAGGTCGCTCTTGAAATTATGCTCCTTGTAAACGCTGAACTACACACTCATGTAATGTGTCCCATCATACCATCCAACCGTCCCGGAGGTGGGACTTTCCTTTGTAATGTGACGCAGCACAGCCGTCATTGCCACCCCCTTGGCACCGTGCGCTGCCTCCTTAGCGTTGTTTGATTCCGTCATGGACCCTGCGCTGTTATGTTATCCCTTGGCCATGCACAGTTTGCGCTGCCCATCCTCTGACATTTGTTGTCGTCCTGGCTGCGCCTGTGCGTCCACGCTGCCCAAAATGCCACCTCGCAGTGTCGTCTAATGTGATCCCACAGAGGGCCTGGTATCCATGGCCATGCGCAGTGCATATACTTGCCTCTCACTCCCCATCTTCACGCTTCTTCAGACTAGGCGGCGTCAGCTGATCCCTAATAGCATGCCACGGCCGTGACGCCGCACAGTCTGAAGAAGCAGGAAGGAGGTGAGTGAGAGGCGATGATATGCACTGCGCATGCCCATGGATCCCTGGCCCGCAGTGGGATTACATTAGATGACACTGCGAGGTTGTATCTCGGGCAGTTTTGACGCACAGGCACTGCCAGCCTGACACCTAAATGATGTCAGAAGACGGGCACCGCTAACTGTGCATGGCCAAGGGATAAAATTACAGCACGGGCTCTGTGACAGAACCAAACAACGTTGAGGAGGTGGCGCACGGCACCAAGGGGGTTGGAATGACGGCTGTGCTGTGTCACATTACAAAGGAAAGTCCCACTTCCGTGACGGTTTGACGGTGTGAGGGGACACATTATATGAGTGTGTACTTCAGCGTTTGCAAGGAGCATAATTTTATGAGCCACCATTTTCCATGTGCAGTATTACTGCTGTACAAGATGGCTCTTTCAGCAACAAATGCCTGGGGGGGGGTTAAAGGTTCCCTTTCAACTTGCTGCACTACAGGCTTCGGCCTACACTCTGCTCCTCATTGATTCCCTGGGTTTCAACACTGTCAGTTGCCACCTGGAAGTGTTGTCTACACAGAAAAAACACTAGCTGATGTGTCAGTGGGGTTCAGCACCGCTAGCTGTTCCCCTGCTGTGTAGTCGGCAACGTGTCCAGCACAAGCCACGCTGGCACAACAGAACAAAAGCTGCCACCAGTGCAGGCTTCGGCCTACACTCTGCTCCTCTCCTCCTCCTGCTGACCCTGGGCTTAAACACCGCCAGTTTTTGCCCGGACATGCTAGCTGCACAGAGAAGAACACCAGCCAATGTGTTAGTGGGGTTCAGCACCGCCAGCTGTTCCCCTGCTGTGTAGCCGGCAACGTGACCTGCAAACGCCACGCAGGCACATGAACTGAAATTAAAGGGACCCTGCCACCCACCCCAAGGTGTTTCTATGTATAACAGCCACCTTGTACAGCAGTAATGCTGCATTTGTACAAGGTGGCTGACTTTTTCTCCTTGCCAACGTGGAACTCAACACGTACAAAATGTGTCTCATTGAGACCATTCCACTGTCCCTGAGGTGTGACTTTCCTTTCTAATGGTACGCAGCACCACCCTTGGTAGCGCTGCCCGTCTTCTGACATCATTGGTTGGCTGCCTGTGCCTGTGCGTCCGCCCTGCCCTCGTTGTCTCATATATTTTCGCTGCGAGGGTGTGATTGATGGGCATGTGCAGTGCATATGTTCGCCTGTCTTAACTCATCTCCTTCCGCCTTCTTCAGACTGTGCGGCCTCATGGCCATGGTAGGCGATAAGGGATCAGCTGAGGCCGCCCAGTCTGAAGCAGGTGTAAGGAGTGGACATGTGTGAGCGGCAAACATATTTACTGCACAAGGCCACGAATCCCAGCCACGCAGTGTGAATATTTGAAAACACACTGCGGGTCTGGGATTCATGGCCATTGCTAACCGCACCGGCCAACATGAAATGAGGTGAGAAGACAGGCAGCGCTCACAGCGCATGGCCAAGGGATCACAATAGCGCAGACTCCTGTACAGCAAATAACAACGCTCAGGAGGCTGCGCCCAGCACCAAGGCGTTATGTATGTGCACCTGTGCTGCGTCTCGTTAAAAAGACAAGTCACGCCTCCAATACAGTTCTACTGTTCAATGGGCTAAATTGTGTACGTCTTTCATTCTGCGTGTGCAATGAGCAAAACTTAAAGAGCAACCTTTAACTTGTGGAGCTTTACTGCTGCACAAGGTGTGGCTCTTCAACATTGTAATACCTGAGGGTGGGTTAAAGGTTACCTTTGAAATTGGTTCAATTAGGCTTCGGCCTAAACTCTGCTCCTCCTGCAGACCCTGGGCTCTAACTACGCCATTTGGGGTCCGGAAGTGCTGGCTGCACAGAGAAAAACACTCACCATTGTGTCAGTGGGGTTCAGCACCGCCAGCTGTTCCCCTGCTGTGTAGCCGTCATCGTGTCCAGCACAAGCCACGCTGGCACAACAGTCCAAAAGCTGCCACCAGTGCAGGCTTCGGCCTACACTCTGCTCCTCTCCTCCTCCTGCTGACCCTGGGCTCTAACACCGCCAGTTTTTGCCCGGAACTGCTAGCTGCACAGAGAAAAACACCAGCCAATGTGTTAGTGGGGTTCAGCACCGCCAGCTGTTCCCCTGCTGTGTAGTCGGCAACGTGTCCAGCACAAGCCAAGCTGGCACAACCGAACAAAAGCTGCCACCAGTGCAGGCTTCGGCCTACACTCTGCTCCTCTCCTCCTTCTGCTGACCCTGGGCTCTAACACCGCCAGTTTTTGCCCGGACATGCTAGCTGCACAGAGAAGAACACCAGCCAATGTGTTAGTGGGGTTCAGCACCGCCAGCTGTTCCCCTGCTGTGTAGCCGGCAATGTGACCTGCAAACGCCACGCAGGCACATGAACTGAAATTAAAGGGACCCTGTCACCCACCCCAAGGTGTTTCTATGTATAACAGCCACCTTGTACAGCAGTAATGCTGCATTTGTACAAGGTGGCTGACTTTTTCTCCTTGCCCACGTGGAACTCAACACGTAAAAAATGTGTCTCATTGAGACCATTCCACTGTCCCTGAGGTGTGACTTTCCTTTCTAATGATACGCAGCACCACCCTTGGTAGCGCTGCCCGTCTTTTGACATCATTGGTTAGCTGGCTGTGCCTGTGCGTCTGCCCTGCTCGAATCAACGCCGGTCAGTGTCTTATGTATTTTGACAGCGAGGATGTGGTTTATGGGCACGAGCAGTGCATATGTTCGCCTGTCGTCACTCATCTCCTTCCGCCTTCTTCAGACTGTGCAGCCTCATGGCCGCAGCATGCGAGAAGGGATCAGCAGAGGCCGCCCAGTCTGAAGCAGGTGTAAGGACGTGTGTGAGCGGCGAAAATATTTACTGCTCAAGGCCACGAATCCCAGCACCGCAGTGTGACTTTATGAAAAGGCACTGTGGGTCTGGGATTCATGGCCATCGTTAACCGCACCAGCCAACATGAAATGAGGTCATAAGACGGGCTGCGCTAACAGGGTATTGCCAAGGGATAACACAAGAGCGCAGACTCCTGTACTGCAAATAACAACCCTCAGGAATCTGCGCCCAGCACCTAGGTGGAAATTTTGACACCTTTGCTGCGTCTTATTAAAAATACAAGTCACGCCTCCACTACTGTTTGACAGTATAATGGGCTAAATAGTGTACGTGTTTTATTCAGCGTGAAATAGTGTACGTGTTTTATTCAGCGTGTGCAAGGAGCTAAATTAATAGAGCAACCTTTTACTTGTGCAGCATTAATGCTGCACAAGGTGTGGCTCTTGTACCTTGCAACACCTGAGGGTGGGTTAAAGGTTACCTTTGAAATTGGTTCTACTAGGCTTCGGCCTACACTCTGCTCCTCTCCTCCTCCTGCTGCCCCTGGGCTATCACACCGCCAGTTGTAGCCTGGAAGTGCTAGCTGCACAGAGAAAAACACCAGCCAATGTGTTAGTGGGGTTCAGCACCGCCAGCTGTTCCCCTGCTGTGTAGCCGGCATCGTGTCCAGCATAAGCCACGCTGGCACAACTGACCAAAAGCTGCCACCAGTGCAGGCTTCGGCCTACACTCTGCTCCTCTCCTCCTCCTGCTGACCCTGGGCTCAAACACCGCCAGTTTTTGCCCGGACATGCTAGCTGCACAGAGGAGAACACCAGCCAATGTGTTAGTGGGGTTCAGCACCGCCAGCTGTTCCCCTGCTGTGTAGCCGGCAACATGACCTGCAAACGCCACGCAGGCACATGAAATGAAATTGAAGGGAGCCTGCCCCCCCACCCCCAGGTGTTTCTATGTATAACAGCCACCTTGTACAGCAGTACTGCTGCATTTGTATAAGGTGGCTGACTTTTTTTCCTTGCCCACGTGGAACTCAACACGTAAAAAATGTGTCTCATTGAGACCATTCCACTGTCCCTGAGGTGTGACTTTCCTTTCTAATGATACGCAGCACCCCCCTTGGTAGCGCTTCCCGTCTTTTGGCAACATTGGTTAGCTGGCTGCGCCTGTGCGTCCGCCCTGCTAGAAACAATGCCCCTCGGTGTCTTATTTATTTTGTCAGCGAGTGTGTGGTTTATGGGCACGAGCAGTGCATATGTTCGCCTGTCGTCACTCATCTCTTTCCGCCTTCTTCAGACTGTGCGGCCTCATGGCCGCGGCATGCGAGAAGGGATCAGCAGAGGCCGCCCATTCTGAAGTAGGTGTAAGGACGTGTGTGAGCGGCGAAAATATTTACTGCTCAAGGCCACGAATCCCAGCACCGCAGTGTGACTTTATGAAAAGGCACTGTGGGTCTGGGATTTATGGCCATCGTTAACCGCACCGGACAACATGAAATGATGTCATAAGACGGGCAGCGCTAACAGGGCATTGCCAAGGGATAACACAAGAGCGCAGACTCCTGTACAGCAAATAACAACGCTCAGGAAGCTGCACCAAGCACCAAGGCGTTATTTGAGACACCTGTGCTGCGTCTCCTTAAAAATACAAGTCACGCCTCCACTACAGTTTGACTGTAGAATGGGCTAAATTGTGTACGTCTTTCATTCAGCGTGTGCAAGTAGACAAATTATTAGAGCAACCTTTCACTTGTGCAGCATTAATGCTGCACAAGGTGTGGCTCTTGTACTTTGTAACACCTGAGGGGGGGTTAAAGGTTACCTTTGAAATTGGTTCAATTAGGCTTCGGCCTACACTATGCTCCTCTCCTCCTCCTGCTGCCCCTGGGCTCTAACACTGCTAGTTTTTGCCCGGAAGTGCTAGCTGCACAGAGAAAAACACCCGCCATTGTGTCAGTGGGGTTCAGCAACGCCAGCTGTTCCCCCACTGTGTAGCCGGCAAAGTGTCCTGCAAACGCAACGCAGACACAAAGCTGACTCCAGTGCAGGCTTCGGCCTACACTCTGCTCCCCCTGCTTACCCTTTGCTCCAACACCGCTAGTTGGGGCTGTAGGAATACAATCTTTAATAGGCAATGCATTCTGGTTCCAGCACCGTCAGCTGTTTCCGGGTACTGTCAAGCTCACTGAGGCACCTATGCGTTGCCCTGTCGTGTTGCGGTCGAGTTAGCCAACTCCAGGGTGCCTCCAGTTTAAGAGCTTCCTATGTGGGCTGCGTGAATTGGTAGTCAAGGCTGGTTCTGTAGTGCCAGTAGGACAAGCTCCCCCTGTAGGACTGTTGGGGTTCGGTAACTGCGGCTGCCTCGTGGCCTAGCTGTTCTCTCCTCTCCTGTGCACCTTGTGGTCCACCACCTGGTTCCAGCACCGTCAGCTGGTTCCGGGCCGAGCCTTTGGCTTAGGTGCCTCCTCCTGGGTATCCGAGTTCCGCCAACGCCAGGCGGTCCTTGGTAGTGCTTTTAAGCGCGGGCACCTACAGCTTAGTAACCGTGTTCCAGCACCGTCAGCTGGTCCTCGGTCGTGCCATTGGCTCTTGCACACTGGGGCAACGCATCCAGGTTCCAGCACCGCCAGCTGGTTCCCGGCAGTGTTTTTGTCACGGGTACTCCCTCGTGCCCAGCCTGGTTGCAGCACCGTCAGCTGTTTCCGGGTACTGTCAAACTCACTGAGACACCTATGCGTTGTCCTGTCGTGTTGCGGTCGAGTTAGCCAACTCCAGGGTGCCTCCAGTTTAGGAGCTTCCTATGTGGGCTGCGTGAATTGGTAGTCAAGGCTGGTTCTGTAGTGCCAGTAGGACAAGCTCCCCCTGTAGGACTGTTGGGGTTCGGTAACAGCGGCTGCCTCGCGGCCTAGCTGTTCTCTCCTCTCCTGTGGACCTTGTGGTCCACCAGCTGGTTCCAGCACCTTCAGCTGGTTCCGGGCCGAGCCTTTGGCTTAGGTGCCTCCTCCTGGGTATCCGAGTTCCGCCAACGCCAGGCGGTCCTTGGTAGTGCTTTTAAGCACGGGCACCTACAGCTTAGTAACCGGGTTCCAGCACCGTCAGCTGGTCCTCGGTCGTGCCATTGGCTCTTGCACACTGGGGCAACGCATCCGGGTTCCAGCACCGCCAGCTGGTTACCTGTTATGAAAGGTAATTCAGTACCACAATGGACATAGAGGTCAGCGCACATACAGTGACCTGTGTTATGAAAGGTAATTCAGTACCACAATGGCCATAGAGGTCAGAGCACATACAGTGACCTGGCAATAACCCAAAAAACAAGAACAAGCTCTGAGACGTGGGAACTCTGTTGACCGCAATCCCTAATCCTCTCCAACCACACTAAAGGCAGCCGTGGATTGCGCCTAACACTCCCTATGCAACTCGGCACGGCCTGAGAAACTAGCTAGCCTGTTGTGAATTCTGTGGCTGAATTCACTCCTGTGGTCACAAGTGGTACTGCAGCTTCTGAGCTTCCTCCCTCAGGTGTTCTGGTGAGCTCGTTAACTGCTTCATTACTTAACTCCGCCTGATGCTGCTATCCTTGCTCCTTGTCAATGTTTCAGTGTTGGATCTGAGCTTCTCCTGATTGTTCCTGTGACCTGCTGCTCTGTATAGCTAAGTGCTTTTTGCTTTTTTGTTGCTTTTTTTCTGTCCAGCTTGTCTTTTGTTTTGCTGGAAGCTCTGAGACGCAAAGGGTGTACCGCCGTGCCGTTAGTTCGGCAGGGTGGTTTTTTTTTGCCCCCTTTGCGTGGTTTTGCTTTAGGGTTTTTTGTAGACTGCAAAGTTCGCTTTACTGTCCTCGCTCTGTCCTAGAATATCGGGCCCCACTTTGCTGAATCTATTTCATCCCTACGTTTTGTCTTTTCATCTTACTCACAGTCATTATATGTGGGGGGCTGCCTTTTCCTTTGGGGAATTTCTGTGGGGCAAGTCAGGCCTATTTTTCTATCTTCAGGCTAGCTAGTTTCTTAGGCTGTGCCGAGTTGCCTAGGTAGTTGTTAGGCGCAATCCACAGCCGCTTTTAGTTGTGTTTAGGATAGGATCAGGTGTGCAGTCTACAGAGTTTCCACGTCTCAGAGCTCGTTCTTGTATTTTTGGGTATTTGTCAGATCACTGTGTGCGCTCTGATCGCTAAGCACACTGTGTTTCTGGATTGCCTTCATAACACCTGTCATTAGCAAACATAACAGTACAAGGAGCCACTAATGATTCTCAATAGAGGGAAAGAAAAAGTTCTGACATCATTTTTTTTTTTTTTTTTCTGCTCTGTGTTCATTTTTTTTTTTTTTCCCCTAGACATTTGGGTGATTCTGGACACAGGTGTGGACATGGATATTCAGGGTCTGTGCTCTTCAATGGATAATCTCGTTATAAATGTACAAAAAATTCAAGATACTATTGATCAGAAATCTATGTTAGAACCAAGAATTCCTATTCCTGATTTGTTTTTTGGAGATAGAACTAAGTTTCTAAGTTTCAAAAATAATTGTAAGCTATTTCTGGCCTTGAAACCTCATTCTTCTGGTAATCCTATTCAACAGGTTTTGATTATTATTTCTTTTTTGCGCGGCGACCCTCAAGACTGGGCATTTTCTCTTGCGCCAGGAGACCCTGCATTGAGTAGTGTCGATGCGTTTTTCCTGGCGCTCGGATTGCTGTACGATGAGCCTAATTCAGTGGATCAGGCTGAGAAAAATTTGCTGGCTTTGTGCCAGGGTCAGGATGATTTAGAAGTATATTGTCAGAAATTTAGGAAATGGTCAGTACTCACTCAGTGGAATGAAACTGCGCTGGCAGCTTTGTTCAGAAAGGGTCTCTCTGAGGCTCTTAAGGATGTCATGGTGGGATTTCCTATGCCTGCTGGTTTGAATGAGTCTTTGTCTTTGGCCATTCAGATCGGTCGACGCTTGCGCGAGCGTAAATCTGTGCACCATTTGGCGGTACTGCCTGAGGTTAAACCTGAGCCTATGCAGTGCGATAGGACTATGACTAGAGTTGAACGGCAGGAATACAGACGTCTGAATGGTCTGTGTTTCTACTGTGGTGATTCCACTCATGCTATTTCTGATTGTCCTAAACGCACTAAGCGGTCCGCTAGGTCTGCCGTCATTGGTACTGTACAGTCCAAATTCCTTCTGTCCATTACCTTGATATGCTCTTTGTCGTCGTTTTCTGTCATGGCGTTTGTGGATTCGGGCGCTGCCCTGAATCTGATGGATTTGGATTATGCTAAACGTTGTGGGTTTTTCTTGGAGCCTTTGCGGTGTCCTATTCCATTGAGATGAATTGATGCTACACCTTTGGCCAAGAATAAACCTCAATACTGGGCCCAGCTGACCATGTGCATGGCCCCTGCACATCAGGAAGTTATTCGCTTTCTGGTGTTGCATAATCTGCATGATGTGGTCGTGTTGGGGTTGCCATGGCTACAAACCCATAATCCAGTATTGGATTGGAATTCCATGTCGGTATCCAGCTGGGGTTGTCAGGGGGTACATGGTGATGTTCCATTTTTGTCGATTTCGTCATCCACCCCTTCTCAGGTCCCAGAGTTCTTGTCTGATTATCAGGATGTATTTGAAGAGCCCAAGTCCGATGCTCTACCTCCGCATAGGGATTGTGATTGTGCTATCAATTTGATTCCTGGTAGTAAATTCCCTAAAGGTCGATTATTTAATTTATCCGTGCCCGAACACGCCGCTATGCGCAGTTATGTGAAGGAATCCCTGGAGAAGGGACATATTCGCCCATCGTCATCACCACTGGGAGCAGGGTTCTTCTTTGTAGCCAAGAAGGATGGTTCGCTGAGACCGTGTATTGATTACCGCCTTCTTAATAAGATCACTGTTAAATTTCAGTATCCCTTGCCATTGTTATCTGACTTGTTTGCTCGGATTAAGGGGGCTAGTTGGTTCACTAAGATAGATCTTCGTGGTGCGTATAATCTGGTGAGAATCAGGCAAGGAGATGAATGGAAAACTGCATTCAATACGCCCGAGGGTCATTTTGAGTATCTAGTGATGCCGTTCGGACTTGCCAATGCTCCATCTGTGTTTCAGTCTTTTATGCATGACATCTTCCGAGAGTATCTGGATAAATTCCTGATTGTTTACTTGGATGACATTTTGATCTTCTCAGATGATTGTGAGTCTCATGTGAAGCAGGTCAGAATGGTTTTTCAGGTCCTGCGTGCTAACTCTTTGTTTGTGAAGGGATCAAAGTGTCTCTTCGGTGTGCAGAAAGTTTCATTTTTGGGGTTCATCTTTACCCCTTCTACTATCGAGATGGATCCAGTTAAGGTCCAAGCCATCCAGGATTGGATTCAGCCGACATCTCTGAAAAGTCTGCAAAAGTTCCTGGGCTTTGCTAATTTTTATCGTCGCTTCATCTGTAATTTTTCTAGCATTGCCAAACCATTGACCGATTTGACCAAGAAGGGTGCTGATTTGGTTAATTGGTCTTCTGCTGCTGTGGAAGCTTTTCAGGAGTTGAAGCGTCGTTTTTGTTCTGCCCCTGTGTTGTGTCAGCCAGATGTTTCTCTTCCGTTCCAGGTCGAGGTTGATGCTTCTGAGATTGGAGCAGGGGCGGTTTTGTCACAGAGAGGTTCTGATTGCTCAGTGATGAAACCATGTGCTTTCTTTTCCAGGAAGTTTTCGCCCGCTGAGCGTAATTATGATGTGGGCAATCGAGAGTTGCTGGCCATGAAGTGGGCATTCGAGGAGTGGCGTCATTGGCTTGAAGGAGCTAAGCATCGCGTGGTGGTATTGACTGATCATAAGAACTTGACTTATCTCGAGTCTGCCAAGCGCTTGAATCCTAGACAGGCCCGTTGGTCGTTATTTTTTGCCCGCTTCGACTTTGTGATTTCGTACCTTCCGGGCTCTAAAAATGTGAAGGCGGATGCTCTGTCTAGGAGTTTTGTGCCCGACTCTCCGGGTTTATCTGAGCCAGCGGGTATCCTCAAGGAAGGAGTCATTGTGTCTGCCATCTCCCCTGATTTGCGGCGGGTGCTGCAAAAATTTCAGGCGAATAAACCTGATCGTTGTCCAGCAGAGAAACTGTTCGTCCCTGATAGGTGGACTAATAAACTTATCTCTGAACTTCATTGTTCGGTGTTGGCTGGTCATCCTGGAATCTTTGGTACCAGAGAGTTAGTGGCTAGATCCTTCTGGTGGCCATCTCTGTCACGGGATGTACGTACTTTTGTGCAGTCCTGTGGGATTTGTGCTAGGGCTAAGCCCTGCTGTTCTCGTGCCAGTGGGTTGCTTTTGCCCTTGCCGGTCCCAAAGAGGCCTTGGACACATATTTCGATGGATTTCATTTCTGACCTTCCCGTTTCTCAAAAGATGTCAGTCATTTGGGTGGTCTGTGATCGCTTTTCTAAAATGGTCCATCTGGTGCCCTTGGCTAAATTGCCTTCCTCCTCTGATTTGGTACCTTTGTTCTTTCAGCATGTGGTTCGGTTGCATGGCATTCCTGAGAATATTGTTTCTGACAGAGGTTCCCAGTTTGTTTCAAGGTTTTGGCGAGCCTTTTGTGGTAGGATGGGCATTGACCTATCCTTTTCCTCGGCTTTCCATCCTCAGACTAATGGCCAGACCGAACGAACCAATCAGACCTTGGAAACATATCTGAGATGTTTTGTTTCTGCAGACCAGGATGATTGGGTGTCCTTTTTGCCGTTGGCTGAGTTCGCCCTTAATAATCGGGCCAGCTCGGCTACCTTGGTTTCTCCATTTTTTTGCAATTCTGGGTTCCATCCTCGTTTCTCTTCAGGACAGGTTGAGTCTTCGGACTGTCCTGGTGTGGATTCTGTGGTGGATAGGTTGCAGCAGATCTGGACTCAGGTAGTGGACAATTTGATCTTGTCCCAGGAGAAAGCTCAACTTTTCGCTAATCGCAGACGCCGTGTGGGTCCCCGACTTCGTGTTGGGGATCTGGTTTGGTTATCTTCTCGTCATATTCCTATGAAGGTTTCCTCTCCTAAATTTAAACCTCGTTTTATTGGTCCGTATAGGATTTCTGAGGTTCTCAATCCTGTGTCTTTTCGTTTGACCCTCCCAGACTCCTTTTCCATACATAATGTATTCCATAGGTCGTTGTTGCGGAGATACGTGGCACCTATGGTTCCATCTGTTGAGCCTCCTGCCCCGGTTTTGGTGGAGGGGGAATTGGAGTATATTGTGGAGAAGATTTTGGATTCTCGTGTTTCTAGACGGAAACTCCAGTATCTGGTTAAATGGAAGGGTTATGCTCAGGAAGATAATTCCTGGGTTTTTGCCTCTGATGTTCATGCTTCCAATCTTGTTCGTGCCTTTCATGCGGCTCATCCTGGTTGGCCTGGGGGCTCTGGTGAGGGTTCGGTGACCCCTCCTCAAGGGGGGGGTACTGTTGTGAATTCTGTGGCTGAATTCACTCCTGTGGTCACAAGTGGTACTGCAGCTTCTGAGCTTCCTCCCTCAGGTGTTCTGGTGAGCTCGTTAACTGCTTCATTACTTAACTCCGCCTGATGCTGCTATCCTTGCTCCTTGTCAATGTTTCAGTGTTGGATCTGAGCTTCTCCTGATTGTTCCTGTGACCTGCTGCTCTGTATAGCTAAGTGCTTTTTGCTTTTTTGTTGCTTTTTTTCTGTCCAGCTTGTCTTTCGTTTTGCTGGAAGCTCTGAGACGCAAAGGGTGTACCGCCGTGCCGTTAGTTCGGCACGGTGGGGTTTTTTTGCCCCCTTTGCGTGGTTTTGCTTTAGGGTTTTTTGTAGACTGCAAAGTTCGCTTTACTGTCCTCGCTCTGTCCTAGAATATCGGGCCCCACTTTGCTGAATCTATTTCATCCCTACGTTTTGTCTTTTCATCTTACTTACAGTCATTATATGTGGGGGGCTGCCTTTTCCTTTGGGGAATTTCTCTGGGGCAAGTCAGGCCTATTTTTCTATCTTCAGGCTAGCTAGTTTCTTAGGCTGTGCTGAGTTGCCTAGGTAGTTGTTAGGCGCAATCCACAGCCGCTTTTAGTTGTGTTTAGGATAGGATCAGGTGTGCAGTCTACAGAGTTTCCACGTCTCAGAGCTCGTTCTTGTATTTTTGGGTATTTGTCAGATCACTGTGTGCGCTCTGATCGCTAAGCACACTGTGTTTCTGGATTGCCTTCATAACACCTGTCATTAGCAAACATAACACTAGCCTGAAGATAGAAAATAAGCCTACCTTGCCTCAGAGAAATACTCCAAAGGAAAAGGCAGCCCCCACATATAATGACTGTGAGTTAAGATGAAAAGACAAACGTAGAGATGAAATAGATTTAGCAAAGTGAGGCCCAACTTTCTGAACAGAGCGAGGATAGGAAAGGTAACTTTGCGGTCAACACAAAACCCTACAAAAACCACGCAAAGGGGGCAAAAAGACCCTCCGTACCGAACTAACGGCACGGAGGTACACCCTCTGCGTCCCAGAGCTTCCAGCAAGCAGTAAAAAACAAAATGACAAGCTGGACAAAAAAAACAGCAAACAAATAGCAAAGAGGAACTTAGCTATGCAGAGCAGCAGGCCACAGGAACGATCCAGGAGGAAACAGGTCCAATACTAGAACATTGACTGGAGGCCAGGATCAAAGCACTAGGTGGAGTTAAATAGAGCAGCACCTAACGACTTCACCACATCACCTGAGGAAGGAAACTCAGAAGCCGCAGTACCACTTTCCTCCACCAACGGAAGCTCACAGAGAGAACCAGCCGAAGTACCACTTGTGACCACAGGAGGGAGCTCTGCCACAGAATTCACAACAGTACCCCCCCCTTGAGGAGGGGTCACCGAACCCTCACCAGAGCTCCCAGGACGACCAGGATGAGCCATATGAAAGGCACGAACAAGATCGGGAGCATGGACATCAGAGGCAAAGACCCAGGAATTATCTTCCTGAGCATAACCCTTCCACTTAACCAGATACTGGAGTTTCCGCCTTGAAACACGAGAATCCAAAATCTTCTCCACAATATACTCCAACTCCCCTTCCACCAAAACCGGGGCAGGAGGATCAACAGATGGAACCATAGGTGCCACGTATCTCCGCAACAATGACCTATGGAATACGTTATGTATGGAAAACGAATCTGGAAGGGTCAGACGAAAAGACACAGGATTAAGAACCTCAGAAATCCTATACGGACCAATAAAACGAGGTTTAAACTTAGGAGAGGAAACCTTCATAGGAATATGACGAGAAGATAACCAAACCAAGTCCCCAACCCGAAGTCGGGGACCCACACAGCGTCTGCGATTAGCGAAACGTTGAGCCTTCTCCTGGGACAAAGTCAAATTGTCCACTACATGAGTCCAAATCTGCTGCAACCTGTCCACCACAGTATCCACACCAGGACCGTCCGAAGACTCAACCTGCCCTGAAGAGAAACGAGGATGGAACCCAGCGTTGCAGAAAAACGGTGAAACCAAGGTAGCCGAGCTGGCCCGATTATTAACCCCTTCATGACCAGGGGATTTTTCGTTTTTCCGTGTTCGTTTTTCGCTCCCCTCCTTCCCAGAGCCATAACTTTTTTATTTTTCCGTCAATTTGGCCATGTGAGGGCTTATTTTTTGCGGGACGAGTTGTACTTTTGAACGACATCATTGGTTTTAGCATGTCGTGTACTAGAAAACGGGAAAAAAATTCCAAGTGCGGTGAAATTGCAAAAAAAGTGCAATCCCACATTGGTTTTTTGTTTGGCTTTTTTGCTAGGTTCACTAAATGCTAAAAATGATTTGCCATTATGATTCTCCAGGTCATTACGAGTTCATAGACACCAAACATGACTAGGTTATTTTTTATCTAAGTGGTGAAAAAAAATTCCAAACTTTGCTAAAAAAAAAAAAAAAAAAATTGCGCCATTTTCCGATACTCGTAGCGTCTCCATTTTTCGTGATCTGGGGTCGGTTGAGGGCTTATTTTTTGCGTGCCGAGATGACGTTTTTAATGATAGCATTTCGGTGGCATTTGATCGCCCGTTATTGCATTTTAATGCAATGTCGCGGCGACCAAAAAAACGTAATTCTGGCGTTTCGAGTTTTTTTCCCGCTACGCTGTTTAGCGATCAGGTTAATACTTTTTTTTATTTGATAGATCGGGCAATTCTGAGCGCGGCGATACCAAATATGCGTAGATTTGATATTTTTTTTATTGATTTATTTTGATTGGGGCGAAAGGGGGGTGATTTAAACTTTTATGTTTTTTTTTATTTTTTTCACATTTTTTTAAACTTTTTTTTTTAACTTTTGCCATGCTTCAATAGCCTCCATGAGAGGCTAGAAGCAGGCACAAGCCGATCGGCTCTGCTACATAGCAGCGATCTGCTGATCGCTGCTATGTAGCAGAATTGCACGTGTGCTGTGAGCGCCGACCACAGGGTGGCGCTCACAGCGACGGGCAATCAGTAACCATAGAGGTCTCAAGGACCTCTATGGCTACAATGGAGACGCATCGCCGACCCCCGGACATGTGACGGGGGTCGGCGATGACGTCATTTCCGGCCGCCCGGCCGGAAGCGGTAGTTAAATGCCGCTGTCTGCGTTTGACAGCGGCATTTAACTAGTTAATAGGTGCGGGCAGATCGCGATTCTGCCCGCGCCTATTACGGGCACATGTCAGCTGTTCAAAACAGCTGACATGTCCCGGCTTTGGTGCGGGCTCACCGCGGAGCCCTGCATCAAAGCAGGGGAGCCGGCATCGGACGGTATAGTACGTCCGATGCCGGTAAGGGGTTAAGGGCGAACTCAGCCAAAGGCAAAAAGGACACCCAGTCATCCTGATCAGCAGAAACAAAGCATCTCAGATATGTTTCCAAGGTCTGATTGGTTCGTTCGGTCTGGCCATTAGTCTGAGGATGGAAAGCCGAGGAAAAAGACAAGTCAATGCCCATCCTACCACAAAAGGCTCGCCAAAACCTCGAAACAAACTGGGAACCTCTGTCAGAAACGATATTCTCTGGAATGCCATGTAAATGAACCACATGCTGGAAAAACAATGGCACCAAATCAGAGAAGGAAGGCAATTTAGACAAGGGTACCAAATGGACCATCTTGGAGAAGCGATCACAGACCACCCAAATGACTGACATCTTTTGAGAGACGGGAAGATCTGAAATAAAATCCATAGAGATATGTGTCCAAGGCCTCTTCGGGACCGGCAAGGGCAAAAGCAAACCACTGGCACGAGAACAGCAGGGCTTAGCCCGAGCACAAATCCCACAGGACTGCACAAAAGTACGCACATCCCGCGACAGAGATGGCCACCAAAAGGATCTAGCCACTAACTCTCTGGTACCAAAGATTCCAGGATGACCAGCCAACACCGAACAATGAACCTCAGAGATAACTTTATTCGTCCACCTATCAGGGACAAACAGTTTCTCCGCTGGGCAACGATCAGGTTTATTAGACTGAAATTTTTGCAGCACCCGCCGCAAATCAGGGGAGATGGCAGACACAATTACTCCCTCTTTGAGGATACCCGCCGGCTCAGATACACCCGGAGAGTCGGGCACAAAACTCCTAGACAGAGCATCCGCCTTCACATTTTTAGAGCCCGGAAGGTATGAAATCACAAAGTCAAAACGGGCAAAAAACAACGACCAACGAGCTTGTCTAGGATTCAACCGCTTGGCGGACTCGAGATAAGTCAAGTTCTTATGATCAGTCAAGACCACCACGCGATGCTTAGCTCTTTCAAGCCAATGACGCCACTCCTCGAATGCCCACTTCATGGCCAGCAACTCTCGATTGCCCACATCATAATTTCGCTCAGCAGGCGAAAACTTCCTGGAAAAGAAGGCGCATGGTTTCATCACCGAGCAATCAGAACTTCTCTGCTACAAAACAGCCCCTGCTCCAATCTCAGAAGCATCAACCTCGACCTGGAACGGAAGCGAAACATCTGGTTGACACAACACAGGGGCAGAAGAAAAACGACGCTTCAACTCCTGAAAAGCTTCCACCACAGCAGAAGACCAATTGACCAAATCAGCACCTTTCTTGGTCAAATCGGTCAATGGTTTAGCAATACTAGAAAAATTGCAGATGAAGCGACGATAAAAATTAGCAAAGCCCAGGAACTTTTGCAGACTTTTCAGAGATGTCGGCTGAGTCCAATTATGGATGGCTTGGACCTTAACAGGGTCCATCTCGATAGTAGAAGGGGAAAAGATGAACCCCAAAAATTAAACCTTCTGAACACCAAAGAAACACTTTGATTCCTTCACAAACAAAGAATTAGCACGCAGGACCTGAAACACCGTTCTGACCTGCTTCACATGAGACTCCCAATCATCCGAGAAGATCAAAATGTCATCTAAGTACACAATCAGGAATTTATCCAGGTACTCTCGGAAGATGTCATGCATAAAGGACTGAAACACTGATGGAGCATTGGCAAGTCCGAATGGCATTACTAGATACTCAAAATGGCCCTCGGGCGTATTAAATGCAGTTTTCCACTTATCGCCTCGCTTAATACGCACAAGATTATACGCACCACGAAGATCTATCTTGGTGAACCAACTAGCCCCCTTAATCCGAGCAAACAAATCAGATAACAATGGCAAGGGGTACTGAAACTTAACCGTGATCTTATTTAGAAGGCGGTAATCTATACAAGGTCTCAGTGAACCATCCTTCTTGGCTACAAAAAAGAACCCTGCTCCCAATGGCGACGATGACGGGCGAATATGCCCCTTCTCCAAAGACTCCTTCACATAACTCCGCATAGCGGCGTGCTCAGGCACAGACAAATTAAACAGTCGACCTTTTGGGAATTTACTACCAGGAATCAAATCGATAGCACAATCACAATCCCTATGCGGAGGTGGGGTATCGGACTTGGGCTCATCAAATAAATCCCAGTAATCAGACAAGAACTCAGGAACCTCAGAAGGGGTGGATGACGAAATAGTCAGAAATGGGACATCACCATGTACCCCCTGACAACCCCAGCTGGACACAGACATGGATTTCCAATCTAATACTGGATTATGGACTTGTAGCCATGGCAACCCCAACACGACCACATCATGCAGATTATGCAACACCAGAAAGCGAATAACCTCCTGATGTGCAGGAGCCATGCACATGGTCAGCTGGGTCCAGTACTGAGGCTTATTCTTGGCCAAAGGCGTAGCATCAATTCCTCTCAATGGAATAGGACACTGCAAGGGCTCCAAGATAAACCCACAACGCCTAGCATACTCCAAGTCCATCAAATTCATAGCAGTGCCTGAGTCCACAAATGCCATGACAGAATACGATGACAAAGAGCAGATCAAGGTAACAGACAGAAGAAATTTTGACTGTACCGTACCAATGGTGGCAGACCTAGCGAACCGCTTAGTGCGCTTAGGACAATCAGAGATAGCAAGAGTGGAATCACCACAGTAAAAACACAGCCCATTCAGACGTCTGTGTTCTTGCCGTTCAACTCTGGTCAAAGTCTTATCGCACTGCATAGGCTCAGGTTTAAGCTCAGGTAATACCGCCAAATGGTGCACAGATTTACGCTCGCGCAAGCGTTGACCGATCTGAATGGCCAAAGACATAGACTCATTCAAACCAGCAGGCATAGGAAATCCCACCATGACATCCTTAAGGGCTTCAGAGAGACCTTTTCTGAAAATAGCTGCGAGCGCACCTTCATTCCACTGAGTGAGTACGGACCACTTTCTAGCCAGCAAATTCTTCTCTGCCTGATCCACAGAATTAGGCTCATCGTACAGCAATCCGAGCGCCAGGAAAAACGCATCGATATTACTTAATGCAGGATCTCCTGACGCAAGAGAAAATGCCCAGTCCTGAGGGTCGCCACGCAAAAAAGAAATAACGATCCTAACTTGTTGAACTGGGTCACCAGAGGAGCGAGGTTTCAAAGCCAGAAATAGTTTACAATTATTTTTGAAACTCAGAAATTTAGTTCTATCTCCAAAAAACAAATCAGGAATAGGAATTCTCGGTTCTAACATAGAATTCTGAACCACAAAGTCTTGAATACTTTGTACTCTTGCCGTGAGCTGATCCACACATGAAGACAGACCTTTAATGTCCATTGCTACACCTGTGTCCTGAACCACCCAAATGTCTAGGGGAAAAAAAAGGCAAAACACAGTGCAGGGAAAAAAAAATGGTCTCAGAACTTCTTTTTTCCCTCTATTGAGAATCATTAGTACTTTTGGCCTCCAGTACTGTTATGAAAGGTAATTCAGTACCACAATGGACATAGAGGTCAGCGCACATACAGTGACCTGGCAATAACCCAAAAAACAAGAACGAGCTCTGAGACGTGGGAACTCTGTTGACCGCAATCCCTAATCCTCTCCAACCACACTAAAGGCAGCCGTGGATTGCGCCTAACGATCCTTTGCAACTCGGCACGGCCAGAGAAACTAGCTAGCCTGAAGATAGAAAATAAGCTTACCTTGCCTCAGAGAAATACCCCAAAGGAAAAGGCAGCCCCCACATATAATGACTGTGAGTTAAGATGAAAAGACAAACGTAGCGATGAAATAGATTTAGCAAAGTGAGGCCCAACTTTCTGAACAGAGCGAGGATAGGAAAGGTAACTTTGCGGTCAACACAAAACCCTACAAAAATCACGCAAAGGGGGCAAAAAGACCCTCCGTACCGAACTAACGGCACAGAGGTACACCCTCTTCGTCCCAGAGCTTCCAGCAAGCAGGAAAAAACAAATTGACAAGCTGGACAGAAAAAAACAGCAAACAAATAGCAAAGAAGAACTTAGCTATGCAGAGCAGCAGGCCACAGGAACGATCCAGGAGGAAACAGGTCCAATACTAGAACATTGACTGGAGGCCAGGATCAAAGCACTAGGTGGAGTTAAATAGAGCAGCACCTAACGACTTCACCACATCACCTGAGGAAGGAAACTCAGAAGCCGCAGTACCAATTTCCTCCACCAACGGAAGCTCACAGAGAGAATCAGCCGAAGTACCACTTGTGACCACAGGAGGGAGCTCTGCCACAGAATTCACAACAGTTACCGGCAGTGTTTTTGTCATGGGTACTCCCTCGTGCCCAGCCTGGTTCCAGCACCGTCAGCTGTTTCCGGGTACTGTCAAACTCACTGAGACACCTATGGGTTGCCCCGTCGTGTTGCCGTCGAGTTAGCCAACTCCAGGGTGCCTCCAGTTTAGGAGCTTCCTATGTGGGCTGCGTGAATTGGTAGTCAAGGCTGGTTCTGTAGTGCCAGTAGGCCAAGCTCCCCCTGTAGGACTGTTGGGGTTCGGTAACTGCGGCTGCCTCGTGGCCTAGCTGTTCTCTCCTCTCCTGTGGACCTTCTGGTCCACCACCTGGTTCCAGCACCGTCAGCTGGTTCCGGGCCGAGCCTTTGGCTTAGGTGCCTCCTCCTGGGTATCCGAGTTCCGCCAACGCCAGGCGGTCCTTGGTAGTGCTTTTAAGCGCGGGCACCTACAGCTTAGTAACCGGGTTCCAGCACCGCCAGCTGGTTCTCGGCAGTGTTTTTGTCACGGGTACTCCCTCGTGCCCAGCCTGGTTCCAGCACCGTCAGCTGTTTCCGGGTAGTGTCAAGCTCACTGAGACGCCTATGCTTGCCCCGTCGTGTTGTGGTCGGGTTAGCCAACTCCAGGGTGCCTCCAGTTTAGGAGCTTCCTATGTGGGCTGCGTGAATTGGTAGTCAAGGCTGGTTCTGTAGTGCCAGTAGGCCAAGCTCCCCCTGTAGGACTGTTGGGGTTCGGTAACTGCGGCTGCCTCGCGGCCTAGCTGTTCTCTCCTCTCCTGTGGACCTTCTGGTCCACCACCTGGTTCCAGCACCGTCAGCTGGTTCCGGGCCGAGCCTTTGGCTTAGGTGCCTCCTCCTGGGTATCCGAGTTCCGCCAACGTCAGGCGGTCCTTGGTAGTGCTTTTAAGCGCGGGCACCTACAGCTTAGTAACCGGGTCCCAGCACCGTCAGCTGGTCCTCGGTTGTGCCATTGGCTCTTGCACACTGGGGCGACGCATCCGGGTTCCAGCACCGCCAGCTGGTTCTTGGCAGTGTTTTTGTCACGGGTACTCCCTCGTGCCCAGCCTGGTTCCAGCACCGTCAGCTGTTTCCGGGTAGTGTCAAGCTCACTGAGACGCCTATGCTTGCCCCGTCGTGTTGTGGTCGGGTTAGCCAACTCCAGGGTGTCTCCAGTTTAGGAGCTTCCTATGTGGGCTGCGTGAATTGGTAGTCAAGGCTGGTTCTGTAGTGCCAGTAGGCCAAGCTCACCCTGTAGGACTGTTGGGGTTCGGTAACTGCGGCTGCCTCGCGGCCTAGCTGTTCTCTCCTGTGGACCTTCTGGTCCACATCCTGGTTCCAGCACCGTCAGCTGGTTCTCGGCAGTGTCTTTTGCTCTTGTACCTTCTGCTCCCCATCCTGGTTCCAGTACCGTCAGCTGGTTCCGGGCAGAGCCTTTGGCTTAGGTGCCTCCTTCTGGGTATCCAAGTTCCACCAACATCAGGTGGTCCTTGGTAGTGCTTTCAGGCACAGGTACCTCCTGCTTAGTAACCGGGTTCCAGTAACGTCAGCTGGTCCTCGGTAGTTCCATTGGCTCTTGGACCTTCGGCTACCCATCCGGGTTCCAGTACCGTCAGCTGGTTCTCGGCAGTGTCTTTTGCTCTTGTACCTTCTGCTCCCCATCCTGGTTCCAGTAACGTCAGCTGGTTCCGGGCAGAGCCTTTGGCTTAGGTGCCTCCTTCTGGGTATCCGAGTTCCACCAACGTCAGGCGGTCCTTGGTAGTGCTTTTTAGCACGGGTACCTCCTGCTTAGTAACCGGGTTCCAGTAACGTCAGCTGGTCCTCGGTAGTTCCATAGGCTCTTGAACCGTCGGGTAGCCATCCGAGTTCCAGTTCCATCAGCTGGTTCTTGGCATTTTCTCAGCCTTCTTGTACCTTCTGCTACATTTCCAAGTTGAAGACCCTAAAGTCGACGACCCGGAAGACCACCCCAATGACGACGACGACGGCGGAGACGACGACGGCGGAGACGACGACCCTGGAGACGACGACCCTGGAGACGACGACATGGAAGACCGAGAAGCAGAAGAACAAGAGGCTGCAGAACAAAGAGCAGAAGAACATTAAGCATAACACTTAATATCAGAGCAAAAGATATTATCTAAATTATATGCAGAAGAAGACTAAGCAGTGTATGGGGGTGAGTCCGTTCCTCCTCGTGGTGCCCTTGGATAAAGCCTGATGCTGCAGGCCAAACTGAACGCGGACAAATGTAACTTTTGTGACTGGCAGAACGGAAGGTGTAATCTTCAAACTTTTATAGATAACAACTACGGGAATGCCTGTCACAAATGAGAATATGATGAAGAAGTAGAATAGGAAGAATAATAATAGTTGAAGAAAATGAATATGAATAATGTAATTAAAAAAAAGGTAGAAGATGAAGAAGAAGATGAATAAGGTGAAGAAGAAGTTGATGTCAAAGATGCTGATGATGATGAAGATGAAAGTGTGGGAAAAGTAAAAAAAAAGAAGGGGAAGGGCGTGGAATAGTGAATCATCAATATCTGACAAAATTTTTAAAAAAATTACATAGTCAATATCTTTGTCACTCCGAACGTCTTTAAAAAAAAAAAAATAAGGCTATTCTATTTGATTGGGCTAAACCTCTATGACTTTAATGTCTCCGCCACCTCCCCAAATACATCCTGCATTATTCTTAGTTGTTTTCCTTCATGTAGAATGAACCTACAAGGAAAGAAAGGGTTTATTTTAATTCCGATATTTTGGTCCCATTGACTTGCATTGGGATTGGGTATCGGTATCGGCGATATCCGATATTTTTTGAATATCGGCCGATCCAATCCGATACCGATACTTTCCGATATCGGAAGGTATCGCTCAACACTAGTCGTATGATGTCTTGTATCTGCTCACACTTGTCTTAATCTGTTCGGAGATGCTGATCAGTCTTTTGATGTTTGTAGTTTACGCCCCATGTTTGTGTTGGTTTCCCAGGATTTCCTCCATACACATACTGATAGGGAATTTAAATAGTGAGCCTCAATGGGGGTAGACAGTGGAATTAATGGTCCTATATAAGAAAAAAAAATACCCCTAAAATGGTTTCATTTAGATGTAAAGTAACACTTTTAGTCTGCATAAAGAAAAAGGTGTAGCAAATAGATTTTCCAGACCCAGTACAGCAGTCATGGAGTAATCTCTGGCTGATAGATGGGAACCCTGAGAACTGCCGCTAACCTGACGACATCTGGGACTTTTCTGTTGATTAACCGGCCTGGCACAATGTAATATGTGCATCAGACTGCAGCAATAATGTTGCACCAAGTCAGATAATCTAAAGAAAATTCAAGGATGTCGTTAGGTAAAGGTACCGTTACACTAAACGACTTACCAACGATCACGACCAGCGATATGACCTGGCCGTGATCGTTGGTAAGTCGTTGTGTGGTCGCTGGGGAGCTGTCACACAGACAGCTCTCTCCAGCGACCAACGATCAGGGGAACGACTTCGGCATCGTTGAAACTGTCTTCAACGATGCCGAAGTCCCCGGGTAACCAGGGTAAACATCTGGTTACTAAGTGCAGGGCCGCGCTTAGTAACCCAATATTTATCCTGGTTACCATTGTAAAAGTAAAAAAAAAAAAACAGTACATACTTACATTCCGATGTCTGTCACATCCCCCGCCGTCAGCTTCCCGCACTGACTGTGTCAGCGCCGGCCGTAAAGCAGAGCACAGCGGTGACGTCATCGCTGTGCTCTGCTTTACGGCAGGCGCTGACAGTCAGTGCAGGGAAGCTGACGCCGGGTGACGTGACAGACATCGGAATGTGAGTATGTACTGGTTTCTTTTTTTAACTTTTATAATGGTAACCAGGGTAAATATCGGGTTACTAAGCGCGGCCCTGCGCTTAGTAATCCGATATTTACCCTGGTTACAAGTGAACACATCGCTGGATCGTCGTCACACACGCCGATCCAGCGATGACAGCGGGTGATCAGCAACCAAAAAAAGGTCCTGATCATTCCACAACAACCAACGATCTCTCAGCAGGGGCCTGATCGTTGGTCGCTGTCACACATAACGAGATTGTTAGCGGGATCGTTGCTACGTCACAAAAAACGTGACGTTGCAACGATATCATTAACGAAATCGTTATGTGTGAAGGTACCTTAAGGGTCAATTCTCATGGCTCTCTTCCGGTGTCCAGGGATGTGTCAGTCCTAAAGTATTAATTTACTTAGGCCAGAGTTATCATTTGAGACTTTTAGGTGGTAATGCAAGACTTTAAACAAGACCCCATCTGCCATTCGTAACACATGTGCCTACCTATGTGGCCATGTTGGACCCAATCAGTCACTGGTGTTTAGATACATCTGCTACTTCAGCACCCTATTTAGAAATAGCCCAGCACACAAGATGCTTGTTCTTGGCAACAGGCTTGGACTGACCCATGGGAGGACAGGAGAATCTTCTGGTGGGCCCCTCCAGTGGGCCACCACCTTCATATTTGAGCAGTACTTGGTACAATATACTTGAATCACTATGTACAGATAAAGGCGGCATCTTATTCATATAACAATCTACCCAGTTCATTGTTATATACATTTGCGATTGAGGATAATGCCACATTTGCATGTAGCTGAAAAGTTTGGCCATGGAGTTGGTAACTGGTGGGCTCTTGCAGTGCGACACTGCTTGGCAATATACTAAGCAGAAAATTGATGATCCAGAGAAGAATCAGGCTACAAGAACCTTGGATATCTCTGCACATCAGACAGAAAGTACATAATGCTTTCGGAGTGGGAGATTGACCCTAACCTGGGAAAGTTTTGTTGTCCACATTTCTAGGCCTTCCAGGATGGAGGAGGTTTCAGCATATTTTTCCCATTGTGGACAAGGATACTACATGAATATTATTTATGTTACTCTCTGCATCCTTGTATCAGGGAGTGTCAGGACAGAGCGATTTTTAAAGAACAGCAGATGTTTTCCAGAAGAAGCAGCTTGGCTCTGCACTGAGCATCTCTGATCTCTACTAACCAAGCTTCTGAGAACTACAATTTATGGTAAAGGGAAAAATCCTCCTCGTTAGAATCTCGCAGGGTCCCTTGATAAATGCAGGCAGGGAGACAGACAGCAGCGGAACTGAGATAAAAGATATTACGGAATAGATAGAATAAACAGATGAATTATCTTAATGCTCAGCACATCTGGTCTTCCTCCAGTATTGTGTCACTTATTCAGGACAGCAAGACCTCACCTTTATCTTGCATATGAATATTCTGGTGTTCACATCCACTCTCACAGCAGATTATTTAGGAAAAAAGAATCATAAAATAAATCTACTGATTGAAAGTATATTCTAGCTCCAAAGGTTCTCGAGTTTAAATGGGTGGTCTAAAATACAAATTAATTTTCATTCTAAATCATTATCTATTTAGTTCCACAATCTAAATTATTTCCTAATATGCTTGCATTAAAAATTCCCTACTGTTCCCTAATAACACTAACTGCCTTTTTATTTTTTTCTCCATCCTTCTTTGTTTGCTGACACTTTCTTTGAGAATCCTACTGCATGCTGGGATAATCAAACGAAGCGTCATCAGGGGGCAGAGACAGCGATCAATGCCATAGCCCTTGCCCCCTGTCTGAAACAAAGAATCACCAGTAACCCTAATTTCAGGAGCTGGCTAGTCCCTGAGTGCTGTGCACAATGACAGTGCGCTCTCTCGCCGGCTCAGTTGAGCAGTAATGAGCTGGCAACAGAGCGCACTGTCAATGCACATTATCAGAATAGAAAGTAAGGAATGTCCAGCTTCACCGAGTCCGTAAAAAAAGAGTTTTCTTTATTCACAAACTTTAAACATGGAGGATAAGGGTCATGATTAAGGAAGCTTAGTCTCCAGAAACGCGTTGAGATTCTTACCCATATGGTTGTGCTGAAGTCTGTATCCTCCATGTTTAAAGTTTGTGAATAAAGAAAACTCTTTTTTTACGGACTCGGTGAAGCTGGACATTCCTTTCTTTCTTTTTGGACTTTGTACGCCTGGACACAGCGGGTCTGTGCTCCCGAGGTTTGGTTCTTGCATCGTGGGTGAGCTGGTTTATATTCCTTCTTTCAAAACATTATCAGAATACCAACTTCTTCCTCAGGAGAAGTCAGGATTTACTAATGTGGTTCTCCTGAGGAAAAAGTTGGTTTAACTTCGAAATACGCAGATAATAAGGCACTTAATATTATCGTTGCTGTTCCCCCGTTTCTTGTTTTCTACATTGGCAGTGCGGACTATCACCCTCATTCTCCCACCAATTGTTTACTAAAACAAATCATGGCATCTTTTTATCTGATGTTGTATTAGGTACATATTTTTGACTATCTGCATGGCTTCAGTTGGAGAATCCCTCACTAATATGTTGCGGTGGCACATATGGCGCCTATAGCTTGGTAGTATGGAGCCCCATGGACTTTGCCTTTTTGCAGGATCCATGCAGAAGGCTCTAGGTTCACAAAGTACTTATGCCCTGATTCATTTCTGACCAAATCGGCTGAGGTTACTGGGACACAATGCCTCAATGCCGTTGAATCTTTCCCTACTTACTATTCCCATTATGCCTCAGTGAAATGCCTTGAACTTTTAGGGCATCTTTTATTGTTTAAAATGCTTATGGAACAAGAAATTGGGTTACAAAATCCCATGGTTAATTCAGAGGCATCTTTCACTGGGCACCAGTGGTCTGTGCCTAGAGCTTTTATTTGGTTCCCGAGGACCCTTGGTGCCAGTGATCACAACAATCAATTGTATCCGCATCCACTTCTTTCTCCATTGCCTTATCAAGCAGCAGACATTGTCGTAGCCTACCAACAATTTTGTTTTCATAAAAATGTTGAAGATTTCGCTAAAAATTTTGGAATTTTGCTTACAATTTATAAAGCATGGCATGAATGTTAGTACTAGCCACTCTTTAAATATATAGACATTTTCTAACATTATTTTATTATATACAGAAATACAATTGGGAATTGTTTTGTTATTAACCAGTGATTGAGTAAAACCGTCTGATAGGCTATGTTTTTGTATGACAGTAGGCATCCGAGTATAAAAGTGCATGTACAAGATCCAGATACATCTTATTATTGCCCAACAGTGTACCTCCTCCCCTGTGTCAATTTACAAGAACCTGACTCATCACTCTACCAGGGAGACAGGATGGAGAGAAAGCAGAAGATAAAACAGCTAGTGTTACATGTGGCCAGGAGATTCTGCCGACTTACAATAACACAATGTGGATACACAAATTTATGATACCAAACAAGTTAAAGGTGGATTGTAGAGCGAGACGTTTCTGGTAATATCACGCAAAACACATACACATCTATTACTCACCATTGGTTCATCTACGAACACAATTTGTCACTATTCTCTGAAAAAATTCGGAAGAGAGAGAAGGTAGCGATTTCTGAGCGTAGTAAAATTATAATAATTGTGACCAATAGAAGAAAAGCCTCTCATCTGATATGGTTGTGCAAGTGGGGTAAAGTCCTTATAATCATAAGTTAGAAGCAAATGGGTGCAGCCCAAAATCCTCTAGGTAGAATTCCAGCAGAGCGTTTTTAGGAATAGGCGATCCAGGTGATAAGCACTCCCATAGAGTTTAAAAAATGTGAAAATTACATCTAACATGTTAAAAAAAAATATTTAAAATGTATTACAACCACATGTTTCGGCTACATCCAGCCTTCCTCGGGTGTCTAGGATCCCAAACGCTTGAGGAACGCTGGATACAGCTGAAACATGTTATGGTTTTGATACACTTTTTATAATTTTGGATTGAATCTTGACATCTTTTAACCTTTATGGGAGCGCTTGTCACTTAGATCCTCTACTCCTCGTCTCTGAAAATAAAAGGGTCCCCAATGGTCTTCGGACAACTTGATTTCACTTGCTAGGTAGTGTGCTAAATATTCAATCTGCCAATCACTTTAGTTAACAACTATGTTGTCTTACCTCTAAAAAAAAATCAAACCAGGGCGTGGACCACTAGGTATTTTTTTTCTGTGTAAGTTGCTGCCCACTGCCTGTTGTCAAGTGTAATCCATCTCTAGAACAGAGATGCCGAGACATGTTACAGGACGAGGGGGCATGTCTTTGTCTCTCTGCTCCTGCTCGCCTGTCTGGCAAATTGAAGGCATAGTAGAAAGGCGGGCCTTCAGTTCAGAGTAGGAAAGTTATTGGAAAAGGAAAACAAATGCAGTTGTCAAGTGTAATCCATCTCTGTAACAGACACACCAAGAAATATTACAGAAAGAGGGGACATGTCTTTGTCTCTCTGCTCCTGCTCGCCTGTCTGGCAAACTGCAGACATAGTGAAAAGCAAGCAAGTTATTGGAAAAGCAGGACCAGTGCATACCGGCAAGTGAGGAAACAGAAGTCTCAGCAGCTACAGTGCTGGCAGACTGCTAAACATGAGGAACCATCCATTCAAAAATAATGGAAATGAAGTTACAAAACATGAGAACTGTACAATTTCTGGACATATTAGACTGGTATGTGCATGGGAATGAGGTTCGCAAGACCAAGCCTTTCTACATTGCTTGTGTGAAAATACAGGTGCATTTTAAATGAACACTACAGTGTAAAATTAATACAATATGGAATGCCTAAGGCAAGGCCTGAGGGGGTATTGTATGACTTACAGATTCAAAGATCCCAACTCTTGCATTCCTTTGAAGACACTCTTCATAAGGTGGTGCACCTACAAGCTGCCACTAGAGTGCCCCAAAAGGACATGTGGTCCAGCTTCTGTCCTGGAAATAAATCACTGTGCATCCCAGTGAAGAGAAGGAAAGGGGCAGAAAGGATCAGGAGGCGCTACTATGACAAGAGGTGCTAGCTAAGCTGTGTGGCCCTGGTGACATGACGTGACACTAGTGTCATACCAATGATGATCACCATTGAGACAGTCCAGGGATTTAAAAAAAAAAAAAACACGGACATAAGGACCTCTTCTGAGAGGGCCCTGTGTGCGGAAAACCTCTTAAGAGGCCACCTAAGGTAAGACGGAAGATGACTTACCTCACAGTCAGCAGAGTTTGCTTGTAATAAACATCTCATTACCTTTAATGACCAGATATGGAGCCATTGATGTGCGGCATAGTAGATCATATAGTGTAATGAAGAATGAATGCCTTTTTTCTCCCATTTACAATCCATTTTGTTTCATTCAGGCCTCAATTACAGGCAGTGAAATCACCATAAGACATGCAATGAGATCACAGTCGATATCTGTCTTCTATTTATAGCCATTCACAGAAAAGACAAATGTTTTTGTATAGAGAAGACAGGAGCTACGAGATGAGACTGGAGACATTAATAGTCAAGAAAGGCACGGAGACGGAGCTGTTAGTCATCCATGTTGCATCAGAAATTGTAGTGCAGTTAAAAACAACCAGAAGAATACTCATTACATTTGGGGATTTTTACAGAAATCTCAGATATAATGGCACAAAGACTGGAAGTCAACAGTGCCACAGGTTGCTCAGTTCGAGTCTAGACCTTGTGGTCCGTACCCAGACACTGAATGCTGGACTAGTGAAACTGGTCTAAGAAAATTTATATTCCATAATTCCCGGAATTTTCCATAGCATTAGCCAAAATTAGCAATCTGCTCTATACATTGATTTAGAGGGGTATCAATTCAGTGATCTCTCATCATGATGCCCATAAAGTATGAGTAAAAATCTGTCCTGCCATGTAGTTAACTCCACTAGAAAATGTAGAAATATAGGATATCATAAACTTCTAAAAAGTTCTATCTGCAAAATTTTGCACCCAATTTAACAAAATACCAAATCTGGTAACACATTGAGCAATTTGCATACTCCCAGCCACAATAGGACTAGACATGTCTAGGCTCACGTAATGCACTTGCGTTGAGTGAGGTCTCACACATCTAGTCTGCAGGTGATCACATGCATTCAAATACCATACTTGCCATCACGAGCCCGCCGCTCTCGAAACTAGAGAATCCTCACACTACTCTACTATGCCACCAGGAGACTCAATTTCCACTATAAGGCCACAGTCACATGGCAGTATAAATCAGACGGAGATCAGACTGCTCTTCTGACCAGGGCATTACAGCTCTATAGAAATTTATAAAGCTGTCACACTTGGGTCGGGAGAACCATCAGCCAGTCCACGCATTGCTGACCGATTTCAGTCCAGTTTATACTGAGCCCGCAAGGGCTGTAGGGTACTCGGGCTGGGTCCGAAGGTTCTTCGGGGGGTTGTCACGGCAGCTGTGACCCGGTCCGTGGCCCTGCGCATCCAATAAAAATGATGAGGGAAAGATTGTAGGGGATTTAACGTGACGCCACCTGTGGTGTTCGGCAATGAGTGGCCGACGTTGCTTAAGGAGGCCACTGGGGCTGAAGGTGGAGCGGGGCCCCAGGGCTACCGATATAGTTTTGTAAAGAATTGTGGACATTGGGGTGCAGGACTGAGGGTGCAGGAAATGACTAGAGGACACAAGGATTGTAGTTTTCTTTACCTTTACTTGGTGGTAGAAGGTTCAGTCCGGGGCATGGGTAACAGGTGATGATGGGTGGTCCGGGCAGCCTGGAAGCAATTTATGATCCACCTAGCCAGGCGGGTTCGGAGGCCTTCCTTCTGTGCTGTTCTCTTTGGTTCTTGCTGCCTGAAACTCTGCACAAGTCCCTCTCCTGCGTGTTGATTCTAACTAGTGATGAGCGAATATACTCGTTACTCAAGATTTCCCGAGCGAGCTCGGGTGTCCTCCGAGTATTTGTAAGTGCTCGGAGATTTAGTTTCATCGCCGCAGCTGAATGATTTACAGTTATGAGCCAGCATAAGTACATGTGGGGGTTGCCTGGTTTCTAGGGAATCCCCACATGTAATCAAGCTGGCTAACAGATGTAAATAATTCAGCTGCTGCAAGGAAAACTAAATCTCCGAGTACTTACAAATATTTGGAGACCACCCGCGCATGCTCGGGAAATCTCGAGTAACGAGTATATTCGCTCATCACTTCTTCTAACCTATATGGCAGACAGCGTGAGCCTATCACAAGCACTGCCTTTTCACTGGGAGCCCCGGGCTCTTGGTATGCTGTGGTGACTCCGGGTGTTTGGTGTGGCCAGGGAGAATGCAGTTCCCTGCCTTCCAGATTTGGCTGTCAGGGCGTACAGCACCCACACAGCCAAGGACTCTGGCATCGTGTTTTGTCAGCGCTCAGCTCTGGCGTGAGCTTGGTCTCAGCTCCACTCCCCAGGCTCTTCTCGACTTTTCTCCTCCCTCACTCAGATTAGACTACCTCTGCCTCCAGGCCAGAACTTATAGGAAAGCTCCCCTAAACCCGGGTGTTAGAGCTCCCCCTTCTGGTCTGGAGTGATGAAAAGTCTTGAATGCTGGTCTTACCTGGTAAGAGGACCCCTCCTTGCTTCCAGGCATGACATTGCCCCCTGTGAGGGAGGCAATGCCACTGTGGCAACTGGACGCCTGGGTTGCCACATTCCCCCTAGTGAAATTCAGTACTCCCGGACTGAGGAAACATAAACATATTAACAGGTGAACAAACATAACTATTTACTGTACAAGATTACAAAATATACAAGATATACAAAAATAAAAATGACAAAAACCAAAGTTCAAAAATAGTCCTGGCGATGATTAGTCCATGTGTCATTGTCCATTGGTCATTCCTGAGCCAAGTTGGTAAATGTATAGAAGTAAGGTCCTAGTCACACATAGTTCTGTGGCCCAATTGTCCCTCAATAGGTTATTATGAATATTTTAAAAGTACATACAGTAAGTCTCTGTAGGCTCTCATACTTAATGGTTGCAATTACACACATTATTAACTTATTTACATTATCAACACATTTATATTTTAGTCCCTCTACTGGGCTGGGACTGGACATCTGGTACTACGGGTGGATCTACGCAGTACAGGTATCTCTACTGACCTAGCTTGGTCTGGTGTGTTGGTTGTCGATGGTGTGGACCCACTAGTGTCTGTGCTACTGGTATGCCTGCATTTTACTGGTAAACTGGGCAACCGTCTGCAACCTCTTAGACTCACCATGGGTCTGACAGATTCACCGCTGGCAGGGGGTGGATTCTCTTGCTCCGCAGCTGGTGTGGCATCTGCTGCTTGACCCCGCTGGTCTTTAGGCTGGTTTTCAGGCTGGTCTTGAATCGCGTCTCTTTCTGGCATTAATAGCTGGGGAAAGGTCAAGATGGGCACGACTATGGCCTGATTCACTCTTGTCCAATTTGGAGGGAATTCGCCGAATACTGTGCTGATCTTTTCCTCCACTTCTTCTACTGACTAAGGAATGTCTTGATTTTCAATCCTCTCCTTCAATTGGTCAGGGCATGGTTTTAGATGATCCCTCGACACTGCTGCTGACATTTCTCCTCCATGTTTACTGATGAGGCACACCATGGTGTTATCAAAGTCAGAAGGTAAAAAGGTCTATGGCTCAACCTCCCACTTATCATCTAGTTTGTGAACTCGTCAATTCCTTTTGAGTACCTGTTCTCTGGGTGAAAAGGAAACTTGGGACAAACTCTTCTCTACGCATTCTTGCACTTCGTGATATTGCTGCTGCCGTGCTGTATCACAGTCTGCATCTAGTGATGTCGTCTCAGGTGTTAAGACTCCCATGTCCAAGTTAGTGGATAACTTGCCAGGTCTCGCTCTCATCAGGTAGGCCGGAGTGCAGATTGTGGAGTTTACCGGGATATAATTGTATAGATCTACCAGGTCCGGCAACTTCTCTGGCCACAGGTTTCACTCTTCCAGGGGCAAGGTCTTCAACAGGTCAATTACCACCTGGTTCATTTTCTTGCACATGCCATTTGTCTGCGTATGGTATGGCGTAATCCTGATTTTCTTGCAGGCGTACAGGTTACAGAACTCTTGGAATACTTCTGCCTCAACGGCTGGGCCTTGGTCGGTGAGCACTTGCTCAGGGTAACCATGCGGTTGACAAAAGTGCTCTTGAAATGCTTTGGCTGCTGTCTTTGCGGTTTGGTCTTTAACAGACATGACTACCAGGAACCTTGAGTAAAGGTCCACTATGGTCAGAGCGTAGATGTAGCCAGTCCAACTCGGAGTCAACTTCATGTGATACAAAGCTAATAGTTCAAGCGGCTACTTCGTGATGATAGGCTGTAATGGGGCTCGCTGGCTGTTACGGTTTTTCCTGCACGGGTTGCATAGGCCGCATTTTCGGCACCACCTCTCAATGGCTTTCCTCATGCCAATCCAGTAGAATCTCTCACGAAGTAGGACCTCCAGCTTCTTCCACCCGAAGTGTCCTGCTCTATCATGGTACGCCTCTAAGACCATTGGCGCAGGACTACTGTTTGCCAGACCAGTTTGTGTGTGCGAGTTGATGTTCCTCTGACACAGCTTACCCTCATAGATGAACAGCTTGCCCTTCTCCTTCCACAACTGTTGCATTTCCTGTGGGGCATTTGAGCCAGGGTGTGAGTCAGCTTGTGTCAGCAACTCCTTTACTAGGCAAACTGCGTCTCTGCCCATCCATGGTGGGGCAATGGGTTAAACGTGGACTCTTGCATGACATAGCACTTGTTCCTCATACAATGGGAGCACTGGGCTGCCTCATGGCAGTGGATGGCTGGTAACTCGATTTCTTCTAGCTCTTCCAGGTCTTCTCCTTGTCTGGTAAATTGGGCATCCTGGACAGCGCATCAGCATTAGCGTTCTTATGCACGGCTCAGTACTTGATGGTAAACTCATAGTTGGACAGTCGGGCCATTCGCTGAAGCCAGGTAGTGTTTGAATCACTTGGTCACAGCCCAGACTATGCTGAGAAACTCTAACTTCAAGGAACTATAGTTGTTGAGGTTCCGATTGTGACGGTACTGCTCCCAATCCCTCATTGCTGGGATTCATGTAAAGTATGAATGGTTGGTCACAGTCAGGATAAGCCAGGACTTCATCTCCCGTAAGAGCCAACTTCAACCGGGTGAAGGATTCTTCTATCCTGTTGTTCTACTCAAACTAAGGACTCTTGTTCTTGGATTTCTTAGGGTTGGCCCACTAGAAGGTCTTGCAGGGATGGCTATCTTGGTGAAGTCCTTGATGAATCTCCGGTAGTAGCCTACCAACCCGAGGAATTGCCGTATTCATGGTGTTGGGTTTTGGCCAGTCCTTAATAACAGTGACTTTGTCAGGGTCTGGTGAAACGCCTTCCGCGCTTATTACGTGGCCTAGGTACTGTACCTTCGGCTTCAACAGGTGGCACTTGGACGGCTTCACTTTCAGGCCAAAGTTGGACAGGGTTGCAACACCTTGGCCAGGTGCTTCAAGTGGTCTTCATAGGTTTTGGAGAAGACGATGACGTCATCCAGGTACAACAGAATGGTTTTGAAGTTTTTATGTCCGAATCACATTCCATTAACCACGGGAATGTTCCCGATGCATTGCAGAGTCGGAATGGCATGCAGTTGAGCTTGCAGAGGCCCACTGGTGTCATAAATGCTGTCTTCTTTCTATCCACCTCTGCCACGGGAATCTGCCAATACCCACTGGTGAGATCTAAGGTGGAGAAATAGCAGATTTCAGGGCAGCTAATGACTCATCAATTTGTGATAACGGGTAGGCATCCTTATGTGGAATGCGGTTAACCTGCCTGTAGTCAACACTAGTGTTGAGCATTCCGATACCGCAAGTATCGGGTATCGGCCGATATTTGCGGTATCGGAATTCCGATACCGAATTCCGATACTTCCCGCGTATCGGATACCAGAATCGGAAGTTCCCAGAATTCAAACTGAACGCAGCAGCCAATGAGGAATGATTGGAAGTGTGGGCACATCCTGTTTAGCATGGTGGGCATGTAAGTACTGGCAAGGCTGTGATTGGCTGCTGAAATGATGTCACTCTGCACTATAAAAAACGCTGCCGCCATTTTGCGCTCACTCTGCTGTGATTTCAGTTAGGGACAGGACGCTGTGTTCTAACTGAGGGCCAGTTGAGATAGCTAATTGCTTTATTTTCCTTTCTAAAGGCTAATTCCTTTCCAAAACGCTGTGTGTTCTTCACTGTTCACCTTGCTCTTGCCTTGCAGCGCTGTTTTAACAGCGTTCTGCAAGGTCTCTGTGTGTGTGTGTGTGTGCAGCTTACTTTGTAGTCTGTGTGCAGCCATATACCCGGTTGTATTCAGCTCAGGGGGGGTTCACACTGCCTCACACAGTTGTCCTTTTTTGCTCATAGCGCAGCCTGCTGCACATTTTTTCTCAAATTTCCTATTAGTGTTTTTCCACCCGTCTCCAGCTAAATTGTGGAAAAACACAACATAGGATAACCTAGAGGGGGTTTTTTGGGCCTTGCAGCGCCGTTTACGGCTGTCTGCACGGTCTCCGTGTGAGCCCAGCTCGCCCTGTAGTCTGTGTGCAGCCATAGCCGGTTGGATTCAGCTCAGGGTTCGTTACTGCCTCATACCTTGAGAAAAATTTTCCTTTTTTTCAAATAGTGCAGCCTGTTTAAAATTTAAAAAAAAAATTCCTATTAGTGTTTTTCCACCCGTCTCCAGCTAAATTGTGGAAAAACACTACATAGGATAACCTAGAGGGGTTTTTTTGGGCCTTGCAGCGCCGTTTACGGCTGTCTGCACGGTCTCTGTGTGAGCGCAGCTCGCCCTGTAGTCTGTGTGCAGCCATAGCCGGTTGGATTCAGCTCAGGGTGCGTTACTGCCTCATACCTTGAAAAAAAATTTCCTTTTTTTTAAATAGTGCAGCCTGTTTAAAATTTAAAAAAAAAATTCCCTATTAGTGTTTTTCCACCCGTCTCCAGCTAAATAGTGGAAAAACACTACATAGGATAACCTAGAGGAGGTTTTTTGGGCCTTGCAGCGCCGTTTACGGCTGTCTGCACGGTCTCCGTGTGATTTAAACTAGCTCTGTAGCCCGATCTGCAAAAAAAAAAAAGTAAAGTTCACCAAACACAACTTAACACTTGTGTAGGCCACATTTGAAAAATAATAAAGTTTAGTCCATACTTTACAACATTAGTGTTTCTTACACCTGTTAGGAGGAGCATTTCAGGAATAAGCACACTAAGGCCTTAGTACTTTTCTGCTTATCTTTATCTGTCAACCAAGATGAAGAGGGCAGGGAGTAAGGCACGTGGGCGTGGGCGCGGAGCAGGGAGAGGAGCAGGGAGAGGACGTGGTGATTCTGTGCCTGCTGCGGGCGCCGGTGACTCATCGTCACTCAGTTTCAGCAGGGAACAGTCCTTCATGCGCAGCTTTGTCGGAGAGCGCAGTGCACCGCTGCTGCGTGAAGACCAAATTGAAGCCGTTGTCGGGTGGATGGCAGCTAACGCCTCGGCATCGACTTCAGTTAGTGCCACATCCTCTCAGGCACAGACCACTGGAGAGCAGCCATCTGTCTCTTCACCACCTGCCAAATTGGCCAGTCAGTCAGAGAGCCCAGGACAGGAGCCGTCTCTACTTCTGTTCTCTGAATCTCTTGGCTTGGAAACAGGGGGCCAGCCAAGCAGCATTGGAGAAATGGAAGAAGAGGCAGTGTGCAGTGATGCCCAACAGCTTTGTCTCTCTGACTCTGAAGAGGCGGGTGGGCCAGTGCCTCCGGTGACCACAGCGCAGTACACATCTGATGATGAAACTCAGGTGACGCTTTCTGGTGCGTACTGTGCTGCCGAGACTACCCAGGAGGAGCAGTTGGTGGCAGAGGGTAGTGGAGATGATGAGGTCGTTGACCCATCGTGGCGTGAGGAACAGGAAGGTGGTGGGAGCAGCTCTGAGGAAGAGATTCCCCTTATGGGCCAAAGAGGGAGAGGGAGGGGGAAGACTGCGGAGCCTGTAGCCTCCACTTTGGCACCCGTTAGGAGCCTGTCTCTTTCCAAAGCCAAAAAGGGCGCTCCCAAGACTTGCAGTGCCTGGTCCTTTTTTGACACATAGTAACATAGTAACATAGTTAGTAAGGCCGAAAAAAGACATTTGTCCATCCAGTTCAGCCTATATTCCATCATAATAAATACCCAGATCTACGTCCTTCTACAGAACCTAATAATTGTATGATACAATATTGTTCTGCTCCAGGAAGACATCCAGGCCTCTCTTGAACCCCTCGACTGAGTTCGCCATCACCACCCCCTCAGGCAAGCAATTCCAGATTCTCTCTGCCCTAACAGTAAAGAATCCTCTTCTATGTTGGTGGAAAAACCTTCTCTCCTCCAGACGCAAAGAATGCCCCCTTGTGCCCGTCACCTTCCTTGGTATAAACAGATCCTCAGCGAGATATTTGTATTGTCCCCTTATATACTTATACATGGTTATTAGATCGCCCCTCAGTCGTCTTTTTTCTAGACTAAATAATCCTAATTTCGCTAATCTATCTGGGTATTGTAGTTCTCCCATCCCCTTTATTAATTTTGTTGCCCTCCTTTGTACTCTCTCTAGTTCCATTATATCCTTCCTGAGCACCGGTGCCCAAAACTGGACACAGTACTCCATGTGCGGTCTAACTAGGGATTTGTACAGAGGCAGTATAATGCTCTCATCATGTGTATCCAGACCTCTTTTAATGCACCCCATGATCCTGTTTGCCTTGGCAGCTGCTGCCTGGCACTGGCTGCTCCAGGTAAGTTTATCATTAACTAGGATCCCCAAGTCCTTCTCCCTGTCAGATTTACCCAGTGGTTTCCCGTTCAGTGTGTAATGGTGATATTGATTCCCTCTTCCCATGTGTATAACCTTACAGTTGCAGATGACATTTGTTTTGTCAAATGCAAGCTGTGTCATCAGAAAGTAAAAAGAGGGAAAAATGTCAGCAACCTCAATACCACAAATATGTGGAAACATGTGCGGACCAGGCACGCGGTGGAGTTACAGAAACAGACTGAAGATGTAGGCCAACCAACAGCGGCAGCTACCACCTCTTCAGCTCGTGTTGCCTCTTCCTCCAGCTCACGCACAGCTGGTTTGGCTTCCTCCCAGGATCGCCATGGAAGAACCTCTGGCACTGTTGTCCAGAGACCTTGTGTAATTCCACCCACAGCACCACACTCCCAGTCTACTCTACAGCCATCGGTAGTACAGGCATGGGAGAAAAGGCGGGCATTCTCGGCCAACCACCCCCGAGCACAGGCTCTGAATGCAGGCAATGCCAAACTGTTGTCCCTGGAAATGCTCTCGTTCAGGCTGGTGGAGACTGACAGCTTCCGTGACTTGATGGCATTGGCAGTCCCACAGTACAAGGTGCCCAGCCGCTTTTACTTCAGCAGGCAAGCTGTCCCTGCCCTGCACAGGCATGTTGAGGGAAACATAAAACATGCGCTACTGAACGCCGTCAGTGGCAAGGTCCACCTCACCACCGATGCGTGGACCAGTCAGCATGGACAGGGGCGATACGTTTCCCTCACTGCCCATTGGGTTAATGTTGTTGAGCCAGGTACAGATCGTGCGAGTGGCGCAGGACGTGTCCTGCCCACTCCAAGGATTGCAGGAATCCAGTCTGTACGCATTGACTCCTCCTCTTACACAAGTTCCTCAGAATCAACTCTGCAGGAGCCGTCACAGTCCACCTCCACATGGACCCGTGAACGTTTACCTATGACCGACATGAGCACAGCCGTGGCCAAACGTCAGCAGGCCGTCTTGAAACTTGTTTAATTGGGGAATCGAAGCCACACAGCGCAGGAGCTCTGGAATGCCATCAAGCAGGAGAGCGATGTGTGGTTACTGCCAGCGAATCTCCAGCCAGGCATGGTAGTGTGTGACAATGGCCGAAATCTGGTGGCAGCTTTGGCCCTTGGCAACCTCACTCACATCCCATGTCTGGCACATGTGCTCAATTTGGTTGTGCAGAGTTTTCTGAGGGACTATCCGGATCTTGATGCCCTGCTGCACAAGGTCCGCCTAGAGTGTGCTCACTTGCGGCGTTCCAGCTTGGCCAGATCCCGCATTGCTGCTCTGCAGCGCCGATTCCGCCTTCCGGAACACCGCATCATATGTGACCAGGCTCGGACTGGCCCACCGGGGAACCGGAGGATCCTCCGGTGGGCCCTGACACTGGCATCTGCTGGCAGGGCCTCCCCCCGCTCCAGGGCCCTCCCCCCGCTCCAGGGCCCCCCCCCCCGCCGCCGCCCGCCCGCTCGCTCGCTCGCCTGCTCGCCTTGAATACTCACCCTGCCTACTCCAGCGATGGTCTCGGCGTCTGCACTGCACGAGCGGTCACGTGACACCGCTCATTAAGATCATGAATATGCGCATATTCATGATCTTAATGAACGGTGTCACATGACCGCTCAAGCAGGAAGAAGGTGCTGCGCCGGCGCCGCCGCCTGGAGTCGGGACAGAGCACGAGGGATGTCGGCACGGCCGTGCAGTGGGAAGACAGGTGAGTATGAGGGACGGGGGAACGGGGGGGGAATGAAGGAGGACATAAGCCGGCGCGCCGAGCAGGAGCGGAGAGATAAGCCGCCATGCAGGGGGGAATATGAGCCATGCAGGGGGGATATGAGCCATGCAGGGGGGGATATGAGCCATGCAGGGGGGGATATGAGCCATGCAGGGGGGGATATGAGCCATGCAGGGGGGGATATGAGCCATGCAGGGGGGAATATGAGCCATGCAGGGGGGGAATATGAGCCATGCAGGGGGGATATAAGCCATGCAGGGGGGAATATGAGCCATGCAGGGGGGAATATGAGCCATGCAGGGGGGGAATATGAGCCATGCAGGGGGGATATAAGCCATGCAGGGGGGAATATGAGCCATGCAGGGGGGGAATATGAGCCATGCAGGGGGGGATATAAGCCATGCAGGGGGGAATATGAGCCATGCAGGGGGGATATAAGCCATGCAGGGGGGAATATGAGCCATGCAGGGGTGGATATAAGCCATGCAGGGGGGAATATGAGCCATGCAGGGGGGGATATGAGCCATGCAGGGGGGAATATGAGCCATGCAGGGGGGAATATGAGCCATGCATACAGGAGGGGTAATATGAGCTATGTATATGGGATAGGAGGGAGATGAGCCATGCATACAGGAGGGGGGTCATTATACAGTATGGAGCATCATGTGTGGCCGTTATACAGTATGGAGCACCATGTGTGACCATTATACAGTATGGAGCATCATTTGTGGTCATTATACAGTATGGAGCATCATGTGTGGCCGTTATACAGTATGGAGCATCATTTGTGGTCATTATACAGTATGGAGCATCATGTGTGGCCGTTAAACAGTATGGAGCATCATTTGTGGTCATTATACAGTATGGAGCATTATGTGTGGCCATTATACAGTATTGAGCATCATGTGGGGTCATTATACAGTATGGAGCATTATGTGGGATCATTATACAGTATGGAGCATCATGTGCGGCCGTTATACAGTATTGAGCATCATTTGTGGTCATTATACAGTATTGAGCATCATGTGTGGTCATTATACAGTATGGAGAACTGTGTGGCCGTTATACACTATGGAGCATCATGTGTGGTGGCCGTTATACAGTATTGAGCATCATGTGCGGTCATTATACAGTATGGAGCACTGTGTGGCCATATTTTTTTGTTTATAATTATTGTATATAAAACAGTGTGATCAGCAGTGCTAAATGGCTGCGGTTGGGACGTGGATATGGGTGTGACTAGTTGTGAAATGGGTCTAGTCAGAGGCGTGGCCTAAAATTTGCCGCGGCGCACTACGCGCGCCGCAAACTTTATACCTCCTTCCCTTCTTCAAAAGTTGGGAGGTATGGTACCACATTTGCCAGATCACGGCAAGTGCCGCAAATCCCATAGAGAATGACTGAGGCCGAACGCAGTGTTGCCATAAGTGATCCGTTACGCGGCAAATGCAGAAAAACTGCCCGATCTGCTGCAAAAGGCGACTTTCACATCAGCGATTTTTGCCAAAGTCACTGCCGATAGTGTCATACTCACCAAAAGGGGAGGCAGCGCTAAAAGCGCCAAGGGCAGCAGAAACTCTAAATACGGCCCTGGGGGGCTACATTATATTCTGTGGGGGGACTGCATTATACTCAAGGTACTACATTATATTATGGGGGCTACATCATACTATATGAGGGGTTACAGTATACTCTATGGGGGGCTGCATTATATTCTGTGGTGAATCTGCATTATTCTCTCAGGGGACTACGTAATATTATGGGGGCTACATCATACTATATGAGGGGGCTACAGTATACTCTATGGGGGGGCTGCATTATATTCTGTGGTGGAACTGCATTCTCTCAGGGGACTACATTATATTCTGTGCTGGGTGGCATTATACTATATGAGGGGGGGCTGCATTATACCCTATGGGGGTGCTACATTATATTCTATGGTGGGGACTGTGTCATACCTGAGAGGGTTGCATTATATTTTGTGGGGTGCTGCATTATATTCTATGAGAGGGGACTGCATTATATTTTATGAGGGGGCTACATTATATTCTGTGAGGGGGCTACCCCAACCCTTGCTACATTATTAAGACGTGAACTACCTTATATTATACCCTGATATTAGCGCTTTTTACCGCACAATTGGTGGTCTTGTATCTATTTCTATGTAGCTACATAGTGGGCCCCAAGAATGATTTTCTCTGGTGGGCCCAAGGTGCTCCAGTCCGACGCTGTATGTGACCTACCTACCCGGTGGAATTCCACGTTACATATGTTGGAGCGGTTGTGTGAGCAGCAGCAAGCAGTTATGGAGTACCAGCTGCATCAGGCGCAAAGAAGTCGCAGTAAGCGCCGATCAGACTTCACAACCACAGAGTGGGCCACTATGAAGGACGTCTGCCAGGTTTTGCGTCCTTTTGATTATTCCACGCGGATGGCAAGTGCAGATGATGCACTAGTCAGCATGACTGTCCCCCTTATCTGCCTGCTTCAGCAAACTTTGCAAGGGTTAAGGGATGATGTTGTGGAAGAGGTGGAGGATGAGGAGTCACCTTTTCCATCAGCTTCTGGAGAGTCAGCGCCACGTGGTTCCTCACAAAGGGGTACGCAGGGGCCAATTTGTGAGGAGGATGAGGAGGAGTCAATGGAGGAGGAAGAGCTCCGTCCAGAGGAGGGAGCGACACAATTGTCCAGTGGTCAGTGTGTACAGCGAGGGTGGGGTGATGACGAGCGGGCAGAGATCATGTCTCAAGCAGGGGACAGCGTTTCTGGGCCAGTTGGCACTCTGCAGCAAATGGTGGATTTCATGCTGCAGTGCCTGAGAAACGACCGCCGCATCGACCACATTCTCAACATGCCTGATTATTGGGTGTTCACCCTCCTCGATCCTCGCTACCGGGACAACGTCCAAAACCTCATCCCAGCGTTGACCCGGGAGCGTAAATTGCGGGAGTACCACGACACACTGGTGAATTCCATCATCTTCTCCTGTCCAACTGAGAGGAGTGCTGCTAGTGCTTTACAAAGAAGCTCAGTGCGTCGAGGCAGTGGGGGAGGCTCTGCCCAAAGAGGGAGCAGAAGCAGTGCCTCTGCCCAAGGCAAGCCCAGTATGGCACAACTCTGGCACACTTTTGTGTGCCCGCCCCAAATGTCTACACCATCACTGGCGGCTCCAGTCAGCAGGAGGCAACGGTTCCGTCAGATGGTGACAGACTACATGGCTTGCCCTCTTACTGTACTCCCAGACGGCTCTTCCCCGTTCAAGTTTTGGGTCTCTAAGCTGGATACATGGCCAGAGCTAAGCCAGTATGCATTGGAGGTGCTGGCTTGCCCTGCGGCTAGTGTCTTATCGGAACGTGTCTTTAGTGCCGCAGTTGGTGTACTAACAGACTGTCGCATGCGACTGTCCTCCGATAACGTTGACCGGCTTACTTTCCTGAAAATGAACCAGGCCTGGATCTCGCAGGAATTTGCCACTCCTCTGCCTGATTAAGTAATTGGGTGTCATCCAGGTCTCCTGCTGTGTTCATCTTTCTACCACCTGAACTGCTATTCCTGGGCTCCAACACCGCCAGTTGCGGCTCAGAAGTGCAGGCTGCACAGTAAAAACATATGACCCAGTGTTATTGGGTTTCAGTAACGTCAGCTGATCCCCAGCTGTGTAGCCGGCAATGTGTCCTGCGACCACCACGCTGGCACAACAACCTAAATGTAAGGGAACCTGACGGGGGGCCCCGTCGTTTGTTACTGAAAGAGCCATCTTGTGCAGCAGTAATGCTGCACAAGGAAAAGGTAGCTCTTTTGGTTTAGCTCCTTGCACACACAGAACTTAACACTTATAAAATGTGTTCACTGATACCGTTATACCGTCCCGGAGCTGGGACTTTCCTTCGTAATGTGACGCAGCACAGCCGTCATTCCTACCCCCTTGGTGCCATGCGCTGCCTCCTCAGCGTTGTTTTAAGCTGTCACGGAGCCTGCGCTGTTCTGTTATCCCTTGGGCATGCCCTATTTGCGCTGCCTGTCTTCTGACATAATTTGGTGTCAGGCTGGCTGCGCCTGTGCGGCCGCGCTGCCCGAGATCCCGCCTCGCAGTGTCTTCTGATTGAGTCACACTGCGGGCCTGGGATCCATGGGCATGCGCAGTGCATATCTTCCCCTCGGGCTCTCGCTCATTTCCCTCCGCCTTCTTTAGACTGTGCGCCGTCAGCTGATCCCTAATAGCATGCCACGGCCGTGACACCGCACAGTCTGAAGAAGAGGGAAGGAGGGGAGTGAGAGTCGAGTATATGCACTTTGCATGCCCATGGATCCAAGGCCCGCAATGGGATTACGTTAGACGAGACTGCGAGGTGGGATCTGGAGCAGCGTGGACGCACAGGCACTGACAGCCTGACACCAAATTATGTCAGAAGACAGGCAGCGCTAATTGGGCATGGCCAAGGGCTAACAGAACAGCGCAGGCTCCGTGACAGCTTAAAACAACGATGAGGAGGCAGCGCACGGCACCAAGGGGATAGGAATGACAGCTGTGCTGTGTCCCATTACGAAGGAAATTTGCACCTCCGGGACGGTTGAACGGTATAAGGGGACACATTTTTAGTGTTAACTTCAGTGTTTGCAAGGAGCATAATTAAAAGAGCAACCTTTTCCTTTTGCATCCTTAGTGCTGCACAAGATGGCTCTTTCAGCTACAAACGTCTTGGGGGGGGGGTTAAAGGTTCCCTTTCAACTTGCTCCAATCAGGCTTCGGCCTACACTCTGCTCCTCTGCTCCTCCTGCTGACCCTGGGCTCTAACACCGCCAGTTGGTGCCTGGAAGTGCTGTGTGCACAGTTAACAGTCGCTCCTCTGTTATTGGGGTTCAGTAACGTCAGCTGATCCCCAGCTGTGTGTGCGGCAATACCTCCAATCTGCTCCTCCTGCTGTCCCTGGGCTCTAACACCGCCAGTTGGTGCCTGGAAGTGCTGTGTGCACAGTTAACAGTCGCTCCTCTGTTATTGGGGTTCAGTAACGTCAGCTGATCCCCAGCTGTGTGTGCGGCAATACCTCCAATCTGCTCCTCCTGCTGTCCCTGGGCTCTAACACCGCCAGTTGGTGCCTGGAAGTGCTGTGTGCACAGTTAACAGTCGCTCCTCTGTTATTGGGGTTCAGTAACGTCAGCTGATCCCCAGCTGTGTGTGCGGCAATACCTCCAATCTGCTCCTCCTGCTGTCCCTGGGCTCTAACACCGCCAGTTGGTGCCTGGAAGTGCTGTCTGCACAGTCAACCGTCGCTCCTCTGTTATTGGGGTTCAGTAACGTCAGCTGATCCCCAGCTGTGTATCCGGCAACGTGTCATGCGACCGCCACGCTGGCACAACTAAAATGTAAGGGGACCTGTCCCCCCCCCCCCCCTAGGCGTTTGTTACTGAAAGAGCCACCATGTGCAGCACTAATACTGCACAAGGGAAAGGTCGCTCTTGAAATTATGCTCCTTGCAAACGCTGAACTACACACTCATGTAATGTGTCCCCTCACACCGTCCAACCGTCCCAGAGGTGGGACTTACCTTTGTAATGTGACGCAGCACAGCCGTCATTGCTACCCCCTTGCCACCGTGCGCTGGCTCCTTAGCGTTGTTTGATTCCGTCATGGACCCTGCGCTGTTATGTTATCCCTTGGCCATGCACAGTTTGCGCTGCCCGTCCTCTGACATCATTTGTTGTCGTCCTGGCTGCGCCTGTGCATCCATGCTGCCCGAAATCCCACCTCGCAGTGTCGTCTAATGTGATCCCACAGTGGGCCTGGTATCCATGGCCATGCGCAGTGCATATACTAGCCTCTCACTCCCCTTCTTCACGCTTCTTCAGACTAGGTGGCGTCAGCTGATCCCTAATAGCATGCCACGGCCGTGACGCCGCACAGTCTGAAGAAGCAGGAAGGAGGTGAGTGAGAGGCGATGATATGCACTGCGCATGCCCATGGATCCCTGGCTCGCAGTGGGACTACATTAGATGACACTGCAAGGTTGGATCTCGGGCAGCTTGGACGCACAGGCACTGCCAGCCTGACACCTACATGATGTCAGAAGACGGGCACCGCTAACTGTGCATGGTCAAGGGATAACATTACAGCGCGGGCTCCGTGACAGAACCAAACAACGTTGAGGAGGTGGCGCACGGCACCAAGGGGGTTGGAATGACGGCTTTGCTGTGTCACATTACAAAGGAAAGTCCCACTTCCGGGACGGTTTGACAGTGTGAGGGGACACATTATATGAGTGTGTACTTCAGCGTTTGCAAGGAGCATAATTTTCGGAGCCACCATTTTCCATGTGCAGTATTACTGCTGTACAAGATGGCTCTTTCAGCAACAAATGCCTGGGGGGGGGGGGTTAAAGGTTCCCTTTCAACTTGCTCCACTGCAGGCTTCGGCCTACACTCTGCTCCTCTTTGATTCCCTGGGTTTCAACACTGTCAGTTGCCACCTGGAAGTGTTGTCTACACAGAAAAAACACTAGGTGATGTGTCAGTGGGGTTCAGCACCGCCAGCTGTTCCCCTGCTGTGTAGTCGGCAACGTGTCCAGCACAAGCCACGCTGGCACAACAGAACAAAAGCTGCCACCAGTGCAGGCTTCGGCCTACACTCTGCTCCTCTCCTCCTCCTGCTGACCCTGGGCTTAAACACCGCTAGTTTTTGCCCGGAAGTGCTAGCTGCACAGAGAAAAACGCCAGCCAATGTGTTAGTGGGGTTCAGCAACGCCAGCTGTTCCCCTGCTGTGTAGCCGGCAACGTGACCTGCAAACGCCACGCAGGCACATGAACTGAAATTAAAGGGAACCTGGCCCCACCCCCCCAGGTGTTTCTATGTATAACAGCCATCTAGTACAGCAGTACTGCTGCATTTGTACAAGGTGGCTGATTTTTTATCCTTGCCCACGTAGAATTAAACACGTAAAATATGTGTCTCATTACAGACCATTACAATGTCCCTGAGGTGTGACTTTCCTTTTTAATGACACGCACCACCCCCCTTGGTAGCGCTGCCCGTCTTCTGACATCATTGGTTGGCTGCCTGTGCCTGTGCGTCCGCCCTGCCCGACACAACCCCCCTCGCTTCATATATTTTGGCTGCGAGGGTGTGATTGATGGGCATGTGCAGTGCATATGTTCGCCTGTCTTAACTCATCTCCTTCCGCCTTCTTCAGACTGTGCGGCCTCCTGGCCGTGGTAGGCGATAAGGGATCAGCTGAGGCCGCCCAGTCTGAAGCAGGTGTAAGGACATGTGTGAGCGGCAAACATATTTACTGCACAAGGCCACGAATCCCAGCCACGCAGTGTAAGATTTTTTGAAAACACACTGCGGGCCTGGGATTCATATCCATTGCTAACCGCAACGGCCAACATGAAATGAGGTGAGAAGACAGGCAGCGCTCACAGCGCATGGCCAAGGGATCACAATAGCGCAGACTCTTGTACAGCTAATAACAACGCTCAGGAATCTGCGCCCAGCACCTAGGTGTAAATTTTGACACCTGTGCTGCGTCTCCTTAAAAAAACAAGTCACGCCTCCACTACTGTTAGACAGTATAATGGGCTAAATAGTGTACGTGTTTTATTCAGCGTGTGCAAGGAGCAAACTAAATAGAGCAACCTTTTACTTGTGCAGCATTAATGCTGCACAAGGTGTGGCTCTTGTACCTTGCAACACCTGAGGGGGGGGTTAAAGGTTACCTTTGAAATTGGTTCAACTAGGCTTCGGCCTACACTCTGCTCCTCTCCTCCTCCTGCTGACCCTGGGCTCTAACACCGCTAGTTTTTGCCCGGAAATGCGAGCTTCACAGAGAAAAACAACAGCCAATGTGTTAGTGGGGTTCAGCACCGCCAGCTGTTCCCCTGCTGTGTAGCCGGCATCGTGTCCAGCACAAGCCACGCTGGCACAACCGACGAAAAGCTGCCACCAGTGCAGGCTTCGGCCTACACTTTGCTCCTCTCCTCCTCCTGCTGACCCTGGGCTCTAACACCGCCAGTTTTTGCCCGGACATGCGAGCTGCACAGAGAAAAACACCAGTCAATGTGTCAGTGGGGTTCAGCAACGCCAGCTGTTCCCCTGCTGTGTAGCTGGCAACGTGTCCTGCAAACGCCACGCAGGCACATGAACTGAAATTGAAGGAAGCCTGCCCCCCACCCCCAGGTGTTTCTATGTATAACAGCCACCTTGTACAGCAGTACTGCTGCATTTGTACAAGGTGGCTGACTTTTTCTCCTTGCCCACGTTTAATTAAACACGTACTAAATGTGTCTCATTGAGACCATTCCACTGTCCCTGAGGTGTGACTTTCCTTTCTAATGATACGCAGCACCACCCTTGTTAGCGCTGCCCGTCTTTTGACATCATTGGTTAGCTGGCTGCGCCTGTGCGTCTGCCCTGCTCGAAACAACGCCCCTCGGTGTCTTATTTTTTTGGACAGCGAGGGTGTGATTGATGGGCATGTGCAGTGCATATGTTTGCCTGTGTTCACTCATCTCCTTCCGCCTTCTTCAGACTGGGTGGCCTCATGGCCGCGGCATGCGATAAGGGATCAGATGAGGCCGCCCAGTCTGAAGCAGGTGTAAGGACATGTGTGAGCGGCAAACATATTTACTGCACAAGGCCACGAATCCCATCCACGCAGTGTGATTTTTTGAAAACACACTGTGGGTCTGGGATTCATGTCCATCGCTAACCGCAACGGCCGACATGAAATGAGGTCAGAAGACAGGAAGCGCTCACAGCGCATGGCCAAGGGATAACAAGAGCGCAGACTCCTGTACAGCAAATAACAACGCTCAGGAAGCTGCGCCCATGCACCAAGGTGTTATTTTCGACACCTGGGCTGCTTTTCTTTAAAAAGAAAAGTCACGCCTCCACTACTGTTTTACAGTAGAATGGGCTAAATAGTGTACGTGTTTTATTCAGCGTGTGCAAGGAGAAAAATTAAGAGAGCAACCTTTTACTTGTGCAGCATTAATGCTGCACAAGGTGTGGCTCTTGTACCTTGCAACACCTGAGGGGGGGGTTAAAGGTTACCTTTGAAATTGGTTCAACTAGGCTTTGGCCTACACTCTGCTCCTCTCCTCCTCCTGCTGACCCTGGGCTATAACACCGCCAGTTGTAGCCTGGAAGTGCTAGGTACACAGAGAAAAACACCCGCCAATGTGTTAGTGGGGTTCAGCACCGCCAGCTGTTCCCCTGCTGTGTAGCCGGCATTGTGTCCAGCACAAGCCACGCTGGCACAACTGACCAAAAGCTGCCACCAGTGCAGGCTTCGGCCTACACTCTGCTCCTCTCCTCCTCCTGCTGCCCCTGGGCTCAAACACCGCTAGTTTTTGCCCGGAAATGCGAGCTGCACAGAGAAAAAAAACAGCCAATGTGTTTGTGGGGTTCAGCACCGCCAGCTGTTCCCCTGCTGTGTAGCCTGCATCGTGTCCAGCACAAGCCACACTGGCACAACTGACCAAAAGCTGCCACCAGTGCTTGCTTCGGCCTACACTCTGCTCCTCTCCTCCTCCTGCTGACCCTGGGCTCTAACAACGCTAGTTTTTGCCCGGAATTGCTAGCTGCACAGAGAAAAACACCAGCCAATGTGTTAGTGGGGTTCAGCACCGCCAGCTGTTCCCCTGCTGTGTAGCCGGCAACGTGACCTGCAAACGCCACGCAGGCACATGAACTGAAATTGAAGTGAGCCTGCCCCCCAACCCCAGGTGTTTCTATGTATAACAGCCACCTTGTACAGCAGTACTGCTGCATTTGTACAAGGTGGCTGACTTTTTCTCCTTGCCCACGTGGAACTCAACACGTACAAAATGTGTCTCATTAGAGACCATTACAATGTACCTGAGGTGTGACTTTCCTTTTTAATGACACGCAGCACCCCCATTGTTAGCGCTGCCCGTCTTCAGACATCATTTGTTGGCTAGCTGTGCCTGTGCGTCCGCCCTGTCCGACACAACGCCCCTCGTTGTCTCATATATTTTGACTGCGAGGGTGTGATTGATGGGCACGAGCAGTGCATATGTTCGCCTGTCTTCACTCCCCTCCTTCCGCCTTCTTCAGACTGTGCGGCCTCATGGCCGTGGCAGGCAATAAGGGATCAGCTGAGGCCGCCCAGTCTGAAGCAGGTGTAAGGACATGTGTGAGCGGCGAACATATTTACTGCACAAGGCCACGAATCCCAGCACCGCAGTGTGACTTTATGGAAAGGCACCGTGGGTCTGGGATTTATGGCCATCGTTAACCGCACCGGCCAACATGAAATGAGGTCATAAGACGGCCTGCACTAACAGGGTATTGCCAAGGGATAACACAAGAGCGCACTCTCCTGTACTGCAAATAACAACGGTAAGGAGTCTGCGCCCAGCACCTAGGTGTAAATTTTGACACCTGTGCTGCGTCTTCTTCAAAAGAAAAGTCACGCCTCCACTACTGTTTGACAGTATAATGGGCTAAATAGTGTACGTGTTTTATTCAGCGTGTGCAAGGAGCAAAATTAAGAGAGCAACCGTTTACTTGTGCAGCATTAATACTGCACAAGGTGTGGCTCTTTTACCTTGCAACACCTGAGGGGGGGTTAAAGGTTACCTTTGAAATTGGTTCAACTAGGCTTCGTCCTACACTTTGCTCCTCTCCTCCTCCTGCTGACCCTGGGCTCTAACACCGCTAGTTTTTGCCCTGAAGTGCTAGCTGCACAGAGAAAAACACTAGCCAATGTGTTAGTGGGGTTCAGCACCGCCAGCTGTTCCCCTGCTGTGTAGCCGGCATCGTGTCCAGCACAAGCCACGCTGGCACAACCGACCAAAAGCTGCCACCAGTGGAGGCTTCGGCCTACACTCTGCTCATCTCCTCCTCCTGCTGACCCTGGGCTCTAACACCGCTAGTTTTTGCCCGGAATTGCTACCTGCACAGAGAAAAACACCAGCCAATGTGTTAGTGGGGTTCAGCACCGCAAGCTGTTCCCCTGCTGTGTAGCCGGCATCGTGTCCAGCATAAGCCACGCTGGCACAACCAACCAAAAGCTGCCACCAGTGGAGGCTTCGGCCTACACTCTGCTCATCTCCTCCTCCTGCTGACCCTGGGCTCTAACACCGCTAGTTTTTGCCCGGAATTGCTAGCTGCACAGAGAAAAACACCAGCCAATGTGTTAGTGGGGTTCAGCACCGCCAGCTGTTCCCCTGCTGTGTAGCTTGCAACGTGACCTGCAAACGCCACACAGGCACATGAACTGAAATTGAAGGGAGCTTGCCCCCCACCCCCAGGTGTTTCTGTGTATAATAGCCACCTTGTACAGCAGTACTGCTGCATTTGTACAAGGTGGCTGACTTTTTCTCCTTGCCCACGTGGAACTCAACACGTACAAAATGTGTCTCATTGAGACCATTCAACTGTCCCTGAGGTGTGACTTTCCTTTCTAATGATACGCAGCACCACCCTTGGTAGCGCTGCCCGTCTTCTGACATCATTGGTTGGCTGCCTGTGCCTGTGCGTCCGCCATGCCCAACACAACGCCCCTCGTTGTCTCATATATTTTGGCTGCGAGGGTGTTATTGATGGGCATGTGCAGTGCATATGTTCGCCTGTCTTAACTCATCTCCTTCCGCCTTCTTCAGACTGTGCGGCCTCATGGCCGCGGCATGCGATAAGGTATCAGATGAGGCCGCCCAGTCTGAAGCAGGTGTAAGGACATGTGTGAGCGGCAAACATATTTACTGCACAAGGCCACGAATCCCAGCCACGCAGTGTGATTTTTTGAAAACACACTGTGGGTCTGGGATTCATGTCCATCGCTAACCGCAACGGCCGACATGAAATGAGGTCAGAAGACAGGAAGCGCTCACAGCGCATGGCCAAGGGATAACAATAGCGCAGACTCCTGTACAGCAAATAACAACGCTCAGGAAGCTGCGCCCATGCACCAAGGTGTTATTTTCGACACCTGGGCTGCTTTTCTTTAAAAAGACAAGTCACGCCTCCACTACTGTTTTACAGTAGAATGGGCTAAATAGTGTACGTGTTTTATTCAGCGTGTGCAAGGAGAAAAATTAAGAGAGCAACCTTTTACTTGTGCAGCATTATTGCTGCACGAGGTGTGGCTCTTGTACCTTGCAACACCTGAGGGGGGTTAAAGGTTACCTTTGAAATTGGTTCAACTAGGCTTCGGTCTACACTCTGCTCCTCTCCTCCTCCTGCTGACCCTGGGCTCTAACACCGCCAGTTTTTGCCCGGACGTGCTTGCTGCACAGAGAAAAACACCAGCCAATGTGTTAGTGGGGTTCAGCACCGCCAGCTGTTCCCCAGCTGTGTAGCCGGCAACGTGACCTGCGAACGCCACGCAGGCACAACAGAACAAAAGCTGCCACCAGTGCAGGCTTCGGCCTACACTCTGCTCCTCTCCTCCTCCTGCTGACCCTGGGCTCATAACACCGCCAGTTTTTGCCCGGAAATGCGAGCTGCACAGATAAAAACACCAGCCAATGTGTCAGTGGGGTTCAGCACCGCCAGCTGTTCCCCAGCTGTGTAGCCGGCAATGTGACCTGCAAACGCCATGCAGGCACATGAACTGAAATTGAAGGGAGCCTGCCCCCCACCCCCAGGTGTTTCTATGTATAACAGCCACCTTGTTCAGCAGTACTGCTGCATTTGTACAAGGTGGCTGACTTTTTCTCCTTGCCCACGTGGAACTCAACACGTACAAAATGTGTCTCATTGAGACCATTCCACTGTCCCTGAGGTGTGACTTTCCTTTCTAATGATACGCAGCACCCCCCTTGGTAGCGCTTCCCGTCTTTTGACATCATGGTTAGCTGGCTGCGCCTGTGCATCAGCCCTGCGTGAAACAACGCCCCTCGTTGTCTTATTTATTTTGTCAGCGAGGGTGTGGTTTATGGGCACGAGCAGTACATATGTTCGCCTGTCGTCACTCATCTCCTTCCGCCTTCTTCAGACTGTGCGGCCTCATGGCCGCGGCATGCGAAAAGGGATCAGCAGAGGCCACCCAGTCTGAAGCAGGTGTAAGGACGTGTGTGAGCGTCGAAAATATTTACTGCTCAAGGCCACGAATCCCAGCACCGCAATGTGACTTTATGAAAAGGCACTGTGGGTCTGGGATTTATGGCCATCGTTAACCGCAGCGGCCAACATGAAATGAGGTCATAAGACGGGCAGCGCTAACAGGGCATTGCCAAGGGATAACACAAGAGCGCAGACTCCTGTACAGCAAAAAACAACGCTCAGGAAGCTGCGCCAAGCACAAAGGCGTTATTTGGGACACCCATGCTGCGTCTCCTTAAAAATACAAGTCACGCCTCAACTACAGTTTGACTGTAGAATGGGCTAAATTGTGTACGTGTTGCATTCAGCGTGTGCAAGTAGAAAAATTAATAGAGCAACCTTTTACTTGTGCAGCATTAATGCTGCACAAGGTGTGGCTCTTGTACTTTGTAACACCTGAGGGGGGGTTAAAGGTTACCTTTGAAATTGGTTCAACTAGGCTTCGGCCTACACTCTGCTCCTCTCCTCCTCCTGCTGCCCCTGGGCTATAACACCGCTAGTTTTGGCCCGGAAGTGCTAGCTGCACAGAGAAAAACACCAGCCAATGTGTTAGTGGGGTTCAGCACCGCCTGCTGTTCCCCCACTGTGTAGCCGGCAAAGTGTCCTGCAAACGCAACGCAGACACAAAGCTGACTCCAGTGCAGGCTTCGGCCTACACTCTGCTCCCCCTGCTTACCCTTTGCTCCAACACCGCTAGTTGGGGCTGTAGGAAGACAATCTTTGATAGGCAACGCATCCGGGTTCCAGCACCGCCAGCTGGTTCTCGGCAGTGTTTTTGTCACAGGTACTCCCTCCTGCCAAACCTGGTTCCAGCACCGTCAGCTGTTTCCGGGTCGTGTCAAGCTCACTGAGACGCCTATGCTTGCCCCGTCGTGGTGCGGTCGGGTTAGCCAACTCCAGGGTGCCTCCAGTTTAGGAGCTTCCTATGTGGGCTGCGTGAACTGGTAGTCAAGGCTGGTTCTGTAGTGCCAGTAGGCCCAGCTCCCCCTGTAGGACTGTTGGGGTTCGGTAACTGCGGCTGCCTCGCGGCCTAGCTGTTCTCTCCTCTCCTGTGGGCCTTGGGGTCCACCACCTGGTTCCAGCACCGTCAGCTGGTTCCGGGCCGAGCCTTTGGCTTAGGTGCCTCCTCCTGGGTATCCGAGTTCCGCCAACGTCAGGCGGTCCTTGGTAGTGCTTTTAAGCGCGGGCACCTACAGCTTAGTAACTGGGTTCCAGCACCGTCAGCTGGTCCTCGGTCGTGCCATTGGCTCTTGCACACTGGGGCAACGCATCTGGGTTCCAGCACCGCCAGCTGGTTCTCGGCAGTGGTTTTGTCACAGGTACTCCCTCGTGCCAAACCTGGTTTCAGCACCGTCAGCTGTTTCCGGGTCGTGTCAAGCTCACTGAGACGCCTATGCTTGCCCCGTCGTGGTGCGGTCGGGTTAGCCAACTCCAGGGTGCCTCCAGTTTAGGAGCTTCCTATGTGGGCTGCGTGAACTGGTAGTCAAGGCTGGTTCTGTAGTGCCAGTAGGCCCAGCTCCCCCTGTAGGACTGTTGGGGTTCGGTAACTGCGGCTGCCTCGCGGCCTAGCTGTTCTCTCCTCTCCTGTGGGCCTTGGGGTCCACCACCTGGTTCCAGCACCGTCAGCTGGTTCCGGGCCGAGCCTTTGGCTTAGGTGCCTCCTCCTGGGTATCCGAGTTCCGCCAACGTCAGGCGGTCCTTGGTAGTGCTTTTAAGCGCGGGCACCTACAGCTTAGTAACCGGGTTCCAGCACCGTCAGCTGGTCCTCGGTCGTGCCATTGGATCTTGCACACTGGGGCAACGCATCTGGGTTCCAGCACCGCCAGCTGGTTCTCGGCAGTGGTTTTGTCACAGGTACTCCCTCGTGCCAAACCTGGTTTCAGCACCGTCAGCTGTTTCCGGGTCGTGTCAAGCTCACTGAGACGCCTATGCTTGCCCCGTCATGGTGCGGTCGGGTTAGCCAACTCCAGGGTGCCTCCAGTTTAGGAGCTTCCTATGTGGGCTGCGTGAACTGGTAGTCAAGGCTGGTTCTGTAGTGCCAGTAGGCGCAGCTCCCCCTGTAGGACTGTTGGGGTTCGGTAACTGCGGCTGCCTCGCGGCCTAGCTGTTCTCTCCTGTGGACCTTGGGGTCGACCATCTGGTTCCAGCACCGTCAGCTGGTTCCGGGCCGAGCCTTTGGCTTAGGTGCCTCCTCCTGGGTATCCGAGTTCCGCCAACGTCAGGCGGTCCTTGGTAGTGCTTTTAAGCGCGGGCACCTACAGCTTAGTAACCGGGTTCCAGCACCGTCAGCTGGTCCTCGGTCGTGCCATTGGCTCTTGCACACTGGGGCAACGCATCTGGGTTCCAGCACCGCCAGCTGGTTCTCGGCAGTGGTTTTGTCACAGGTACTCCCTCGTGCCAAACCTGGTTTCAGCACCGTCAGCTGTTTCCGGGTCGTGTCAAGCTCACTGTGACGCCTATGCTTGCCCCGTCGTGGTGCGGTCGGGTTAGCCAACTCCAGGGTGCCTCCAGTTTAGGAGCTTCCTATGTGGGCTGCGTGAACTGGTAGTCAAGGCTGGTTCTGTAGTGCCAGTAGGCCCAGCTCCCCCTGTAGGACTGTTGGGGTTCGGAAACTGCAGCTGCCTCGCGGCCTAGCTGTTCTCTCCTCTCCTGTGGGCCTTGGGGTCCACCACCTGGTTCCAGCACCGTCAGCTGGTTCCGGGCCGAGCCTTTGGCTTAGGTGCCTCCTCCTGGGTATCCGAGTTCCGCCAACGTCAGGCGGTCCTTGGTAGTGCTTTTAAGCGCGGGCACCTACAGCTTAGTAACTGGGTTCCAGCACCGTCAGCTGGTCCTCGGTCGTGCCATTGGCTCTTGCACACTGGGGCAACGCATCTGGGTTCCAGCACCGCCAGCTGGTTCTCGGCAGTGGTTTTGTCACAGGTACTCCCTCGTGCCAAACCTGGTTTCAGCACCGTCAGCTGTTTCTGGGTCGTGTCAAGCTCACTGAGACGCCTATGCTTGCCCCGTCGTGGTGCGGTCGGGTTAGCCAACTCCAGGGTGCCTCCAGTTTAGGAGCTTCCTATGTGGGCTGCGTGAACTGGTAGTCAAGGCTGGTTCTGTAGTGCCAGTAGGCCCAGCTCCCCCTGTAGGACTGTTGGGGTTCGGTAACTGCGGCTGCCTCGCGGCCTAGCTGTTCTCTCCTCTCCTGTGGGCCTTGGGGTCCACCACCTGGTTCCAGCACCGTCAGCTGGTTCCGGGCCGAGCCTTTGGCTTAGGTGCCTCCTCCTGGGTATCCGAGTTCCGCCAACGTCAGGCGGTCCTTGGTAGTGCTTTTAAGCGCGGGCACCTACAGCTTAGTAACTGGGTTCCAGCACCGTCAGCTGGTCCTCGGTCGTGCCATTGGCTCTTGCACACTGGGGCAACGCATCTGGGTTCCAGCACCGCCAGCTGGTTCTCGGCAGTGGTTTTGTCACAGGTACTCCCTCGTGCCAAACCTGGTTTCAGCACCGTCAGCTGTTTCCGGGTCGTGTCAAGCTCACTGAGACGCCTATGCTTGCCCCGTCGTGGTGCGGTCGGGTTAGCCAACTCCAGGGTGCCTCCAGTTTAGGAGCTTCCTATGTGGGCTGCGTGAACTGGTAGTCAAGGCTGGTTCTGTAGTGCCAGTAGGCCCAGCTCCCCCTGTAGGACTGTTGGGGTTCGGTAACTGCGGCTGCCTCGCGGCCTAGCTGTTCTCTCCTCTCCTGTGGGCCTTGGGGTCCACCACCTGGTTCCAGCACCGTCAGCTGGTTCCGGGCCGAGCCTTTGGCTTAGGTGCCTCCTCCTGGGTATCCGAGTTCCGCCAACGTCAGGCGGTCCTTGGTAGTGCTTTTAAGCGCGGGCACCTACAGCTTAGTAACCGGGTTCCAGCACCGTCAGCTGGTCCTCGGTCGTGCCATTGGCTCTTGCACACTGGGGCAACGCATCTGGGTTCCAGCATCGCCAGCTGGTTCTTGGCAGTGTTTTTGTCACAGGTACTCCCTCGTGCCAAACCTGGTTCCAGCACCGTCAGCTGTTTCCGGGTCGTGTCAAGCTCACTGAGACGCCTATGCTTGCCCCGTCGTGGTGCGGTCGGGTTAGCCAACTCCAGGGTGCCTCCAGTTTAGGAGCTTCCTATGTGGGCTGCGTGAACTGGTAGTCAAGGCTGGTTCTGTAGTGCCAGTAGGCCCAGCTCCCCCTGTAGGACTGTTGGGGTTCGGTAACTGCGGCTGCCTCGCGGCCTAGCTGTTCTCTCCTCTCCTGTGGGCCTTGGGGTCCACCACCTGGTTCCAGCACCGTCAGCTGGTTCCGGGCCGAGCCTTTGGCTTAGGTGCCTCCTCCTGGGTATCCGAGTTCCGCCAACGTCAGGCGGTCCTTGGTAGTGCTTTTAAGCGCGGGCACCTACAGCTTAGTAACCGGGTTCCAGCACCGTCAGCTGGTCCTCGGTCGTGCCATTGGCTCTTGCACACTGGGGCAACGCATCTGGGTTCCAGCACCGCCAGCTGGTTCTCGGCAGTGTTTTTGTCACAGGTACTCCCTCGTGCCAAACCTGGTTTCAGCACCGTCAGCTGTTTCCGGGTCGTGTCAAGCTCACTGAGACGCCTATGCTTGCCCCGTCATGGTGCGGTCGGGTTAGCCAACTCCAGGGTGCCTCCAGTTTAGGAGCTTCCTATGTGGGCTGCGTGAACTGGTAGTCAAGGCTGGTTCTGTAGTGCCAGTAGGCGCAGCTCCCCCTGTAGGACTGTTGGGGTTCGGTAACTGCGGCTGCCTCGCGGCCTAGCTGTTCTCTCCTGTGGACCTTGGGGTCGACCATCTGGTTCCAGCACCGTCAGCTGGTTCCGGGCCGAGCCTTTGGCTTAGGTGCCTCCTCCTGGGTATCCGAGTTCCGCCAACGTCAGGCGGTCCTTGGTAGTGCTTTTAAGCGCGGGCACCTACAGCTTAGTAACCGGGTTCCAGCACCGTCAGCTGGTCCTCGGTCGTGCCATTGGCTCTTGCACACTGGGGCAACGCATCTGGGTTCCAGCACCGCCAGCTGGTTCTCGGCAGTGGTTTTGTCACAGGTACTCCCTCGTGCCAAACCTGGTTTCAGCACCGTCAGCTGTTTCCGGGTCGTGTCAAGCTCACTGTGACGCCTATGCTTGCCCCGTCGTGGTGCGGTCGGGTTAGCCAACTCCAGGGTGCCTCCAGTTTAGGAGCTTCCTATGTGGGCTGCGTGAACTGGTAGTCAAGGCTGGTTCTGTAGTGCCAGTAGGCCCAGCTCCCCCTGTAGGACTGTTGGGGTTCGGAAACTGCAGCTGCCTCGCGGCCTAGCTGTTCTCTCCTCTCCTGTGGGCCTTGGGGTCCACCACCTGGTTCCAGCACCGTCAGCTGGTTCCGGGCCGAGCCTTTGGCTTAGGTGCCTCCTCCTGGGTATCCGAGTTCCGCCAACGTCAGGCGGTCCTTGGTAGTGCTTTTAAGCGCGGGCACCTACAGCTTAGTAACTGGGTTCCAGCACCGTCAGCTGGTCCTCGGTCGTGCCATTGGCTCTTGCACACTGGGGCAACGCATCTGGGTTCCAGCACCGCCAGCTGGTTCTCGGCAGTGGTTTTGTCACAGGTACTCCCTCGTGCCAAACCTGGTTTCAGCACCGTCAGCTGTTTCCGGGTCGTGTCAAGCTCACTGAGACGCCTATGCTTGCCCCGTCGTGGTGCGGTCGGGTTAGCCAACTCCAGGGTGCCTCCAGTTTAGGAGCTTCCTATGTGGGCTGCGTGAACTGGTAGTCAAGGCTGGTTCTGTAGTGCCAGTAGGCCCAGCTCCCCCTGTAGGACTGTTGGGGTTCGGTAACTGCGGCTGCCTCGCGGCCTAGCTGTTCTCTCCTCTCCTGTGGGCCTTGGGGTCCACCACCTGGTTCCAGCACCGTCAGCTGGTTCCGGGCCGAGCCTTTGGCTTAGGTGCCTCCTCCTGGGTATCCGAGTTCCGCCAACGTCAGGCGGTCCTTGGTAGTGCTTTTAAGCGCGGGCACCTACAGCTTAGTAACCGGGTTCCAGCACCGTCAGCTGGTCCTCGGTCGTGCCATTGGCTCTTGCACACTGGGGCAACGCATCTGGGTTCCAGCATCGCCAGCTGGTTCTTGGCAGTGTTTTTGTCACAGGTACTCCCTCGTGCCAAACCTGGTTCCAGCACCGTCAGCTGTTTCCGGGTCGTGTCAAGCTCACTGAGACGCCTATGCTTGCCCCGTCGTGGTGCGGTCGGGTTAGCCAACTCCAGGGTGCCTCCAGTTTAGGAGCTTCCTATGTGGGCTGCGTGAACTGGTAGTCAAGGCTGGTTCTGTAGTGCCAGTAGGCCCAGCTCCCCCTGTAGGACTGTTGGGGTTCGGTAACTGCGGCTGCCTCGCGGCCTAGCTGTTCTCTCCTCTCCTGTGGGCCTTGGGGTCCACCACCTGGTTCCAGCACCGTCAGCTGGTTCCGGGCCGAGCCTTTGGCTTAGGTGCCTCCTCCTGGGTATCCGAGTTCCGCCAACGTCAGGCGGTCCTTGGTAGTGCTTTTAAGCGCGGGCACCTACAGCTTAGTAACCGGGTTCCAGCACCGTCAGCTGGTCCTCGGTCGTGCCATTGGCTCTTGCACACTGGGGCAACGCATCTGGGTTCCAGCACCGCCAGCTGGTTCTCGGCAGTGTTTTTGTCACAGGTACTCCCTCGTGCCAAACCTGGTTTCAGCACCGTCAGCTGTTTCCGGGTCGTGTCAAGCTCACTGAGACGCCTATGCTTGCCCCGTCATGGTGCGGTCGGGTTAGCCAACTCCAGGGTGCCTCCAGTTTAGGAGCTTCCTATGTGGGCTGCGTGAACTGGTAGTCAAGGCTGGTTCTGTAGTGCCAGTAGGCGCAGCTCCCCCTGTAGGACTGTTGGGGTTCGGTAACTGCGGCTGCCTCGCGGCCTAGCTGTTCTCTCCTGTGGACCTTGGGGTCGACCATCTGGTTCCAGCACCGTCAGCTGGTTCCGGGCCGAGCCTTTGGCTTAGGTGCCTCCTCCTGGGTATCCGAGTTCCGCCAACGTCAGGCGGTCCTTGGTAGTGCTTTTAAGCGCGGGCACCTACAGCTTAGTAACCGGGTTCCAGCACCGTCAGCTGGTCCTCGGTCGTGCCATTGGCTCTTGCACACTGGGGCAACGCATCTGGGTTCCAGCACCGCCAGCTGGTTCTCGGCAGTGGTTTTGTCACAGGTACTCCCTCGTGCCAAACCTGGTTTCAGCACCGTCAGCTGTTTCCGGGTCGTGTCAAGCTCACTGTGACGCCTATGCTTGCCCCGTCGTGGTGCGGTCGGGTTAGCCAACTCCAGGGTGCCTCCAGTTTAGGAGCTTCCTATGTGGGCTGCGTGAACTGGTAGTCAAGGCTGGTTCTGTAGTGCCAGTAGGCCCAGCTCCCCCTGTAGGACTGTTGGGGTTCGGAAACTGCAGCTGCCTCGCGGCCTAGCTGTTCTCTCCTCTCCTGTGGGCCTTGGGGTCCACCACCTGGTTCCAGCACCGTCAGCTGGTTCCGGGCCGAGCCTTTGGCTTAGGTGCCTCCTCCTGGGTATCCGAGTTCCGCCAACGTCAGGCGGTCCTTGGTAGTGCTTTTAAGCGCGGGCACCTACAGCTTAGTAACCGGGTTCCAGCACCGTCAGCTGGTCCTCGGTCGTGCCATTGGCTCTTGCACACTGGGGCAACGCATCTGGGTTCCAGCACCGCCAGCTGGTTCTCGGCAGTGGTTTTGTCACAGGTACTCCCTCGTGCCAAACCTGGTTTCAGCACCGTCAGCTGTTTCCGGGTCGTGTCAAGCTCACTGAGACGCCTATGCTTGCCCCGTCGTGGTGCGGTCGGGTTAGCCAACTCCAGGGTGCCTCCAGTTTAGGAGCTTCCTATGTGGGCTGCGTGAACTGGTAGTCAAGGCTGGTTCTGTAGTGCCAGTAGGCCCAGTTCCCCCTGTAGGACTGTTGGGGTTCGGTAACTGCGGCTGCCTCGCGGCCTAGCTGTTCTCTCCTCTCCTGTGGGCCTTGGGGTCCACCACCTGGTTCCAGCACCGTCAGCTGGTTCCGGGCCGAGCCTTTGGCTTAGGTGCCTCCTCCTGGGTATCCCAGTTCCGCCAACGTCAGGCGGTCCTTGGTAGTGCTTTTAAGCGCGGGCACCTACAGCTTAGTAACCGGGTTCCAGCACCGTCAGCTGGTCCTCGGTCGTGCCATTGGCTCTTGCACACTGGGGCAACGCATCTGGGTTCCAGCACCGCCAGCTGGTTCTCGGCAGTGGTTTTGTCACAGGTACTCCCTCGTGCCAAACCTGGTTTCAGCACCGTCAGCTGTTTCCGGGTCGTGTCAAGCTCACTGAGACGCCTATGCTTGCCCCGTCGTGGTGCGGTCGGGTTAGCCAACTCCAGGGTGCCTCCAGTTTAGGAGCTTCCTATGTGGGCTGCGTGAACTGGTAGTCAAGGCTGGTTCTGTAGTGCCAGTAGGCCCAGTTCCCCCTGTAGGACTGTTGGGGTTCGGTAACTGCGGCTGCCTCGCGGCCTAGCTGTTCTCTCCTCTCCTGTGGGCCTTGGGGTCCACCACCTGGTTCCAGCACCGTCAGCTGGTTCCGGGCCGAGCCTTTGGCTTAGGTGCCTCCTCCTGGGTATCCCAGTTCCGCCAACGTCAGGCGGTCCTTGGTAGTGCTTTTAAGCGCGGGCACCTACAGCTTAGTAACCGGGTTCCAGCACCGTCAGCTGGTCCTCGGTCGTGCCATTGGCTCTTGCACACTGGGGCAACGCATCTGGGTTCCAGCACCGCCAGCTGGTTCTCGGCAGTGGTTTTGTCACAGGTACTCCCTCGTGCCAAACCTGGTTTCAGCACCGTCAGCTGTTTCCGGGTCGTGTCAAGCTCACTGAGACGCCTATGCTTGCCCCGTCGTGGTGCGGTCGAGTTAGCCAACTCCAGGGTGCCTCCAGTTTAGGAGCTTCCTATGTGGGCTGCGTGAACTGGTAGTCAAGGCTGGTTCTGTAGTGCCAGTAGGCGCAGCTCCCCCTGTAGGACTGTTGGGGTTCGGTAACTGCGGCTGCCTCGCGGCCTAGCTGTTCTCTCCTCTCCTGTGGGCCTTGGGGTCCACCACCTGGTTCCAGCACCGTCAGCTGGTTCCGGGCCGAGCCTTTGGCTTAGGTGCCTCCTCCTGGGTATCCGAGTTCCGCCAACGTCAGGCGGTCCTTGGTAGTGCTTTTAAGCGCGGGCACCTACAGCTTAGTAACCGGGTTCCAGCACCGTCAGCTGGTCCTCGGTCGTGCCATTGGCTCTTGCACACTGGGGCAACGCATCTGGGTTCCAGCACCGCCAGCTGGTTCTCGGCAGTGGTTTTGTCACAGGTACTCCCTCGTGCCAAACCTGGTTTCAGCACCGTCAGCTGTTTCCGGGTCGTGTCAAGCTCACTGAGACGCCTATGCTTGCCCCGTCGTGGTGCGGTCGGGTTAGCCAACTCCAGGGTGCCTCCAGTTTAGGAGCTTCCTATGTGGGCTGCGTGAACTGGTAGTCAAGGCTGGTTCTGTAGTGCCAGTAGGCCCAGTTCCCCCTGTAGGACTGTTGGGGTTCGGTAACTGCGGCTGCCTCGCGGCCTAGCTGTTCTCTCCTCTCCTGTGGGCCTTGGGGTCCACCACCTGGTTCCAGCACTGTCAGCTGGTTCCGGGCCGAGCCTTTGGCTTAGGTGCCTCCTCCTGGGTATCCCAGTTCCGCCAACGTCAGGCGGTCCTTGGTAGTGCTTTTAAGCGCGGGCACCTACAGCTTAGTAACCGGGTTCCAGCACCATCAGCTGGTCCTCGGTCGTGCCATTGGCTCTTGCACACTGGGGCAATGCATCTGGGTTCCAGCACCGCCAGCTGGTTCTCGGCAGTGTTTTTGTCACAGGTACTCCCTCATGCCAAACCTGGTGCCAGCACCGTCAGCTGTTTCCGGGTCGTGTCAAGCTCACTGAGACGCCTATGCTTGCCCCGTCGTGGTGCGGTCGGGTTAGCCAACTCTAGGGTGCCTCCAGTTTAGGAGCTTCCTATGTGGGCTGCGTGAACTGGTAGTCAAGGCTGGTTCTGTAGTGCCAGTAGGCCCAGTTCCCCCTGTAGGACTGTTGGGGTTCGGTAACTGCGGCTGCCTCGCGGCCTAGCTGTTCTCTCCTCTCCTGTGGGCCTTCGGGTCCACCACCTGGTTCCAGCACTGTCAGCTGGTTCTCGGCAGTGTCATTTGCTCTTGTACCTTCTGCTCCCCATCCTGGTTCCAGTACCGTCAGCTGGTTCCGGGCAGAGCCTTTGGCTTAGGTGCCTCCTTCTGGGTATCCAAGATCCACCAACGTCAGGTGGTCCTTGGTAGTGCTTTCAGGCACGGGTACCTCCTGCTTAGTAACCGGGTTCCAGTAAAGTCAGCTGGTCCTCGGTAGTTCCATTGGCTCTTGGACCTTCGGCTACCCATCCGGGTTCCAGTACCGTCAGCTGGTTCTCGGCAGTGTCTTTTGCTCTTGTACCTTCTGCTCCCCATCCTGGTTCCAGTACCGTCAGCTGGTTCCGGGCAGAGCCTTTGGCTTAGGTGCCTCCTTCTGGGTATCCGAGTTCCGCCAACGTCAGGCGGTCCTTGGTAGTGCTTTTTAGCACGGGTACCTCCTGCTTAGTAACCGGGTTCCAGTAACGTCAGCTGGTCCTCGGTAGTTCCATAGGCTCTTGAACCTTCGGGTAGCCATCCGAGTTCCAGTTCCATCATCAGGTTCTTGGCATTTTCTCAGCCTTCTTGTACCTTCTGCTACATTACCAAGTTGAAGACCCTAAAGTCGACGACCCGGAAGACCACCCCGATGACGACGACGACGACAACCCGGAAGACCACCCCGATGACAACGACGACGACGGCGGAGACGACGACGGTGGAGACGACGACGGCGGAGACGACGACGGCGGAGACGACGACGGCGGAGATGACGACAATGGAGACGACGACATGGAAGACCGAGAAGCAGAAGAACAAGAGGCTGCAGAACAAAGAGCAGAAGAACATTAAGCATAACACTTAATATCAGAGCAAAAGATATTATCTCAATTATATGCAGAAGAAGACTAAGCAGTGTATGGGGGTGAGTCCGTTCCTCCTCGTGGTGCCCCTGGATAAAGCCTGATGCTGCAGGCCAAACTGAACGCGGACAAATGTAACTTTTGTGACTGGCAGAACAGAAGGTGTAATCTTCCAACTTTTATAGATAACAACTACGGGAATGCCTGTCACAAATGAGAATATGATGAAGAAGTAGAATAGGAAGAATAATACAGTTGAATAAAATGAATATGTAGAATAGGAAGAATAATAATAGTTGAATAAAATGAATATGAAGAATGTAATAAAAAAAAAAAAAAAAAGGTAAAGGATGAAGAAGAAGATGAATAAGGTGAAGAAGAAGTTGATGTCAAAGATGCTGATGATGATGAAGATGAAAGTGTGGGAAAAGTAAAAAAAAAAAAGAAGTGGAAGGTCGTGGAATAGTGAAACATCAATATCTGACAAAATAAAAAAAATATTTACATAGTCAATATCTTTGTCACTCCGAACGTCTTTACAAAAAAAAAAAAAAAAACATGCTATTCTATTTGATTGGGCTAAACCTCTATGACTTTAATGTCTCCGCCACCTCCCCAAATACATCCTGCCTTATTCTTAGTTGTTTTCCTTCATGTAGAATGAACCTACAAGGAAAGAAAGGGTTTATTTTAATTCCGATATTTTGGTCCCATTGACTTGCATTGGGATCGGGTATCGGTATCAGCGATATCCGATATTTTTTGAATATCGGCCGATCCTATCCGATACCGATACTTTCCGATATTGGAAGGTATCGCTCAACACTAGTCAACACACATCCTCATTGTACCATCTTTCTTTCTAATGAGGACTAACGGAGCTGCCCAGGGGCTACAATTGACTCTGATCACCCCAGCATCCTTTATCTCCCGTAACATACCCTTGGCACATTGATAGTGAGCTGGACGTACAGACCGGTACCTTTCTTTAATGGGCGGATGATCTCTGGTGGGGATTTGGTGTTGGACCCCTTTTACCTGCCCACAGTCTAGAGATGTTTGCTAAAGACATGCTCATATTCTTGGACCACCCGGTAAGCCCCATGCTTTTGGTGCAAAGGAGTGGAGTGAATGCCTATGTGCAGCTTCTGACAACAATCCTCCAGCTGTTCTGCAGAGCTAATGTCCTCCACCTGGTCAGATGGGACCAAGGGTTCTACTGCCTGTATTGTGTTGTTACTGACAGTGAACAGCTTAGCAAGGGTGGTGTATCGGGGTAGTTTTACATCTTTCTCCCCTCAATTTAAGATGCATACAGGTACCCTTCCCTTGCAGACATCTACTACCCCTCTGGCTGTCAGGATGGTGGGCCTACTATCAGAGTACACGGGCTCTACCAGGGCCTGGTAGTCCTGACCCTTGAGGCCTATTGCTGCTCGACACCAGATTAACATTTCACGCCTGGGGGTATTGTAATGGGGATTGAATCACTCACTCTGATGCTGCCGACTTCTCCACCACACAGCTCTACCTGTTGCCTCTGCATCAGGGCTTTGATCTCTTTTTGCAGGACACAATGCTGACTGGAACTGGTGGTCTTGGCTACATGTTGCAATAAAACAATAACCTCACCAAGACAATTTTCTATCACATTGGTCCCTAGGGTCATCATTGGGTTACATTCTCACCGGTCAATATCTACTATCATCAGACCTTCGGCTATCATCAACTCTACTCGTCCCACCTTAATGGTCATCTCCTTGTACCACACTGAAAGGCTGACCATTGCTGGCGACTATTGTTAGATCATTATCTAGGCCATGGGTAATATCAGAGTCAGCCCAGTACTGTTTGTAAAGAATATATGGCATGATGTTCGTCCTTTGTAGTAGAAGATGACCATGACTTCAGGATTAGAAGAGAATTAGTAGTTATGGGTCCGGAGGTGGCTGATGAGTCCATTCCAGGCCCTGAAGGTTCACCCACATAATTGACATAAGGAAGCAGATATAGTCAGTACACCAGATTCTACTTGTGTCTTGCGGACAGCACGCTTTCTTTTTGCGTCAAAGATTTTCCTATCTTCAGCTGCACATGCTCCTGAGGTGATCCTGCCCTGCCAACCTGGACAATGCAGGGCAAGCTCTTCCCATTTATTAGTGTTGACTTCCAGGTTTTTGAGAGACACCTTACGGCAGTCTTTATAGCGCTTCTTCTGCCCCCCCAACTGATCGCTTACCTTGGCACAGTTCTCTGTACAGCAGTTGTTTCGGTAGTCAGCTGTCAGGCATTCTGACCACATGTCCAGCTCACCTGGCTTGGACTTTCAGCAGTAAAGTGTAGACGCTGCAGAGCCCAGTTTGTTCCAGAATTGCCATGTCCGGGACATTGCCTTGCCACCTGATGTGGAGGAGTCTGCGGAGGCAACTCATGTGAAAATGATTAAGCTGTTTAGCATGCCGGCTGTAGACTGTCCAGGTCTCGCTAGCATTGAGAAGTATGGTGAGGACCACCGCACAGTGGACCTTCAGCTTGGTGGTAAGGCTGAGTCCCTTTCATTTCCAGATATTCTTATGCAGTCTCCCGAAGGCTGCACTGGCTTTGGCAATTCTGTTATTAACCTCAGTGTCTATGGTTACTTCACAGGAAAGTGTGTTGCTTAAGTAAGTGAAGTTATCGACTGCTTTGAGGTTTTGCTCCTTCACCGTGATATGTGGCTCCCTGTATAGTTTCCCTGGAACAGGTTGATACATGACTTCAGTTTTTCTAATGTTGATCTCGAGACCAAAACTGTCGCAGTTTTGCGAAAACAGTCCATTTCATGCTACATCTGCTGTTCCGTGCTAGCGTTAAGTGCACAGTCATCAGCAAATAATAAGATGAAAAGAAGCTGCGGAGACACCACAGGCGGATGTGGATGGATACCATGCTTGGCATAGGTGGCTTTCCTTCATAGGATGCTGCCCTTCCCGTGGTTGTTCCTTCCCGGGAAAAGGCCTGGCTATTCACTGCTTGCGTCGAGAAACACGTGATGGTGTCTCCGCAGCTTCTTTTCATGCATCTGCATATTTCCCATAAGGGATGGGGGCAGTGTTCTGGAATCACTGCGTTGAGAAACACGTGATGGTGTATCCGCGGTGTTGGATGTTTTGGTCTCCCCGAGGCCAATCATCTGTGCCTTTATAGCCTTTTTACTAGGCACTGCTCCTAATAGCCAGATTCCTACTCCAAAATGTGGATGGATACCATGCTTGGCATAGGTGGCTTTCCTTCATAGGATGCTGCCCTTCCCGTGGTTGTTCCTTCCCGGGGAAAGGCCTGGCTATTCACTGCTTGCGTCGAGAAACACGTGATGGTGTCTCCGCAGCTTCTTTTCATGCATCTGCATATTTCCCATAAGGGATGGGGGCAGTGTTCTGGAATCACTGCGTTGAGAAACACGTGATGGTGTCTCCACGGTGTTGGATGTTTTGGTCTCCCCGAGGCCAATCATCTGTGCCTTTATCAGCAAATAATAATTCACGGATAACAGTCTCATGCACTTCCGTAACCGCCTTTCCCCAGGGAAATGTTAACCGATCAGGGAACCCAGTTCATGTCCGATCTGATGGAAAGCCTCTGCAAGAAAATACAAGTGCAGCATTTTGTGGCCAGCGCCTATCATCCCCAAACCAACGGACTCTGCGAGCATTTTAATGAAACATGTTCAAAATGCTGGTGAAGACTGAAGGGAGAGACTGGGAGCGGTACCTCGCCCATCTGTTGTTTGCCCACAGAAAGGTACCCCAGGCATCTACAAGATTCTCCCCCTTTGAACTGGTTTATGGGAGGAGGGTCAGGGGGCCACTTGATTTGATTAAGGACTGTTGGGAGTACGACCCCAAAACTATGTGAGTCTCAGTGGTTGAATATGTACTGCGGCTCAGAGAAAGGATGCAAAAACTGAGAAACCTGGCCCATGAGAACATGACCTAGGCCCAAATCAACCAGAATGTCTGGTACGACCGTAATGCCAGACTGAGGGCCTACGAGGAGGGGTAGAATGTTTGGGTGTTGGTCCCTATGTTACAGAATAAATTACAGGCCACATGGGAAGGACCATACACTGTACACAAGCGGCTAAATGATGTAAATTATGCGGTGAGTCACTGGTGACCCTAGATGAACATGCAAAGCGTCAGACAGTATTTCATGTGAATATGTTGCTCATCATGACAGGGAGACCTGTGTCTTACCTGTCTGTAGCCTGCCTGAAGAGGAGGAGGCTGATCGGTAACTAGATGTGGGGGCTGGGACTCAGTACATGGAGTCCCTGGAGTCAGCAGAGTTTAACCCTCAGCTATCCCACAGTCAGAGGTCTGAGCTGATGGGGGCACTCAGCGAGTTCACCGAAGTCTTCACAGGTGAGCCTGGGAGGATGCACTTAGCAGCTCACCATGTGGACACTGGTACTGATCCCCCAGTACAGCAGTCTGCATACCGGGTGTCAGCAGAGGTGAAGGCACACATGAGGGAACAGGTAGAGGAGATGCTGAACCTCAAGGTAATACAAATATCCCAGAGTGCCTGGGCCTCGCCTGTGGTTCTTGTCCCAAAAAAGGACCGTACTACCCGGTTCTTTGTAGACTACAGGAAATTAAATGTACAGCCTTAAACTGTGTGAGCCCTATGATTGGCAGACAGTAGTAGTAATATAGTAATATTTCCGGGACTCATTGCCCGTGTGTTCAGTGAGTGGTGGCAGAGTGTATGAGCGGGTGAGTGGCCTGGATCAGCGTGTGATTTATGCTCCCATTACAGCATATGACAGAGAATGAATGCTGGACTGAGAGAGGGGAGATAGATTAACCCCAAGAGCAGGTACGTGACAAATTGGTGGCAGCACGGTGGGATCCGTGACAATTGGTAGCAGCAGTGTCAGATCATTATATAGGCCGCGGGTAATATCAAAGTCAGCCCAACACCGTTTGTAAAGAATATATGGCATAGTCGTCATCTGTAAGCCAGTGTCCAGTAAAGCATTCATCGGGATGCCATCAATCATGACGGCAGGATCGGCCGTCCTCCCACGTACTTGTCTCACCAGCTTTGTGGGCCTGATCATCTTACTCCCATGGGTTGGCCCTCTGCCCAAGGGGTTGCTCGTTTAAATGGTAGAATCTTGCGATGTGCCCCGTCTTGTTGCAGCGGCGACAGATGGGTCGTCTGTCCTCGTCGTAGCGATCACTGTCTCTCCCTCTGGTCAGTGTGAATCTCTTCTGCCGTCGCCACGGGACATCATCTGGGCTGGAGGCCAGCTGGATCTTCTCCTTTGGGATCACTTGCATGGACCGCACGGTTTTGATTAGTGCAGCCACACTTTTGGACAGCTCCTGGACCTGGAGACATAGGTCTGCGCATCAGCCTCAACGAGGGTCTGGGGAAAGAATGCCGCCACCTGTTGGTATGTAATTGCTGGGTGCCTAGGTAGCACGATGCAGCTGGAATAAGGTTCACGCAGCACCCAGATGGCCCTATCTTTAAAATGCGCAAAGTTCAGATCAGGGTTTTGTAGGGCCATGATGCACAGCTGTGTCCTGTGGGTGTTGAACAGGAGTCCCTCAATAAACTGCTCTTTTAGCAATCTATCCTCATTATGCACACTCTCGGGGTCAACCTGCTTAATGGCCCGCAGCGCCTCCTGAAGATTAAGAGCACAGTACCGCATACTGTCCTGCACCCTTTGTTTGCACCCAAAGAATCTCATTTAAATCTCTGCTGCAGTGCTTATGCAGCGCCCCAGAGATCTGGTCGTTGCAGTATGACACTCTGCCGCTAAGGGGAGTGATGGTACGTCTGATGGCACTAAAGGAGTTCTACTGACCAGGTATCACCAGCACACATTATACTTCACACTCTGGCCACTAGGGGGAGAAAAAGGCTTTATTTATTGGGCCACTCCTCACACTGGTAAAACTAGAGGTTGGGTAGGAATTTAGTCAGAAGCTGACTGGGTTGGATTCAGGCAACATCCCGTGGCAGGGGGTGTTGCAGGGAGAAGACACAGGGGGGTCCCTGTTGGACGTGGGAAACTGGCAGGTACCTAGCGAACAGAGCAGAACGTTACGGAACCGTGCCTGCACTACCTTGCGGCGGTATCCTAAGAAAGAGACACGAAGCGAAGGGTATTGTGGAACAGTGAGAAACGAGATCAAGCACAAAGGAGAGCCAGTAGGAGTCGTGCCGTGAGTCCGAGGCAACATCCTACTGAGGCGCGTAGCCAGTGGCCGGAACACCGCTGAAGTAACTGACTCTAGGCCTTACTTCGAACTCCGCAGGACAGTTAATTATAGGTTGGCTGTCTACCTTAAATTTCCTATGAAGACATAGGGGGCAACGCATGGAGAGGGGTGTCTCTAGGGTCCCGGAAGAGCTCCGAGCCTTCCCGTCATACGGGTGCGTCCTAGCCATATCATATCTGGGGGACGAGAAACTAGTAACATCTGGAACAAGCGAGAGAGAAAGAATTAGAAAGAACTAGAAAGAACGAATGAACGAGAACAGAAGTTGTGAGTACTATTCCGAATGCTCAGCAGGGTAGCACTACAACACACAGGCGCTAGTGGTAGGCAACGATTTCCACCTGCAAAGGGAACTCTGGATGTGCCCATCGGACTGGCCGGTCTCAGAAAGCCCTGTTAACCGTGCTCTGGATTGCGGATCCTGAAGTCTTCAGTAAAGATGTAAAGAGACTGCAACCTTGTGTCCTCGTTATTGTCTGCACCTCACACCATCGCCATCTACATCACTGGGAACGATGTGATGTAGATGGCAACGGCAACGGCAACGGCCGACATGAAATGAGGTCAGAAGACAGGAAGCGCTCACAGCGCATGGCCAAGGGATAACAAGAGCGCAGACTCCTGTACAGCAAATAACAACGCTCAGGAAGCTGCGCCCATGCACCAAGGTGTTATTTTCGACACCTGGGCTGCTTTTCTTTAAAAAGACAAGTCACGCCTCCACTACTGTTTTACAGTAGAATGGGCTAAATAGTGTACGTGTTTTATTCAGCGTGTGCAAGGAGAAAAATTAAGAGAGCAACCTTTTACTTGTGCAGCATTATTGCTGCACGAGGTGTGGCTCTTGTACCTTGCAACACCTGAGGGGGGTTAAAGGTTACCTTTGAAATTGGTTCAACTAGGCTTCGGCCTACACTCTGCTCCTCTCCTCCTCCTGCTGACCCTGGGCTCTAACACCGCCAGTTTTTGCCCGGACGTGCTAGCTGCACAGAGAAAAACACCAGCCAATGTGTTAGTGGGGTTCAGCACCGCCAGCTGTTCCCCAGCTGTGTAGCCGGCAACGTGACCTGCGAACGCCACGCAGGCACAACAGAACAAAAGCTGCCACCAGTGCAGGCTTCGGCCTACACTCTGCTCCTCTCCTCCTCCTGCTGACCCTGGGCTCATAACACCGCCAGTTTTTGCCCGGAAATGCGAGCTGCACAGATAAAAACACCAGCCAATGTGTCAGTGGGGTTCAGCACCGCCAGCTGTTCCCCAGCTGTGTAGCCGGCAATGTGACCTGCAAACGCCATGCAGGCACATGAACTGAAATTGAAGGGAGCCTGCCCCCCACCCCCAGGTGTTTCTATGTATAACAGCCACCTTGTTCAGCAGTACTGCTGCATTTGTACAAGGTGGCTGACTTTTTCTCCTTGCCCACGTGGAACTCAACACGTACAAAATGTGTCTCATTGAGACCATTCCACTGTCCCTGAGGTGTGACTTTCCTTTCTAATGATACGCAGCACCCCCCTTGGTAGCGCTTCCCGTCTTTTGACATCATGGTTAGCTGGCTGCGCCTGTGCATCAGCCCTGCGTGAAACAACGCCCCTCGTTGTCTTATTTATTTTGTCAGCGAGGGTGTGGTTTATGGGCACGAGCAGTACATATGTTCGCCTGTCGTCACTCATCTCCTTCCGCCTTCTTCAGACTGTGCGGCCTCATGGCCGCGGCATGCGAAAAGGGATCAGCAGAGGCCACCCAGTCTGAAGCAGGTGTAAGGACGTGTGTGAGCGTCGAAAATATTTACTGCTCAAGGCCACGAATCCCAGCACCGCAGTGTGACTTTATGAAAAGGCACTGTGGGTCTGGGATTTATGGCCATCGTTAACCGCAGCGGCCAACATGAAATGAGGTCATAAGACGGGCAGCGCTAACAGGGCATTGCCAAGGGATAACACAAGAGCGCAGACTCCTGTACAGCAAAAAACAACGCTCAGGAAGCTGCGCCAAGCACAAAGGCGTTATTTGGGACACCTATGCTGCGTCTCCTTAAAAATACAAGTCACGCCTCAACTACAGTTTGACTGTAGAATGGGCTAAATTGTGTACGTGTTGCATTCAGCGTGTGCAAGTAGAAAAATTAATAGAGCAACCTTTTACTTGTGCAGCATTAATGCTGCACAAGGTGTGGCTCTTGTACTTTGTAACACCTGAGGGGGGGTTAAAGGTTACCTTTGAAATTGGTTCAACTAGGCTTCGGCCTACACTCTGCTCCTCTCCTCCTCCTGCTGCCCCTGGGCTATAACACCGCTAGTTTTGGCCCGGAAGTGCTAGCTGCACAGAGAAAAACACCAGCCAATGTGTTAGTGGGGTTCAGCACCGCCTGCTGTTCCCCCACTGTGTAGCCGGCAAAGTGTCCTGCAAACGCAACGCAGACACAAAGCTGACTCCAGTGCAGGCTTCGGCCTACACTCTGCTCCCCCTGCTTACCCTTTGCTCCAACACCGCTAGTTGGGGCTGTAGGAAGACAATCTTTGATAGGCAACGCATCCGGGTTCCAGCACCGCCAGCTGGTTCTCGGCAGTGTTTTTGTCACAGGTACTCCCTCGTGCCAAACCTGGTTCCAGCACCGTCAGCTGTTTCCGGGTCGTGTCAAGCTCACTGAGACGCCTATGCTTGCCCCGTCGTGGTGCGGTCGGGTTAGCCAACTCCAGGGTGCCTCCAGTTTAGGAGCTTCCTATGTGGGCTGCGTGAACTGGTAGTCAAGGCTGGTTCTGTAGTGCCAGTAGGCCCAGCTCCCCCTGTAGGACTGTTGGGGTTCGGTAACTGCGGCTGCCTCGCGGCCTAGCTGTTCTCTCCTCTCCTGTGGGCCTTGGGGTCCACCACCTGGTTCCAGCACCGTCAGCTGGTTCCGGGCCGAGCCTTTGGCTTAGGTGCCTCCTCCTGGGTATCCGAGTTCCGCCAACGTCAGGCGGTCCTTGGTAGTGCTTTTAAGCGCGGGCACCTACAGCTTAGTAACCGGGTTCCAGCACCGTCAGCTGGTCCTCGGTCGTGCCATTGGCTCTTGCACACTGGGGCAACGCATCTGGGTTCCAGCACCGCCAGCTGGTTCTCGGCAGTGGTTTTGTCACAGGTACTCCCTCGTGCCAAACCTGGTTTCAGCACCGTCAGCTGTTTCCGGGTCGTGTCAAGCTCACTGAGACGCCTATGCTTGCCCCGTCGTGGTGCGGTCGGGTTAGCCAACTCCAGGGTGCCTCCAGTTTAGGAGCTTCCTATGTGGGCTGCGTGAACTGGTAGTCAAGGCTGGTTCTGTAGTGCCAGTAGGCCCAGCTCCCCCTGTAGGACTGTTGGGGTTCGGTAACTGCGGCTGCCTCGCGGCCTAGCTGTTCTCTCCTCTCCTGTGGGCCTTGGGGTCCACCACCTGGCTCCAGCACCGTCAGCTGGTTCCGGGCCGAGCCTTTGGCTTAGGTGCCTCCTCCTGGGTATCCCAGTTCCGCCAACGTCAGGCGGTCCTTGGTAGTGCTTTTAAGCGCGGGCACCTACAGCTTAGTAACCGGGTTCCAGCACCGTCAGCTGGTCCTCGGTCGTGCCATTGGCTCTTGCACACTGGGGCAACGCATCTGGGTTCCAGCACCGCCAGCTGGTTCTCGGCAGTGGTTTTGTCACAGGTACTCCCTCGTGCCAAACCTGGTTTCAGCACCGTCAGCTGTTTCCGGGTCGTGTCAAGCTCACTGAGACGCCTATGCTTGCCCCGTCGTGGTGCGGTCGGGTTAGCCAACTCCAGGGTGCCTCCAGTTTAGGAGCTTCCTATGTGGGCTGCGTGAACTGGTAGTCAAGGCTGGTTCTGTAGTGCCAGTAGGCCCAGCTCCCCCTGTAGGACTGTTGGGGTTCGGTAACTGCGGCTGCCTCGCGGCCTAGCTGTTCTCTCCTCTCCTGTGGGCCTTGGGGTCCACCACCTGGCTCCAGCACCGTCAGCTGGTTCCGGGCCGAGCCTTTGGCTTAGGTGCCTCCTCCTGGGTATCCCAGTTCCGCCAACGTCAGGCGGTCCTTGGTAGTGCTTTTAAGCGCGGGCACCTACAGCTTAGTAACCGGGTTCCAGCACCGTCAGCTGGTCCTCGGTCGTGCCATTGGCTCTTGCACACTGGGGCAACGCATCTGGGTTCCAGCACCGCCAGCTGGTTCTCGGCAGTGGTTTTGTCACAGGTACTCCCTCGTGCCAAACCTGGTTTCAGCACCGTCAGCTGTTTCCGGGTCGTGTCAAGCTCACTGAGACGCCAATGCTTGCCCCGTCGTGGTGCGGTCGGGTTAGCCAACTCCAGGGTGCCTCCAGTTTAGGAGCTTCCTATGTGGGCTGCGTGAACTGGTAGTCAAGGCTGGTTCTGTAGTGCCAGTAGGCCCAGCTCCCCCTGTAGGACTGTTGGGGTTCGGTAACTGCGGCTGCCTCGCGGCCTAGCTGTTCTCTCCTCTCCTGTGGGCCTTGGGGTCCACCACCTGGTTCCAGCACCGTCAGCTGGTTCCGGGCCGAGCCTTTGGCTTAGGTGCCTCCTCCTGGGTATCCGAGTTCCGCCAACGTCAGGCGGTCCTTGGTAGTGCTTTTAAGCGCGGGCACCTACAGCTTAGTAACCGGGTTCCAGCACCGTCAGCTGGTCCTCGGTCGTGCCATTGGCTCTTGCACACTGGGGCAACGCATCTGGGTTCCAGCACCGCCAGCTGGTTCTCGGCAGTGGTTTTGTCACAGGTACTCCCTCGTGCCAAACCTGGTTTCAGCACCGTCAGCTGTTTCCGGGTCGTGTCAAGCTCACTGAGACGCCTATGCTTGCCCCGTCGTGGTGCGGTCGGGTTAGCCAACTCCAGGGTGCCTCCAGTTTAGGAGCTTCCTATGTGGGCTGCGTGAACTGGTAGTCAAGGCTGGTTCTGTAGTGCCAGTAGGCCCAGTTCCCCCTGTAGGACTGTTGGGGTTCGGTAACTGCGGCTGCCTCGCGGCCTAGCTGTTCTCTCCTCTCCTGTGGGCCTTCGGGTCCACCACCTGGTTCCAGCACCGTCAGCTGGTTCTGGGCCGAGCCTTTGGCTTAGGTGCCTCCTCCTGGGTATCCCAGTTCCGCCAACGTCAGGCGGTCCTTGGTAGTGCTTTTAAGCGCGGGCACCTACAGCTTAGTAACCGGGTTCCAGCACCGTCAGCTGGTCCTCGGTCGTGCCATTGGCTCTTGCACACTGGGGCAACGCATCTGGGTTCCAGCACCGCCAGCTGGTTCTCGGCAGTGTTTTTGTCACAGGTACTCCCTCATGCCAAACCTGGTGCCAGCACCGTCAGCTGTTTCCGGGTCGTGTCAAGCTCACTGAGACGCCTATGCTTGCCCCGTCGTGGTGCGGTCGGGTTAGCCAACTCCAGGGTGCCTCCAGTTTAGGAGCTTCCTATGTGGGCTGCGTGAACTGGTAGTCGAGGCTGGTTCTGTAGTGCCAGTAGGCCCAGTTCCCCCTGTAGGACTGTTGGGGTTCGGTAACTGCGGCTGCCTCGCGGCCTAGCTGTTCTCTCCTCTCCTGTGGGCCTTCGGGTCCACCACCTGGTTCCAGCACTGTCAGCTGGTTCTCGGCAGTGTCATTTGCTCTTGTACCTTCTGCTCCCCATCCTGGTTCCAGTACCGTCAGCTGGTTCCGGGCAGAGCCTTTGGCTTAGGTGCCTCCTTCTGGGTATCCAAGATCCACCAACGTCAGGTGGTCCTTGGTAGTGCTTTCAGGCACGGGTACCTCCTGCTTAGTAACCAGGTTCCAGTAAAGTCAGCTGGCCCTCGGTAGTTCCATTGGCTCTTGGACCTTCGGCTACCCATCCGGGTTCCAGTACCGTCAGCTGGTTCTCGGCAGTGTCTTTTGCTCTTGTACCTTCTGCTCCCCATCCTGGTTCCAGTACCGTCAGCTGGTTCCGGGCAGAGCCTTTGGCTTAGGTGCCTCCTTCTGGGTATCCGAGTTCCGCCAACGTCAGGCGGTCCTTGGTAGTGCTTTTTAGCACGGGTACCTCCTGCTTAGTAACCGGGTTCCAGTAACGTCAGCTGGTCCTCGGTAGTTCCATAGGCTCTTGAACCTTCGGGTAGCCATCCGAGTTCCAGTTCCATCATCAGGTTCTTGGCATTTTCTCAGCCTTCTTGTACCTTCTGCTACATTACCAAGTTGAAGACCCTAAAGTCGACGACCCGGAAGACCACCCCGATGACGACGACGACGACAACCCGGAAGACCACCCCGATGACAACGACGACGACGGCGGAGACGACGACGGTGGAGACGACGACGGCGGAGACGACGACGGCGGAGACGACGACGGCGGAGATGACGACAATGGAGACGACGACATGGAAGACCGAGAAGCAGAAGAACAAGAGGCTGCAGAACAAAGAGCAGAAGAACATTAAGCATAACACTTAATATCAGAGCAAAAGATATTATCTCAATTATATGCAGAAGAAGACTAAGCAGTGTATGGGGGTGAGTCCGTTCCTCCTCGTGGTGCCCCTGGATAAAGCCTGATGCTGCAGGCCAAACTGAACGCGGACAAATGTAACTTTTGTGACTGGCAGAACAGAAGGTGTAATCTTCCAACTTTTATAGATAACAACTACGGGAATGCCTGTCACAAATGAGAATATGATGAAGAAGTAGAATAGGAAGAATAATACAGTTGAATAAAATGAATATGTAGAATAGGAAGAATAATAATAGTTGAATAAAATGAATATGAAGAATGTAATAAAAAAAAAAAAAAAAAGGTAAAGGATGAAGAAGAAGATGAATAAGGTGAAGAAGAAGTTGATGTCAAAGATGCTGATGATGATGAAGATGAAAGTGTGGGAAAAGTAAAAAAAAAAAAGAAGTGGAAGGTCGTGGAATAGTGAAACATCAATATCTGACAAAATAAAAAAAATATTTACATAGTCAATATCTTTGTCACTCCGAACGTCTTTACAAAAAAAAAAAAAAAAACATGCTATTCTATTTGATTGGGCTAAACCTCTATGACTTTAATGTCTCCGCCACCTCCCCAAATACATCCTGCCTTATTCTTAGTTGTTTTCCTTCATGTAGAATGAACCTACAAGGAAAGAAAGGGTTTATTTTAATTCCGATATTTTGGTCCCATTGACTTGCATTGGGATCGGGTATCGGTATCAGCGATATCCGATATTTTTTGAATATCGGCCGATCCTATCCGATACCGATACTTTCCGATATTGGAAGGTATCGCTCAACACTAGTCAACACACATCCTCATTGTACCATCTTTCTTTCTAATGAGGACTAACGGAGCTGCCCAGGGGCTACAATTGACTCTGATCACCCCAGCATCCTTTATCTCCCGTAACATACCCTTGGCACATTGATAGTGAGCTGGACGTACAGACCGGTACCTTTCTTTAATGGGCGGATGATCTCTGGTGGGGATTTGGTGTTGGACCCCTTTTACCTGCCCACAGTCTAGAGATGTTTGCTAAAGACATGCTCATATTCTTGGACCACCCGGTAAGCCCCATGCTTTTGGTGCAAAGGAGTGGAGTGAATGCCTATGTGCAGCTTCTGACAACAATCCTCCAGCTGTTCTGCAGAGCTAATGTCCTCCACCTGGTCAGATGGGACCAAGGGTTCTACTGCCTGTATTGTGTTGTTACTGACAGTGAACAGCTTAGCAAGGGTGGTGTATCGGGGTAGTTTTACATCTTTCTCCCCTCAATTTAAGATGCATACAGGTACCCTTCCCTTGCAGACATCTACTACCCCTCTGGCTGTCAGGATGGTGGGCCTACTATCAGAGTACACGGGCTCTACCAGGGCCTGGTAGTCCTGACCCTTGAGGCCTATTGCTGCTCGACACCAGATTAACATTTCACGCCTGGGGGTATTGTAATGGGGATTGAATCACTCACTCTGATGCTGCCGACTTCTCCACCACACAGCTCTACCTGTTGCCTCTGCATCAGGGCTTTGATCTCTTTTTGCAGGACACAATGCTGACTGGAACTGGTGGTCTTGGCTAAATGTTGCAATAAAACAATAACCTCACCAAGACAATTTTCTATCACATTGGTCCCTAGGGTCATCATTGGGTTACATTCTCACCGGTCAATATCTACTATCATCAGACCTTCGGCTATCATCAACTCTACTCGTCCCACCTTAATGGTCATCTCCTTGTACCACACTGAAAGGCTGACCATTGCTGGCGACTATTGTTAGATCATTATCTAGGCCATGGGTAATATCAGAGTCAGCCCAGTACTGTTTGTAAAGAATATATGGCATGATGTTCGTCCTTTGTAGTAGAAGATGACCATGACTTCAGGATTAGAAGAGAATTAGTAGTTATGGGTCCGGAGGTGGCTGATGAGTCCATTCCAGGCCCTGAAGGTTCACCCACATAATTGACATAAGGAAGCAGATATAGTCAGTACACCAGATTCTACTTGTGTCTTGCGGACAGCACGCTTTCTTTTTGCGTCAAAGATTTTCCTATCTTCAGCTGCACATGCTCCTGAGGTGATCCTGCCCTGCCAACCTGGACAATGCAGGGCAAGCTCTTCCCATTTATTAGTGTTGACTTCCAGGTTTTTGAGAGACACCTTACGGCAGTCTTTATAGCGCTTCTTCTGCCCCCCCAACTGATCGCTTACCTTGGCACAGTTCTCTGTACAGCAGTTGTTTCGGTAGTCAGCTGTCAGGCATTCTGACCACATGTCCAGCTCACCTGGCTTGGACTTTCAGCAGTAAAGTGTAGACGCTGCAGAGCCCAGTTTGTTCCAGAATTGCCATGTCCGGGACATTGCCTTGCCACCTGATGTGGAGGAGTCTGCGGAGGCAACTCATGTGAAAATGATTAAGCTGTTTAGCATGCCGGCTGTAGACTGTCCAGGTCTCGCTAGCATTGAGAAGTATGGTGAGGACCACCGCACAGTGGACCTTCAGCTTGGTGATAAGGCTGAGTCCCTTTCATTTCCAGATATCCTTATGCAGTCTCCCGAAGGCTGCACTGGCTTTGGCAATTCTGTTATTAACCTAAGTGTCTATGGTTACTTCACAGGAAAGTGTGTTGCTTAAGTAGGTGAAGTTATCGACTGCTTTGAGGTTTTGCTCCTTCACCGTGGTATGTGGCTCCCTGTATAGTTTCCCTGGAACAGGTTGATACATGACTTCAGTTTTTCTAATGTTGATCTCGAGACCAAAACTGTCGCAGTTTTGCGAAAACAGTCCATTTCATGCTACATCTGCTGTTCCGTGCTAGCGTTAAGTGCACAGTCATCAGCAAATAATAAGATGAAAAGAAGCTGCGGAGACACCACAGGCGGATGTGGATGGATACCATGCTTGGCATAGGTGGCTTTCCTTCATAGGATGCTGCCCTTCCCGTGGTTGTTCCTTCCCGGGAAAAGGCCTGGCTATTCACTGCTTGCGTCGAGAAACACGTGATGGTGTCTCCGCAGCTTCTTTTCATGCATCTGCATATTTCCCATAAGGGATGGGGGCAGTGTTCTGGAATCACTGCGTTGAGAAACACGTGATGGTGTATCCGCGGTGTTGGATGTTTTGGTCTCCCCGAGGCCAATCATCTGTGCCTTTATAGCCTTTTTACTAGGCACTGCTCCTAATAGCCAGATTCCTACTCCAAAATGTGGATGGATACCATGCTTGGCATAGGTGGCTTTCCTTCATAGGATGCTGCCCTTCCCGTGGTTGTTCCTTCCCGGGGAAAGGCCTGGCTATTCACTGCTTGCGTCGAGAAACACGTGATGGTGTCTCCGCAGCTTCTTTTCATGCATCTGCATATTTCCCATAAGGGATGGGGGCAGTGTTCTGGAATCACTGCGTTGAGAAACACGTGATGGTGTCTCCACGGTGTTGGATGTTTTGGTCTCCCCGAGGCCAATCATCTGTGCCTTTATCAGCAAATAATAATTCACGGATAACAGTCTCATGCACTTCCGTAACCGCCTTTCCCCAGGGAAATGTTAACCGATCAGGGAACCCAGTTCATGTCCGATCTGATGGAAAGCCTCTGCAAGAAAATACAAGTGCAGCATTTTGTGGCCAGCGCCTATCATCCCCAAACCAACGGACTCTGCGAGCATTTTAATGAAACATGTTCAAAATGCTGGTGAAGACTGAAGGGAGAGACTGGGAGCGGTACCTCGCCCATCTGTTGTTTGCCCACAGAAAGGTACCCCAGGCATCTACAAGATTCTCCCCCTTTGAACTGGTTTATGGGAGGAGGGTCAGGGGGCCACTTGATTTGATTAAGGACTGTTGGGAGTACGACCCCAAAACTATGTGAGTCTCAGTGGTTGAATATGTACTGCGGCTCAGAGAAAGGATGCAAAAACTGAGAAACCTGGCCCATGAGAACATGACCTAGGCCCAAATCAACCAGAATGTCTGGTACGACCGTAATGCCAGACTGAGGGCCTACGAGGAGGGGTAGAATGTTTGGGTGTTGGTCCCTATGTTACAGAATAAATTACAGGCCACATGGGAAGGACCATACACTGTACACAAGCGGCTAAATGATGTAAATTATGCGGTGAGTCACTGGTGACCCTAGATGAACATGCAAAGCGTCAGACAGTATTTCATGTGAATATGTTGCTCATCATGACAGGGAGACCTGTGTCTTACCTGTCTGTAGCCTGCCTGAAGAGGAGGAGGCTGATCGGTAACTAGATGTGGGGGCTGGGACTCAGTACATGGAGTCCCTGGAGTCAGCAGAGTTTAACCCTCAGCTATCCCACAGTCAGAGGTCTGAGCTGATGGGGGCACTCAGCGAGTTCACCGAAGTCTTCACAGGTGAGCCTGGGAGGATGCACTTAGCAGCTCACCATGTGGACACTGGTACTGATCCCCCAGTACAGCAGTCTGCATACCGGGTGTCAGCAGAGGTGAAGGCACACATGAGGGAACAGGTAGAGGAGATGCTGAACCTCAAGGTAATACAAATATCCCAGAGTGCCTGGGCCTCGCCTGTGGTTCTTGTCCCAAAAAAGGACCGTACTACCCGGTTCTTTGTAGACTACAGGAAATTAAATGTACAGCCTTAAACTGTGTGAGCCCTATGATTGGCAGACAGTAGTAGTAATATAGTAATATTTACGGGACTCATTGCCCGTGTGTTCAGTGAGTGGTGGCAGAGTGTATGAGCGGGTGAGTGGCCTGGATCAGCGTGTGATTTATGCTCCCATTACAGCATATGACAGAGAATGAATGCTGGACTGAGAGAGGGGAGATAGATTAACCCCAAGAGCAGGTACGTGACAAATTGGTGGCAGCACGGTGGGATCCGTGACAATTGGTAGCAGCAGTGTCAGATCATTATATAGGCCGCGGGTAATATCAAAGTCAGCCCAACACCGTTTGTAAAGAATATATGGCATAGTCGTCATCTGTAAGCCAGTGTCCAGTAAAGCATTCATCGGGATGCCATCAATCATGACGGCAGGATCGGCCGTCCTCCCACGTACTTGTCTCACCAGCTTTGTGGGCCTGATCATCTTACTCCCATGGGTTGGCCCTCTGCCCAAGGGGTTGCTCGTTTAAATGGTAGAATCTTGCGATGTGCCCCGTCTTGTTGCAGCGGCGACAGATGGGTCGTCTGTCCTCGTCGTAGCGATCACTGTCTCTCCCTCTGGTCAGTGTGAATCTCTTCTGCCGTCGCCACGGGACATCATCTGGGCTGGAGGCCAGCTGGATCTTCTCCTTTGGGATCACTTGCATGGACCGCACGGTTTTGATTAGTGCAGCCACACTTTTGGACAGCTCCTGGACCTGGAGACATAGGTCTGCGCATCAGCCTCAACGAGGGTCTGGGGAAAGAATGCCGCCACCTGTTGGTATGTAATTGCTGGGTGCCTAGGTAGCACGATGCAGCTGGAATAAGGTTCACGCAGCACCCAGATGGCCCTATCTTTAAAATGCGCAAAGTTCAGATCAGGGTTTTGTAGGGCCATGATGCACAGCTGTGTCCTGTGGGTGTTGAACAGGAGTCCCTCAATAAACTGCTCTTTTAGCAATCTATCCTCATTACGCACACTCTCGGGGTCAACCTGCTTAATGGCCCGCAGCGCCTCCTGAAGATTAAGAGCACAGTACCGCATACTGTCCTGCACCCTTTGTTTGCACCCAAAGAATCTCATTTAAATCTCTGCTGCAGTGCTTATGCAGCGCCCCAGAGATCTGGTCGTTGCAGTATGACACTCTGCCGCTAAGGGGAGTGATGGTACGTCTGATGGCACTAAAGGAGTTCTACTGACCAGGTATCACCAGCACACATTACACTTCACACTCTGGCCACTAGGGGGAGAAAAAGGCTTTATTTATTGGGCCACTCCTCACACTGGTAAAACTAGAGGTTGGGTAGGAATTTAGTCAGAAGCTGACTGGGTTGGATTCAGGCAACATCCCGTGGCAGGGGGTGTTGCAGGGAGAAGACACAGGGGGGTCCCTGTTGGACGTGGGAAACTGGCAGGTACCTAGCGAACAGAGCAGAACGTTACGGAACCGTGCCTGCACTACCTTGCGGCGGTATCCTAAGAAAGAGACACGAAGCGAAGGGTATTGTGGAACAGTGAGAAACGAGATCAAGCACAAAGGAGAGCCAGTAGGAGTCGTGCCGTGAGTCCGAGGCAACATCCTACTGAGGCGCGTAGCCAGTGGCCGGAACACCGCTGAAGTAACTGACTCTAGGCCTTACTTCGAACTCCGCAGGACAGTTAATTATAGGTTGGCTGTCTACCTTAAATTTCCTATGAAGACATAGGGGGCAACGCATGGAGAGGGGTGTCTCTAGGGTCCCGGAAGAGCTCCGAGCCTTCCCGTCATACGGGTGCGTCCTAGCCATATCATATCTGGGGGACGAGAAACTAGTAACATCTGGAACAAGCGAGAGAGAAAGAATTAGAAAGAACTAGAAAGAACGAATGAACGAGAACAGAAGTTGTGAGTACTATTCCGAATGCTCAGCAGGGTAGCACTACAACACACAGGCGCTAGTGGTAGGCAACGATTTCCACCTGCAAAGGGAACTCTGGATGTGCCCATCGGACTGGCCGGTCTCAGAAAGCCCTGTTAACCGTGCTCTGGATTGCGGATCCTGAAGTCTTCAGTAAAGATGTAAAGAGACTGCAACCTTGTGTCCTCGTTATTGTCTGCACCTCACACCATCGCCATCTACATCACTGGGAAGCCCTGGGGACATACTTCACCTGTGGGAACGTGCACCATTTAGCTGCCATTCCATCACCCCAGCGGACCCCAAGCAGCGTCGGTCATCCTGACCAAACACCACAGGTGGCGTCACGAAACCTTGGAAGAATCCTATCACCATTTATTGGACGCCCCTTAGCAGGGTCACAGACCGGGTCCAGCCACCGTGACAACCCCAGAACTGAGATAGAAAGGACCGGTACCGAGTATCCTGTGGCCCTGTGTCTTGGGGCGATCCACTTATGCTTTATGGCTAAATAAAGGTTCCTCTTTGGACCATTACACCCGGTGGAGCCCTGTTCTTCTGTGCTGATATTGACGTTTTACCCAGGAGGGTTCCCTGGATATGGAATGAGCGCCCTGATGAGTGAGTGCTGTCAGTCACCTGTATATCTCACTTGCTGCAGTGCGGGTGTCAGGCCCAGATTTGCTTAACAGTTCTTTTATCAGTGTCCAGCCAAGACTTTACCTGCCTCTGGGCCGCACCAGTTAACTGGCCAGTAAGGATGCTGACTTTTTGACTATCAGACAGGGGGTACTCTTCAAACAAACTACATAGTCTCTCCTTGAAATCTCTCAGGATGTGTGACTCCCCTGAGTACTGTGGTAACCAGGCCACTCCGGGTATGTACGGCATTGACAGTGGCACTATGGGGGCTACGGCCGCCGCTGGATCTCCACCCGGGTTGGACATTTTCCTCCCCCCTAGTGACCTCAGCCAGGCTCTGGGTATTGCTACCGTAGTAAGCGGCTGTTCCACAGGCGGGATGGATTGAGCTCCTAAGGATGTCCATATCGGGGCCTCCTGCTCCCCGCTGACATCCGAGCGCATGGCAGGGCTTCACTTCACGTCCTTTCTTGGGCTCCGCCCACGACAACACACCCCTTCTGCTTCCCGCACGCCGCGTGGCATGATAATGGCGGTTACTAAACAGTTCAATAAAGTTAAGGCACAGAGGACCTGGTGATACCGGGCTACGAAATCCTGTTCGTGACACCAGAATGGAGCACCGCTAGGGCCGTGGGGTACTTGGGCCGGGTCCTACAGTTCTTCGGGGGGTTGTTATGGCAGCTGTGACCCTGTCCGTGGCCCTGGGCATCCAACAAAAATGATGAGGGGAAAGTTTGTAGGGGATTTAACGTGATGCCACATGCGGTGTTTGGCAATGAGTGGCCGACGCTGCTTAAGGAGACCGCTGTTTAGGATCCACCTATCCAGGTGGGTCCAGAGGCCTTCCTTCTGCGCTGTTCACTTAGGTTCTTGCTGCCTGAATCTCTGTACAAGTCCCTCTCCTGTTTGTTGCTTCTAACCTGTATGGCAGACAGCATGAGCCTATCATGAGCAATGCCTTTTCATTGGCAACCCTGGGCTCTTGGTCTGCTGTGGTGCCTCCGGGTGTTCAGTGTGGCCAGAGAGCTTGCAGTTCCCTTCCTTCCAGATTCGGTTTTCAGGGCGTACAGCACCCACTTAGCCAAGGACTCTGGCATAATGTTTTGTCAGCACTCAGCTCTGGGGTGAGCTTGGTCACAGCTCCACTCCCAAGGCTCTCCTCGACTTCTCTCCTCTCTTACTCAGACTAGACTAACTCTGCCTCCAGGCCAGAACTTATAGGGAAGCTCCCCTGAAACCGGATGTTAGAGCTCCCCCTTCTGGTCTGGAGTTGGGAAAAGTGTTGGATGCTGGTCTTACCTGGTAAGGGGACCCCTCCTTGCTTCCAGGCATGACATCTCCCCCTGTGAGGGAGGCAATGCCACTGTGGCAACTGGACTCCTGGGGTGCCACATACAGATATCTGACTGCACCACAATTTGAGGTTAATTTACCAGCCCCAATTATCTTTCAATATTGAAATGCATCCCAGAGGTCTTTTATGATCTTATAGGGGACACTAGATTAAAAAAAGAGAATAATTTAAAAGGCAGGAAAAAATAAATAAAATAGCTGTTGTCAATCCATATCGTTGTAACCAGCCCCCCCCCCCACCCACACACACACACACACACACACACACACACACACACACCACACACCACACACCACACACAAAAAAGTCTTCAGTATATAAAGATAATTGTTAAGCAAAGGGAAACTAAATTTTAAACAAAATTTGAAAAAATTTAAAAATGTGAAAAGCAGGCATGTTTTTCCTCTTTTTACCACTGATAACGACCAAAAAATTATAAAAGAGAGTATGAAAATAACATAAAATAATAGGTCCCACAAATTACAAAAAAAAATGTAAAAAAGTATTGGAATATCCAAATGAGAACATATTTTACAGCTCTTTAAATCACATGTATGAAAAAAAGGGCATGGTCAGAAACTGATTTCCCTGGAAAATGAACATGGTGATTGGTTCAGGGATAACTTACAGTAGGTGTGGTTTGTGACTAATACCGACAAGAAATATCTGATTTTTATAATTTCTGACCTTTTTATGGTTTGGAACAAGTTAAAGTGTAACATAGTAACATAGTAACATAGTTAGTAAGGCCGAAAAAAGACATTTGTCCATCCAGTTCAGCCTATATTCCATCATAATAAATCCCCAGATCTACGTCCTTCTACAGAACCTAATAATTGTATGATACAATATTGTTCTGCTCCAGGAAGACATCCAGGCCTCTCTTGAACCCCTCGACTGAGTTCGCCATCACCACCTCCTCAGGCAAGCAATTCCAGATTCTCACTGCCCTAACAGTAAAGAATCCTCTTCTATGTTGGTGGAAAAACCTTCTCTCCTCCAGATGCAAAGAATGCCCTCTTGTGCCCATCACCTTCCTTGGTACAAACAGATCCTCAGCGAGATATTTGTATTGTCCCCTTATATACTTATACATGGTTATTAGATCGCCCCTCAGTCGTCTTTTTTCTAGACTAAATAATCCTAATTTCGCTAATCTATCTGGGTATTGTAGTTCTCCCATCCCCTTTATTAATTTTGTTGCCCTCCTTTGTACTCTCTCTAGTTCCATTATATCCTTCCTGAGCACCGGTGCCCAAAACTGAACACAGTACTCCATGTGCGGTCTAACTAGGGATTTGTACAGAGGCAGTGTAATGCTCTCATCATGTGTACCCAGACCTCTTTTAATGCACCCCATGATCCTGTTTGCCTTGGCAGCTGCTGCCTGGCACTGGCTGCTCCAGGTAAGTTTATCATTAACTAGGATCCCCAAGTCCTTCTCCCTGTCAGATTTACCCAGTGGTTTCCCGTTCAGTGTGTAATGGTGATATTGATTCCTTCTTCCCATGTGTATAACCTTACATTTATCATTGTTAAACCTCATCTGCCACCTTTCAGCCCAAGTTTCCAACCTATCCAGATCCATCTGTAGCAGAATACTATCTTCTCTTGTATTAACTGCTTTACATAGTTTTGTATAATCTGCAAATATTGATAAACCTTCTACCAGATCATTAATGAATATGTTGAAGACAACAGGTCCCAATACCGACCCCTGCGGTACCCCACTGGTCACATCGACCCAGTTAGAGACTATACCATTTATAACCACCCTCTGCTTTCTATCACTAAGCCAGTTACTAACCCATTTACACACATTTTCCCCCAGACCAAGCATTCTCATTTTGTGTACCAACCTCTTGTGCGGCACGGTATCATACGCTTTGGAAAAATCGAGATATACCACGTCCAATGACTCACCGTGGTCCAGCCTATAGCTTACCTCTTCATAAAAACTGATTAGATTGGTTTGACAGGAACGATTTCTCATAAACCCATGCTGATATGGAGTTAAACAGTTATTCTCATTGAGATAATCCAGAATAACATCCCTCAGAAACCCTTCAAATATTTTACCAACAATAGAGGTAAGACTTACTGGCCTATAATTTCCAGGTTCACTTTTAGAGCCCTTTTTGAATATTGGCACCACATTTGCTATGCGCCAGTCCTGCGGAACAGACCCCGTCGCTATAGAGTCCCTAAAATTAAGAAATAATGGTTTATCTATTACATTACTTAGTTCTCTGTTATGATCTGGTGGTTTAGGAACACCATGAGACAAGCTCTGAAGGAGGTGGTATCTGTACTGACAGCAGACCCTGAACCTAGCAGCGCAACTAGAAATAGCCGTGGGGGGTACCTGACGCTCCCTAGACCCCTCAGCACAGCCTAAGATCTAACTTCCCCTAAAGAAGGAAACAGGAAACCTATCTTGCCTCAGAGAAAATCCCCAAAGGAAAGATAGCCCCCCACAAATATTGACGGTGAGAGGAGGGGAAAATAACATATGCAGAGATGAAATCAGATTTTAGCATAGGAGGCCAGTCTAGCTTGATAGACAGGACAGGAAAGGATACTGTGCGGTCAGAATAAAAACTACAAAAATCCACGCAGAGTTTACAAAATCTCCACACCTGACTAAAAGTGTGGAGGGCAAATCTGCTTCCCAGAGCTTCCAGCTAACAGAAAAAATCCATAATGACAAGCTGGACAAAAATAGAATGCACAGAACAATAAGTCCACAACATGTGGACTGAAATGAGCAAAGCCAGAACTTATCTTTGCAGAACTGGTCAGGAAACCAGGAGAATCCAAGCAGAGATGTGAATCCAGCCAGAGAACATTGACAAGTGGCATAGGCTGAAGACTAGAGCCAGGTTAAATAGCAGAGCCAGGAGAGACGATTAGTGAAAGCAGCTGCTAAAGCTAAACCCAAGGAGCGGCAGTTCCACTCAAAACCACCAGAGGGAGCCCAAGGGCAGAACTAAGAAAAGTGCCATTTACAACCACCGGAGGGAGCCCAAGAACGGAATTCACAACAGTTATCTTAGTACTCGTGGGTTTATGCCATCCGGACCCGGAGATTTATCTATTTTAATCTTATTTAGCCGGTTTCGCACCTCTTCTTGGGTTAGATTGGTGACCCTTAATATAGGGTTTTCATTGTTTCTTGGGATTTCACCTAGCATTTCATTTTCCACTGTGAATACCGTGGAGAAGAAGGTGTTTAATATGTTAGCTTTTTCCTCGTCATCTACAACCGTTCTTTCCTCACTATTTTTTATGGGGCCTACATTTTCAGTTTTTATTCTTTTACTATTGATATAGTTGAAGAACAGTTTGGGATTAGTTTTACTCTCCTTAGCAATGTGCTTCTCTGCTTCCTTTTTGGCAGCTTTAATTAGTTTTTTAGATAAAGTATTTTTCTCCCTATAGTTTTTTAGAGCTTCAATGGTACCATCCTGCTTTAGTAGTGCAAATGCTTTCTTTTTACTGTTAATTGCCTGTCTTACTTCTTTGTTTAGCCACATTGGGTTTTTCCTATTTCTAGTCCTTTTATTCCCACAAGGTATAAACCGCTTACACTGCCTATTTAGGATGTTCTTAAACATTTTCCATTTATTATCTGTATTCTTATTTCTGAGGATATTGTCCCAGTCTACCAGATTAAGGGCATCTCTAAGCTGGTCAAACTTTGCCTTCCTAAAGTTCAGTGTTTTTGTGACTCCCTGACAAGTCCCCCTAGTGAAAGACAGGTGAAACTGTACAATATTGTGGTCGCTATATCCTAGATGCCCGACCACCTGCAGATTTGTTATTCTGTCAGGTCTATTAGATAGTATTAGGTCTAAAAGTGCTGCTCCTCTGGTTGGATTCTGCACCAATTGTGAAAGATAATTTTTCTTGGTTATTAGCAGAAACCTGTTGCCTTTATGGGTTTCACAGGTTTCTGTTTCTCAGTTAATATCCGGGTAGTTAAAGTCCCCCATAACCAGGACCTCATTATGGGTTGCAGCTTCATCTATCTGCTTTAGAAGTAGACTTTCCATGATTTCTGTTATATTTGGGGGTTTGTAACAGACCCCAATGAGAATTTTGTTACCATTTTTCCCTCCATGAATTTCGACCCATATGGACTCGACATCCTCATTCCCTTCGCTAATATCCTCCCTTAAAGTGGACTTTAGAAAAGACTTTACATAGAGACAAGCCCCTCCTCCTCTCCGATTTTTACGATCCTTTCTAAACAGACTGTAACCCTGTAAGTTAACTGCCCAGTCATAGCTTTCATCTAACCATGTCTCGGTTATTCCCACTATGTCAGTTACCTGTAGATATTTCTGCTTCTAGTTCTTCCATCTTGTTTGCCAGGCTTCTGGCGTTTGCGAGCATGCAGTTTAGATTTTCTAAGTGTCTCGTTGATTTAGTGTGACTTTTATTGGATATCAGTTGAGGCTGCAATCTTCTAGGTCTTCTTCAGCTGAAACATGAGATCAGTGAAGAAGAGGTGAATGATTAATTTACAATGTCTTGACGTACGTGAATTGTTCTTCCTGCTCCATGTCGCAATGATGTCACTTATAGGAAACCGATCAACTGGGTCCTCACAAATAAATGGTTACCAATACCTCCGTATACTTACTAAAACTTTGCTGATCTAAATCTATCATGATTGATTCTGTAGAATTGGAAGGTGGAGATACGACAAAAAAAGTGTCTTTCCAGACTGCAGCATGTTTATTTATCTTGTGGAGACGTTCAATCTCCGCAAGATAAATATCACCTTTCAATGTATAGGATGTGGTGATTCCGCACATTCAATGAACACATGCGGAATCACCTGCGTTCAATAGACAGCAGCACTTTGGACAGAGCGGCCATGTGCTGTGTCCAAAGCGCTGCCGATTACTGACCTTGTACCTGCTGTCCTATACTTAGAAGTCCAGTAGGCCATCCCACTTTGATTGACTTCTATCTATGCAGAGTTATGCAGAGATCACTATCAATCATTGTACCCACCCACTGGACTTCAATGCGTAGAAAGAGCAAGAATTTAAATGAATAAAATACAAATAATATTAAATATTTTCCCCAAAATATAGTTCTGTTCATCTCTTCCTTCTCTCTAATATATTGCCTGCAGATCAGACATGTTCTTTTAGCACTGAAACGGAGATTGCACGAATGACATTGTGTAATTTAATAATGAATAAACCCAAAGTCTAACCCTAGAATTAAGTCTAACCCGAGAAATAAGTCTAACCCTAAAAACAAGCCTAACCCTAGAAATAAGTCTAACCATAGAAATAAGTCTAACCCTAGAAATAAGTCTAACCATAGAAATAAGTCTAACCCTAGAAATAAGCCTAACTCTATAAATAATCCTATCCCTAGAAATAAGTCTAACCCTAAAATATGGCTAACCCTAGAAATAAGGCTAACCCTAGAAATAAGGCTAACCCTAGAAATAAGGCTAACCCTAGAAATAAGCCTAACCCTAGAAATAAGTCTAAGGCCGGCGTCACACTTGCGAGTTTTACGGACGTAAGAGCGCAGAAACTACGTCCGTAAAACTCGCATAACATACGGCACAATGATTCTCAATGGGTCTAGTCCTATCAGCCGTATATTACGGATCCGTAATATACGGCGTTCTACGGCCGCACAAAATCGCAGCATGCTGCGTTTGTCAGCGTATAGCGCAAAAAATATGCCAATGCAAGTCTATGGGAGAGCGTATAATACGGAATGCATACGGACCATGCGTGTGCCTTGCGAGAAATACGCAACTTACTGGCAGATGTCCGGAAATGTCCAAAGGACTCAATCAGGCAGGTGAGACATGCTAATTAGCTGAAAAAGCCGGACAGTGAACCCGGAAGTCTGCTGCACGCCTCCACGGAGTGATATTCAGCATGGCAAACATTGTCAATACGGACATGCTGATAATTTTGGTCCAAGAGAGGCCTGTCATCTGGGACCAAAGAGACCCAAATTATGCCAACAGGGCACAAAAAGAGGCTGCATGGAGGAGTGTGTGTGGGTCCCTCTTCCCACATTATGACCAGCAGCCACGTGAGGCACAGCGACAGATAAGTAAGTACACCCATGTTGGAAATGTAATGTTCTTGTGAAACAGCAGGCCTTTACTACTTAGAATTTAGCATCAAGAATGTCTTAAATATTCATGAAAGAACTAGAAAGCGCACCAGTAGATACATGGTGTTGTACCTGATATAAGGATTTCATTAATGTTTGGAATAGGTGTCCCTTACTAACAGTGTTTCCCATTAATTGTCCTTTCTGTGATAGAGGTTAGGGGACTCTGTCCTTGTGGCCTTGCTTCATAATTGTGTGTGTGGTTTTTAAATTTAATATTAAATGTGCTCCACAAATGCCTATTTGTATGCTTCACTTAAATCTGTGTATTCAATTTCACCTTGTGTGAGCAATCTGCATAATGGTGTAATGAATGTGTTTATTTTTTTATATTTTTTAGTGGGTGATGTTACAACAAGGTGGCGGAGTATCCGTGACCAGTATAGGAGGGAGGGGCAGCAGCGGGAGAAAAGTGGAGCCGGGGCACCTCCTAAAAAAAAAAATACATCTACTTCGACCGCCTAACCTTCCTTAACCCCAGCATGGACCTCAGGCCGTAAGTACAAACATCACTCACTGTTTTTATTAAATTTTTTGATACAAATTTACCTTAAAATTTTGAAACAATAAATTTTTTTATTTTTCAGAACTCAGTCTAACCTCACTGACAGGGAGACAGGGTCTGAGTCAGAGCTGGTCATTGACCCAGTTGGGGAAGGTGAAGAGGTGGCTGGTCCATCTGCTGCTCCCTCCGGCTCCATCCCTCATGGATCCTCCACATCTGGCCAGGCAGCTCCATCTGCATCAGAACCACACCCAGAGGCCCCAGAGTTTGCATCTTCCGCCGCAGCATCAGCAGCAGCAGCAGCACCACCACCTAGCCAGGATGACCCTGGAAATAGCAGCAGCCCAACTGTTGCCCTGGATCCATCCCCAAAGGCTGCAGTCAGACCACAGCGTTCACGCCGCAGGAGAGAGCTGATACAAAGCCGGCGAAACGTTGATGCTGGGGTCATGAACTATTTGGCACGGGTTCGAGAGGATGATGGGGAGGAGGGATTTACAAGGAGCCTTGCCCAGTACTTAAGGTCCATAGAGCGGGAGTTGAGGCTGAGTTTGAGAGGGTGTTTTCAGATCCTTATTGACGCATGCACCCCCCCAAATAACCCATACAATCTCTTGCAGATGATTGAACAGTGGCAGATGTCACCTGAAAATATTCTGCGGCCTCAGAGATTACAAGGCCTGGCTGCTCAACAAGGATCTGAAGCACCCCCTCAACGTCAGCCAACACCTCAACCCCAAACAACAACGAACCCACAATGGCAACCTCAGCAACATATGGGAGGATATCATCAACCATCCCAATATGGCCACTTGTCCTCACCTAGTGCTGGAGGCTGGTCCCAACCTGGGTATGGACAATATGGTCATTTTGGGTTGGAGTATGATTCCCGGACATATGGTCAGCAACAGCAGGGGTATGTGCCAAATCCTCGGCCCATTCTTCAAACTTTACAGCATCATAGCTGGGCTAATGTCCCTCAGGCCACTACAACATCTGCACAGGGTGCTGGACAATTGGGCCTACAAAGGCCACCTGATGCTGACCCTGAGCAAGCTACATCTCCTGCACCAACCTACCAGGACTTGTAATTTTTTTTTTGTTTGTTTTTGTTTGTTATTTTTTCCTTGTTATTTTTTTGAGGTTTATATTCTTTTATCCACAATATTGGTTTAGATTGTGCATACATAGCAGTCTTAATTGTGGATTTTGTAAAGAATGTTGTTGCCACTAAAAAAAGGCAAATTTGTTGCCAAAATCTGGTTATGGGCCAACAAAAAAAAACCATAACAAATGTTCTACAGTAAAAAGTTATATTAATACCAATCAAAGTCTGGATGCGCTCGAATCATTCTTCCATCACACACACATGATATGCTGACAACCATATGTGAAATAATTAAATACAACAGACAGAGTTTATAAATTGGTTAACACATACTTCATAGATCAAAATAATTAAACATGCAAAAATGCATAGTCTTGCCAGGGAGTAGCACCTTGAGGAGTCAAAAAATAATTTGTAAAGACATCACGAACTTTAAGACCAGAAAGTGGACGGCGCTAAGGAGGGACATATGGGGTAGGCCTACTAACATTGTTCATGAGGTGATCTTCAAAATGTCGAGAGGAACAATCATGTATTCTTGTGAAATTATGTAGAATTACACAGGCTTTGATCACTTCATTGATTGTAGCCTCACTCAGCTGGATGGCAGACTGAAGAACACGCCATTTGGCAACAAGAATCCCAAAGGCGCACTCAACCAGTCTCCGTGCCCTTGCAAGTCTCAAATTAAACACCCTCCGCCGGTGGTCAAGGTTGCGCCTGGGGTAAGGCCTCATGACGTGCCTCGTCAGTTGGAAGGCCTCATCTCCAACAAAAACAAAAGGCAGTGCTTCCGCATTGGAGCCTGGGAGTTGTTGTGGTGGTGGGAGGTTAAACTGGTTGTCACGTAGCCGCCGACCCATTATGGACGAATTGAAGACCCTAGAGTCTCCAGTTCGCCCATAGGCACCAATGTCTACAATTATAAACCTGTAGTTACTGTCAGCAACTGCTAACAGAACTACAGAGAAAAACTGTTTGTAATTGTAGAATTGGGAACCAGAGTTCGGCGGCTTACGCACCCTGATATGTTTCCCATCCACAGCTCCAATGCAGTTAGGGAAGTCACAAGTATTTTGGAAACCAGTGGCGATTTTTAGCCAATCCTCCTGTTTGGGCTCAGGCATCACAACTTCCTGAAGTTTCTGCCATATTTGGGAACAGGTTGTCCTAACAATGCCTGAAATTGTCGACCGTCCAATCAGAAACTCCAGGTGTAGACCCGCATAGGACAAGCCTGTGGACAGGAAGCTGCAATACAAGAAAAAGGTAAAAAAACCATTAACATGATGACTACGAAAACAGGAATAAGCACAAGTGTATATTTCATTTACTAGGACATTATTTACAATAGAAAAAGGTTAATTTTACTATCTTAAAATAATAGCATATTAACAACATTCTTTTATATGTGCTTGTGGCTTCATGTTCAAGTTAAGTGAATGAAACATAGTAGGACACCACACAGTTTTGAACAAACAAACAAAAAATAATATGGGCTAATGTGGAATACATACCGTAAGGTAAGGAGCAGACGCTTTTCTCATCCAGGTGTCCTGATAGGTGAGGCCAGGACGTAAGATCTCCAACAACATGTCAAAAGTCCTGATGGACATGCGACTATACAGGTAAAACTTGTCAGGATGTGCCCTCAAAGCTGAGTATAGTCTCTGGAAATGTCCTTTACTCTGGCGTTGGGTCAATAGAGGATGGACCCACAATCTTCGTCTCCTCCTTCGCGGATCAACATTGACCGGATATGGCTGGCCAAAGCGACGAGACAACACCCAGTGAAGCAACACCTGCTGAGTTGTGCTTAAATACACATGGTCAGACATGTTTGTAAGGTCCAAGCAACACACCCAAAATATGCTAGAGAACATATAGGGCAGATGGGAGGGGTCCACCTGTTGTAGAGGGCTTAAATAGTTTGTTTAATGATGATTTAAATGATTTGCAGGCCAGAAAACCGTTAAATGTCCATTTTGTGAGGGTGCGTGAAAAAAACGCAATACGGATTACATACGGATTACACACGCACAAGCACATGCGCAAAATACGCGACCACACCTAAGAAACGCATTAACTACGGAAGTCGATTACGGAGACATTGTGGCGTATTGAATGCGTAGTACGGACGTATAATACGTTCCGTATTGTCTTACGCCAAGTGTGACGCCGGCCTCACCGTACAAATAAGGCTAACCCTAGAAATAACACCTACAAGCGATAGGCCAAACAAATGATCACAGAGTGATCCCTTCAACTATCAACATATAGCCCATTGAGAACAATGAAGGAACAAATATGTTAAATGAGTATAAATTTATTTAAATATCAAATATCAACAATAACATATATACAGTGGGGCAAAAAAGTATTTAGTCAGTCAGCAATAGTGCAAGTTCCACCACTTAAAAAGATGAGAGCCGTCTGCAATTTACATCATAGGTAGACCTCAACTATGGGAGACAAACTGAGAAAAAAAAATCCAGAAAATCACATTGTCTGTTTTTTTAACATTTTATTTGCATATTATGGTGGAAAATAAGTATTTGGTCAGAAACAAAATTTCATCTCAATGCTTTGTAATATATCCTTTGTTGGCAATGACAGAGGTCAAACGTTTTCTGTAAGTCTTCACAAGGTTGCCACACACTGTTGTTGGTATGTTGGCCCATTCCTCCATGCAGATCTCCTCTAGAGCAGTGATGTTTTTGGCTTTTCGCTTGGCAACACGGACTTTCAACTCCCTCCAAAGGTTTTCTATAGGGTTGAGATCTGGAGACTGGCTAGGCCACTCCAGGACCTTGAAATGCTTCTTACGAAGCCACTCCTTCGTTGCCCTGGCGGTGTGCTTTGGATCATTGTCATGTTGAAAGACCCAGCCACGTTTCATCTTCAATGCCCTTGCTGATGGAAGGAGGTTTGCACTCAAAATCTCACGATACATGGCCCCATTCATTCTTTCATGTACCCGGATCAGTCGTCCTGGCCCCTTTGCAGAGAAACAGCCCCAAAGCATGATGTTTCCACCACCATGCTTTACAGTAGGTATGGTGTTTGATGGATGCAACTCAGTATTCTTTTTCCTCCAAACACGACAAGTTGTGTTTCTACCAAACAGTTCCAGTTTGGTTTCATCAGACCATAGGACATTCTCCCAAAACTCTTCTGGATCATCCAAATGCTCTCTAGCAAACTTCAGACGGGCCCGGACATGTACTGGCTTAAGCAGTGGGACACGTCTGGCACTGCAGGATCTGAGTCCATGGTGGCGTAGTGTGTTACTTATGGTAGGCCTTGTTACATTGGTCCCAGCTCTCTGCAGTTCATTCACTAGGTCCCCCCGCGTGGTTCTGGGATTTTTGCTCACCGTTCTTGTGATCATTCTGACCCCACGGGGTGGGATTTTGCGTGGAGCCCCAGATCGAGGGAGATTATCAGTGGTCATGTATGTCTTCCATTTTCTAATTATTGCTCCCACTGTTGATTTCTTCACTCCAAGCTGGTTGGCTATTGCAGATTCAGTCTTCCCAGCCTGGTGCAGGGCTACAATTTTGTTTCTGGTGTCCTTTGACAGCTCTTTGGTCTTCACCATAGTGGAGTTTGAAGTCAGACTGTTTGAGGGTGTGCACAGGTGTCTTTTTATACTGATAACAAGTTTAAACAGGTGCCATTACTACAGGTAATGAGTGGAGGAAAGAGGAGACTCTTAAAGAAGAAGTTACAGGTCTGTGAGAGCCAGGAATCTTGATTGTTTGTTTCTGACCAAATACTTATTTTCCACCATAATATGCAAAAAAAAAGATAAAAAAACAGACAATGTGATTTTCTGGATTTTTTTTTCTCAGTTTGTCTCCCATAGTTGAGGTCTACCTATGATGTAAATTACAGACGCCTCTCATCTTTTTAAGTGGTGGAACTTGCACTATTGCTGACTGACTAAATACTTTTTTGCCCCACTGTATATATATATACACCATTGACATAAATAGTATATAATAATAGCATAACCCTACAAATGAGGGGGGAATAAAGTTGGCCGTGTATCAGAAAAAAACGATTGGGCCAAAAACCATCCAGGTATATACCATCATATCTAAAAATAAGGCAAATCTCCACTAGGTTGGTGAATGGAGTGTTTACCCAGCTATTTATACTAAATTGTGATTACATGCTTCTGTCCCGGCTGTGAGCGGCGCGCATCCACCATGTTGCATCGCGGGGAGGGGGGCGGCGCTCAAGGAACACATCACATGGGCACATGACCCGGTCACATGACCGGATCCATAACCATGCCGATGCGACACCATAAAGAGCTACCGCCCACCTCACCTAGAGGCAGCGCATGCCCGGTGCGCGCTCCAGCCGGGACAGAAGCATGTAATCACAATTTAGTATAAATAGCTGGGTAAGCGAGGCGATGAGTGGAAAACTGCATTTAATACGCCCGAGGGCCATTTTGAGTATCTAGTAATGCCATTCGGACTTGCCAATGCTCCATCAGTGTTTCAGTCCTTTATGCATGACATCTTCCGAGAGTACCTGGATAAATTCCTGATTGTGTACTTAGTGCAAAGAAAAAAAAATGGTCTCAGAACTTCTTTTTTCCCTCTATTGAGAATCATTAGTACTTTGGGCTTCCAGTACTGTTATGAAAGGTAATTCAGTACCACAATGGACATAGAGGTCAGCGCACATACAGTGACCTGGCAATAACCCAAAAAACAAGAACGAGCTCTGAGACGTGGGAACTCTGTTGACCGCAATCCCTAATCCTCTCCAACAACACTAAAGGCAGCCGTGGATTGCGCCTAACGCTGCCTATGCAACTCGGCACGGCCTGAGAAACTAGCTAGCCTGAAGATAGAAAATAAGCCTACCTTGCCTCAGAGAAATACCCCAAAGGAAAAGGCAGCCCCCACATATAATGACTGTGAGTTAAGATGAAAAGACAAACATAGAGATGAAATAGATTTAGCAAAGTGAGGCCCAACTTTCTGAACAGAGCGAGGATAGGACAGGTAACTTTGCGGTCAACACAAAACCCTACAAAAACCACGCAAAGGGGGCAAAAAGACCCTCCGTACCGAACTAACGGCACGGAGGTACACCCTCTGCGTCCCAGAGCTTCCAGCAAGCAGAAAAAAACAAATAGAGAAGCTGGACAGAAAAAAAACAGCAAACAAATAGCAAAGAGGAACTTAGCTATGCAGAGCAGCAAGCCACAGGAACGATCCAGGAGGAAACAGGTCCAATACTAGAACATTGACTGGAAGCCAGGATCAAAGCACTAGGTGGAGTTAAATAGAGAAGCACCTAACGACTTCACCACATCACCTGAGGAAGGAAACTCAGAAGCCACAGTACCACTTTCCTCCACCAACGGAAGCTCACAGAGAGAACCAGCCGAAGTACCACTTGTGACCACAGGAGGGAGCTCTGCCACAGAATTCACAACAGTAAACACTCTATTCACCAACCTCCTGACAAAACTGCGGGGTCAGTGAAACGTGCGTCGAGGTGCGCTATGGGTCCACCATCCAGGGCTACACCATGACTACAGGTATCTCATGAGCTCTAATTAGGCATTTTAACCTCTCTATGGGGGACTATGTGGCAGGTATTTTACCTTGGTGCTACCATATACTAGCCCTATTATGCTTAAGGCCTGAGCACTCTTCAGTTTATATAGATTATACAAAGTTATTGTCTTGCTTTGCTTATATTTGGGCAGAAATCTACACCTACCATTTGGATGTGCCTTTATGATCGGCAATCTGTGATTTATATGATGGATTTGGCCATTTATGATATTCTGTAATTAATATTTAAAAAGACCGACTTGTGGTCGAAACGTCGCTTTACCATGGCTAAATAAAGACCTTTTCTACTTGATTACTACACCCGGCTGGAGCGCTGTTCTTTTGATTTGGATTAACCCTAGAAATAAGTCTAACCCTAGAAATAAGGCTAACCCTAGAAATAAGCATATCCCTAGAAATAAGCTTCTCCCTAGATATAAGCCTAACCCTATAAATAAGCCTAACCCTAGAAATAAGTCTAACCCTAGAAATAAGCCTATCCCTAAACCAATCCCAAGCTATAAGCGCTTTTAGTCAAAGCGGTGGACACCGCGGACTCTCACCTGACACTACAGCATACAGTTTCCTCACCATCCCGATGACTGATAAAGGTCTTGTTTTGACCAAAACGTCTCTTTATTTTTGTCTGGATTTCTCTACAACAAATAAATATATTCCTGTTGAATACAGCAAATGAGTGCTGTTATGAACTGGTGGTTTAGAAACACAATGGACCTGGTGGTTAAGAGCACACAAAGTGACCTGATAGTTACTAATAACATAGGACGAGCTCTGAGACGTGGGAACTCTGCTGACCGCAATCCCTAATCCTATCACACCACACTAGAGGTAGCCGTGGAGCGCTCCTGACCAGACCTAGGCGCCTCGGGCACAGCCTGAGAAACTAGCTAGCCCTGAAGATAGAAAAATAAGCCTACCTGCCCTCAGAGAAATTCCCCAAAGGAAAAGGCAGCCCCCCACATATAATGACTGTGAGTAAAGATGAAAATACAAACACAGAAATGAAATAGATTTTAGCAAAGTGAGGCCCGACTTACTGAATAGACCGAGGATAGGAAAGATAGCTTTGCGGTCAGCACAAAAACCTACAAACAACCACGCAGAGGGCGCAAAAAGACCCTCCGCACCGACTAACAGTACGGAGGTGCTTCCTCTGCGTCCCAGAGCTTCCAGCAAGCAAGACAAACCAAAATAGCAAGCTGGACAGAAAAAATAGCAAACCAAGAAACACAAGCAGAACTTAGCTTATGCAGTGAAGACAGGCCACAAGGACGATCCAGGAGAGAGAGCAAGACCAATACTGGAACATTGACTGGAGGCAAGGAACAAAGAACTAGGTGGAGTTAAATAGAGCAGCAAATAACGACTTAACCTCGTCACCTGAGGAAGGAAACTCAGAAGCTGCAGCCCCACTCACATCCACCAAAGGAAGCTCATAGACAGAACCAGCCGAAGTACCACTCATGACCACAGGAGGGAGCTTGACCACAGAATTCACAACAGTACCCCCCCCTTGAGGAGGGGTCACCGAACCCTCACCAGAGCCCCCAGGCCGACCAGGATGAGCCGAATGAAAGGCACGAACCAGATCAGCAGCATGAACATCAGAGGCAAAGACCCAGGAATTATCTTCCTGACCAAAACCCTTCCACTTAACCAGGTACTGGAGTTTCCGTCTCGAAATACGAGAATCCAAAATCTTCTCCACTATATATTCCAACTCCCCCTCAGCCAAAACCGGGGCAGGAGGATCAACGGATGGAACCACAGGTGCCACGTATCTCCGCAACAATGACCTATGGAATACATTATGGATGGAAAAAGAAGCTGGAAGGGTCAAACGAATAGACACAGGATTAAGAACCTCAGAAATCCTATACGGACCAATGAAACGAGGCTTAAACTTAGGAGAGGAAACTTTCATAGGAATATAACGAGACGACAACCAAACCAAATCCCCAACACGAAGTCGGGGACCCACACAGCGCCTGCGGTTAGCGAAACGTTGAGCCTTCTCCTGGGACAATGTCAAATTGTCCACTACATGAGTCCAAATCTGCTGCAACCTATCCACCACAGTATCCACACCAGGACAGTCCGAAGACTCAACCTGCCATGAAGAGAAATGAGGATGGAAACCAGAATTGCAGAAAAACGGCGAAACCAAAGTAGCCGAGCTGGCCCAATTAGTAAGGGCGAACTCAGCCAAAGGCAAAAAGGACACCCAATCATCCTGATCAGCAGAAACAAAACATCTCAGATATGTTTCCAAGGTCTGATTGGTTTGTTCAGTTTGGCCATTTGTCTGAGGATGAAAAGCCGAGGAAAAAGACAAATCAATGCCCATCCTAGCACAAAAGGCTCGCCAAAACCTCGAAACAAACTGGGAACCTCTGTCAGAAACGATGTTCTCCGGAATGCCATGTAAACGAACCACATGCTGGAAAAACAATGGCACCAAATCAGAGGAGGAAGGCAATTTAGACAACGGTACCAAATGGACCATCTTAGAGAAGCGATCACAAACCACCCAAATGACCGACATCTTTTGAGAGACGGGGAGATCCGAAATAAAATCCATAGAGATATGTGTCCAGGGCCTCTTCGGGACCGGCAAGGGCAAAAGCAACCCACTGGCACGAGAACAGCAGGGCTTAGCCCGAGCACAAATCCCACAGGACTGCACAAACGAACGCACATCCCACGACAGAGACGGCCACCAAAAGGATCTAGCCACCAAATCTCTGGTACCAAAGATTCCAGGATGACCAGCCAACACCGAACAATGAACCTCAGAGATAACTCTACTCGTCCATTTATCAGGGACAAACAGTTTCTCCGCTGGGCAACGGTCAGGTCTATTAGCCTGAAATTTTTGCAGCACCCGCCGCAAATCAGGGGAGATGGCAGACAAAATTACCCCCTTTGAGAATACCCGCCGGCTCAGGCAAACCCGGAGAGTCGGGCACAAAACTCCTAGACAGGGCATCCGCCTTCACATTCTTAGAGCCCGGAAGGTACGAAACCACAAAGTCAAAACGGGAGAAAAACAGCGACCAACGAGCCTGTCTAGGACTCAACCGTTTGCCAGACTCGAGATAAGTCAAGTTCTTGTGATCAGTCAAGACCACCACGCGATGCTTAGCTCCTTCAAGCCAATGACGCCACTCCTCGAATGCCCACTTCATGGCCAACAACTCTCGATTGCCAACATCATAATTACGCTCAGCAGGCGAAAACTTCCTGGAAAAGAAGGCACATGGTTTCATCACCGAGCCATCAGAACTTCTCTGCGACAAAACAGCCCCTGCTCCAATCTCAGAAGCATCAACCTCGACCTGGAACGGGAGCGAAACATCTGGCTGGCACAACACAGGAGCAGAAGAAAAACGACGCTTCAACTCCTGAAAAGCTTCTACAGCAGCAGAAGACCAATTGACCACATCAGCACCCTTCTTGGTTAAATCAGTCAACGGTTTAGCAATACTAGAAAAATTATTGATGAAGCGACGATAAAAATTAGCAAAGCCCAGGAACTTTTGCAGACTCTTCAGAGATGTCGGCTGAGTCCAATCATAAATGGCCTGAACTTTAACAGGGTCCATCTCAATAGTAGAAGGGGAAAAATGAAACCCAAAAATGAAACCTTCTGAACACCAAAGAGGCACTTTGACCCCTTCACAAACAAAGAATTCGCACGCAGGACCTGGAACACCATTCTAACCTGCTTCACGTGAGACTCCCAATCATCCGAGAAGACTAAAATATCATCCAAGTATACAATCAGGAATTTATCCAGGTACTCTCGGAAGATGTCATGCATAAAGGACTGAAATACTGATGGAGCATTGGAAAGCCCGATTGGCATAACCAGGTACTCAAAATGGCCCTCGGGCGTATTAAATGCTGTTTTCCATTCATCGCCCTGTTTAATACGCACAAGATTATACGCACCACGAAGATCTATCTTAGTGAACCAACTAGCCCCCTTAATCCGAGCAAACAAATCAGACAGCAGCGGCAAGGGGTACTGAAATTTGACTGTGATTTTATTTAGAAGGCGGTAATCAATACAAGGTCTCAACGAACTATCCTTCTTGGCCACAAAAAAGAACCCTGCTCCCAATGGCGACGACGACGGGCGAATATGACCCTTCTCCAAGGATTCCTTTACGTAACTCCGCATAGCGGCGTGCTCAGGCACAGACAAATTAAACAGTCGACCCTTAGGAAACTTACTACCAGGAATCAAATCGATAGCACAATCGCAATCCCGTGGAAGCGCTTGGTATTAGCGCGAAACGATCGTCGTCGTCTTGCCTGTCGCACTCCTACTTTCACTCCCTCCCTTGAACCGTGAAGATGATTTGCTGCATGTTCTAATAAAGGACGTTTGAATTGCCACTGATTGGTGAGTGCTATTGCATTTTTTCTATTTTTTTTATTTACATGGACACTTTGTTTCACGCAAGCACCGCCTTTCACCTGATCGGACTACCTTTTGTTGGGAAACTCTCCACATTGAGTTTATAATCTCTGCAAAGTCGAGCTGTGCCGCTCACTTTTTTCTTTTTCTGGTCTGGACAATCGCAATCCCTATGCGGAGGTAGGGCACTGGACTTGGGCTCATCAAATACATCCCGGTAATCCGACAAGAACTCTGGGACCTCAGAAGGGGTGGATGATGAAATAGACAGAACTGGAGCATCACCATGTACCCCCTGACAACCCCAGCTGGACACAGACATAGATTTCCAATCCAATACTGGGTTATGGACTTGTAGCCATGGCAACCCCAACACGACCACATCATGCAGATTATGCAACACCAAAAAGCGAATATTCTCCTGATGCGCAGGAGCCATGCACATGGTCAGTTGGGTCCAGTACAGAGACTTATTCTTGGCCAAAGGCGTAGCATCAATTCCTCTCAATGGAATAGGATACTGCAAGGACTCCAAGAAAAACCCACAGCGCCTAGCAAAGTCCAAGTCCATCAAATTCAGGGCAGCGCCTGAATCCACAAATGCCATGACAGAATAGGATGACAAAGAGCAGATCAAAGTAACGGACAAAAGAAATTTCGACTGTACCGTACCAATGGTGGCAGACCTAGCGAACCGCTTAGTGCGCTTAGGACAATCAGAGATAGCATGAGTGGAACCACCACAATAAAAACACAGCCCATTCCGACGTCTGTGTTCTTGCCGTTCAGCTCTGGTCAAAGTCCTATCACATTGCATAGGCTCAGGTTTATGCTCAGATAATACCGCCAAATGGTGCACATTTTTACGCTCACGTAAGCGTCGATCGATCTGAATGGCCAAAGACATAGACTCATTCAGACCAGCAGGCATAGGAAATCCCACCATGACATCCTTAAGGGCTTCAGAGAGACCCTTTCTGAAAATTGCTGCCAGCGCACATTCATTCCATTGAGTGAGCACAGACCACTTCCTAAACTTCTGACAATATATCTCTACCTTATCCTGACCCTGACACAGAGCCAGCAAATTTTTCTCTGCCTGATCCACTGAATTAGGTTCATCATACAGCAATCCGAGCGCCAGAAAAAAACGCATCAATATCGCATAATGCAGGATCTCCTGGCGCAAGGGAAAATGCCCAGTCTTGAGGGTCACCACGTAATAAAGAAATAATGATCTTAACTTGTTGAACTGGGTCACCAGAGGAGCGGGGTTTCAAAGCCAGAAACAGTTTACAATTATTTTTGAAATTCAGAAACTTAGCTCTATCTCCAGAAAATAAGTCAGGAATAGGAATTCTAGGTTCTAACATAGATTTCTGAACCACAATGTCTTGAATTTTTTGTACTCTTGCAGTGAGATGATCCACACAACAAAACAGACCTTTAATGTCCATCCCTACACCTGTGTCCTGAACCACCCAAATGTCTAGGGGAAAAGAAAGACAAAACACAGTGCAGAGAAAAAAAAATGGTCTCAGAACTTCTCTTTTCCCTCTATTGAGAAGCATTAGTACTTTGGGCCTCCAGTACTGTTATGAACTGGTGGTTCAGAAACACAATGGACCTGGTGGTTAAGAGCACACAAAGTGACCTGATAGTTACTAATAACATAGGACGAGCTCTGAGACGTGGGAACTCTGCTGACCGCAATCCCTAATCCTATCACACCACACTAGAGGTAGCCGTGGAGCGCTCCTAACCAGACCTAGGCGCCTCGGGCACAGCCTGAGAAACTAGCTAGCCCTGAAGATAGAAAAATAAGCCTACCTTGCCTCAGAGAAATTCCCCAAAGGAAAAGGCAGCCCCCCACATATAATGACTGTGAGTAAAGATGAAAATACAAACACAGAGATGAAATAGATTTTAGCAAAGTGAGGCCCGACTTACTGAATAGACCGAGGATAGTAAAGATAGCTTTGCGGTCAGCACAAAAACCTACAAACAACCATGCAGAGGGCGCAAAAAGACCCTCCGTACCGACTAACGGTACGGAGGTGCTCCCTCTGCGTCTCAGAGCTTCCAGCAAGCAAGAAAAACCAATATAGCAAGCTGGACAGAAAAAATAGCAAACAAAAGTAACACAAGCAAAACTTAGCTTATGCAGGGCAGACAGGCCACAAGAACGATCCAGGAGAGAGCAAGACCAATACTGGAACATTGACTGGAGGCAAGGAACAAAGAACTAGGTGGAGTTAAATAGAACAGCACCTAACAACTTAACCTCGTCACCTGAGGAAGGAAACTCAGAAGCCGCAGCCCCACTCACATCCACCAAAGGAAGCTCATAGACAGAACCAGCCGAAGTACCACTCATGACCACAGGAGGGAGCTTGACCACAGAATTCACAACAGAGTGCCAAGTGTTTTTACAGTATAAGCTTACTCCTAGCCTTAAAAAAATGAAAAAAAAAACTAAAAGCAGCTTTTACCATTAAGTAATGTGCAGTGCATTCATCACTGCCTTCATTGATTAGCTGTGCATCTTCTGTCATCTCAGTCGCTGCAGAGCGCAGCAGTCCAAATGAGATTGTCATCAGCTTCTGTATTCTGTATAGGTAGCAGAAGAGATGACAAAGCTAGTTCAGAATACTAAGCATTGTCGTATGAGTTGCTGCCTATGCAGAGCACAGCAGCTGGTCATGATCTCAACTGACTGCTGCACTCTGCACAGGTGATCACTCACTTTGATGGATAGATGCCCATGCTCACTTACCAATGAGGGATTATAAATGGGCGCAGGGGACAATTGGCCCTATGGTCCTCACATCGCAATGCCAATGGGCGTAAGACGTATGCCCCAAGCATGCAAGGAATGCCACTGGCCCACAGGCCCTGTACTATATACAACACAATGTAATGCAACTTTTACATTTAGTAATGGCCCATCTTACATTCTTTAATGTGTTCTATTTTTGCAAACTGCGTCTTGCATACATTTTAGGGAAAAATTAGATAAATAGATTTCCTATTGCTATATATATATAAAAGCTTGCAGGCAATAGATATGGACTTACAACAGGAAGGAAGCTTAAGTGTTATTAGACTCCTCATCCCATTAGATATAATCAAAGGTAATTAGGTTAGGGCTGGCTGAGCCCCTGTCTCACCCTGTGATTGGAAGCACTTGGCTGGAGAATAATCAGACAGAAGAGAAAGTTCATTAGATTGTAGAAAGTCAGCAATCGCTATGCTGCCAGTGACTCATAGGACTGAACGTCCATCTTTACTACTTTAAATGACACTCCATTTTAAATTTTTCGCTTGCGATTGAAGCTAAACACTTCTACTGTATGGGAAAACGACTTCGAGAAAATATAAACTTTATAGTGTAGACAGTTAATGATTAATATTCTAATATTTCCCATTGGAGAATGATAGTCAGCCTTTCCATAGACTTGAAGGTGTGGTCCGGATAGTGATGTGACAGGTGTCATGTGTAGTCTGCAGCCAATCAGCAGCCGACTGCTACTATTTCATCAGAATTGACATCCACCCGGATGGAAAATTGCCCGTTCACCGTCTACAGGTTACACGTGACACAAGTCATGACGCTCTCCAGGAACAACGGCGTTGACATAGCTGGAACGGCGCTGCTGCAAGAAGGGAGTACACACTGTTTTGTTTTCATTGGGCACCTGAATTGAGGAAGCCGGGGTTTTTCATTAGTAGACAACCCCTTTAAATCGTACCTGCTTCGAAAGCAAAATCCCATACCTCATACATTCGCACACATGTACAGTACAGAACCATTCTGAAGCCTATCCTTTGAAAAAGTTCACCTGTTTGTGCTGTAGATTCCTTTGTGCCAATTCACTAACAGGGAGTTTTCATCATTGTCCGCCAGGTTAGAGATACAGAGGCTAGGACTAGGTTAAAGGGGCACACTAGGTGAGGTGGATCCTCTCTGACCAAGGTCTGGGTGGGCACACGGGTGCCAGTGCAGTAGATGAGTGAGGCACGCAAGACACAGACAGGAGACCATTGGTAGAGGTGCTGAAGGCAGCAGATAACTGAGGTACTGGAAGCAGAAGGTAGACATGACATGCCTGGAGACTGCAGACAAACCTACAGAGTAACTAAAAAGTCTAAATATCATGGAAGCCACAGGCAGACATGCGATGTCCTAGAAGGCGCAGGAGGACATGTAGAATAGATTCTAGAAGACTGGGAGCAGGTAGCAGACAAAGCTATGGAGTGACTAGAAAGTATGAATACTATGGAAGCCGCAAACAGACAGTAGACGGCCTGAAGTCTGCAAACAGGTTGCAGAGGTACTAAAGGCAGCAGGCGGACAGGTAACAGATAATGGAAACCACAGACAGACAGGAGATGTCCTGGAGACTGGAGACAGGTTGCAAAGATGTTGAAGGCCACAGGCATAAAGGTTCCTTGCTGTGCAAAGACAAACTAAAAGTCTTACAACCAAGCAACAGTTGTGTGCTTTAGGAGGCCTTATATACGTGTAGGAAGCTCAATGCATGGAAGCATGCTGGGCTACTGGCAAAGCCTGACATGGAGCACAAGAAAGTTTAGCAGACTGGGCGCAGGGAGCAGAGCTCAGACCCGGGACAGATGTGTAACAGTCTCTTATGTGACTACCCCCACCCTTGAAGTAGATACTGCCTATTTAAAAGAGTTCTGAACTTCTTTACTTACAAGACTACACTCATTGCCAAACGTTTTGATACAAATTTTGATTTTCACATAGTTTGCTGCTGCTTTGTTTTTATATCTTTAAGGCTATGTTCACATTTGCGTTGTTGTGTGTTGCGTCGGCGACGCAACGCACAACGCATGCAAAATGCATGCAAAAACGCATGGTTTTGTGACGCATGCGTCCATTTTTGGCTTGCTTTTGGACGCAAAAAAAATGTAACTTGCTGCGTCCTCTGCACCCTGATGCTTGCGCCAAAAATGACGCAAAAACGCAAGACAATGCATGTCCACGTGCCCCCATGTTAAATATAGGGGCGCATGACGCATGCGTCGCCGCGGCTGCGCCCAACGCAACGCTAATGTGAACGTAGCCTTAATCAGATGTTTTTGTGGTCAGTGAAGTGTAATTATCAGCATTTCACAATTTTTTTAAACTTTTGTTGACAAATCCATCAAGTTTATACAAAGACTCAATATTTAGGCTATATTCACACTTTGCGGATTTTGCTGCGGATCCGCAGCGGATTTGACCGCTGCGGATCCGCAGCAGTTTCCCATGAGTTTACATTTCAATGTAAACCTATGGGAAACAAAAAACGCTGTGCACATGCTGCAGAAAAATCTGCGCGGAAACGCTGCGGATTACATTCCGCAGCATGTCACTTCTTTTCTGCGGATTTTCAGCTGCTCCAATAGAAAACTGCAGTTGAAAATCCGCAGAAGAAAACGCAGTAAAAACCGCGATAAATCCGCAGTAAAAACCGCGATGGGTTTTTACTGCGGATTTTGCAATTCCGCTGCGGAAAAATCCGCAGTGGAATCTGCAAAGTGTGCACATAGCCTTACAGTGTTGACCCTTATTTTTTAAGAATTCTGCAATTTGCCCCTGTCAGCTGTATATCATCTTCTTAGTTACATCCTCACAAGAGATGACTGGATTGATTAATAGGTCAGTGGTACTGACTGCTATACAGGAGTCCGGTGACCCTATTACCTTCTAGTGTCCATGGTGTGACATTATTGATAATTATGCACCATTATGTATTCACAGCAACCAAATATTCCAAAATATGTTCCTGGGCAGATTGCTGTCACAGACTCACAACACAGCTGTCGGATGACCCGGGACCAGGGGCTCCTTCCCTGACCCTACCACTAGGGAACGGCCTAGTTCACCCTATTTGCTGGGATACTTCTGAAGGTGAAGATGCCGGGGCTACCACCTTTGTCTTATCTCCAGAGTTAGCCCTCCATCTGTTCTCTTCCCCCACCCAGGGAAGAGGGGCGCTATTATTCATTGCATTACACCAACCCGACAAACAGGGCTACACAAACAAGGGTTAACAGAAAACTTCAGGCATATAAAATATTCACTCACATATAACAGAGGAATGCATCGGGGAGTGGAGGATGGGGAATAAACAAATGTAAAGAAGGGAAGGGAATTGCTACACTTACAAACCACACAAAAGTCACAGATAACTCCTCCAACACTGCTTCTCATATGAACACCTCTTACTCCTGAAGCCATCTAGCAAATACTAGCTTTGACAGTGATTTGCATCAGAGCCCGTAGTATAAACGGGAAGGAAGTGGCTGACTGAGCTCAGCTGCGAGCACAGAGTTTTACAACATGGACGATTAACCCCTATTCTGCCAAAAGAAATAAACTCCATTTAAAATTAAGGATAAGTGCTTCTTCTCAGGGCCGAAGTAGGAGCAATCAAACGTTGAGGCTTTCTGGTTCCACACTGTCGCGGTAACTCCGTGACAATTGCATTTTTCTTAGTATCAAAGTAATAAACATTTAAATGTACAAAAATTAAATAATAAAATCAAAATTAAACACCTATCCACTTGATAGGTGATAAATGTATAATCAGTGGGGTCAGACTGCTATGACTCATGTATCCCATGTGAATTGAGCGGTATGGATAGGAGTCCTGTGATTTCAGCGTTTATCATTATTTGGGACTCTTTTAGTGGTGTTGTCTACATCACATGAGACTCCAACATATAAATATAGATATATAGAGTAATAGGATTCATTTCTAAACCCATTTAACTTTACATAGTGCAAATTTAACCCCTTCACCCCCGGCGCTTTTTCCGTTTTTTCATTTTCGTTTTTCGCTCCCCTCCTTCCCAGAGCCATAACTTTTTTTATTTTTCCGCCAATATGGCCATGTGAGGGCATATGTTTTGCGGGACGAGATGTACTTTTGAACGACACCATTGGTTTTACCATGCCATGTAACAGAAAACGGGAAATAAATTCCAAGTGTGATGAAATTGCAAAAAAGTGCAATCTCACACTTGTTTTTTGTTTGGCTTTTTTGCTAGGTTCACCAAATGCTAAAACTAACCTGCCATTATGATTCTCCAGGTCATGTATAGTTTCTCTTTTATCTAAGTGGTGAAAAAAAATTCCAAAGTTTGCTAAAAAAAAAAAAAAAAAAAAAATTGTGCGGTTTTACGATACCCGTAGCGTCTCCAATTTTCGTGATCTGGGGTCAGGTGAAGGCTTATTTTTTTGCGTGCCGAGCTGCCGTTTTTAATGATACCATTTTGGTGTAGATACGTTCTTTTGATTGCCCGTTATTGCATTTTAATGCAATGTTGCGGCGACCAAAAAAACATAATTTTGGCGTTTTGATTTTTTTTCTCGCTACGCCATTTAGCGGTCAGGTTAATACTTTGTTTTTTTTGATATATCGGGCGATTCTGAACGCGGCGATACCAAGTATGTGTATGTTTGATTTTTTTTTAATTGTTTTATTTTGATTGGGGCGAAAGGGGGGTGATTTGAACTTTTATATATATATTTTTTTTATATTTTTAAACACTTTTTTTTTTACATTTTGGCATGCTTCAATAGCCTCCATAGGAAGCTAGAAGCATGCACTACACGATCGCCTCTGCTACATAGAGGTGAAATACAGATCACCTCTATGTAGCAGAAATGCAGGTGTACTTTGAACGCCGACCACAGGGTGGCACTCAAAGCAGTTGGATCGCCCCCAGACACAGGGCCACAGGTTACTCGGTACCGGTCCTTTCTGTCTCAGTTCTGGGGTAGTCACGGTGGCTGGACCCGGTCCGTGACCCTGCTAAGGGGCGTCCAATAAAAGGTGATAGGAGTCTGTCAAGGTTTTGTGACGCCACCTGTGGTGTTCGGTCAGGGTGACCGAAGCTGCTGTGGGGTCCGCTGGGGTGATGGAATGGCAGCTAGATGGTATACCTTCCCACAGGTGAAGTATGTCCCCAGGGCTTCCCAGTAGGGTGGATGGAGATGGTGTGAGGTGCAGACAATAACGAGGACACAGAGTTGCAGTCTCTTTACCTCTTTACTGAAGACTTCAGGATCCTCAATCCAGAGCACAGTTAACAGGGCTGTCTGAGACCGGCCGGTCCGATGGCACATCCAGAGTTCCCTTTGCAGGTGGAAATCGTTGCCTACCAATAGCGCCTGTGTGTTGTAATGCTACCCTGCTGAGCATTCGGTATAGTCCTCACAACTTCTGTTCTAGTTCGTTCGTTCGTTCTTTCTAGTTCTTTCTCTTTCTTTCTATTTCGTTCCAGATGTTACTAATTTCTCGTCCCCCAGGTATGTTATGGCTAGGACGCACCCGTATGACGGGAAGGCTCGGAGCTCTTCTGGGACTCTAGAGACGCCCCTCTCCACGCATTGCCCCCTATTAGGGTTGAGCGACTTTTGTTTTTATAGGATCGGGTCGGATTTCACGAAACCCGACTTTTTCAAAAGTCGGGTCGAGTGAAATCGGCCGATCCTATAGAAAAGTCGGGGTCGGGGTCGGCCGAAACACGAAACCCAATGCAGTGCATTGGGTTTCTAATGGTTCCCAGGGTCTGAAGGAGAGGAAACTCTCCTTCAGGCCCTGCGATCCATATTAATGTGTAAAATAAAGAATAAAAATAAAAAATATTGCTATACTCACCCTCGGACGCGCCCTGATTGTAACCGGGAGCCTTCCTTCCTAAGAATCAGCGCTTGTAGGACCTTTCGATGACGTCGCGGCTAGGGTTGAGCGAAACGGGTCGGCCATTTTCAGAAGTCACCGACTTTTGGCAAAGTCGGGTTTCATGAAACCCCACCCGACCCCTGTGTGGGGTCGGCCATGAAGTCAGCGATCTTCTGAATCTGGAATTGGAATTCCGATACCGATTCCCGATATGTTTAAGATATCGGGAATTAGTATCGGAATTCAGATTTAAGTGTAAAATAAAGAATAAAAATAAAAAATATTGCTATACTCACCCTCGGACGCGCCCTGGTTGTAACCGGGAGCCTTCCTTCCTAAGAATCAGCGCTTGAAGGACCTTTCGATGATGTCACGGCTTCTGATTGGTCGCGTGACGCCCATGTGACCGCTTACGCGATCAATCAGAAGCCGTCACGTCATCGAAAGGTCCCTCAAGCGCTGATTCTTAGGAAGGAAGGCTGCGGGTTACAACCAGGGCGTGGAGTGGAGTGGCACCTGGTGGACCACTGCCACTGCGGGTTGCAACAAGGGCGTGGAGTGGAGTGGCACCTGGTGGACCACTGCCACTGCGGGTTACAACCAGGGCGCGTCCGAGGGTGAGTATATTCCTAATAGGTATATACTCACCCTCGGACGCGCCCTGGTTGTAACCCGCAGCCTTCCTTCCTAAGAATCAGCGCTTGAAGGACCTTTCGATGACGTCACGGCTTCTGATTGGTCGCATGACGCCCATGTGACCGCTCACGCGACCAATCACAAGCCACGACGTCATCGAAAGGTCCTACAAGCGCTGATTCTTAGGAAGGAAGGCTTCCGGTTACAACCAGGGCGCGTCCGAGGGTGAGTATAGCAATATTTTTTATTTTTATTCTTTATTTTACACATTAATATGGATCGCAGGGCCTGAAGGAGAGTTTCCTCTCCTTCAGACCCTGGGAACCATTAGAAACCCAATGCACTGCATTGGGTTTCGTGTTTCGGCCGACCCCGACCCCGACTTTTCTATAGGATCGGCCGATTTCACTCGACCCGACTTTTGAAAAAGTCGGGTTTCGTGAAATCCGACCCGATCCTATAAAAACAAAAGTCGCTCAACCCTAGTCGCGGCTTCTGATTGGTCGCGTGAGCGGTCACATGGGCGTCACGCGACCAATCAGAAGCCGTGACGTCATCGAAAGGTCCTTCAAGCGCTGATTCTTAGGAAGGAAGGCTGCGGGTTACAACCAGGGCGCGTCCGAGGGTGAGTATATTCCTAATAGGTATATACTCACCCTCGGACGTGCCCTGGTTGTAACCCGCAGCCTTCCTTCCTAAGAATCAGCGCTTGAAAGTCCTTTCGATGACGTCACGGCTTCTGATTGGTCGCGTGACGCCCATGTGACCGCTCACGCGACCAATCACAAGCCGCGACGTCATCGAAAGGTCCTACAAGCGCTGATTCTTAGGAAGGAAGGCTCCCGGTTACAACCAGGGCGCGTCCGAGGGTGAGTATAGCAATATTTTTTTTTTTTATTCTTTATTTTACACTTAAATCTGAATTCCGATACCAAGTCCCGATATCTTAAACATATCGGGAATCGGTATCGGAATTCCGATTCCAGTTCAGAAGATCGCCGACTTCATGGCCGACCCCACACAGGGGTCGGGTCGGGTTTCATGAAACCCGACTTTGCCAAAAGTCGGCGACTTCTGAAAATGGCCAACCCGTTTCGCTCAACCCTACCCCCTATGCCTGCGTAGGAAATTTAAGGTAGACAGCCAACCTATAATTAACTGTCCTGCGGAGTTTGAAGTAAGGCATAGAGTCAGTTACTTCCTCGGTGTTCCGGCCACCGGCTACGCGCCTCAGTAGGATGTTGCCGTTCTCGGGGCACGACTCCTACTGGCTCTCCTTTGTGCTTGATCTCGTTTCTCACTGTTCCACAAAATCCTTTGCTTCGTGTCTCTTTCTTAGGATACCGCCGCAAGGTAGTGCAGGCGCGGTTCCATAACGTTCTGTTCTGTTCGCTATGTATCTGCCAGGTTCCCACGCCTGACAGGCACCCCCCTGAATCTTCTCCCTGCAACACCCCCTGCCACGGGATGTTGCCTGAATCCAAACCAGTCAGCTTCTGACTAACTTCCTATCCAACCCCTAGTTTTACCAGTGTGAGGAGTGGCCCAATAAATAAAGCCTTTTTCTCCCCCCAGTGGCCGGAGTGTGAAGTGTAATGTGTGCTGGTGATACCTGGTCAGTAGAATTCCTTCACTGCCATCAGACGTACCATCACTCCCCTTAGCGGCAGAGTGTCATACTGCAACGACCAGATCTCTGGGGCGCTGCACAATCGGCCATCAACAACCATAGAGGTCTCAAGGAGACCTCTGGTTGTTATGGTAATGCACCGCTGACCCCCGATCATGTGATGGGGGTCAGCGATGCGAGCACGTCCTGCCGCGCGGCTGGGAGCGCTAGTTAAATGCCTCTGTCAGCGCTTGACGGCGGTATTTAACTAGTTAATGGGCGCGAGCGGATCACGATTCCGCTCGCGCTCATTGCGTGCACATGTCAGCTGTACAAAACAGCTGACATGTCGCGGCTTTGAGGTGGGCTCACCACCGGAGCTGACCTCAAAGCAGGGGATCTGCCAGCTGACGTATTATTCCGTCAGCTGGCAGCAAGGGGTTAAACAAGAGAGTCTTAAAATGTGCCTAATTTTTCAAAGTGTCTGATGTTATTTGATACATCTAGCACATCTTTAGACTGTCTAGTCTAAGTTTATACTGTTTGTTTGTTGGCTTAAATTGGCCAACAAAGTTATGAAAAGTTGTGGGCAAATTTTGTTGCACAAGATCACTGTGTAATAATGATGGGTGTGAGCCCACTGTTCCACTGGCCAGGTTTACCCTGGAGGGGCATAATTAAGTGAGTACATGGTCTTCATTAGAGCCTCTGATGGTGAGGATAGCCTTGAGCCATTTTGGGTAGTCACCAGGTGCCACTCCAGGATAGCCCCCGGACCTGCTGGAAATGGCCAAAGGGTCAGAGACACAGCACAAAACACCGAGGGCAAAGACAGAGACATTGTGAGACAGTCACAGGGTGTCAGGGTGGGCAGCACAGGATTAAGATACGAAGCTGGAGTCAGGACCAGAGAGGTCAGACAAAACGAGAGAACAACCCGGGTCAGTAACAGGAGTGTCAAAACAAACCGGCACCATAACAGATTACTAGAGATGGACTGAAACTAGGAACCTAAGTTCAGGCAAAGTGTGGAGGGAGGAGCTGCCTAATATATCCTCTGATGGCAGGGGATAGGCCAGGAAAGCAAAACTCTGCAGGACACAACAGGTTAAATTCCTCCAGAGTTTGGCTGAACCTCCCTAAAGCCAGGTGAAGACTCTCCAGCCACATGAATGAAGAGGAGCCTTGAAGCGGGGCCAGAGAACACTTGTCTGTGTTTGCTGTGTGCTGGAATTGAGTTCTGATCACCTCGCAATCCCTCTTCTAAACAGATATCTGGGTGGTGTGGTAGAATACGTTACTTACTCACTTTGGCTTTGGGAGCCATCATTACCTCCCCCTCCATGGGACCAGCACCAGCTAGAAATAAGACAGAAGACCTTGGGTCCAAGTTAACAGGTTCGACTTTACTGTGCAATTAATTTACACATGGCTGCAGCAGGCAGATTAAGACAGTCTCTGTTTAATGATGTTCCCTTGGTTTTATGATCCATCAGTCCTTGTCCCTGTCCTTTTCTGAGACCCACCATCTTCACCTCACTCTGTGACCCGGCTGACATCTTCCTCATCAAGGAGACTCGATACCTCTTCCGAACCTTAAGTTCATGACTGTCCTGGCGTCTAGACGTGACCGAAACTGTGTCCTCATTCTTCTAGAAAACTAATACTGACCGGATCCATTCTCTTCTGCTGCCACTTCCCTGCACTGGAAACTGCTAACTCTGTTATATTCAGCCTTGCTCTCCACTACACCCAAAACTTGCACTTGATCAGTTCCGAGACTCTGACTAGACTGTGAGATAGTCCTTACTTCACTGACTATAACCCGGAAACATTTCTATAAAACCTTATCTAACCCCTGCCAATCTGTGAGATAGTCCCAGCTCTGATAAGTATCTAATCCCTAGTGTAGTGCAAACTATATCCCTATCTACTGTATGATGTATGGCTCCACTGGTGGACAGACCTCCCGCATTCCCAGGGATGGCCTTAGGCATATCCTGTAGGAGAGCTGAACATACAACATCAGCCATAGGGATAATAATAATAATAATAATCTTTATTTTTATATAGCGCTAACATATTCCGCAGCGCTTTACAGTTTTTTGCACACATTATCATCACTGTCCCCGATTGGGCTCACAATCTAGAATTCCTATCAGTATGTCTTTGGAATGTGGGAGGAAACCGGAGTGCCCGGAGGAAACCCACGCAAACACGGAGAGAACATACAAACTCTTTGCAGATGTTGTCCTGGGTGGGATTAGAACCCAGGACCCCAGCGCTGCAAGGCTGTAGTGCTAACCACTGCGCCACCGTGCTGCCCATAGGGATAAAATATAACATAACTTTATCACACATTAGTATATAAAACTCCACAGCATCGTCACAACCCCCCTGTTGCCACAAAGTCTTCTTCATCCCAGTCTCCCCCCCTACATGAGGATGCAGCAGTGCTGGAAGTGCTGCAAAAGATCAGCATGATGGCCTGACACTGGGAGGAGCAGAGCAGTGAATGCAATGAGTAGAACGGTGCTGAGAAGGAATGTGAATTATCGGCGTGACACCCCCTAATTTTTCCCCCCATTTGCACCCTTGGCAGACATGTAGGAAAACAAATGTCTAACGTGTCATAGACACTTCCCCAAAACAAAAGGTTTGTTCACAGAGGAGGAATATGCAACAATTTTCCTGGAAGGATAATCCACAACAAAATAATAGTTCCCGGAAAAGTGGATCAGATTTTACAAAATGCAACAGATATGGTGAAATGTGCTCAAAAACATGGCAAATCTCCATGGCACTCAATATGAGACATAACATGGCTGCAAATAAGGGCCCAATAGTACTACTCTGTAATCATTGGTGGCATGTTCCATCATGTTCAGAGTTATTCTCTTGCTAGAAGTACTGCCTCTGTAGACTTGTGAACAGCCTCCAGGTGCACATACCCTTATCTCCCGATACATCAATTCCGTGGAGCACCATTTTCAGAGCACTTTTCCAAGCATCATCCAAGTATGGAGGAGTTGCAATGTTTTTGCGCAAAATTAATGATTAGAACATGAAAAACATAAAATAGTTACATTTTTTGGTTAGTCTGTATACTTCAGTAAGTAGTTTTATCACATTTTATCACAGAAGTACAAAAATTGCATGCCTATTTTTACATAAAAAGTACACGGTGCAGTGCTTGGACGGAAAAAGAAAAAAAGACATTTAAATTTTTTCCCATTTCCAACAGCTGTTAGTCTGGAAATTGCTAGGAAATTCCAGGGCTGTAATCTCACCTCCCGAGGGGGAGTGAAAGGGGTGGACAGAGAGTAAAAGTAGGAAGAGGAATAAATGATATCCTTCCCTCCGCAGACATCTGTACTGCCCAGGGACAGTTTGAGGAGTGAGAGCTGGAAAGTTTATGACTCTAAATAAATATAATTGCTTTATATTGAACTGGGGATTTACCCACTTAGAAACAATTTATGTGTATGTCCATCAGCAATACAGATGGCGTCCTATGACTAAATATATGGTTTCATAACCACCAATATTCAATACAATTGCGAAATGAACATGCTGAGCTCAATAATTAAAAACTATGAACAGCTTTAAACATTGTGGAGACACTGAAGGTCAGCGCGTGCCCTGGTCCGCTAGCCAAACCACCTGGATCATGGATCATCCCACCGAACACCAGGTCTCTTTTCACCGTGGGCGTAACGCTACTCAGACAGCACAGGGTGAGGGTAAAACAGTGTGACAATATATTGAACTACAAAACAGGCAAATAACATTAACAATCCCAGAACAATATTCAGGATGGTGCACAATTCTGCTGGCTCACCAGGATAAGAACAGTTGTGACTTCAGAGATTCCAAGGCCGACTATTCCACCTGTGGCACGCACAGAAAGGAGGTAATGACAAGATTAAGAAGATGACAGTCCATTGAGGTATAAGACCAGTTGACCAGAGGGTCACAACCTGGCTTCTTCGAACATCTTCATGGAGCCAGGCGACCGGCGGGTCCCACTCCTGGCCCCCGCAAACATATCCATGGGGTTCAGGCGACCGGTGGGTCCCTACACTGACTACTCCAAATGTATCCAAGGATTTCCAATGGTCAATGGAGCACATCTGTATTCTTTCAGCCAGGGCCATGGTCCCTTAAGTTGGCATTCTGTAGATTGACAAAACAGTGTCCATGATGCCATGATGTCTTGGTTGCTGTCCTGTAGAGAGACTCTGGTTCTTTGGATGTTTGGATGTCTGGATGTCTTGGATGAATATGTCTCATGTTAGAGGGATATAACCTCTTTTTATAGGAACCAATTGTCCTTCAGTCAGTATTCATACGTAAAGGGAAAGAATAGTGATAAGACCAACTTGCATTGTTGGATTATGTAATCTACTTGCATAGTTTTCCTCCTCTATTTGGCAGGTCAACAAACTGACTTGCCTGAACAGTGTGTAATCAACATTTCAGCAAACATCATTGTTCCATGACCCTGCACCGCTAGTCATCCAGGATAAGAGCACAATATGTCAACTTATAAGTCAATATCCAAGACTTTACACGTGCTGCGCCGATTCTTTGGAATGCACTACCTAGGTTAATACGATTAATCCCCAATCCCCACAGTTTTAAGCGTGCCCTAAAAACTCATTTGTTCAGACTGGCCTACCGCCTCAATGCATTAACCTAACGATCCCTGTGTGGCCTATTTATAATAAAAAAAAAAAAAAAGGTTCCTCGCATCATGTTCTCATACACTTTATGCAGTATTAGCCCTCTGTGTCTGTACTGCTACATACTTAGGCAGGTAACTGGTTCATGCAGCTTTACATGAACACCTGAGCCTTACACTATAGCTGGTCCGAATAACTAAAGCTATTGTTACCATCCACCTCTCGTGTCTCCCCTTTTCCCCATAGTTTGTAAGCTTGCGAGCAGGGCCCTCACTCCTCCTGGTATCTGTTTTGAACTGTATTTCTGTTATGCTGTAATGTCTATTGTCTGTAGAAGTCCCCTCTATAATTTGTAAAGCGCTGCGGAATATGTTGGCGCTATATAAATAAAATTATTATTATTATTATTATTATAATATTACAGCCTTACACGAACAAAAGACTGTTTTCTTGACAACCGGAAAGAAACATATAAATTCAAAAGTCAACATATAGATAACGGTCTTTTCTTCCTGGCTTGCTGAAAATAGGCATCTGGCTAATTACGATAAAATGCTATGTCATCACACACATATTTCTTTTTGATTCTTTATTTGTAACTGGATGGAAAATTAAGCAACTTTCTAAATAGTGTTCTTTAAAAATTGTCTACTATTTTGCAGTGCCAGAGTGTTTGCTAGACCTTTATTTATCTGAGTACTTAAGAAAAATGTATACAAATCCCTCACAGCTTCTGCTAGCTCTCTCTGCTCTGCCTCTCCCTTCTCTTAGTGTTAGAGAAACCAGCAGGAAGAGGGTTGTACACAAATACCTACAGTGTGGAAACAGGAACACATGGGCTACTTGCACAGTGAACAAGTCTGTATGATCATGTTCACACACCACCAAGAAACCTGAAGACACAAAAGAGAATAGTAAAACCAAAAACACTCAGTTTGAAAAAATGTTGCAGTAATCCGCAAGTGCTAGTAAAAGATGTAAAAAACAGGGTATTTGGTTGATACGTTTTTTGCAAAAAATGTATACTAAGCTGCTCTACCAATCTTCACGGTATACCCTTATCAGAGCAGTCCTAACTAATGTATGCAATCCCTATCTGATGTATTTAAAAACCTGATCATCTGTATATAACCTGTGTGAACAGGGTTCAGAGAGGAAAAATCCATGTGTGCATACAGGGTAGAACAGCTTTTGTGCAGATAGCCCAAGAGGAGTGGTGGAACTCCCCAGTCTTGTAGACACAAGAGAACAATTATGGAAACAGGAACACATGGGCTACTTGCACAGTGAACAAGTCTGTATGATCATGTTCACACACCACCAAGAAACCTGAAGACACAAAAGAGAATAGTAAAACCAAAAACACTCAGTTTGAAAAAATGTTGCAGTAATCCGCAAGTGCTAGTAAAAGATGTAAAAAACAGGGTATTTGGTTGATACGTTTTTTGCAAAAAATGTATACTAAGCTGCTCTACCAATCTTCACGGTATACCCTTATCAGAGCAGTCCTAACTAATGTATGCAATCCCTATCTGATGTATTTAAAAACCTGATCATCTGTATATAACCTGCGTGAACAGGGTTCAGAGAGGAAAAATCCATGTGTGCATACAGGGTAGAACAGCTTTTGTGCAGATAGCCCAAGAGGAGTGGTGGAACTCCCCAGTCTTGTAGACACAAGAGAACAATTATGGAAACAGGAACACATGGGCTACTTGCACAGTGAACAAGTCTGTATGATCATGTTCACACACCACCAAGAAACCTGAAGACACAAAAGAGAATAGTAAAACCAAAAACACTCAGTTTGAAAAAATGTTGCAGTAATCCGCAAGTGCTAGTAAAAGATGTAAAAAACAGGGTATTTGGTTGATACGTTTTTTGCAAAAAATGTATACTAAGCTGCTCTACCAATCTTCACGGTATACCCTTATCAGAGCAGTCCTAACTAATGTATGCAATCCCTATCTGATGTATTTAAAAACCTGATCATCTGTATATAACCTGTGTGAACAGGGTTCAGAGAGGAAAAATCCATGTGTGCATACAGGGTAGAACAGCTTTTGTGCAGATAGCCCAAGAGGAGTGGTGGAACTCCCCAGTCTTGTAGACACAAGAGAACAATTATGGAAACAGGAACACATGGGCTACTTGCACAGTGAACAAGTCTGTATGATCATGTTCACACACCACCAAGAAACCTGAAGACACAAAAGAGAATAGTAAAACCAAAAACACTCAGTTTGAAAAAATGTTGCAGTAATCCGCAAGTGCTAGTAAAAGATGTAAAAAACAGGGTATTTGGTTGATACGTTTTTTGCAAAAAATGTATACTAAGCTGCTCTACCAATCTTCACGGTATACCCTTATCAGAGCAGTCCTAACTAATGTATGCAATCCCTATCTGATGTATTTAAAAACCTGATCATCTGTATATAACCTGTGTGAACAGGGTTCAGAGAGGAAAAATCCATGTGTGCATACAGGGTAGAACAGCTTTTGTGCAGATAGCCCAAGAGGAGTGGTGGAACTCCCCAGTCTTGTAGACACAAGAGAACAATTATGGAAACAGGAACACATGGGCTACTTGCACAGTGAACAAGTCTGTATGATCATGTTCACACACCACCAAGAAACCTGAAGACACAAAAGAGAATAGTAAAACCAAAAACACTCAGTTTGAAAAAATGTTGCAGTAATCCGCAAGTGCTAGTAAAAGATGTAAAAAACAGGGTATTTGGTTGATACGTTTTTTGCAAAAAATGTATACTAAGCTGCTCTACCAATCTTCACGGTATACCCTTATCAGAGCAGTCCTAACTAATGTATGCAATCCCTATCTGATGTATTTAAAAACCTGATCATCTGTATATAACCTGTGTGAACAGGGTTCAGAGAGGAAAAATCCATGTGTGCATACAGGGTAGAACAGCTTTTGTGCAGATAGCCCAAGAGGAGTGGTGGAACTCCCCAGTCTTGTAGACACAAGAGAACAATTATGGAAACAGGAACACATGGGCTACTTGCACAGTGAACAAGTCTGTATGATCATGTTCACACACCACCAAGAAACCTGAAGACACAAAAGAGAATAGTAAAACCAAAAACACTCAGTTTGAAAAAATGTTGCAGTAATCCGCAAGTGCTAGTAAAAGATGTAAAAAACAGGGTATTTGGTTGATACGTTTTTTGCAAAAAATGTATACTAAGCTGCTCTACCAATCTTCACGGTATACCCTTATCAGAGCAGTCCTAACTAATGTATGCAATCCCTATCTGATGTATTTAAAAACCTGATCATCTGTATATAACCTGTGTGAACAGGGTTCAGAGAGGAAAAATCCATGTGTGCATACAGGGTAGAACAGCTTTTGTGCAGATAGCCCAAGAGGAGTGGTGGAACTCCCCAGTCTTGTAGACACAAGAGAACAATTATGGAAACAGGAACACATGGGCTACTTGCACAGTGAACAAGTCTGTATGATCATGTTCACACACCACCAAGAAACCTGAAGACACAAAAGAGAATAGTAAAACCAAAAACACTCAGTTTGAAAAAATGTTGCAGTAATCCGCAAGTGCTAGTAAAAGATGTAAAAAACAGGGTATTTGGTTGATACGTTTTTTGCAAAAAATGTATACTAAGCTGCTCTACCAATCTTCACGGTATACCCTTATCAGAGCAGTCCTAACTAATGTATGCAATCCCTATCTGATGTATTTAAAAACCTGATCATCTGTATATAACCTGTGTGAACAGGGTTCAGAGAGGAAAAATCCATGTGTGCATACAGGGTAGAACAGCTTTTGTGCAGATAGCCCAAGAGGAGTGGTGGAACTCCCCAGTCTTGTAGACACAAGAGAACAATTATGGAAACAGGAACACATGGGCTACTTGCACAGTGAACAAGTCTGTATGATCATGTTCACACACCACCAAGAAACCTGAAGACACAAAAGAGAATAGTAAAACCAAAAACACTCAGTTTGAAAAAATGTTGCAGTAATCCGCAAGTGCTAGTAAAAGATGTAAAAAACAGGGTATTTGGTTGATACGTTTTTTGCAAAAAATGTATACTAAGCTGCTCTACCAATCTTCACGGTATACCCTTATCAGAGCAGTCCTAACTAATGTATGCAATCCCTATCTGATGTATTTAAAAACCTGATCATCTGTATATAACCTGTGTGAACAGGGTTCAGAGAGGAAAAATCCATGTGTGCATACAGGGTAGAACAGCTTTTGTGCAGATAGCCCAAGAGGAGTGGTGGAACTCCCCAGTCTTGTAGACACAAGAGAACAATTATGGAAACAGGAACACATGGGCTACTTGCACAGTGAACAAGTCTGTATGATCATGTTCACACACCACCAAGAAACCTGAAGACACAAAAGAGAATAGTAAAACCAAAAACACTCAGTTTGAAAAAATGTTGCAGTAATCCGCAAGTGCTAGTAAAAGATGTAAAAAACAGGGTATTTGGTTGATACGTTTTTTGCAAAAAATGTATACTAAGCTGCTCTACCAATCTTCACGGTATACCCTTATCAGAGCAGTCCTAACTAATGTATGCAATCCCTATCTGATGTATTTAAAAACCTGATCATCTGTATATAACCTGTGTGAACAGGGTTCAGAGAGGAAAAATCCATGTGTGCATACAGGGTAGAACAGCTTTTGTGCAGATAGCCCAAGAGGAGTGGTGGAACTCCCCAGTCTTGTAGACACAAGAGAACAATTATGGAAACAGGAACACATGGGCTACTTGCACAGTGAACAAGTCTGTATGATCATGTTCACACACCACCAAGAAACCTGAAGACACAAAAGAGAATAGTAAAACCAAAAACACTCAGTTTGAAAAAATGTTGCAGTAATCCGCAAGTGCTAGTAAAAGATGTAAAAAACAGGGTATTTGGTTGATACGTTTTTTGCAAAAAATGTATACTAAGCTGCTCTACCAATCTTCACGGTATACCCTTATCAGAGCAGTCCTAACTAATGTATGCAATCCCTATCTGATGTATTTAAAAACCTGATCATCTGTATATAACCTGTGTGAACAGGGTTCAGAGAGGAAAAATCCATGTGTGCATACAGGGTAGAACAGCTTTTGTGCAGATAGCCCAAGAGGAGTGGTGGAACTCCCCAGTCTTGTAGACACAAGAGAACAATTATGGAAACAGGAACACATGGGCTACTTGCACAGTGAACAAGTCTGTATGATCATGTTCACACACCACCAAGAAACCTGAAGACACAAAAGAGAATAGTAAAACCAAAAACACTCAGTTTGAAAAAATGTTGCAGTAATCCGCAAGTGCTAGTAAAAGATGTAAAAAACAGGGTATTTGGTTGATACGTTTTTTGCAAAAAATGTATACTAAGCTGCTCTACCAATCTTCACGGTATACCCTTATCAGAGCAGTCCTAACTAATGTATGCAATCCCTATCTGATGTATTTAAAAACCTGATCATCTGTATATAACCTGTGTGAACAGGGTTCAGAGAGGAAAAATCCATGTGTGCATACAGGGTAGAACAGCTTTTGTGCAGATAGCCCAAGAGGAGTGGTGGAACTCCCCAGTCTTGTAGACACAAGAGAACAATTATGGAAACAGGAACACATGGGCTACTTGCACAGTGAACAAGTCTGTATGATCATGTTCACACACCACCAAGAAACCTGAAGACACAAAAGAGAATAGTAAAACCAAAAACACTCAGTTTGAAAAAATGTTGCAGTAATCCGCAAGTGCTAGTAAAAGATGTAAAAAACAGGGTATTTGGTTGATACGTTTTTTGCAAAAAATGTATACTAAGCTGCTCTACCAATCTTCACGGTATACCCTTATCAGAGCAGTCCTAACTAATGTATGCAATCCCTATCTGATGTATTTAAAAACCTGATCATCTGTATATAACCTGTGTGAACAGGGTTCAGAGAGGAAAAATCCATGTGTGCATACAGGGTAGAACAGCTTTTGTGCAGATAGCCCAAGAGGAGTGGTGGAACTCCCCAGTCTTGTAGACACAAGAGAACAATTATGGAAACAGGAACACATGGGCTACTTGCACAGTGAACAAGTCTGTATGATCATGTTCACACACCACCAAGAAACCTGAAGACACAAAAGAGAATAGTAAAACCAAAAACACTCAGTTTGAAAAAATGTTGCAGTAATCCGCAAGTGCTAGTAAAAGATGTAAAAAACAGGGTATTTGGTTGATACGTTTTTTGCAAAAAATGTATACTAAGCTGCTCTACCAATCTTCACGGTATACCCTTATCAGAGCAGTCCTAACTAATGTATGCAATCCCTATCTGATGTATTTAAAAACCTGATCATCTGTATATAACCTGTGTGAACAGGGTTCAGAGAGGAAAAATCCATGTGTGCATACAGGGTAGAACAGCTTTTGTGCAGATAGCCCAAGAGGAGTGGTGGAACTCCCCAGTCTTGTAGACACAAGAGAACAATTATGGAAACAGGAACACATGGGCTACTTGCACAGTGAACAAGTCTGTATGATCATGTTCACACACCACCAAGAAACCTGAAGACACAAAAGAGAATAGTAAAACCAAAAACACTCAGTTTGAAAAAATGTTGCAGTAATCCGCAAGTGCTAGTAAAAGATGTAAAAAACAGGGTATTTGGTTGATACGTTTTTTGCAAAAAATGTATACTAAGCTGCTCTACCAATCTTCACGGTATACCCTTATCAGAGCAGTCCTAACTAATGTATGCAATCCCTATCTGATGTATTTAAAAACCTGATCATCTGTATATAACCTGTGTGAACAGGGTTCAGAGAGGAAAAATCCATGTGTGCATACAGGGTAGAACAGCTTTTGTGCAGATAGCCCAAGAGGAGTGGTGGAACTCCCCAGTCTTGTAGACACAAGAGAACAATTATGGAAACAGGAACACATGGGCTACTTGCACAGTGAACAAGTCTGTATGATCATGTTCACACACCACCAAGAAACCTGAAGACACAAAAGAGAATAGTAAAACCAAAAACACTCAGTTTGAAAAAATGTTGCAGTAATCCGCAAGTGCTAGTAAAAGATGTAAAAAACAGGGTATTTGGTTGATACGTTTTTTGCAAAAAATGTATACTAAGCTGCTCTACCAATCTTCACGGTATACCCTTATCAGAGCAGTCCTAACTAATGTATGCAATCCCTATCTGATGTATTTAAAAACCTGATCATCTGTATATAACCTGTGTGAACAGGGTTCAGAGAGGAAAAATCCATGTGTGCATACAGGGTAGAACAGCTTTTGTGCAGATAGCCCAAGAGGAGTGGTGGAACTCCCCAGTCTTGTAGACACAAGAGAACAATTATGGAAACAGGAACACATGGGCTACTTGCACAGTGAACAAGTCTGTATGATCATGTTCACACACCACCAAGAAACCTGAAGACACAAAAGAGAATAGTAAAACCAAAAACACTCAGTTTGAAAAAATGTTGCAGTAATCCGCAAGTGCTAGTAAAAGATGTAAAAAACAGGGTATTTGGTTGATACGTTTTTTGCAAAAAATGTATACTAAGCTGCTCTACCAATCTTCACGGTATACCCTTATCAGAGCAGTCCTAACTAATGTATGCAATCCCTATCTGATGTATTTAAAAACCTGATCATCTGTATATAACCTGTGTGAACAGGGTTCAGAGAGGAAAAATCCATGTGTGCATACAGGGTAGAACAGCTTTTGTGCAGATAGCCCAAGAGGAGTGGTGGAACTCCCCAGTCTTGTAGACACAAGAGAACAATTATGGAAACAGGAACACATGGGCTACTTGCACAGTGAACAAGTCTGTATGATCATGTTCACACACCACCAAGAAACCTGAAGACACAAAAGAGAATAGTAAAACCAAAAACACTCAGTTTGAAAAAATGTTGCAGTAATCCGCAAGTGCTAGTAAAAGATGTAAAAAACAGGGTATTTGGTTGATACGTTTTTTGCAAAAAATGTATACTAAGCTGCTCTACCAATCTTCACGGTATACCCTTATCAGAGCAGTCCTAACTAATGTATGCAATCCCTATCTGATGTATTTAAAAACCTGATCATCTGTATATAACCTGTGTGAACAGGGTTCAGAGAGGAAAAATCCATGTGTGCATACAGGGTAGAACAGCTTTTGTGCAGATAGCCCAAGAGGAGTGGTGGAACTCCCCAGTCTTGTAGACACAAGAGAACAATTATGGAAACAGGAACACATGGGCTACTTGCACAGTGAACAAGTCTGTATGATCATGTTCACACACCACCAAGAAACCTGAAGACACAAAAGAGAATAGTAAAACCAAAAACACTCAGTTTGAAAAAATGTTGCAGTAATCCGCAAGTGCTAGTAAAAGATGTAAAAAACAGGGTATTTGGTTGATACGTTTTTTGCAAAAAATGTATACTAAGCTGCTCTACCAATCTTCACGGTATACCCTTATCAGAGCAGTCCTAACTAATGTATGCAATCCCTATCTGATGTATTTAAAAACCTGATCATCTGTATATAACCTGTGTGAACAGGGTTCAGAGAGGAAAAATCCATGTGTGCATACAGGGTAGAACAGCTTTTGTGCAGATAGCCCAAGAGGAGTGGTGGAACTCCCCAGTCTTGTAGACACAAGAGAACAATTATGGAAACAGGAACACATGGGCTACTTGCACAGTGAACAAGTCTGTATGATCATGTTCACACACCACCAAGAAACCTGAAGACACAAAAGAGAATAGTAAAACCAAAAACACTCAGTTTGAAAAAATGTTGCAGTAATCCGCAAGTGCTAGTAAAAGATGTAAAAAACAGGGTATTTGGTTGATACGTTTTTTGCAAAAAATGTATACTAAGCTGCTCTACCAATCTTCACGGTATACCCTTATCAGAGCAGTCCTAACTAATGTATGCAATCCCTATCTGATGTATTTAAAAACCTGATCATCTGTATATAACCTGTGTGAACAGGGTTCAGAGAGGAAAAATCCATGTGTGCATACAGGGTAGAACAGCTTTTGTGCAGATAGCCCAAGAGGAGTGGTGGAACTCCCCAGTCTTGTAGACACAAGAGAACAATTATGGAAACAGGAACACATGGGCTACTTGCACAGTGAACAAGTCTGTATGATCATGTTCACACACCACCAAGAAACCTGAAGACACAAAAGAGAATAGTAAAACCAAAAACACTCAGTTTGAAAAAATGTTGCAGTAATCCGCAAGTGCTAGTAAAAGATGTAAAAAACAGGGTATTTGGTTGATACGTTTTTTGCAAAAAATGTATACTAAGCTGCTCTACCAATCTTCACGGTATACCCTTATCAGAGCAGTCCTAACTAATGTATGCAATCCCTATCTGATGTATTTAAAAACCTGATCATCTGTATATAACCTGTGTGAACAGGGTTCAGAGAGGAAAAATCCATGTGTGCATACAGGGTAGAACAGCTTTTGTGCAGATAGCCCAAGAGGAGTGGTGGAACTCCCCAGTCTTGTAGACACAAGAGAACAATTATGGAAACAGGAACACATGGGCTACTTGCACAGTGAACAAGTCTGTATGATCATGTTCACACACCACCAAGAAACCTGAAGACACAAAAGAGAATAGTAAAACCAAAAACACTCAGTTTGAAAAAATGTTGCAGTAATCCGCAAGTGCTAGTAAAAGATGTAAAAAACAGGGTATTTGGTTGATACGTTTTTTGCAAAAAATGTATACTAAGCTGCTCTACCAATCTTCACGGTATACCCTTATCAGAGCAGTCCTAACTAATGTATGCAATCCCTATCTGATGTATTTAAAAACCTGATCATCTGTATATAACCTGTGTGAACAGGGTTCAGAGAGGAAAAATCCATGTGTGCATACAGGGTAGAACAGCTTTTGTGCAGATAGCCCAAGAGGAGTGGTGGAACTCCCCAGTCTTGTAGACACAAGAGAACAATTATGGAAACAGGAACACATGGGCTACTTGCACAGTGAACAAGTCTGTATGATCATGTTCACACACCACCAAGAAACCTGAAGACACAAAAGAGAATAGTAAAACCAAAAACACTCAGTTTGAAAAATGTTGCAGTAATCCGCAAGTGCTAGTAAAAGATGTAAAAAACAGGGTATTTGGTTGATACGTTTTTTGCAAAAAATGTATACTAAGCTGCTCTACCAATCTTCACGGTATACCCTTATCAGAGCAGTCCTAACTAATGTATGCAATCCCTATCTGATGTATTTAAAAACCTGATCATCTGTATATAACCTGTGTGAACAGGGTTCAGAGAGGAAAAATCCATGTGTGCATACAGGGTAGAACAGCTTTTGTGCAGATAGCCCAAGAGGAGTGGTGGAACTCCCCAGTCTTGTAGACACAAGAGAACAATTATGGAAACAGGAACACATGGGCTACTTGCACAGTGAACAAGTCTGTATGATCATGTTCACACACCACCAAGAAACCTGAAGACACAAAAGAGAATAGTAAAACCAAAAACACTCAGTTTGAAAAAATGTTGCAGTAATCCGCAAGTGCTAGTAAAAGATGTAAAAAACAGGGTATTTGGTTGATACGTTTTTTGCAAAAAATGTATACTAAGCTGCTCTACCAATCTTCACGGTATACCCTTATCAGAGCAGTCCTAACTAATGTATGCAATCCCTATCTGATGTATTTAAAAACCTGATCATCTGTATATAACCTGTGTGAACAGGGTTCAGAGAGGAAAAATCCATGTGTGCATACAGGGTAGAACAGCTTTTGTGCAGATAGCCCAAGAGGAGTGGTGGAACTCCCCAGTCTTGTAGACACAAGAGAACAATTATGGAAACAGGAACACATGGGCTACTTGCACAGTGAACAAGTCTGTATGATCATGTTCACACACCACCAAGAAACCTGAAGACACAAAAGAGAATAGTAAAACCAAAAACACTCAGTTTGAAAAAATGTTGCAGTAATCCGCAAGTGCTAGTAAAAGATGTAAAAAACAGGGTATTTGGTTGATACGTTTTTTGCAAAAAATGTATACTAAGCTGCTCTACCAATCTTCACGGTATACCCTTATCAGAGCAGTCCTAACTAATGTATGCAATCCCTATCTGATGTATTTAAAAACCTGATCATCTGTATATAACCTGTGTGAACAGGGTTCAGAGAGGAAAAATCCATGTGTGCATACAGGGTAGAACAGCTTTTGTGCAGATAGCCCAAGAGGAGTGGTGGAACTCCCCAGTCTTGTAGACACAAGAGAACAATTATGGAAACAGGAACACATGGGCTACTTGCACAGTGAACAAGTCTGTATGATCATGTTCACACACCACCAAGAAACCTGAAGACACAAAAGAGAATAGTAAAACCAAAAACACTCAGTTTGAAAAAATGTTGCAGTAATCCGCAAGTGCTAGTAAAAGATGTAAAAAACAGGGTATTTGGTTGATACGTTTTTTGCAAAAAATGTATACTAAGCTGCTCTACCAATCTGTTTCCATAATTGTTCTCTTGTGTCTACAAGACTGGGGAGTTCCACCACTCCTCTTGGGCTATCTGCACAAAAGCTGTTCTACCCTGTATGCACACATGGATTTTTCCTCTCTGAACCCTGTTCACACAGGTTATATACAGATGATCAGGTTTTTAAATACATCAGATAGGGATTGCATACATTAGTTAGGACTGCTCTGATAAGGGTATACCGTGAAGATTGGTAGAGCAGCTTAGTATACATTTTTTGCAAAAAACGTATCAACCAAATACCCTGTTTTTTACATCTTTTACTAGCACTTGCGGATTACTGCAACATTTTTTCAAACTGAGTGTTTTTGGTTTTACTATTCTCTTTTGTGTCTTCAGGTTTCTTGGTGGTGTGTGAACATGATCATACAGACTTGTTCACTGTGCAAGTAGCCCATGTGTTCCTGTTTCCATAATTGTTCTCTTGTGTCTACAAGACTGGGGAGTTCCACCACTCCTCTTGGGCTATCTGCACAAAAGCTGTTCTACCCTGTATGCACACATGGATTTTTCCTCTCTGAACCCTGTTCACACAGGTTATATACAGATGATCAGGTTTTTAAATACATCAGATAGGGATTGCATACATTAGTTAGGACTGCTCTGATAAGGGTATACCGTGAAGATTGGTAGAGCAGCTTAGTATACATTTTTTGCAAAAAACGTATCAACCAAATACCCTGTTTTTTACATCTTTTACTAGCACTTGCGGATTACTGCAACATTTTTTCAAACTGAGTGTTTTTGGTTTTACTATTCTCTTTTGTGTCTTCAGGTTTCTTGGTGGTGTGTGAACATGATCATACAGACTTGTTCACTGTGCAAGTAGCCCATGTGTTCCTGTTTCCATAATTGTTCTCTTGTGTCTACAAGACTGGGGAGTTCCACCACTCCTCTTGGGCTATCTGCACAAAAGCTGTTCTACCCTGTATGCACACATGGATTTTTCCTCTCTGAACCCTGTTCACACAGGTTATATACAGATGATCAGGTTTTTAAATACATCAGATAGGGATTGCATACATTAGTTAGGACTGCTCTGATAAGGGCATACCGTGAAGATTGGTAGAGCAGCTTAGTATACATTTTTTGCAAAAAACGTATCAACCAAATACCCTGTTTTTTACATCTTTTACTAGCACTTGCGGATTACTGCAACATTTTTTCAAACTGAGTGTTTTTGGTTTTACTATTCTCTTTTGTGTCTTCAGGTTTCTTGGTGGTGTGTGAACATGATCATACAGACTTGTTCACTGTGCAAGTAGCCCATGTGTTCCTGTTTCCATAATTGTTCTCTTGTGTCTACAAGACTGGGGAGTTCCACCACTCCTCTTGGGCTATCTGCACAAAAGCTGTTCTACCCTGTATGCACACATGGATTTTTCCTCTCTGAACCCTGTTCACACAGGTTATATACAGATGATCAGGTTTTTAAATACATCAGATAGGGATTGCATACATTAGTTAGGACTGCTCTGATAAGGGTATACCGTGAAGATTGGTAGAGCAGCTTAGTATACATTTTTTGCAAAAAACGTATCAACCAAATACCCTGTTTTTTACATCTTTTACTAGCACTTGCGGATTACTGCAACATTTTTCAAACTGAGTGTTTTTGGTTTTACTATTCTCTTTTGTGTCTTCAGGTTTCTTGGTGGTGTGTGAACATGATCATACAGACTTGTTCACTGTGCAAGTAGCCCATGTGTTCCTGTTTCCATAATTGTTCTCTTGTGTCTACAAGACTGGGGAGTTCCACCACTCCTCTTGGGCTATCTGCACAAAAGCTGTTCTACCCTGTATGCACACATGGATTTTTCCTCTCTGAACCCTGTTCACACAGGTTATATACAGATGATCAGGTTTTTAAATACATCAGATAGGGATTGCATACATTAGTTAGGACTGCTCTGATAAGGGTATACCGTGAAGATTGGTAGAGCAGCTTAGTATACATTTTTTGCAAAAAACGTATCAACCAAATACCCTGTTTTTTACATCTTTTACTAGCACTTGCGGATTACTGCAACATTTTTTCAAACTGAGTGTTTTTGGTTTTACTATTCTCTTTTGTGTCTTCAAATACCTACAGTGTGTGGAAAGCATTTACAGTCTCAGTGAGGGTAGAGAAAATAAGCTATAAATAAGAAGGAAAGCACATGAAAAGGAAATAGGTGCAGGATATAATCTGTGCTAATATATATATACTAATTAAAGCACCACTCCAGAAGTGCTGAACGCTTATCGAGAAAAATTAGCACACCAGAAGACTTCATCCACTTGAAATTAATGTGAAAAACCTATAACTCTGCCCTTCACCTCACCAAACAGACCTGCTACACCACCCTGATCTCCTCACTATCCAACAAGCCCAAGAAACTTTTTGACACCTTTCACTCCCTCCTTATGCCCAAAGCACAAGCCCCTATCACAGACATTTGTGCTGATGACCTGGCCTCCCACTTTATAGAGAAAATAGGCAATATCTGTCAGGAAATCCGCTCCCAGCCACCACGTGCAGTGACTCCCATTCCTCCCTGCATTTCCCCTGGCTCACTCTCCACATTCAATCCCATCACAGATGAAGAAGTCTCCAAGCTCCTCTCTTCTTCTCGTCCGACTACATGCACCACTGACCCCATTCCCTCACATCTCCTCCAGTCTCTCTCTCCAGTCATCACAACTCATCTAACTACAATCTTTAATCTCTCCCTCACCTCAGGCATTTTCCCATCCTCCTTCAAACACTCTATCATTACTCCATTATTAAAGAAACCTGCCCTCGACCCATCCTGCACAAATAACTACAGACTGGTCTCCAACCTCCCCTTCATATCTAAACTCTTGGAGCACCTAGTCTACTCCAGCTTTACCCGTTACCTCTCCACTCACTCCCTCCTAGACCCTTCACAGTCCAGCTTCCGGCCCCTACATTCAACAGAAACTGCACTCATCAAAGTGACCAATGACCTTCTGACAGCAAAATGTAACGGTGACCACTCTCTGCTCATTCTTCTTGAACTTTCTGCAGCTTTCAACACCGTTGACTAGCCTCTCCTACTCTCTAGGCTCCAGTCACTAGGCATTAAGGACACTGCTCTCTCCTGGATCTCTTCCTATCTTTCTGACCGCTCCGTCAGTGTTCTGTTCTCTGGCTCCTCTTCGTCTCATCTTCCTCTCACTGTTGAGGTACCTCAGGGCTCAGTCCTTGACTTTCTTCTCTTCTCTCTCTGCACGGCCCCAACTGGACAGACCATCAGCAGATTTGGCTTTCAGTACCATCTTTATGTTGATGACACACAACTATACACGTCATCCCGTGACCTTACCCCCGCTGTACTACAGAATGCCAGTGACTGTCTGTCCGCTGTCTCCGACATCATGTCCGCTCTCTATCTGAAACTCAACCTCTCCAAAACTGAACTTTTTCTGCTCCCACCATCTACCATCCTCTCTAAATCTGACATCTCCCTTTCCGTGGGTGGCACCATAACAACACCCCGGCAGCAGGCGTGCTGTCTGGGTGTTATGTTTGACTCCGATCTCTCCTTCATATCCCATATGCAATCTCTTGAACGCTCTTGCTGCTTACACCAAAAGAACATCTCTAGAATCCACCCTTTTCTCACTATGGAAACAACAAAAACCCTCACTGTCGCCCTGATCCACTCCCGCCTGGAATACTGCAATGCTCTATTAATTGGCTTTCCCCTCTCCAGTCCATCCTTAATGCAGCAGCCAGGGTCGTCTATCTAGCTAATCGTTACTCAAACGCATCCACTCTTCGCCAGTCATTACACTGGCTGCCCATTCATTACAGGATACAATTCAAAGTACTTGTTCTCACCCACAAAGCTCTCCAAAGTGCAGCACCTCCTTACATCTCCTCCCTCATTTCGGTCTATCGGCCTAACCGACCACTGCGCTCTGCAAACGACTTTCGACTAACCTCTGCACTTATCCATACCTCCCACTCCCGACTCCAAGACTTCTTCCGTGCTGCGCCAATCCTCTGGAATGCTCTACCCCAAGATATTAGGACCATCCACAATTTTCATAGTTTTAGGCGCTCGCTCAAAACACATTTGTTCAGAGCGGCCTATCACATTCCATAATCAGTCATTTTATGTTTGTGTGTGTAGCCCATTCACTACTTCCATCTATCCCCCACCTCCTGAAGATGGCTGGACCATCATTGTAAATACATCATTGTAAATGTACACCTGTACTTTGTATCTCCCCACCTCATTGTAGATTGTAAGCTCTCATGAGCATCTTATTTTGCTTTAATTATTGTATTGTTAACATTGTTACTTATGACTGTTGTGTTTGAAACTGTTAAACTGTAAAGCGCTGCGGAATATGTTGGCGCTATATAAATAGAGATTATTATTATTATTATTTTGTTGTTTTTTACTGTAGTGCTGCAGTGGTGTTTCTAAGTTCATTGCCTCAAATCATATATTTACCAACTGCCCTTTTCATTTTTTATGAGCACCGCTCGTTTTCCCCACCAGTTTGTGACCTGCTACATCGCTTTGCTGGAATGATCACGAAGTCACACCTCAATGTAAGTCTATGAGAGCCAGCACTAGGAAGGAACAAGGCTCCCATAGACTTACACTGAGACCTTGTGCCCATTAGCTCTGACAACCAGTCAGTCAGAAGTTGTGGTCACAAGATGCCTGAGTTCCTGAATCCGCCCTCAGTCTGTACCATTCCCACACCCAGGAAAGAGGAGAGTAGTAGTGTACCATAATACACCAACCAGACTAAAAAGGTAATACAAACAGGGTTAACGGAAAATACCAAACATACAAATATATTCACATACAACACAGGTAAACACGGAGGAGTGGAGGATGGGGTTAAACCAAAGTAGGAGAAGAAAGGGAATTATCACACTCACAAAACCAAGCAACAGTCACAGATAAATCCACCAACAGCCCTCTCCAATAACCACCAACAACAACCTCCAGCCATGCAGCATAACCTATCCTCTACAATGAGTGCTAGCCAGGACCCAGTTTATATAAAAGATCAGAGTGGCTTACAGTGCACAGCTGAGAACCTTAATGCTCCAGGAGCTCTCCACTGTGCAGATTAACCCCTGCACACTGTGATCTTCTGGCTTCTCTCTGTCGCGGTAAACCTGTGACAGTAACCCCCTTCTATGAGGGACCTCCAGAACCTCAGAACTGGGTTTGTCAGGATGTGCCATGTGAAAAGACCAGATCAGGGTGACCCCATGGACGTCAGATGCCGGTACCTACATCTTTTCTTCAGGACCATATCCCTTCCAGTGCACCAGACACTAAAACGACCATCGAGCTAAGCAAGAATCAATGGTCTTGGATATTTGAAATTCCAAATTTCCATCCGCAGTGACTGGAGATGGTGGTAGCAGTGATGGTAAAGAGGATGCAACATATTTTTGGAGTAGAGATCAATGAAACACACTATGGATTCTAAAAATGAGCAGCAAAGCAAGGCAGAATGCTACGTGATTGATGACGGACACAATCTTATATGGACCGATGAGCTTAGGACCCAGTTTCCAAGAAGGAACCTTCAACTTAATGTTCCTTGAGGACAACCACACTAAGTCACCAAGGCACTGGTCCAGACCCACCCAATGTCAATCAGACCCTAATATTCGTCACCAACCACTGGCTCCAGGTCTGTGAGCCGTGCTTTGTTCAGAGAATGCTTATGCCTGGGAAGTGTACTTCCCCTCCTCTGCGTAAGATAATTTCAGTTTTGATGTATTTTTCCCAGAGCAAATCTCCTGTGGTCATTACTGGTTCACTCCAGGAGTCCCCTCCTTCAATGGAGGCCAAATGTTAGTTTTTTCTCACTGCCCCAGTTATAATTAGCTTCTCTCTTCTCTGGCTATAATTAATCCCATATGTTCAATGTGAATTCCTACTTCAATGGAGGTTGAAGTGTTAGTTCTTTCTCACTTATGATCAATCTAGATGTTCAATGGGAGCCCTCTCCGGAGATGTCTTAGGGTATGTGTCCATGGGCCGGATTACATCAGGATTAGCTGCGGATTGAACGCTGTGTACAACCACAGCGTTCAAGCCGCAGCATCCAGATGTTACAGCATAGTGGAGGGGATTTTATGAAATCCCATCTCCACTATGTGTGCAAACAATCACCCGGTGGGCCTGCGTTTACGGACATGCGGCGCGTCTTTTTAGAACGCAGCATGTCAGTTTACCTTGCGGCAACGCTCCGTCGCTGCAAGGTAAATCACAGGGCCCAGGTAAATCACAGGGCCCTATGAATGGGGTGCGGAGATTCCGGATGTGTGCAATGAACACATCCAGAATCACCGCGTGCACAGAAAGGGGCGGTGCTTTGGGTGGAGCGAGTTCTCCGCTCTGTCCAAAACGCCGTCATTATGGACAGTGGACACATATCCTTATGGATTTCAATTTTCTCTCTGACAAAGGGATTATACATTTCCAAAATTTAATATACTGAAGACTTGATTGAAGTAAAAAAAATATATAAAAATCTGGCCTAAAACAAGGCTGCTAGTGATTGGCTGCAGTGGTCACATTCTGCAGTTGTAATGTTGTAGCCGTAGCCACATTAACATAGACCAGCAGGGAGCAGTGGTGAGATGGCATTAGAGTGGAAGAGGGTAAATATTGATGATTTTGTTATTTTTAATGGGGTAACGAGTTACATTTTGAAAAATGAATATTTGTTTGTCTTATACATGTTTTATAGTTTTTATGAATACAAATTAATTGTTTCCAGACCGCCCATTCTCATTAAATGCCCAGGCAGTCCCGCTCCTGCTCTGCAGTGACGTTCGAATATGTCATTGTATACATGCACAGCAGTCGTGTCCTTTCTGTGTACATGGAGGAAGCCGGAGCTGGTGGGTCATTGGAGACCCATAGAGCTCTGCTATGTAGCCAGGAGTCTGCATTTCCCCTGTAACCGGGGATAATATATCAGCCCCAGTTACAAGGGAATCAAGATGAATATAAAAATATTTCATTATTTAAATGCCTCCCCCCCCCCCCCCCCAAAAGTCTATTATGAATTTATTGGGTCAGAATATGTAAAATAAATGAAAAATAAGCAAAAAATAAATAAATAAAAATGCCATCGTCAATCCCAATTGCCGTTACTATCCCTAACCCCCGGTAAGAAGAAATGTGTTGACAAAATGGTGAATACATGTTGAAATGTATATTAGTGATCCTGTTTGGTCATAGAAAATAATTTAAAAAAATTGGAAAAACAGACACTTATTTCCCTTGTTTTTAAACGGATATTGCCCAATATCAGCAGAAAAAAAGAGAGAGAATGTGACAGTGACATGAAAATGGAACCCCATGTGTCACGAAAAAATGACACAAAAATTAGTTGAAAAATGTTTACACCTCTTTCATCCGCATGTATGAAAAAACCTGAAAATGTGCCTGGTCAGGAAGAGGAGAGTAAATGGACGGTCTTGAAGTGGTTCAAGCAACTCTCATTACCTTGTAAATATATACTTGAGGCACTCATTAGATTTGCATTAGATTTGGGTGGGTATAACTATGGCACCTCTTGGTGCCCAGCCCTAGTCACGTCGATGCTGTGCAGTGACATCACGAGGTGGTGACCGTTCCTACAGAACTGAATAGATGCTGCTTTATGGCCTTAGATCTTGTCTTTGCATTGCACGTTATACCAGAGGCTAAATGAAGATTGAAGTTGATGTATTAGTCAGCGCAGGAAACCACTGTCTCGAATCAATGCTGCTTTCTTCTCCAGCAAGTGATAATGCTCACTCACATCCTACTTCAATGAGATTTAATAAGATTTTGCTTTTTGCAAGTCACAGCGACTCTCCAGCCTTCCATACTGCCATCTAGTGTGCACCTCACATACCAACCTCCATATCTTCTTGAGGAAGCAATATCATCCCCTACCTTGTTGTTGATCTATATTATGACTTCATCTATTTCTTTATTACTATATATTGTAACTTCCGCCAATAGACAACGTAAATTGCTTGTGTGATTTCTACTGACGTCCAATTTGTATTGTAAGGGGAAGATTAAGAGGTTGTACAGACTTGGGGCTCAAGTCGGCAGCAAATACAAGTGAATTGAGTGAGGCCGTGCACATCTAGTCAGCACGTGACCACCTGTATGCAAATTACATTCTTGCGATCACGTGCCCGGTACCGGAGAATCTTGACAGTGTGCATGATGAGCACAGTGAGGATTCACAAATCTGCAGTCACTCTGAATTGTACCACAAGCCTGGACAACCCTTTAATGTTATACTGCTCTTTCACATAAAAGATTTAGGAAAACTGCAGCATGTCAATTCTTTCAGCATATTTTCACCCATAGAAAGCAATGAGTAAGTGCAAAAATGCAGCAAAAACGCTCCCATCAGTTTTTGCAGCCTTTTTAATGAAAGATCCCCAAGGTACAGCAGCATACAAACCCATTTATTTTTGTGATTTTCCAAGGTTTAAACCATAATGTCTTAGTATCCTCATATGAGCACGGATACTAATATTAGTACAGTTTAATTAAATTAGTGATATGTGTGAAAGTAAACAATGCCCTACCAAATTCAATGCCCTACCAATGTGTTAGGTAAACAATGCCCTACCAACTCAATGCCCAACCAGTGTGTGACAGTAAACGATGCCCTACCAACTCAATGCCCCACCAATGTGTGACAGTAAATGATGCCCTACCAACTCAATGCCCCACCAGTGTGTGACAGTAAACAATTCCCTACCAACTCAATGCCTAACCAGTGTGTGACAGTAAATGATGCCCTACCAACTCAATGCCTAACCAGTGTGTGACAGTAAATGATGCCCTACCAACTCAATGTCTAACCAGTGTGTGACAGTAAATGATGCCCTACCAACTCAATGCCTAACCAGTGTGTGACAGTAAATGATTCCCTAACAAATCAATGCCCAACCAATGTGTGACAGTAAACAATGCCCTACCAACTCAATGCCTATCCAGTGTGTGACAGTAAATGATGCCCTACCAACTCAATGCCTAACCAGTGTGTGACAGTAAACGATGCCCTACCAACTCAATGCCTAACGATGTGTGACAGTAAATGATGCCCTACCAACTCAATGCGTAACCAGTGTGTGACAGTAAATGATACCCTACCAACTCAATGCCTAACCAGTGTGTGACAGTAAACGATGCCCTACCAACTCAATGCCTAACCAGTGCGTGACAGTAAACGATGCCCTACCAACTCAATGCCCAACCAATGTGTGAAAGTAAACAATGCCCTACCAACTCAATGCCTAACCAGTGTGTGACAGTAAACAATGACCTTCCAACTCAATGCCTAACCAGTGTGTGACAGTAAATGATGCCCTACCAACTCAATGCCTAACGATGTGTGACAGTAAATGATGCCCTACCAACTCAATGCGTAACCAGTGTGTGACAGTAAATGATACCCTACCAACTCAATGCCTAACCAGTGTGTGACAGTAATTGATGCCCTAACAAATCAATGCCTAACCAATGTGTGACAGTAAACAATGCCCTACCAACTCAATGCCTAACCAGTGTGTGACAGTAAATGATGCCCTACCAACTCAATGCCTAACCAGTGTGTGACAGTAAATGATGCCCTACCAACTCAATGCCTAACCAGTGTGTGAAAGTAAACAATTCCCTACCAAATTCAATGCCCTATGAATGTGTTAGGTAAACAATGCCCTACCAATGTGTTAGGTAAGCAATGCCAGAGCTATTCAATTTTCCCCTGCTGTTTTTACATTTGCAATAGTGTATTTTTTCATTACCTTATAACCTTAGTTCAGGGCTGTGCTTCATACAATAATCCAGATTTTTTGTTAAGAATAGTAACTTTTTCAGATATAAACTTTTTTCACTAAATAATTTGATCATATTGCCCTTTTTTCCCAAAAGTGTTTTATGAGAGTTTCACATATGTTTTGCGCTGTGGCCTATTTACAGTACATATACTGTGTAATTGTGAACCCTTGCACTGTCTGACCAAGGTTCATGTGATTCATGTGAACCGCAGCTTGCCAGCCCTTTTCATTTTTGTGCATAAGGTATGCACAAAAATGAAAAGGGCTGGCAAGCTGCGGTTCACATGAATTGTCATGATTCGGCCGTCTGCACTCATGTCACTCACGTCTGCCCAAGAAAACGCCTAGAAAACTTGAAATTGTCATATTAGTTGAGAACGTGTTGAGGTCTGATTACAGAAAACTGGCTCATTGTCTGACTGCAAGGGATATATTTCCCATGTTGGGCTGTAGATGTCTAGTGAGTACCACTGACATGCCTGATGTCCATAAATAGGTTCCACACCTATCGCTGCGCAGGAACCTAATACCTGCCTGACTCTAGCGAAAGGCTATGAATAAGGATGGGATGGGGTGAGCTCTACTGTATTTAGCCCCCACTACTACTAAAGACAGAGAGGATGGACAAATGAGGGGATACACTTGGCTTGAGAATACCACTGAGATATAAGGCAAGCAATCCTCAAAGAGTACACCAAGAAGACACTAGCCGACTGCTAGTACTTCCAACCAGATAACCAGATCCTTGCTGAAGAGACTGAAGGTATTTAAACCTTCGGCAAGGGTGTGTTAATTAGCAGCAGAAGGTAGAGGTAACTGTTGGGTCCTAGAGGGAGAAGGATATCACTCCATAACAGAGATGCAAAAATTAAGAAGGTGCTTGTAGAGCTAAACGCAATGACCTTCTACAGCCGGATCCAGGATGACTGTCTTGTCACACCTGACACACCCGTGACAGGCATTTACAGCACTACATCTGTTTGGTTAGCTATTATATGTGTCATTTATTGAAATTATATTTGTGTACTTTATTTTTATAACAGTGTAAAGGCATTATGTGTACTTCATAGTAGCATTAGTTATGTAAACGTTATGATGGTGTTATGTTTTATACACTGCTTGGTCACTTCATTTGCTATATGATGAAGGTCCAGTGCATTTGCTATGTAATATCTGTCACATATACACAACCACACTGGATAACACCCTACTAAATATATCCAGCATATTACCCTGCAGTTTTTCCCTGCATGTTCTCCCTAAATTTCTAAGACCTTCACAGATTGCTTAGTACAATGTTATCTGGTTTTGTGGTCCGAAGTGTGTTCATAGAAAATCCAGGACATTCACACTCTATAAGTTTGAGGTCTGTCCAGTGTAGCACCACCATTTCGATTGAGTCATTTGCAGCTGCAGATGTTTAGGAGAAACTGTGAACTTCAGTGTCTCTAGATTACATATCTGTTTCACAGATGCATGGTGACTAATACGCAGGTGGACGGACCAGTATCATATTGCTTAGGCAACAATAGGTCGAGAGTTTTTATTCCTTGGTGAGATGCTGAACACTAAATCAGACGTTTTTTTCCCAGATTAGAGAATGAGGTCAGTCTATCTAATGGTTATTGTATTATTTCTAGTAAAATGTAAAAGTTCAGTAACAACTTATAGCAAACTATCACTAGTTATCTCTGTCCAGGGTTGTATGGAGATTGAAGAATGAACAGTTAGGAAGTATGCCAGAATGCCAAAACCAGTGCCTAGTTACTACTGAAAGCCCCCTACCAATAGAATAGTGCCTAAAGTATGGCAGCAATACGTTCATAGAGTAGTGGTAACTTAAAGGAGTTTTCCCGCAAACAGAAGTTGATTTTAATCAATAGATCTTGGAATAATGATAATCTCCACAATTGGATGCGTTTAAATAAAATGTTCCTGTGCTGAGATAATCTTATAAGTGTGCCCTTGCTGTGAAATGTGTAATGGCTGTGTCTGACCGTACAGAAAAATGGTCTGATCATACCACAGCTCCTGGACGGGGTGGGGGAAGAGTATACAGACAATACAGCACTGGGATCACAAATTATTCTTTTTGTGAGGTAAAACATTTACCTGCCTGTTTTTAAACAATGTTTTGCTTCAAAGAAAGAGTCAGCTGGGATCCAGTGCTGTCCAGCCTGTCTGTATACTCTCTTTTGCTTTGTCCCCTGCCCTGTTCCTCGTCATCACCCAATGTGGCCTGGGAATACTGTGTGAGGCTGGGCTGTGTGGTATCAGTCACTGTATAATCTTGCTCCATAGTCACCTGCTCAGCATTCAAAGCTTCTTCTTTCAGATTTTACAGCCAACATTTAATAGACAGAGCAGCAGGATGGTTATGCTCATAATAGCGTCATCAGCGCTCACCATCTTTGTGCAGTACGCAAAGTTTTGGAGGACCTCACATAGGTCAGAGATTCACACCCACTCAGCAGTTGTTATGTGTGGGGGCTGAGTGTTTCTCTGATGTGCATTGAGAAGCTGGGATTCAGACACTCATCTGCTGCTCACTAAGACTTGCCAAAATATGGAAGGTCAAATTCCAGCGTGTGCGCAGGTCACAAATCAGTCAGTGATGAGGCAAATTAAAGCGCTGCTGCAGCGAAGCTAGGTCAGCGAAAGCCTGAGATGACTTTCAGAAATATGTACCTTGGCAAGTAGGTCAGGCAAGTAAGGTTATCATTTTAAAAAACTTTGTACAACCAAGTTCAGCATGTGGGCCATGTATATAACATATACCAGCTTACCAAGCTTTAAAGGACCACCAAGATACACCCATTATCACACCTAACCAGACCTGGTTGGAGGTTCAGCAGGGAGAGCCATTAATCGGTCTGTTCTTTTATCCCTTTCAACAGCTCGGCTGCATTGTGAGCTTTATCACCTAAACGGATGAGCTTAAGCAGAGGGTGCTGCCACTTTGTCAAGGCAGTGCTTCAGATTTCCCAGCTGGGGGGTGATGGAGAGGCTAGATCCGCTGAGGAGGAGGAGAGAGAGGAAGCTGAATACGAGGAGATTGAAACCTTGCTGGAAGTTGGGCCCGCTATTCTTGGTGTGGGTAAGATGTGTCATGTCCCAGCCTTTGACTCTGTCCCAAACTCCACCAGGTTAACTCAGTGTGCCATCAGTGAAATGTATCGTCCCTGTCCACAAGAACTTGTCCATGGGTTTGTGGTTAGGTGGATCTTCCCTGTGACTGAGTTGGCCAGAGCATGGCTGATATTGTGTAACACGTGCTTATGTAATCCAGGGAAGGCACACCGGGAAAAATAGTGTCGGCTGGGAATTGAGTACCATGGGGCTGCCACTGCCAAGAGGTCATGGACTCATTTCCCACAAGTTGAAATGGAAACATTTCCAGGGCTAGCAATCTGGCAATGTGGGTGTTTAGCATGTGGGCCTGTGGCTGGGTGGCTAGATATTTCTGCTTTCTAGTACACGTCTGGGGCAGGGACAACTGAACGCTGCACTAGGACAATGAAATGGAAGTGGTTGCTGACTGTTGTGTCTGTGCAACTGCTGGTTGTGGGTAGGAGGCATCAGAACCTGCTTCATGGTCAGCAGATTGGGAAGGCCGTAGAACAGTGGTGCTTGGCTGCCATGTGCTTTTGCATGCTACTGGTGCTCAGGTTGGCAGTGTTCTTACCTCTTCTTAGCTTGGTTTGGCAGATGCTGCAATTACAGTTTTTTCTGATGGACTTTCAGAAAAAATATGCCATACAGGGGAACAACGCACCCTTGTCTTGTTATCTAGTGAGGGAGCTCTGTGTAACAGTTCTACCTCTGGGCAAATCACTACCTCTTCTTGCCTGTTTACTTGCTACAGATCCATCCCTCTCTGCACTGCTGTGCTCGCTTGGTGTGCCACCATGCCTGGTTGGATCAGTGGTCTTATCATCGACCACGTTATCTTCCAATTCCTTAATCTGATCCTCCTTCTGAGTTGCGATTTGAGGCTGACCTGATGGCAACTGTGCCTCATAATTATCCTCCACCTCTTCAGACATTAATTGATCTTCCCAACGTGGCTTTCTCCTGGCAATGAGATCTCAAATGTTTGGGCATCACTGCACTCCACCTCCTCATATCCCTCTTTAATGGCGCACTTTGAGAGGCCTGACAAATTACAAGGGAATGTAAACAGTTCCTCAGAGTGGCCAGCATTGGGGTCATACTGTATGTCTCCTGGGACTCTTGATGGTGGGAAGAAGGACTAAGCTGAGGATTCAGAGGCCTAGCCTCTTGGCTACTGAAACCGGACCATGTGGAAGAATTTAATTCATGGTGCTGCTTTTCCACAAACTGGAGACTTTGTCTGCCATCCAACCCACAACATCCTTGCACTTGTCTGGGTTCATTAGTGGTGTAGCATGCTGACCAAATTTTGACAGGAACCTAGAACGAGATACAGTCACCTTCAGATCTGTAACATGGGCTTGGTTGGCGCCACCGCATTCACGTCCCATAATGTCACCCTTTCTCATCTTGAATGCATTATGCTTATGAAACAAAAATACGGGCTTTATTTCTCACAAGTACCCTTACAAAGGTGTTATGCAGAAATTCACTGTATCTAGAAATGTGTGGCTGTTTTTTGGAGATCGCAGTTTGATTATACACGGCAACAGCAGACTGATGTAAATTACAGGTAAATAGTCACGTTTGTGTATCTCTGTAGGCTTTGCACCAGTCTCACAACTGCTAGATATAGAAACGCTATTTGTTAAACCAATTTAAAATTATGTGGGTTTTTTTCAATTGCCAAATGCTGAGTAATGTAAAATATTGCCCCTGCTAAATTATCATGTAAGATTATCTCTACCCAGATTGTGCCAGTCACACAACTGCTAGATAAAGATATGCTAATTTTTAAACCAGTAAAAAATTCTGATTTTTTTTTTTGATCGCCTTGCTGACACACTCCAAATACAGAGTAATGAAGATTATTGCCCCTGCTATATTGTCATGTAAGATTATTTCTACTCAGACTACACCAGTCGCACAACTGCAAGATAAATATTAGGTATTTTAAGCAATAGACGAGAAATATTATTTAGCAATTAGATTTTAAAATGGATGTTACTATATGCAGCCACAGAAGAGTATTATTTTGAGGTAAAATAAATTATAGGCTGCTACACAGAAATATTATTTAACTCCCAAAACAATGGTTTTGTATATGCTGTTACTACCTAATAAAATTTTCCTCTACAAATAACTCATTTTTATATTTTGGTAATGTATGAAACCCTCCCTATTTCAAACTAATTCCACAGTCTGTTCCTAATACTAACTACTATACAACACAGTGTAAAATAGCAAAGATCTGCATGTACTTGCAATGATGAAAACACCCAGCTGCCTGCCTTTCACGCTCCCTCCTATTAAATCTCTCCCTATTAAATCCCCACCTTACAAATAACAAATCTTGATAATCTTCAGCACTTAAAAGAGCTTTTTGAAATAAATAATTCTCACTATAACCTCCTATCACTCTCCCTATGCTCCTTTCACACACCCTTCGCTGAAACTACACTTTCCCTACGCTGCTTCCAGCTGCAATGTGCGCAAGATGGCGCCGACAGCCTTTAAATAGTCCCTATGATGCTGGAAGGCCAGCCAATTAGTGTTTGCTGGGCGAGATGGAGGTCACTACTCAGTGTAAGTCTACGAGAGCCAGAACGATGCCAGAACGAGGCTTCCATAGACTTACACTGAGAGCTTGTGACCGTTACCTCTGACTTCCGGTCAGTCAGAAGTTGTTGTCTGTGAGATGGTGTTGCAGGACCAGAACGGCGTTGGAAAGAGCAGAAGACAGCGAATGGTATGTATAAGACTAGGGCAGGGAACTTAGATTAGTTGCACCATTCCAAAGCGGAAATAAAAAAACAAACAAAAGCTGGAGTGGTGATTTAACCCCTTAGTGACAGACCCAATTTGGTACTTAATGACCAGGCCAATTTTTGCAATTCTGACCACTGTCACTTTATGAGGTTATAACTCTGGAACGCTTCAACGGATCCCGCTGATTCTGAGATTGTTTTTTCGTGACATATTGTACTTCATGTTAGTGGTAACATTTCTTTGATATTACTTGCGATTATTTATGAAAAAAACGGAAATATGGCGAAAATTTTTAAAATTTTGCAATTTTCAAACTTTGTATTTTTATGCCCTTAAATCAGAGAGATATGTCACGAAAAATAGTTAATAAATAACATTTCCCACATGTCTACTTTACATCAGCACAATTTTGGAAACAAAATTTTTTTTTGTTAGGGAGTTATAAGGGTTAAAAGTTGACCAGCAATTTCTCATTTTTATCAACACCATTTTTTTTTAGGGACCACATCACATTTGAAGTCATTTTGAGGGGTCTATATGATAGAAAATAATGAAGTGTGACACCATTCTAAAAACTACACCCCTCAAGGTTCTCAAAACCACATTCAAGAAGTTTATTAACCCTTTACGTGCTTCACAGGAACTGAAACAATGTGGAAGGAAAAAATGAACATTTAACTTTTTTTTGCAAACATCTTAATTCAGAACCAATTTTTTTATTTTCACAAGTGTAAAAACAGAAATGTAACCATAAATTTTGTTATGCAATTTCTCCTGAATACGCCAATACCCCATATGTGGGGGTAAACCACTGTTAGGGCGCACCGCAGAACTTAGAAGTGAAGGAGCGCCGTTTGACTTTTTCAATGCAGAATTGGCTGGAATTGAGATCGGACGCCATGTCACGTTTAGAGAGCCCCTGATGTGCCTAAACAGTGGAAACTCCCCACAAGTGACACCATTTTGGAAACTAGACCCCTTAAGGAACTTATCTAGATGTGTGGCGAGCACTTTGAACCCCCATGTGCTTCACAGAAGTTTATAACGTAGAGCCGTGAAAAAAAAAATTGCATTTTTTCTACAAAAATGATCTTTTTGCCCACAAATTTTTATTTTCACAAGGGTAACAGGAGAAATTAGACCACTAAAGTTGTTGTGCAATTTCTCCTGAGTACGTCGATACCCAATATGTGGGGGTAAACCACTGTTTGGGCGCACCGCAGAGCTTGAAGAGAAAGAGTGCCGTTTTACTTTTTCAATGTAGAATTGGCTGGAATTGAGATCGGACGCCATGTCGCGTTTGGAGAGCCCCTGATGTGCCTAAACAGTAGAAATCCCCCACAAGTGACCCCGTTTTGGAAACTAGACCCCCCATGGAACTTATCTAGATGTGTGGTGAGAACCTTGAATGCCCAAGTGCTTCACAGAAGTTTATAATGCAGAGCCGTGAAAATAAAAAAAAAATTTTTTTACACAAAAAAGATTTTTTAGCCCCCAAGTTTTTATTTTCACAAGGGTAACAAGAGAAATTGGACCCCAAAAGTTGTTGTCCAATTTGTCCTGAGTATGCTGGTACCCCATATGTGGGGGTAAACTACTGTTTGGGCGCACGGCAGAGCTCGGAAGGAAGGAGTGCCGTTTTGGAATGCAGACTTTGATAGAATGGTCTGCGGGTATTATGTTGCGTTTGCAGAGCCCCTGATGTACCTAACCAGTAGAAACCCTCCACAAGTGACCCCATTTTGGAAACTAGACCCCCCAAGGAACTTATCTAGATGTGTGGTGAGAACTTTGAATGCCCAAGTGCTTCACAGAAGTTTAGAATGCAAAGTCGTGAAAATAAAAAATATTTTTTTTTTCCACAAAAAAGATATTGTAGCCCCCAAGTTTTTATTTTCACAAGGGTAACAGGAGAAATTGGACTGCAATAGTTGTTGTCCAATTTATCCCGAGTACGCTGATGCGCCATATGTGGGGGTAAACCACTGTTTGGGCGCACGGCAGAGCTCGGAAGGGAAGGAGCGCCTTTTTGGAATGCAGACTTTGATAGAATGGTCTGTGGGCATTATGTTGCGATTGCAGAGCCCCTGATGTACCTAAACTGTAGTAAGCCCCCACAAATGACCCCATTTTGGAAACTAGACCCCCCAAGGAACTTATCTAGATGTGTGGTGAGAACTTTGAATGCCCAAGTGCTTCACAGAAGTTTAGAATGCAGAGTCGTGAAAATAAAAAATATTTTTTTTTTTCACAAAAAAGATTTTGTAGCCCCCAAGTTTTTATTTTCACAAGGGTAACAAGAGAAATTGGACCCCAGAAGTTGTTGTCCAATTTATCACGAGTACGCTGATGCCCCATATGTGGGGGTAACCCACTGTTTGGGCGCACGGCTGAGCTCAGAAGGGAGGGAGCACCATTTGACTTTTTGAGCGCAAAATTGGCTGTCGTGTTTGGAGACCCCCTGATGTACCTAAACAGTGGAAACCCCCCAATTCTAGCTGCAACCCTAACCCCAACACACCCCTAACCCTAATCCCAACCTGATCCATAATGCTAATCACTAACCCTAACCATAATCACAACCCTTACCCCAAAACAACCCTAATGTCAACCCTAACCATTACCCTAATCAAAACCCTAAATCCAACACACCCCTAATCCTAATCTCAACCCTAACCTCAAACCTAACCCTAATCCCAATACACCCCTAATCACAACCCTAACCTTAACCCTAATCCCAAACCTAACCCTAATCCCAAGCGTAACCCTAATGCCAACCCTAACCCTAATACCAACCCTAATCCAAACCCTAACCCTAATCCCAGCTCTAACCCTAACTTTAGCCCCAACCCTAGCCCTAACTTTAGCCCCAACCCTAACCCTAGCCCTAAGGCTACTTTCACACTTGCGTCATTTGGCATTCCGTCACAATCCGTCGTTTTGGACAAAAAACGGATCCTGCAAATGTGCCCGCAGGATGCGTTTTTTGCCCATAGACTTGTATTGCCGACGGATCGTGACGGATGGCCACACGTCGCGTCCGTCGTGCACTGGATCAGTTGTGTTTTGGCAGAGCGTCGGCACAAAAAAACGTTCAATGAAACATTTTTTTGTACGTCGCATCCGCCATTTCTGACCGCGCATGCGTGTCCGTAACTCCGCCCCCTCCTCCCCAGGACATAGATTGGGCAGCGGATGCGTTGAAAAACTACAGCTGCTGCCCACGTTGTGCACAATTTTCACAACGTGCGTCGGTATGTCGGGCCGACGCATTGCGACGGCCCCGTACCGACGTAAGTGTGAAAGAAGCCTAACCCTAAATTTAGCCCCAACCCTAACCCTAAATTTAGCCCCAACCCTAGCCCTAACCCTAACCCTACCCCTAACCCTACCCCTAGCCTTAACCCTAGCCCTACCCCTAACCCTACCCCTAACCCTAACCCTAACCCTACCCCTAGCCCTACCCCTAACCCTACCCCTAACCCTACCCCTAACCCTACCCCTAACCCTACCCCTAACCCTAACCCTAACCCTACCCCTAACCCTACCCCTACCCCTAACCCTACCCCTAACCCTAACCCTACCCCTAACCCTACCCCTAACCCTAACCCTAACCCTACCCCTAACCCTAACCCTACCCCTAACCCTACCCCTAACCCTAACCCTACCCCTAACCCTAATTTTAGCCCCAACTGCTGTTCTCCTACCAGCCGGCAGATGGAGACAGATGGCGGGCGCACTGGGCATGCGTCCGCCATGTTCTTCTGCCGGCGGCCAGGAGGAGCAGCAAGAGGATCCAGGGACCTAGGTGAGTATGCTAGGGTCCCCGAATCCCCCTATTTCTCTGTCCTCTGATGTGCGATCACATCAGAGGACAGAGAATTACACTTTACTTTTTTTTTTTTTTGCGGTCGCCGGTAACCAGTTAATTACCCCTGGCAGCCGAGACCCCAAAGATTCTCTCGGTGCCGGCCGGCGGGCGCACTGCGCATGCGCCCGCCATTTTGAAGATGGCGGCGCCCACCGGGAGACACGAGGAGCATCGGGGGAGCTAGGTGAGTATTGGGGGGCCACCTGGGACCCCTTTTCTCTGTCCTCCGATGTGCGATCACATCGGAGGACAGAGAAATTAAAAAGAGCCGTTAATTAACGGCGCTGTGGTTTAAGTACCCTTAGCGGCCGCCGTTAAAAGGCGTATCGGCGGTCGCTAAGGGGTTAAAGGAACTTCACCATATACATCTTTTTACCTATTGATAGGATAGGAGATGAATAATTGATCGTTGGGGGTCCAAATGTTGAGACACCAACCAATCCTGTGAATGGGGTCCTGCAGAACACTGTCTGAGTGGAGTAGAGGTCGAGCATGCGCCCTTCCATCCCATTCATTCTTTATGGAACCGACAGAGCAGTTATCTCCGGCAGCCCTACAGAGAATAAATGGAGCAGAGGTGCGCAAGCTTGACATCGGCTCCATTCACATAGTGTGAGTCTGCACAGCAAAACTGAGCCCCATCATCACTCCTCCTGTAATTGTTGAAATGTGTTACATTGCATTGTTTTTATTATGTGTACATGTCCCTGGTAATTGTAAAGTGCTGCAGAATGTGTTAGCGCTATATAAATAAAAATATTATTATCATTAGCATTAGTGTATGTTCGCATGTGCGTTTTCCTGTTTTGCATCATGGTTCTAAAAGCAACACAACAAATAGCAATAGTAAAACCTGGTATTAAAAGATTATCCTCCCTCCCCAAAAAAGTTAGCCCTTATTCAAGGTATTGGGCAGGTCTGCATGATATGCGGCTCACCAAATGATGTTGTGAAGTCAGCGGAGCAGGTCAGGGTGCGACAGCTGCTTCTTCGCATATTCAAATGTATTCACGTCTTTCAGATGCTTATACATTTGAACAGTTCGGTGCCACCAGGATTGGGGCAGAGAAAGCATTTGTCAGCTCCTGTCCCGAGGTGCTGAGGTTATCACACTGCTGCCAGCATCGCGGCCCCACAGGTAGAGGAGGCGTCGCACACTGGTAAGCGCTCCATAGAGGAGCCGAAGATCAAATGACATGTATCTTTAGATGAGGTGTCAGGGTAAGAAAGGGTAGCATCACCACGGGGCACATAATGTGTCAATTTGGGACATTATGGAGAAATTTGGGACATTATAGGACACATAGAGCAATTTGAGACTTTATGGGAAAAATTTGGACATTAAAGGGCAATATGGGACATTAAAGGGGACACTATGGGGAAACTAAATGGGATTGTGAAAGGGGCATAGTATAGGGATGGGCAGTGGGGTGGGGGGACATTATGGAGAGGGGTTATGTGGGGGAGTTATTAAACAGAGAAGTAGTATGGAAGATATTTTGGAGAGGGACAGTGTGTGGGGATATTTTGAAGAAGGGTATGTGGGGGGTATTTTATAGAGTAGGCAGCGTGGGGAGTATTTTGGAGTGGAACAATGTGTGGGGGTATTTTGGAGAGGGAAAGTGTTTTGGGGGGGATTTTGTTCAGAAAGTACAGCAAATGGAAATTATTTATTCAGGGGCAGATCATGGGAAATATTTTTTATTTATGCAGTAGTATGATGATGCTTTTATTTTTAAGGGCACCGTGTCAGGATGTGCTGCTGAAGATGAAAACGAGGCAATTCTGGAGCGTGAAGCTCTGGGAATGAAATCTCACTGTGGCATCTGTGCTACATGGAGACAAAAGTGATGGGAATGACTTCGGAGAAGATGTCACCTATTAGGTACCCTGATGTAAATATTTTTGTGATACTGACTATGTCTCATCAGTGCTGTGGTTCATGTATGGTCCGCAGTCTGATGATGGCTGGTAAAAACAACTCTCAGCATCTCTTTACCACTGTTAAGGACATACTGGGAATTGTAGGTTCATGCAAAACAAATGTATATGGGTATCACATGACATTACAATTGATGACTGTATTCAGCTTGACGCTGCATCCATGTACTAATGAATGTTCTTTCACTGCATTCATGTACTGACGGTATTTCTGGTGCTGCATTCATGTACTCAAGGTGTTTCTGCTGCCTCAGTCATGTATGGACAGTGGTTTTGATGTTGCATTTATGTACTTCTGGTGTTTCTAGCCCTACATTCATGTGCAGAGTGTTTCTGGCACTGCATTCATATACTGACAGTAGTTCTGACGTTGCATTCATGTTCTAAAGGAAGTTTTGGTGCAGTATTCATGTAATGGTGGTGGATCTGATGCTCCATTTCTGTACTGATTTTGCTGCACTCATGTGCTAACATTGGTTCTGATCTTATACACATGTAGCAATCCATAATGTGTTTCATGGCTACAATAAAACTTTAAAAGTGTCAAAACTTAGAGATTTGAAATTATGAGGGAGATTTGGTGAGTTTCTCCTTCAAAAACTCAATTTAAGTTAGCGTATGTTCAAAATAATTTTTGGGAGCAGAAACTGAGCAGAAACTCTCCAAATAATTCTCAAATACTCAAAATTTGGTTCTTGTGATGAATTAATGTACTGATGGTGGTTCTGGTGATGTATTCATGAAACTACCCATTAAAAAACTACAGCCATTGTGATTGGTTCAGTATGGCAATGTGGCCCTTGGACCAAAAATGTTGTGCACCCCTGGTATAGGAGATAGTCTCCTTAGCCGATCACTGCATCTACTGTCCTCAACGTTGCCCTTTTCTTGGTATTTTCAATGCTAAGAAATATAATCAAATACTTATCCTTCATTCAGTGCCATCAGGGAGGCGTCTGATTGGCTCCAATTTATTCTGCAACAGGACAACAACCCTAAACATACAGTCAATGTCACTAAGATGCAGCGTAAAGTTGAACAAGGAGTCCTGGAAGTCATATGTCCTCCACAGAACCCTGATCTCAACATTATAGAGTCTGTCTTTGATTACATAGAAAGACATAATGATTTGCACAAGCCTCATACACAAAAGATCTGCGGTTGGTTCACCAAGATATTTGGAACAAGCCAGGTTAATTCAAAAACTGTGCGCAATTAAGGGAATTGATGTTGTTTTGAAGGCAAAGAGTAGTCACACCAAATATACTGAATTTATCTAGATTTATTTTTTGTTAATTCACTTTCCATTTTGTTAAATGATTAAAATAAACGACTAACACTTATACTTATGAAAGTTTCTTACTTTGCCACAGCTTTCCCAAGCCTTCCTAAAACTTTTGCACCGTATTGTATACATCCCTTTTGTTCCATGTACCAAAGGAGAACCAAGAGTCCAATAAATTGCCCAAAAATATAATCAATCATGAGTAATATTTATTGAAAAATTGTACAACTATACAAAAACAATTAAAACATGTACCACTTATGTAACAACATGTGAAAAATCTGTGAATACATCGAAAACCAAAGATCATGGATCAGGACACTGCCAAGTATACTTATATGTAACATGCAACTAGTGTGCTATGATAACAGGTATATAACCACTGACAGGCCATGGCACTAGAGCTGTCCATTAGAACTAATGTGTGCAATGACGATAATGTGCAATAGCAGTCATGTCGCCAGGCCGGTCAGATGCTCATGGGTAGTAAAACATACAAGATTACAAGATAACATCCAAGATCTTATTTACCCATAATAAGTGTGGCAGGTCCTGTCCTGGTCCTTGTTAGCAAACCGTTTCGCGTCTGGTGAATACCGCTTCCTCAGGGGGCCTGTTTTAATTGTTTTTGTATAGTTGTACAATTTTTCAATAAATATTACTCATGATTGATTATATTTTTTGGCAATTTATTGAACTCTTGGTTCTCCTTTGGTACATGATTATGATTTGAGTCGCCATTAGTTATTTGGGAAGGTATTTCTGGCTGATGCTCTTGTGACGCCCAGGAGACCGGGGTACCCAGCACCGGACCAATGGGGTCTGTCTCTTGAGGGGGATGTCACGGGTGGCTTGACCCGGTGCTGTGGCCTCAGGCAATGCACAGTGTAAGGGGTATCATGAGGGATCAGGCACTTACTTGATCAGCAGCAGGTTCTCTCAGCGGTGATGATCCTGATCCTGGATAGATAGCTATTGTCCAAATGAAAGTCTGAGGCACTGAAACGTTTAACCAGTTTACTTCAACATAAAGGGATTTACAACCAGTCCTGTCACCTGTCACCGGAGTCTGTATGGGAACTCTGAGTTACTTTGACCCTGCCGGGGTCTTCGCCTCTTATTGTACGCAGTTTCTGTGTGGCCCTGCTGCTGTATGTGAACTGGCTGCCGGCCCAATCTGTCCCCTCCGGGTCCTGGTTCGACGGGCAACCCGAGTCCTTTTATCGGCTTACCCCCTCCAGGAGTACCGCTGAACTCTGTGTCTGTTGCTGCGTCCGGCCCTAGTGAAGCTGATATCACCTCACGTTTTTCCGGTTGCTGTATTATATATAATGAATACAGCCACGGATGCGGTATCCATCTTTGCGCCTGTTCTGGGTAGTGATTAATGCTACCCGGTTCTCACAATGTCCTTTTTCTCCGTCCCTTTTCTCCTCAGGCCGGTGATTTGGGCCTGGAAACCGTCATAGGACTGTTAGAAATTCAGTTGTATGACCTCTCACTTTCAGCTCCTTAGCCCAACTGCCAGTTCTTCTCTCAGACCAGAATGGATCAAGGGGAGTCTCTGGAGCTCCCCCTTCTGGCCGGAGGTGGTAGTGCAGTCTTGCTATTTTAGTATTTGCAGTTAGTGTCAGTAACTGTTTTTGTGGCAAATACCCCTAGGGGTGCCACATTCCCCCTTAGTTAAGAACAGCACTCCGGGACTGTGGGACGATAACATTTTGAAATAACAATTAATATGTACAGAGTCTTAAAAATGAAAAGTTACAAAAACCACTCAAGGAAACAAAAATAGAGTTCTGTAAAAAGTCACTTCAAATAGCGTCCATTAATACAGTTCTATCCTTGAAGGTACTAGGAAAGGCACTGCACTTTGTGTCCAAGAATTTAGTTCCATTTTTCCAACGGAGTTACCAATATAAAGTCTAAAGAAAGTTCAAAAAGAGCAAAAAGCAAAGTTCAAAAAGCAGTCTTTCCGGAGCTTTGATTTAGTGCCTCCGGGCTGATAAAAAGTTCAAGAATATGCAATAAGTTCATACAGACAAGTCTCTGTAGGTACTGGGCTTAAACGTTGCAGAATGATAACAATGACTATAGTTTTATAGTTGGTAATCCGCATACCTGGCCGGTAATTGACCCTGGGTACTACGCTGTGATCTACGTAATAGCGGTGTCTCTTCATGTGGGGTACTACTGTCTACTGCGGATGTAGTATCTGTCCGCTCTGCTAAAGATAATTCCACGACTATGGAATTGGCAAGTCCACCGTGAATGGGATTACTCTGATCAGGAATCTGTTCTTCCTGGCCTGGAATCTCCTGTAGTACGGGGTCAGCCTCTTCCTGTCTTGGGACTTCTGGTATTGGGTTCGGTGTTGGGTAAAAGGCCACCATGGGAACCACTACTGCACCATGGTATGTTAGTAGGGTATTGGGAAAGTCTCCTATACAGGTGTGATACATTTCCTCTTCTTTTTCCTTTACTGGTTGGACCTGCATGGGTTGAATAACTTCTGGTTCTGGCTGGACAACTTCTGGCTCTTTCAATGCTTCTGGACACAATTTAAGATTGTCTCTTGACACTAATACAGATGTTAAGCCTCCGTTTTTGCTAATGAGACACATTTTAGGATTATCCATTCTTGTTGGTAAAACTGTGTAGGGTACGGCTTCCCACTGATTGTCTAGTTTATTGGTTCGACGGTTTCTCTTGAGCACTTGGTCACCCGGTCTTAATGGGGTCGCTAGAGCATTCTGGTTGAAAGTTCGCTCTTGTCTTTCTCTAGTTTGCTGAAGGCTTCTTTCCACACTCTCTTGCACTTGGCGATACTGCTTTGCCGTATGATATCCCAATTGGAGTCTTGAACTTCTGCGTCTGGTTTCAGAATTCCCATTTCTAGATCGATTGGTAATTGGCCGGGTCTTGCACGCATAAGGTAAGCTGGGGTGCAGTTGGTGGAGCTCACCGGGACATGATTATACAGATCCACCAAGTCAGGCAATTTCTCTGGCCATTGATTCCTTTCTGTCTCAGGTAAAGTCTTTAGTAGGTCTATTACAATATGGTTCATCTTCTCGCATAAGCCGTTTGTTTGTGGATGATAGGCCGTCGTCCGGATCTTTTTGCAACCATACATATTACAGAATTCTCTGAAGATCTCTGATTCAAAGGCTGTACCTTGGTCGGTGAGAACCTGTTCCGGATATCCATGGGGTCTACAAAAGTACGTTTGGAACGCTTTGGCTGCTGTTTTTGCTGTCAGATCTTTTACGGGTACTACTATGTTATGAGAGGCAATTCAGTACCACAATGGACATAGCGGTCAGAGCACATACAGTGATCTGACAATAACCCAAAATCATAGAACGAGCTCTGAGACGTGGGAACTCTGCAGACCGCAATCCCTAATCCTCTCCAACCAACACTAGAGGCAGCCGTGGATTGCGTCTAACTCTGCCTAAGCAACTCGGCACAGCCTGAGAAACTAACTAGCCTGAAGATAGAAAAATAAGCCTACCTTGCCTCAGAGAAATACCCCAAAGGAAAAGGCAGCCCCCCACATATAATGACTGTGAGTTAAGATGAAAAGACAAACGTAGAGATGAAATAGATTCAGCAAAGTGAGGCCCGACTTTCTTAACAGAGCGAGGATAGGAAAGATAACTTTGCGGTCTACACAAAACCCTAAAGAAAACCACGCAAAGGGGGCAAAAAGACCCTCCGTACCGAACTAACGGCACGGAGGTACACCCTTTGCATCCCAGAGCTTCCAGCAACAAAATAGACAAGCTGGGCAGAAAAAATAGCAAACAAATAGCAAAGAAGAACTTAGCTATGCAGAGCAGCAGGCCACAGGAATGATCCAGGGAAAAACAAGTCCAACACTGGAACATTGACAGGAAGCCAGGATCAAAGCATTAGGTGGAGTTAAGTAGAGAAGCACCTAACGACCTCACCAGATCACCTGAGGGAGGAAACTCAGAAGCCGCAGTACCACTTTCCTCCACAAACGGAAGCTCCCAGAGAGAATAAGCCAAAGTATCAGTTGTGACCACAGGAGGGAGCTCTGCCACAGAATTCACAACAGTACCCCCCCCTTGAGGAGGGGTCACCGAACCCTCACCAGAGCCCCCAGGCCGACCAGGATGAGCCACATGAAAGGCACGAACAAGATCGGGAGCATGGACATCAGAGGCAAAAACCCAGGAATTATCTTCCTGAGCATAACCCTTCCACTTAACCAGATACTGGAGTTTCCGTCTTGAAACACGAGAATCCAAAATCTTCTCCACAATATACTCCAATTCCCCCTCCACCAAAACCGGGGCAGGAGGGTCAACAGATGGAACCATAGGTGCCACGTATCTCCGCAACAATGACCTATGGAATACGTTATGTATGGAAAAAGAATCTGGGAGGGTCAGACGAAAAGACACAGGATTAAGAACCTCAGAAATCCTATACGGACCAATGAAACGAGGTTTAAACTTAGGAGAGGAAACCTTCATAGGAATATGACGAGAAGATAACCAAACCAGATCCCCAACACGAAGTCGGGGACCCACACGTCGTCTGCGATTAGCGAAACGTTGAGCCTTCTCCTGGGACAAGGTCAAATTGTCCACTACATGAGTCCAAATCTGCTGCAACCTGTCCACCACAGTATCCACACCAGGACAGTCCGAAGACTCAACCTGTCCTGAAGAGAAACGAGGATGGAACCCAGAATTGCAGAAAAATGGCGAAACCAAGGTAGCCGAGCTGGCCCGATTATTAAGGGCGAACTCAGCCAAAGGCAAAAAGGACACCCAGTCATCCTGATCGGCAGAAACAAAGCATCTCAGATATGTTTCCAAGGTCTGATTGGTTCGTTCGGTCTGGCCATTAGTCTGAGGATGGAAAGCCGAGGAAAAAGACAAGTCAATGCCCATCCTACCACAAAAGGCTCGCCAAAACCTCGAAACAAACTGGGAACCTCTGTCAGAAACGATATTCTCCAGAATGCCATGTAAACGAACCACATGCTGGAAGAACAATGGCACCAAATCAGAGGAGGAAGGCAATTTAGACAAGGGTACCAGATGGACCATCTTAGAAAAGCGATCACAGACCACCCAAATGACTGACATCTTTTGAGAAACGGGAAGATCTGAAATAAAATCCATAGAGATATGTGTCCAAGGCCTCTTCGGGACCGGCAAGGGCAAAAGCAACCCACTGGCACGAGAACAGCAGGGCTTAGCCCGAGCACAAATCCCACAGGACTGCACAAAAGCACGCACATCTCGCGACAGAGACGGCCACCAAAAGGATCTAGCCACTAACTCTCTGGTACCAAAGATTCCAGGATGACCAGCCAACACCGAACAATGAACCTCAGAGATAACTTTATTGGTCCACCTATCAGGAACAAATAGTCTCTCCGCTGGACAACGATCAGGTTTATTAGCCTGAAATTTTTGCAGCACCCGCCGCAAATCAGGGGAGATGGCAGACACAATTACTCCTTCCTTGAGGATACCCGCCGGCTCAGACAAACCCGGAGAGTCGGGCACAAAACTCCTAGACAGAGCATCCGCCTTCACATTTTTAGAGCCCGGAAGGTACGAAATCACAAAGTCAAAACAGGCAAAAAACAGCGACCAACGAGCCTGTCTAGGATTCAACCGCTTAGCAGACTCGAGATAAGTCAAGTTCTTATGATCAGTCAATACCACCACGCGATGCTTAGCTCCTTCAAGCCAATGACGCCACTCCTCAAATGCCCACTTCATGGCCAGCAACTCTCGGTTGCCCACATCATAATTTCGCTCAGCAGGCGAAAACTTCCTGGAAAAGAAGGCGCACGGTTTCATCACTGAGCAATCAGAACCTCTCTGCGACAAAACAGCCCCTGCTCCAATCTCAGAAGCATCAACCTCGACCTGGAACGGAAGAGAAACATCTGGTTGACACAACACAGGGGCAGAAGAAAAACGACGCTTCAACTCTTGAAAAGCTTCCACAGCAGCAGAAGACCAATTGACCACATCAGCACCCTTCTTGGTCAAATCGGTCAATGGTTTGGCAATACTAGAAAAATTGCAGATGAAGCGACGATAAAAATTAGCAAAGCCCAGGAACTTTTGCAGACTTTTCAGAGATGTCGGCTGAGTCCAATCATGGATGGCTTGGACCTTAAAGGGAACCTGTCACCCCGTTTTTTGAGATTGAGCTATAAATACTGTTAAATAGGGCCTGCGCTGTGTGTTACTATAGTGTATGTAGTGTACCCCGATTCCCCACCTATGCTGAGATATAACTTACCAAAGTCGCCGTTTTCGCCTGTCAATCAGGCTGGTCAGGTCGGGAGGGCGTGGAGACATCGCTGGTTCTTCCTCAGCTTTACGTTGGTGGCGTAGTGGCGTAGTGGTGAACAAGCAGCCCGCGATCTGCGCTGTCATCCCTTTCGTCGGTGGGGGCGGCCATCTTCCTGGGGCTGCGCGTGCGCAGATCGAGTGCTCTGCTGCACGGGGCTTCAGGAAAATGGCCGCGGGATGCCGCGCGTGCGCATTAGAGATCGCGGCGGCCATTTTCCCAAAGCCGAGTTTGCATCTCGGCTTTGGGAAAATGGCCGCCGCGATCTCTAATGCGCACGCGCGGCATCCCGCGGCCATTTTCCTGAAGCCCCGTGCAGCAGAGCACTCGATCTGCGCACGCGCGGCCCCATGAAGATGGCCGCCCCCACCGACGAAAGGGATGACAGCGCAGATCGCGCGCTGCTTGTTCACCACTACGCCACTACGCCACCAACGTAAAGCTGAGGAAGAACCAGCGATGTCACCACGCCCTCCCGACCTGACCAGCCTGATTGACAGGCGAAAACGGCGACTTTGGTAAGTTATTTCTCAGCATACATGGGGAATCGGGGTACACTACATACACTATAGGAACACACAGCGCAGGCCCTATTTAACAGTATTTATAGCTCAATCTCAAAAAACGGGGTGACAGGTTCCCTTTAACAGGATCCATCTCGATAGTAGAAGGGGAAAAGATGAACCCCAAAAATGAAACCTTCTGCACACCAAAGAGACACTTAGATCCCTTCACAAACAAAGAATTAGCACGCAGGACCTGAAAAACCGTTCTGACCTGCTTCACATGAGACTCCCAATCATCCGAGAAGATCAAAATGTCATCCAAGTACACAATCAGGAATTTATCCAGGTACTCTCGGAAGATGTCATGCATAAAGGACTGAAACACTGATGGAGCATTGGCAAGTCCGAATGGCATCACTAGATACTCAAAATGACCCTCGGGCGTATTAAATGCAGTTTTCCATTCATCGCCTCGCCTGATTCACACCAGATTATACGCACCACGAAGATCTATCTTGGTGAACCAACTAGCCCCCTTAATCCGAGCAAACAAATCAGATAACAATGGCAAGGGGTACTGAAATTTAACCGTGATCTTATTTAGAAGGCGGTAATCTATACAAGGTCTCAGCGAACCATCCTTCTTGGCTACAAAAAAGAACCCTGCTCCTAATGGTGACGATGACGGGGGAATATGCCCCTTCTCCAGTTATTCCTTCACATAACTGCGCATAGCGGCGTGCTCAGGCACGGATAAATTAAACAGTCGACCTTTTGGGAATTTACTACCAGGAATCAAATTGATAGCACAATCACAATCCCTATGCGGAGGTAGGGTATCGGACTTGGGCTCATCAAATACATCCCGGTAATCAGACAAGAACTCTGGAACCTCAGAAGGGGTGGATGACGAAATTGACAGAAATGGAACATCACCATGTACCCCCTGACAACCCCAGCTGGACACTGACATGGATTTCCAATCTAATACTGGATTATGGGCTTGTAGCCATGGCAACCCCAACACGACCACATCATGCAGATTATGCAACACCAGAAAGCGAATAACCTCCTGATGTGCAGGAGCCATGCACATGGTCAGCTGGGTCCAGTATTGAGGCTTATTCTTGGCCAAAGGCGTGGCATCAATTCCTCTCAATGGAATAGGACACTGCAAGGGCTCCAAGAGAAACCCACAACTCTTAGCATACTCCAAGTCCATCAAATTCAGGGCAGCGCCTGAATCCACAAATGCCATGACAGAATACGATGACAAAGAGCAGATCAAGGTAACGGACAAAAGAAATTTTGACTGTACCGTACCAATGGTGGCAGACCTAGCGAACCGCTTAGTGCGCTTAGGACAATCAGAGATAGCATGAGTGGAATCACCACAGTAGAAACACAGCCCATTCAGACGTCTGTGTTCTTGCCGTTTAACTCTGGTCAAAGTCCTATCGCACTGCATAGGCTCAGGTTTAAGCTCAGGTAATACCGCCAAATGGTGCACAGATTTACGCTCATGCAAGCGTCGACCGATCTGAATGGCCAAAGACATAGACTCATTCAGACCAGCAGGCATAGGAAATCCCACCATGACATCCTTAAGGGCTTCAGAGAGACCCTTTCTGAACATAGCTGCCAGCGCAGATTCATTCCATTGAGTGAGCACTGACCACTTTCTAAATTTCTGACAATATACCTCTATCTCATCCTGACCCTGACAAAGAGCCAGCAAATTCTTTTCTGCCTGATCCACTGAATTAGGCTCATCGTACAGCAATCCGAGCGCCAGGAAAAACGCATCGATATTACTTAATGCAGGATCTCCTGGCGCAAGAGAAAATGCCCAGTCCTGAGGGTCGCCGCACAAAAAAGAAATAATAATCAAAACCTGTTGAACTGGATCACCAGAGGAGCGAGGTTTCAAGGCCAGAAATAGATTACAATTATTTTTGAAACTCAGAAACTTAGTTCTATCTCCAAAAAACAAATCAGGAATAGGAATTCTTGGTTCTAACATAGATTTCTGATCAATAGTGTCTTGAATCTTTTGTACTCTTGCCGAGAGCTGATCCACAAATGAAGACAGACTTCTAATGTCCATCGCTACACCTGTGTACTGAACCACCCAAATGTCTAGGGGGAAAAAAAGGCAAAACACAGTGCAAAGAAAAAAAAATGGTCTCAGAACTTCTTTTTTCCCTCTATTGAGAATCATTAGTACTTTGGCTTCCTGTACTGTTATGAGAGGCAATTCAGTACCACAATGGACATAGCGGTCAGAGCACATACAGTGATCTGACAATAACCCAAAATCATAGAACGAGCTCTGAGGCGTGGGAACTCTGCAGACCGCAATCCCTAATCCTCTCCAACCAACACTAGAGGCAGCCGTGGATTGCGCCTAACTCTGCCTAAGCAACTCGGCACAGCCTGAGAAACTAACTAGCCTGAAGATAGAAAAATAAGCCTATCTTGCCTCAGAGAAATACCCCAAAGGAAAAGGCAGCCCCCCACATATAATAACTGTGAGTTTAGATGAAAAGACAAACGTAGAGATGAAATAGATTCAGCAAAGTGAGGCCCGACTTTCTTAACAGAGCGAGGATAGGAAAGATAACTTTGCGGTCTACACAAAACCCTAAAGAAAACCACGCAAAGGGGGCAAAAAGACCCTCCGTACCGAACTAACGGCACGGAGGTACTCCCTTTGCGTCCCAGAGCTTCCAGCAACAAAATAGACAAGCTGGACAGAAAAAATAGCAAACAAATAGCAAAGAAGAACTTAGCTATGCAGAGCAGCAGGCCACAGGAATGATCCAGGGAAAAACAAGTCCAACACTGGAACATTGACAGGAAGCCAGGATCAAAGCATTAGGTGGAGTTAAGTAGAGAAGCACCTAACGACCTCACCAGATCACCTGAGGGAGGAAACTCAGAAGCCGCAGTACCACTTTCCTCCACAAACGGAAGCTCCCAGAGAGAATAAGCCGAAGTACCACTTGTGACCACAGGAGGGAGCTCTGCCACAGAATTCACAACACTACTACCAAGAAGCGTGAATAATGGTCCACGATGGTCAAGGCATAGACATAGCCGGACCGGCTTGGTGTCAACTTCACGTGGTCCATGGCTACAAGTTCAAGTGGTTGTTTGGTGATTATGGGCTGCAGTGGTGCTCTTTGGTTCTTTTGATCGTTTCTTCTGAGGTTGCACTGGCCACAATTTCTGCACCACTGTTCGATTGATTTTCTCATCCCGACCCAATAAAATCTTTCTCTTAGAAGTACTTCTAACTTTTTCCAACCGAAGTGACCAGCACCATTATGGTAAGCTTCAAGGACCATCTTCACATCTTGTTTAGGCACGATAATCTGCCAAACCAATTCATGTGTTTTCGGATTGGTGTACCTTCTACAGAGCTTCCCTTGATACAGGAACATTTTGCCTCTCTCTTTCCAGAGTTGATGCGTCTCTTCTGGGGCATCCTCATCAGGATATGCACTTTGCTCAGTCAGCAGTTCCTTCACCAACTTCACAGCCGGATTGCTGTCTTGGGTGTCAGCCCATCTATGGTGCGCTAACGGATTAAAATTCACCTCTTGTTGTTTCTGATAGATACTTGACTGATGATGTTTTGCCTTGGGATGATGGAAGGCTGGTAGTTCAATTTCTTCAAGCTCCCCCGTTTCTTCTTCTACATCTCTCAAGTGTGGCATCCGGGATAGGGCATCGGCATTTCCATTCTTGCGACCTGTTCGATACTTGATTATGAAGTTGTAATTAGATAACCGGGCTATCCATCGCTGTTCTAACGCACCTAATTTGGCTGTGTCCAGATGGGTCAACAAATTGTTGTCAGTATAGACAATAAATTCTGCAGCGGCCAGATAGTGTTTGAAACGTTCAGTCACAGCCCAAACTACTGCCAGTAGTTCCAATTTGAAGGAGCTGTAATTTTCTGAATTTCTTTCAGTTGGCCGGAGCTTTCTACTTGCAAAGGCGATGACTTTCTCCCGACCTTCTTGCTTTTGTGACAACACCGCTCCTAGTCCCACATTACTGGCATCGGTGTAGAGGATGAAAGGTTGATGGTAATCTGGGTATGCCAGAACCTCTTCTCCGGTTAGTGCCTTCTTTAGTTGTTCAAAGGAGTTTTCCCTTTCGTCGTTCCACTGAAAAGGAGGGTTTCGGTTTGAAGGTTTCTTCGTCTGCCATACCAAGGCATCTTGCAAGGGTGCTGCCAACTTGGTAAATCCTTTTATAAATCTGCGATAGTAACCCACCAATCCCAGGAATTGCCTCACTTCTTTTGCATTGGTAGGTCTTGGCCAATCCGTTATGGCGCTTATTTTCTCCGGATCCGGTGCTACTCCCTCCGAACTCACGATGTGTCCCAGGTACTGTACCTTTGGCTTGAGAAGGTGACATTTGGATGGCTTGATTTTCATGCCATACCTGGATAAGGCTTCGAACACTTCTGCCAGGTCTTTTAAGTGTTGTTCGTAAGTCTTTGAGTAGACGATCACATCATCTAGGTACAGGAGGACGGTCTCGAAGTTCTTGTGTCCGAGGCAGCATCCCATCAACCGCTGGAAGGTACCGGGTGCATTGCAGAGTTCGAATGGCATGCGATTAAATTCACATAGACCCATTGGTGTGGTGAATGCCGTCTTTTCCTTATCTCTCTCAGCCACAGGGAATTGCCAATACCCGCTTGTTGAGTCTAAGGTGGAAAAATAATTAGCAGATTTCAAAGCAGTCAAGGACTCTTCTATCCTAGGCAAGGGGTAGGCGTCTTTATGGGTGATGTTATTAATCCGCCGGTAGTCTACGCACATTCTCATGGTTCCGTCCTTTTTTTGACAATCACTAGAGGGGCCGCCCAGGGGCTACAGCTGTCTCTTATTACCCCAGCCTGTTTCATCTCCCTCAGCATATCTTTTGCACATTGATAGTGAGCGGGCGGTATGGGTCTCTATCTTTCTTTTATTGGGGGATGGTCACCGGTGGGGATTGTGTGTTCTACCCCTTCTATCCGTCCGAAGTTCAATGGGTGTTTACTGAAGACTTGTTCATATTCCGTCACTAGCCTATACACCCCTTGTTTTTGATGGGTAGGTGTTGAATTTATGCCCACGTGTAGCTGTTGGCACCAATCCTCCAATTCTCCATCTGAGCCGTTGACTTCCACCTGACAGGTTGGTTCTAAGGGCTCAATGGTTGTGATGGCATTGTTGTCAACCGTATATAGCTTTGCCACTGTAGCATACCTTGGCAAAGTGACCTCTTCCTCTCCAAAGTTCAAAAGTCGTACCGGCACTCGTCCCCGGTGTACCTCGACTACCCCTCGTGCTGTGAGTATAGTGGGCCTGCTGTCGGTGTACACTGGTTCTATTAAGGCTTGATAATCTCGTCCCTTAGTACCAATGGCTGCTCTACACCATACCAGCATTTCTGTTTTTGGTGGGATTATAATAGACGTTGGATCACTTACCCTCACACTGCCGATTTCTCCACCTGCAACTTCTACCTGTTGCCTTAACATCAATACTTTTATTTCCCTCCGGAGAACTCTCTGCTGGTAGGATTGTGCAGTTTCAGAAATTTGCTGTAAGACAGAAATAACTTCAGGAAAGCAGTTCTCTAACACATTCATTCCTATCAATATAGTTGGTTCACAGTTCCGCCGGTCAACATCAACAACAATTATACCCTGTTTCTTCAATTCTACTTTACCAATCTTTATGGTCATCTCCCTGAATCCTAGTTTCGGTACCAACTTACCATTACTGGCCCATATATCTAGTTCAACATCAGAGGGCCCTTTATCAATATCTGCATCAGCCCAGTACCTCTTATAAAGGATATACGGTATAGATGAAATCTGGGAACCTGTGTCCAGCAAAGCGTTGAGGGGAATTCCTTCCAGCACGATAGGGATAATGGGTCGTCCTCCGATGTACCTGTCGTGCCAGGGTGTTGGGCCCTGAAAGTTCATTCCTGCGAAGCGGCCCACATTCCCAGGGGATTCCCGTTTAAATCACAATCTCGTGCAAAGTGGCCTGGCTGCTGGCAACGGCGGCAAATGGGCTGTCCATCCGGTTGGTAGCGGTCGCGGGGTCGTCCTCTCCATGTCGGGTATTTCCGGGGTCTCATTCATGGAACATCCTCTCTACGGTTTGCCAACTCCATCTTGGGTCCTCTGATCTCCTGCATGGTTTTAGCCATTGAAGCAACAACATCAGTTAAAGAGTCAAGCTTTTGTTGAAGAGCCTCATTAGCAGGGCTGCCACTAGAAATTTCGGGGCCCCATACTGGCAAAATTTTCGGGGCCCCCTTGAAACTCCGCCCAGGCTCCACCCCAGCCCCGCCTCCAGGCTCCACCCCACGAACTGTCCACAGTCCCACCACTCTCTCTTGGAAAATCTCCACTTCTCACCTATCACACATTGACAGTTCCCATCACCAGATCACACATATAGCCGGCAGCTTTTGTTTTGGCCAAAAGATTTTTTAAGCCGCCACCACAACAAGGTAGACACTTTTGGCCGGGCCCTACTCTACTGTAACCTACTAAATATTTGTTAAAATATGCAATACAATTTAGGTATATTTTTATTTATTTTTCAATTTTTAAAATGACCTATAATACTACATACAAGGAACAAATACCACAGCACTATGACCAGATGACATATTACCACCACAGTGATCGAATAATATAAAATACAAGGAACAAATACCGCTACACCATGACCAGACCACATATTACCTCCACATCATGACCAGACCACATATTACCAACAATGACTGAATACTACAATACTGATCAGTAATACAAAAAAAACCCACAATACTATCACCATCAGTGCCATTATGCACAGGAGATCTGTAATTAGTAAGCAGTGTCTGTGTACAGGTAATACAGTGATCACTGGTGACATTACACACAGGAGCTCTGTATATAATGTATAGATAATACAGTGATCACTGGTGACATTGTACACAGGACCTCTGTATATAGTATACAGTGTATAGTGTAAGTGTATAGGTAACACTGACTCACCAGTGACGTCTCTAGGTGAAGTCCTTCATCTTTCATCCAGCACAGACCGCCATCACTTTATCCAGCCAGGACTCGTCTCTGCAGGAAATAAAACAGTTATCTCGAGTTCCGCTTGTAGAACACATTACTTAATTTTCCCAACTTCTACATTACACCACATGAAGAAGGCAACATAGTATCACTCTACACAGTAACAGGACCGCCCCCCCATTTAAAACAGTATACTCAAAAAATAAAATAAATACATCACTGCAATAATAATATCCCTTAATTAGCCCCTATGGTAATATTCGCCATCCTGGCCACCGTGTGTCTCATTTCAGGCTCCAGCCATATGTTCTCTCATCCTGCCCTCATGAGTATCCATTCTACCCCATATGATCTCCCCATCCTGCCCCATCTGTCTCCATCGTATCCATCCTGCCCCATCTGTTTCCAATCCTGCACCATCTCTGTCCAGCACTCTGCCCCATCTCTGTCCAGCACTCTGCCCCATCTCTGTCCAGCACTCTGCCCCATCTCTGTCCAGCACTCTGCCCCATCTCTGTCCAGCACTCTGCCCCATCTCTGTCCAGCACTCTGCCCCATCTCTGTCCAGCACTCTGCCCCATCTCTGTCCAGCACTCTGCCCCATCTCTGTCCAGCACTCTGCCCCATCTCTGTCCAGCACTCTGCCCCATCTCTGCCCAGCACTCTGCCCCATCTCTGTCCAGCACTCTGCCCCATCTCTGTCCAGCACTCTGCCCCATCTCTGCCCAGCACTCTGCCCCATCTCTGTCCAGCACTCTGCCCCATCTCTGCCCAATCTCTGTCCAGCACTCTGCCCCATCTCTGTCCAGCACTCTGCCCCATCTCTGTCCAGCACTCTGCCCCATCTCTGTCCAGCACTCTGCCCCATCTCTGTCCAGCACTCTGCCCCATCTCTGTCCAGCACTCTGCCCCGTGTCCAGCTTTCTGCCCCCCCCCCCCCGTGTCCAGCTTTACTGCCCCCTCTGTGTCCAGATTTACTGCCCCCTCTGTGTCCAGATTTACTGCCCCCTCTGTGTCCAGATTTACTGCCCTCTGTGTCCAGCTTTACTGCCCCCTCTGTGTCCAGCCTTCTGCCCCGCCCCCCCTGTCCAGCTTTCTGCCCCCCCCCCGTGTCCAGCTTTCTGCCCCCCGTGTCCAGCTTTCTGCCCCCCCCCGTGTCCAGCTTTACCGCCCCCTCTGTGTCCAGATTTACTGCCCCCTCTGTGTCCAGATTTACTGCCCCCTCTGTGTCCAGATTTACTGCCCCCTCTGTGTCCAGATTTACTGCCCCCTCTGTGTCCAGATTTACTGCCCCCTCTGTGTCCAGATTTACTACCCCCTCTGTGTCCAGATTTACTGCCCCCTCTGTGTCCAGATTTACTGCCCCGTGTCCAGCTTTACTGCCCCCTCTGTGTCCAGCCTTCTGCCCCCCCTGTGTCCAGCTTTACTGCCCCCCTGTGTCCAGCCTTCTGCCCCCCGTGTCCAGCTGCCTTCTGCCCCCGTGTCCAGCTGCCTTCTGCCCCCTCTGTGTCCAGCTGCCTTCTGCCCCCCTGTGTCCAGCTGCCTTCTGCCCCCTCTGTGTCCAGCTTTACTGCCCCCCTGTGTCCAGCTGCCTTCTGCCCCCCTGTGTCCAGCTGCCTTCTGCCCCCTCTGTGTCCAGCTGCCTTCTGCCCCCTCTGTGTCCAGCTGCCTTCTGCCCCCTCTGTGTCCAGCTGCCTTCTGCCCCCTCTGTGTCCAGCTGCCTTCTGCCCCCTCTGTGTCCAGCTGCCTTCTGCCCCCCTGTGTCCAGCTGCCTTCTGCCCTCTCTGTGTCCAGCTGCCTTCTGCCCCCGTGTCCAGCTGCCTTCTGCCCCCTCTGTGTCCAGCTTTACTGCCCCCCTGTGTCCAGCTGCCTTCTGCCCCCTCTGTGTCCAGCTGCCTTCTGCCCCCGTGTCCAGCTGCCTTCTGCCCCCTCTGTGTCCAGCTTTACTGCCCCCCTGTGTCCAGCTGCCTTCTGCCCCCTCTGTGTCCAGCTTTACTGCCCCCCTGTGTCCAGCTGCCTTCTGCCCCCTCTGTGTCCAGCTGCCTTCTGCCCCCCTGTGTCCAGCTGCCTTCTGCCCCCTCTGTGTCCAGCTGCCTTCTGCCCCCCTGTGTCCAGCTGCCTTCTGCCCCCTCTGTGTCCAGCTGCCTTCTGCCCCCTCTGTGTCCAGCCTTCTGCCCAAACCCCCCCCCCCCCCCCGATCGCCGCTCTCCGCTCTTAATAGAAAAAAAAAAAGTTCTACTTACCTGCCGCGCTCCTGATCTCTCCACGCAGCTGCACTGTGCACTCGCCGGCGACCTGCACGCTGCGGCTGGCGGCTGTTAACTATTGACGTGCGGGCGCGGGCCCGCATGTCAATAGCGTACAGCTGCAGCGCCGGCCGCCGCTAAGGGCCCGGTTCAGCCTGCGGCTGCCGGTAGGGGCCCGGTGAGCAGGTAAGAGGGGGCCCGATGCGGGCCCCCTCTGCTCACCGGGCCCCTTACGCCAGTCACGGCTGTAATGCCCTGATGGCGGCCCTGCTCATTAGTACTGGGCCCCAGGGGCTTAGCAATGGCCCCGGACATAGCTGATGTCACTGGCACTCCCTGTTGTTGAGGAGCCTCTGCCATGGGTTGCGCAGGATCCTGATCCCGAGGTGCCTCTGCCAGCTGGAGACATATAGCGCTCTCCTTTAATTGGGCAAATGTCAATTCAGGGTTCTTAAAAACAAGCATGCTCACATGCCCCCGGTGAGAAGGGGTGTAGAGTCCCTCAATAAATTGATCTCTTAGCAGTTTATCCGCTCCGGTGTTAAAAATGGGTTCAGCCAGTGTAAGTGATTTAAGGGCTTCCTGCAGGTTTAAGGCAAAGTCTCTCATGCCCTCATTAGCTTTTTGTTTGCAACTAAAGAATCGTACTTTAGCTTTGCTGCCGGCAGTGGTTTCAAATGTAGCTTTTAATCCAGCAAATATGCGTTCAACAGTGCCTTTTAGATCAGCTGCCCATGCTGTGACTTCTCGCTTAGCATGGCCACTTAACTGCATCATCAGGAGACTAACACGCTGAACTTCACCCACGGGGAACATGTCAAAATGGGCCAGCATCTTTTCTCTGAAATCGTCAAGGGTATTAGGCTCACCTTCATACATTGGAAGCCACGGGCCACCCGGGATATATGGCATCAGCACTGGCATGATGGGCGCCGCTCCTTGCACCACTGCGCTACTGGACTCTCTATCGACACTCTGTCTTTCAGCTGCATTAGCATCGCCGAGTGCTGCGGTGTCTCCGTGCTGCGACATACTGTGCCCCCTTAGTTAATCCGGACCCTTCCGGTCCTCCGCTTCCGTCGGGATAGTGTAGATTCGTTCCGCTGCGCAGCAGGATTGGTTTTCCCCTTGCTCTGACGTCAGAGCGCTCAGCTTGGTGCCGCCCACAATGACACGCCCCCTGCTGCTCCCGCCCGCCACGCGCTCTGTAATGGCGGATTCTGAAGTTTTTCAGTCAGACTGGGGCTCAGGTAATGGCGTAGCTCAATTAACAGTCCCGTGCCTAACGGTTATGAGGTGATGGCGGCCATCTTTACTCCATTATAACCAATGGGGAAAAGTCACTTTCAATAGTTTTTAATGGGAAATGGAATTTTCTTTAATAAAGTCAATTTTCAAGATTTTTCATCCAAGTTTTCACAGTTTTGGGCTCCAATCACGGCACACAATACCCGGTATACGGGCTGGCTGGATCCTGTTCGTGACGCCAATTGTGACGCCCAGGAGACCGGGGTACCCAGCACCGGACCAATGGGGTCTGTCTCTTGAGGGGGATGTCACAGTTGGCTTGACCCGGTGCTGTGGCCTCAGGCAATGCACAGTGTAAGGGGTATCATGAGGGAGCAGGCACTTACTTGATCAGCAGCAGGTTCTCTCAGCGGTGATGATCCTGATCCTGGATAGATAGCTATTGTCCAAATGAAAGTCTGAGGCACTGAAACGTTTAACCAGTTTACTTCAACATAAAGGGATTTACAACCAGTCCTGTCACCGGAGTCTGTATGGGAACTCTGAGTTACTTTGACCCTGCCGGTGTCTTCGCCTCTTATTGTACGCAGTTTCTGTGTGGCCCTGCTGCTGTATGTGAACTGGCTGCCGGCCCAATCTGTCCCCTCCGGGTCCTGGTTCGACGGGCAACCTGAGTCCTTTTATCGGCTTACCCCCTCCAGGAGTACCGCTGAACTCTGTGTCTGTTGCTGCGTCCGGCCCTAGTGAAGCTGATATCACCTCACGTTTTTCCGGTTGCTGTATTATATATAATGAATACAGCCACGGATCCGGTATCCGTCTTTGCGCCTGTTCTGGGTAGTGATTAACCCCTTTCTGACATGGGACGTACTATCCCGTCGAGGTGGGGTGGGCCCCCATGACCACGGACGGGATAGTACGTCCAGCGCGATCGGCGGCGCTCACGGAGGGAGCGCCGCCGATCGCGGCCGGGTGTCAGCTGTTTATCGCAGCTGACATCCGGCACTATGTGCCAGGAGCGGTCACGGACCGCCCCCGGCACATTAACCCCTGGCACACCGCGATCAAAGATGATCGCGATGTGCCGGCGGTGCAGGGAAGCACCGCGCAGGGAGGGGGCTCCCTGCGGGCTTCCCTGAGCCCCCCGCAGCAACGCGATGTGATCGCGTTGCTGCGAGGGCCTCACCTCCCTCCCTGCTTCCTCCAGCCCCGGATCCAAGATGGCCGCGGATCCGGGTCCTGCAGGGAGGGAGGTGGCTTCACAGAGCCTGCTCAGAGCAGGCACTGTGAAGGCTGCAGCGCTGCATGTCAGATCAGTGATCTGACAGAGTGCTGTGCACACTGTCAGATCACTGATCTGTGATGTCCCCCCCTGGGACAATGTAAAAAAGTAAAAAAAAAATTTTCAAAATGTGTAAAAAAAAATTTAAAAAAATATTCCTAAATAATGAAAAAAAAAAAAAATATTATTCCCCTAAATACATTTCTTTATCTAAATAAAAAAAAAAACAATAAAAGTACACATATTTAGTATCACCGCGTCCGTAACGGCCCGACCTATAAAACTGGCCCACTAGTTAACCCCTTCAGTAAACACCGTAAGAAAAAAAAAAAAAAAACGAGGCAAAAAACAACGCTTTATTATCATACCGCCGAACAAAAAGTGGAATAACACGCGATCAAAAAGACAGATATAAATAACCATGAAACCGCTGAAAGCATCATCTTGTCCCGCAAAAAACGAGCCGCCATACAGCATCATCAGCAAAAAAGAAAAAAAGTTATAGTCCTGAGAATAAAGCGATGCCAAAATAATTATTTTTTCTATAAAATAGTTTTTATCGTATAAAAGCGCCAAAACATAAAAAAATGATATAAATGAGGTGTCGCTGTAATCGTACTTCTCGACGCAAGCAGTGAATAGCCAGGCCTTTCCCCGGGAAGGAACAACCACGGGAAGGGCAGCATCCTATGAAGGAAAGCCACCTATGCCAAGCATGGTATCCATCCACAGACAGCTGTTTCGGGGTTTTTGCCCCTCATCAGTGTGGAGTAGGAATCTGGCTATTAGGAGCAGTGCCTAGTAAAAAGGCTATAAAGGCACAGATGATTGGCCTCGGGGAGACCAAAACATCCAACACTGCGGAGACACCATCACGTGTTTCTCAACGCAGTGATTCCAGAACACTGCCCCCATCCCTTATGGGAAATATGCAGATGCAGGTAAAGAAGCTGCGGAGACACCATCACGTGTTTCTCGACGCAAGCAGTGAATAGCCAGGCCTTTCCCCGGGAAGGAACAACCACGGGAAGGGCAGCATCCTATGAAGGAAAGCCACCTATGCCAAGCATGGTATCCATCCACAGACAGCTGTTTCGGGGTTTTTGCCCCTCATCAGTGTGGAGTAGGAATCTGGCTATTAGGAGCAGTGCCTAGTAAAAAGGCTATAAAGGCACAGATGATTGGCCTCGGGGAGACCAAAACATCCAACACTGCGGAGACACCATCACGTGTTTCTCAACGCAGTGATTCCAGAACACTGCCCCCATCCCTTATGGGAAATATGCAGATGCAGGTAAAGAAGCTGCGGAGACACCATCACGTGTTTCTCGACGCAAGCAGTGAATAGCCAGGCCTTTCCCCGGGAAGGAACAACCACGGGAAGGGCAGCATCCTATGAAGGAAAGCCACCTATGCCAAGCATGGTATCCATCCACAGACAGCTGTTTCGGGGTTTTTGCCCCTCATCAGTGTGGAGTAGGAATCTGGCTATTAGGAGCAGTGCCTAGTAAAAAGGCTATAAAGGCACAGATGATTGGCCTCGGGGAGACCAAAACATCCAACACTGCGGAGACACCATCACGTGTTTCTCAACGCAGTGATTCCAGAACACTGCCCCCATCCCTTATGGGAAATATGCAGATGCAGGTAAAGAAGCTGCGGAGACACCATCACGTGTTTCTCGACGCAAGCAGTGAATAGCCAGGCCTTTCCCCGGGAAGGAACAACCACGGGAAGGGCAGCATCCTATGAAGGAAAGCCACCTATGCCAAGCATGGTATCCATCCACAGACAGCTGTTTCGGGGTTTTTGCCCCTCATCAGTGTGGAGTAGGAATCTGGCTATTAGGAGCAGTGCCTAGTAAAAAGGCTATAAAGGCACAGATGATTGGCCTCGGGGAGACCAAAACATCCAACACTGCGGAGACACCATCACGTGTTTCTCAACGCAGTGATTCCAGAACACTGCCCCCATCCCTTATGGGAAATATGCAGATGCAGGTAAAGAAGCTGCGGAGACACCATCACGTGTTTCTCGACGCAAGCAGTGAATAGCCAGGCCTTTCCCCGGGAAGGAACAACCACGGGAAGGGCAGCATCCTATGAAGGAAAGCCACCTATGCCAAGCATGGTATCCATCCACAGACAGCTGTTTCGGGGTTTTTGCCCCTCATCAGTGTGGAGTAGGAATCTGGCTATTAGGAGCAGTGCCTAGTAAAAAGGCTATAAAGGCACAGATGATTGGCCTCGGGGAGACCAAAACATCCAACACTGCGGAGACACCATCACGTGTTTCTCAACGCAGTGATTCCAGAACACTGCCCCCATCCCTTATGGGAAATATGCAGATGCAGGTAAAGAAGCTGCGGAGACACCATCACGTGTTTCTCGACGCAAGCAGTGAATAGCCAGGCCTTTCCCCGGGAAGGAACAACCACGGGAAGGGCAGCATCCTATGAAGGAAAGCCACCTATGCCAAGCATGGTATCCATCCACAGACAGCTGTTTCGGGGTTTTTGCCCCTCATCAGTGTGGAGTAGGAATCTGGCTATTAGGAGCAGTGCCTAGTAAAAAGGCTATAAAGGCACAGATGATTGGCCTCGGGGAGACCAAAACATCCAACACTGCGGAGACACCATCACGTGTTTCTCAACGCAGTGATTCCAGAACAGGATGGGGGCAGTGTTCTGGAATCACTGCGTTGAGAAACACGTGATGGTGTCTCCGCAGTGTTGGATGTTTTGGTCTCCCCGAGGCCAATCATCTGTGCCTTTATAGCCTTTTTACTAGGCACTGCTCCTAATAGCCAGATTCCTACTCCACACTGATGAGGGGCAAAAACCCCGAAACAGCTGTCTGTGGATGGATACCATGCTTGGCATAGGTGGCTTTCCTTCATAGGATGCTGCCCTTCCCGTGGTTGTTCCTTCCCGGGGAAAGGCCTGGCTATTCACTGCTTGCGTCGAGAAACACGTGATGGTGTCTCCGCAGCTTCTTTACCTGCATCTGCATATTTCCCATAAGGGATGGGGGCAGTGTTCTGGAATCACTGCGTTGAGAAACACGTGATGGTGTCTCCGCAGTGTTGGATGTTTTGGTCTCCCCGAGGCCAATCATCTGTGCCTTTATAGCTGTAATCATACTGACCCGAAGAATAAAACTGCTTTATCAATTTTACCAAACGCGGAACGGTATAAACGCCTCCCCCAAAAGAAATTCATGAATAGCTGGTTTTTGGTCATTCTGCCTCGCAAAAATCGGAATAAAAAGCGATCAAAAAATGTAACGTGCCCGAAAATGTTACCAATAAAAACGTCAACTCGTCCCGCAAAAAACAAGACCTCACATGACTCTGTGAACCAAAATATGGAAAAATTATAGCTCTCAAAATGTGGTAACGCAAAAAATATTTTTTGCAATAAAAAGCGTCTTTCAGTGTGTGACGGCTGCCAATCATAAAAATCCGCTAAAAAACCCGCTATAAAAGTAAATCAAACCCCCCTTCATCACCCCCTTAGTTAGGGAAAAATTAAAAAAATGTATTTATTTCCATTTTTCCATTAGGGCTAGGGTTAGAGCTAGGGTTAGGGCTAGGGTTAGGGTTTGGGCTAGGGCTAGGGTTAGGGCTAGGGTTAGGGCTAGGGTTAGGGCTAGGGTTAGGGCTATGGTTAGGGTTAGGGCTATGGTTAGGGTTAGGGCTAGGGTTAGGGCTAGGGTTAGGGCTAGGGTTAGGGCTATGGTTAGGGCTATGGTTAAGGCTACAGTTAGGGTTGGGACTAAAGTTAGGGTTAGTGCTATGGTTAGGGCTAGGGTTAGGGCTACAGTTTGGGTTGGGGCTAAAGTTAGGGTTGGGGCTAGGGTTAGGTTTAGGGTTAAGGCTACAGTTAGGGTTGGGGCTAAAGTTAGGGTTAGGGCTATGGTTAGGGTTAGGGTTAAGGCTACAGTTAGGGTTGGGGCTAAAGTTACGGTTAGGGTTTAGATTACATTTACAGTTGGGAATAGGGTTGGGATTAGGGTTAGGTGTGTGTCAGGGTTAGAGGTGTGGTTAGGGTTACTGTTGGGATTAGGGTTAGGGGTGTGTTTGGATTAGGGTTTCAGTTATAATTGGGGGGTTTCCACTGTTTAGGCACATCAGGGGCTCTCCAAACGCGACATGGCGTCCGATCTCAATTCCAGCCAATTCTGCGTTGAAAAAGTAAAACAGTGCTCCTTCCCTTGCGAGCTCTCCCGTGTGCCCAAACAGGGGTTTACCCCAACATATGGGGTATCAGCGTACTCAGGACAAATAGGACAACAACTTTTGGGGTCCAATTTCTCCTGTTACCCTTGGGAAAATACAAAACTGGGGGCTAAAAAATAATTTTTGTGGGAAAAAAAAAGATTTTTTATTTTCACGGCTCTGCGTTATAAACTGTAGTGAAACACTTGGGGGTTCAAAGTTCTCACAACACATCTAGATAAGTTCCATGGGGGTCTAGTTTCCAATATGGGGTCACTTGTGAGGGATTTCTACTGTTTAGGTACATTAGGGGTTCTGCAAACGCAATGTGACGCCTGCAGATCATTCCATCTAAGGCTGCATTCCAAAGGGCACTCCTTCCCTTCCGAGCCCTCCCATGCGCCCAAACGGTGGTTCCCCCCAACATATGGGGGTATCAGCGTACTCAGGACAAATTGGACAACAACTTTTGGGGTCAAATTTCTCCTCTTACCCTCGGGAAAATACAAAACTGGGGGCTAAAAAATAATTTTTGGGGGAAAGATTTTTTTTTTTCAATTTTCACGGCTCTGCGTTACAAACTGTAGTGAAACACTTGGGGGTTCAAAGCTCTCACAACACATCTAGATGAGTTCCTTAGGGGGTCTAGTTTCCAAAATGGTGTCACTTGTGGGGGGTTTCTACTGTTTCGGTACATTAGGGGCTCTGCAAATGCAATGTGACACCTGCAGACCATTCCATCTAAGCCTGCATTCCAAATGGAGCTCCTTCCTTTCCGAGCCCTCCCATGCGCCGAAACAGTGGTTCCCCCCCACATATGGGGTATCAGCGCACTCAGAACAAATTGGACAACAAATTTTGGGGTCCCATTTCTCCTGTTACCCTCGGGAAAATACAAAACTGGGGGCTAAAAAATAATTTTTGTGGGAAAAAATTTTTGTTTTATTTTTACGGTTCTCCATTATAAACTTCTGTGAAGCCCTTGGTGGGTCAAAGTGCTCACCACACATGTAGATAAGTTCCTTAGGGGGTCTACTTTCCAAAATGGTGTCACTTGTGGGGGGTTTCTACTGTTTAGGTACATTAGGGGCTCTGCAAACGCAATGTGACACCTGCAGACCATTCCATCTAAGTCTGCATTCAAATGGCACTCCTTCCCTTCCGAACCCTCCCATGCGCCCAAACAGTGGTTCCCCCCACATATGGTGTATCATCGCACTCAGGACAAATTGGGCAACAAATTTTGGGGTCCACTTTCTCCTGTTACCCTCGGGAAAATACAAAACTGGGGGCTAAAAAAATAATTTTTGTGGGAAAAATTTTTTGTTTTATTTTTACGGCTCTGCATTATAAACTTCTGTGAAGCACTTGGTGGGTCAAAGTGCTCACCACACATCTAGATAAGTTCCTTAGGGGGTCTACTTTCCAAAATGGTGTCACTTGTGGGGGGTTTCAATGTTTAGGCACATCAATGGCTCTCCAAACGCAACATGGCGTCCCATCTCAATTCCTGTCAATTTTGCATTGAAAAGTCAAACGGCGCTCCTTCCCTTCCGAGCTCTCCCATCCGCCCAAACAGTGGTTTACCCCCACATATGGGGTATCAGCGTACTCAGGACAACTTGTACAACAACTTTTGGGGTCCAATTTCTTCTCTTACCCTTGGGAAAATAAAAAATTGGGGGCGGAAAGTTAATTTTTGTGAAAAAATATGATTTTTTATTTTTACGGTTCTACATTATAAACTTCTGTGAAGCACTTGGTGGGTCAAAGTGCTCACCACACATCTAGATAAGTTCCTTAAGGGGTCTACTTTCCAAAATGCTGTCACTTGTGGGGGGTTTCAATGTTTAGGCACATCAGGGGCTCTCCAAATGAAACATGGCGTTCCATCTCAATTCCAGTCAATTTTGCATTGAAAAGTCAAATGGCGCTCCTTCGCTTCCGAGCTCTGCCATGCATCCAAACAGTGGTTTACCCCCACATATGGGGTATCAGCGTACTCAGGACAAAATGTATAACAACTTTTGGGGTCCAATTTCTTCTCTTACCCTTGGGAAAATAAAAAATTGGGGGCGGAAAATTAATTTTTGTGAAAAAACATGATTTTTTATTTTTACGGTTCTACATTATAAACTTCTGTGAAGCACTTGGTGGGTCAAAGTGCTCACCACACATCTAGATAAGTTCCTTAAGGGGTCTACTTTCCAAAATGCTGTCACTTGTGGGGGGTTTCAATGTTTAGGCACATCAGGGGCTCTCCAAACGAAACATGGCGTCCCATCTCAATTCCAGTCAATTTTGCATTGAAAAGTCAAATGGCGCTCCTTCGCTTCCGAGCTCTGCCATGCGTCCAAACAGTGGTTTACCCCCACATGTGGGGTATTGTCGTGCTCAGGACAAATTGTACAACAATGTTTGGGGTCTATTTTCTCCTGTTACCCTTGGTAAAATTAAACAAATTGGAGCTGAATTAAATTTTTTGTGAGAAAAAGTTAAATGTTCATTTTTATTTAAACATTCAAAAAATTCCTGTGAAGCACCAGAAGGGTTAATAAACTTCTTGAATATGGTTTTGAGCACCTTGAGGGGTGTAGTTTTTAGAATGGTGTCACACTTGGGTATTTTCTATCATATAGACCCCTCAAAATGACTTCAAATGAGATGTGGTCCCTAAAATAAAATGGTGTTGTAGAAATGAGAAATTGCTGGTCAACTTTTAACCCTTATAACTCCCTAACAAAAAAAAATTTTGGTTCCAAAATTGTGCTGATGTAAAGTAGACATGTGGGAAATGTTACTTATTAAGTATTTTGTGTGACATATCTCTGTGATTTAATTGCATAAAAATTCAAAGTTGGAAAATTGCGAAATTTTCAAAATTTTCGCCATATTTCCATTTTTTTCACAAATAAACGCAGGTAATATCAAAGAAATTTTACCATTGTCATGAAGTACAATATGTCACGAGAAAACAATGTCAGAATCACTGGGATCCGTTGAAGCGTTCCAGAGTTATAGCCTCACAAAGGGACAGTGGTCAGAATTGTAAAAATTGGCCCGGTCATTAACGTGCAAACCACCCTTGGGGGTAAAGGGGTTAATGCTACCCGGTTCTCACAATGTCCTTTTTCTCCGTCCCTTTTCTCCTCAGGCCGGTGATTTGGGCCTGGAAACCGTCATAGGACTGTTAGAAATTCAGCTGTATGACCTCTCACTTTCAGCTCCTTATCCCAACTGCCAGTTCTTCTCTCAGACCAGAATGGATCAAGGGGAGTCTCTGGAGCTCCCCCTTCTGGCCGGAGGTGGTAGTGCAGTCTTGCTATTTTAGTATTTGCATTTAGTGTCAGTAACTGTTTTTGTGGCAAATACCCCTAGGGGTGCCACACTCTGTTTATATATATCCCTTTTGTTCCAGTAGCTACCGAGTCACCAGGTTACAGGGCACAAGGCATGAATAACCTTTTTCATGTATCACATTACTTCCCCAGCAGAAAAATGCCAGAAATGAATCACAGTTTAGACTGTAACATGGGAGGTTGCATCTTTTATTGTGAACTAATCACTGAGAACTTCTAGTTATGTAGGAGGCAGATGGAGATGAAGCCTGAAGAGACTTTCTCATGCTCCATTTGGGACTCCCTTGCCAGATTTTCGGCCACTGGGAGAAATACCAAGATGCATCAGACAGGACAGAACATATAAACATCCTAGCTAAGCTTCCTTCCTTCCACCAAAATATGGACTGTATTGCTAAGTGACAGAATTAATCATCTCAACCGTGAGAAATTCTGAAATACGGGCACTGCTCTGTGAATTTCCAGCCAGATAGGAGGACGCGATGAGGATACAGATTATTGTCCTAGACTTTGAAAAAGCAATTGCAGATGTCACATGAGGTTTCCATAACAATAATCTATCTAAGGGACAATTAGCTTCTTCTGTAAGCTGTTTGCAAAATATGAGTTCAAAATTTTTTAAATGTTTTTATTTTATTTTTTTTGGCATAAATCTCTGGACGATGCAGCTGTATCAACAACAGTGAGATGTTGTGATGTCGAAAGCAATTTATTCATATAATGTTTGTAAATTTAGTAAACTCTGGGTGAACCGACGACCTTGGCCATTTCAAGGTCACCAGATTGCGAAAGTGGATGACACGTCTTGAAAAGGCAATTAATTAACCTAAAGCTACTTTCACACATCAGGCTTTTTTGCATCAGGCACAATCCGGTGAATTTTTTAAAAAACAAATCCTTTTTTTTCCGCCGGATCCGTTTTTTTCTCATAGAGTTGTATTAGCACCGGATTGCGCCTGATGTCCCAACGTTTCATCCGTTCTTTTGCCGGATCCGTAAAAAATTAGTTTTCCGGTGGATGGAGAAAACGTCCAGAGCAACGTTTTTTTCTGTCAGGCAGAAAACCGCACAATGACTGATCCGGTAGAAATGGCCGAATCCGGTGACCGGATCCAGGTTTTAACAGAAGTCATTCATGCATCCATCTCTCTCTCTCTTTCTCTCCCCCCGGAACAGGAACACTGTATTCTGAAAAACAAAAAAAGGGATTCTAGCAGAAAAACGAATCAGTTGCATCAGTTTTTCACTATTTGCGACGGATCCGTTTTTTCTAAAATTAGCCAGATTGTGCCTGAAACAAAAAACCTGATGTGTGAAGGTAGCCTTAATTAGAAGATTAAAAAAAATGACAAAGAATGAACATTTTTACACTCATGGAATTTATGAAGATAAATAATCTAATTGATTGAGTTTACAGGAAAAAAACAATCACTTCTACGTACTTTGCTTTATATGAAACTTGGCGTCCTTCATTCATCTGACAATAGGCACGCAACACAATTCTGAGACAAATTCATTCCATCTGCTCAGCAGTGTCCTGAAAACACAACTTTGACACCTTTGCCTTTCAAATAGTATCATCCCTCCATTGTATCAGTAGCGTTTTAGCTAATGTGTCATAGACCTGCGCAAAAATAAAACATTGCTGCAAGATTTTTTTCCGAGATGGAAATTGGCTTGATTGGAATCTATGATTAAATGAAGCCAGAAACACATCAGTTTTTTTAATGTTTTCCTCGGGCCTTGAAATTTGAATAAAAGTGTTTTATATTTACCGGATGGACGTGCCGTTATCCTCCTCTTCCGTCCATAAAAGAAGAAATAGTGCAGAGGTTCAGCATTTCTTTAAATGACCTAAAAAATAAAAAACAGTTTCTTTACTTTCGTTAGATCTGCCCTGTCTCCAATTTAGAAGTTTCGGAGATTCATACTTCTGCAAGCGGGAGAAGAAGAAATACACAGGCTTGTGATTTCCAAAAATCTCCAGTATTTACTGGAGTGTTCATTTATTTTATACTCTTCATGAACATAGGTGTTCCGTGCATAAATGTAGGTGTTTCTTATATGATATCACATAGTGGAATTCATAGCATAATAAGCAAACGATACTCCTTGTATCCAGCCAACTTAGTCACCTTCCTCAACAAGTCTTTGTTTTAGTGCATTCCTCTGAAAATTACTACACCCTATGAAATTTGACAGGCCTAGTGACATTACCGCTTTCCTTACCTTTAGGCTTGGGTTACTTATAATGTCTCCTCTGAGAGAATCGGATCGATTATGGTAATGATGACACTCTGATATGAGTTAAATCACAGTGTCAGTTTAGTGTGATCCCATTCTCTTGGATGAGAGAATGGTAGCACAGGTGAGCAGAAGATGGAGAACAAAGTTTATCCATCTCTTCTATTGGGTGAGTCCGCGGAAATCTAAGTGTAGTCTGATGTTTTCTATGCCCCCATTGACTTGAATGACTTAATGTGATCCGATTTTGCGCGAGAAAAACGGACCAATTATTTTGATCAGAGTATGGTCCGACTGTCATTAGTTTTTCTCATACTTGGAGGAAAAATGCTCCCCTCCCCTTCTCTTTTATGACAGCCTGTGAAAATCCCACCGCGCTTGGATGTCATCAGATGTCATGGACCCTCAGATCAAAATTGTACATGTCTCTGCGGTTTTCTGAAGACCACTAGATCCATGAAAAATCAATATCATGTGAATGGCTTCATAGACTATCACAGGTACGAGAGTTAATCATGAAACCATGGATAGCGCTCGTACATGAAAATCGACACCTAACACTGTCAAAGCTGTAGAACAGTCACATCAAATGTTGTTTTCAACAGAAAAAGTCGACCTATTTGGGAAAGTTTCATTGGGATAAGTTCACACTGTCGTTTGACACGGTTTGCATTCCAAAATTTGCAGAAAATATATTTAAGATACTTGGTAATTACACTTCCTATTGGTCTTAATGGGTATAAATATAACCTAAAATGTACATGGCACATTTGTTCCATTTTTTTATAGATGGGAACAAAAGCATCATGCCGATTTTGCAGCATATTCAGTGTGGATAATGCTTCAAATTTACTTATTAAATCAAATAGAAAAAAATCTTAAATCTATATTTTTTTTAAAAAGTCAATTTTTTATGTGGATTCAGTGTCAAGAAGGCCTCTCTGACCTTTCCCGGCGCCTGCGCACTGCAGTACTTTGCTCTGCCCTCAACAGGGCAGACAAAGTACGCCTGCACCGGAACCGCAGAGTGAAGACCAGAAGAGGACGTCATCGTAAGAAGATGGGATGGCCCCCCCGCCAAGGTGAGTATAATCTAACCTCTTTTTCTCATCTTTTAGGTTACATCGGGGGCTTATCTACAGCATTACAGAATGCTGTAGATAAGCCCCTGATGCCGGTGGGCTTAGCTCACCTTCGATTTTGGGGGTGACAGGTTCCCTTTAAAGAGCATGTCTTTTTCAACTATATTAGATGATCAAAATGGCTCTGACATTGGAATTACGGTTGCTGCAGCTGAGGTGATTAAAGCAGTGGTGTAGCATTGGAGTGGGCCACAGGGCTGGTTGTTTTGGGTGCCCACCCTGTACGCAAGGGTGAACATGGTCAGTTTAGGTTAGTGTAAGCTTTATTTATTTGTGAGGCGTCGCACGAATGTGGCATGGTTAATTTGGTTGGGACTCTTGGGAGGACACACAGAAGCAATTTTTTGTTGTAAAGTGGCACTTACGGAGCATTATTTGTTTTAGGGGGAACCTGGGGGACATCGTGACTGGACTAGTGACAATACTTGCTTGTCCTGGAAGTTTGCAACCCACGCTACACCACTTAGTAAATGTACTGTAAGTACGAAATTATACTCCTGGGATTTACAATCATGTTACTCTCTCGAGTTTACAGAGAATGGTGGTCAAAACTAAAAAGGTCACCCTACTGGGGAAAACACCATTTTAGAGAGTCGTCCGATTGCCAGAATGGATATAACATTGTGCAGGAGCTTTTCTGAATGCACATCTGCCCAAACCTTGCAAGTAACACAAGTTGTATTACATGCACTGGTCCTCTCCTCTAGGTTCTGCACAACAACAATACAGATCTGTCAAGGCTTTATGCACTTACTTATATGGCCTGTGTACAAAATCTGAATACAGCTTTTTCATTGCTTGCAAATCATATCCTACCCCAAATCTGCGAAAAACACGAAGGTTCTGATTTTGGTTCTTAGTTGCCTTCTCTATAAATAATCTCATTAGTTCATGTTATAACGTAATATCCTACATTTAATGCATGAAAAACAAATGGCTTTGAGGTCTCGTTGGCTTGTTCTTGAATCTATATAACAGTGAAAGCTTGCAAAGTCTTTTCCAGATAGTCATTAAATATATAACATTTTTCGGCTTTTTAGAGCAAATGTAAATTGCATCCTCATTTACATCCATATACAAACTCATTAATCTTTTTTGCTTGTTCTTCCATTACATTTATCCTTAAATGCCCCTTTTTCCCCGTATTGATTGATGCATATCCAAGTTCTCACTTTCTGAATTCCATAAGCCATTACAAAGCGTCTCCAGATAATCAAAGTTTTAAGGTGTAGTAAACTTTCTGCTACTTCTTTTATTATTATTAGCATTATTATTTATTTATATAGCACCATTGATTCCACGGAGCTGTACACGAGAAGGGGTTACATACAAATTACAGATATCACTTACAGAAAACAAACTAACAATGACAGACTGATAAAGAGGGGCAAGGAGCCTGCCCTTCCAGGCTTACATTCTACAGAATGGTGGGGAAGGAGACAGTAGGTTGAGGGTTGCAGGAGCTCCGGTGTTGGTGAGGCGGTAGCTTCGGTAGTGATGAGGCGGCAGCGGGGTCAGTGCAGGCTGTAGGCTTTCCTGAAGAGATGAGTTTTCAGGTTCCATCTGAAGGATCCGAATGTGGTTGATAGTCGGACGTGTTGGGGCAAAGAATTCCAGAGGATGGGGGATATTCGGGAGAAGTCTTGGAGGCAGTTGGGTGAGGAGCGAATAAGTGTGGAGGAGAGAAGGAGGTCTTCTACAGCTTGATATGGATTCTAAAGACAATGCAGAAGTTAAAGGTGGATTCTGGTTGTAACTAATGGAGGTTTGTGTCCCGTGTATAAATACAGCAGAAGTTGGGTATATGTAAAGTTAGCTATGTAAGGAGGCAAACTGGGCAATTGCACATGGCCCTTATCCCTAAAGGAGACCCTACAAGACAGTACACTGATGCAGGTTCAGAGTAGCAAGGAGCTTCCGGCAGTGCAGATGAGTGTTTGTAGGTGTAAACAGGCACTCATCCAACAAGTAAGCAAAACGGGTGATTGAATGGTTTATGCTGAAGCAAAAATCAGCATTCTATGCAGCACATCGCTGCGTGTAAATAAGACCTGTGCTGCCGATAACATGATACTATATGGGGACAGAGCGATCATATTAGGCATTGTTCTGTCCCATCATTCTTCTTCAGTCTGTATAAAGAAGCTGGTAATCAAGCTCCGAATGACTTTTCTAGTAGGGGAAATAAGTATTTGATCCCTTGCTGATTTTGTAAGCTTGCCCACTAACAAAGACATGAACAGTCTATAATTTTAAGGATAGGTTAATTGTAACATTGAGAGATAGAATATCAAAAATAAAATCCAGAAAATCACATTGTATAAATCATATAAATTTATTTGCATTTTGCAGTGAGAAATAAGAATTTGATCCCCTACCAATCATTAAGAGTTGTGGCTCCTACAGACCAGTTGGACGCTCCTAATCAACTCATTACCTGCATTAAAGACAGCTGTCTTACATACGGTAGTCACCATAGTCAGTTCTATGAGGTCTTCTCTCCCTCAGTTGTGGGAGCCTATTCCTCTACAACCGACTCCAGCAAAATACCCTCAACTCATGGACCATGAGAACCATCTCTGCATGTTGCGAGGTTGACCACTGGATCACCATATGCGGAGGAGGTTTAGGGTCCTTGGGCAGCACCCGTCGTCCGGTGACTCCCCGCTGCTGCCCCAGGGGTGACGATTTCAGGAATTTCTTCCACCTCTGTCTCTATCTCACTCACATCCATCAGGCAGTTCGGAGATTAATTTGGCTTTCGTCTGCTTTGCGCCATCAATATTCAAAGCTCACCTCTTTGCTCCTCATTCCTCGTGCATTGAGAAGAAAATGATGGCGGTCGCTCCCCGCTTCTTCGTGCCTGGCGCTGGCTCTCCCTGGGCCGGACATCTGACGTGATCACCATGTCACGCTTTACTACTGGAAATATCACCTTAGGCCGCGCTCTCTGCTATTGCCATCTTCCGCCCGATGGGCCATGCATCACACTGCACTGCACATTCTTCCGGAACGCAACTCATATTTTGGGATGCATTCTGGCTGCAGGGCACATTCTTCTTCGGGCTGACATACATTTGGGTGCTCTTCCATCAGTGCTATGGGTTTTCCGTAGTTCACTTTCTTCGTGCCATGAACTTGCATCCTGATGACTACGACTTATGTATGCTGCCTGAGCAAGGTAGTCATGGGCAAACTGCTGCTCCTGCTCGCTCTGGCACCCTACAATCAAAACTTTTCCCAGTATTGGTATGCTGCAATGTGTGGATTGCCTAACACTTACTTGTGGCCCATGGGCCTCCACTTGCTCCAGACTTTCATTTTCTAGAGCCTTCGGAGCAAGCAATTCAGGAGAATTCATCAAAACACTCAAACTTTTTCCTTGCAGCTTGCAATCATTACAATCAATCATCTAGGATAGGGCCCAACAGGTTACAGTCTTTTCCACTGGTTACTGGACATAACTTCAGCCCTAGTTCTCGGTAAGGGTAGAGCATCCCTCTTGCTATCTCCTCTAGCACTATGAATTCTTCTCCAATATAAGCAGTGCACCCGGATTCCATCACCTCCACCTCTGAGAGTTAGAGTCCATATTTCCCTGCAGCTCCGCAGGCTTAGTGCACCCAAGAGCCCCAACATCCATCTTGAAGTTCCCAGGCCGACAGATGGATTCACACAGAATGGTTCTCTGACTACCCACTGCCCCGAGTAACAGGCTCACATTGTCCCTAGCTGTCTATTGCCTATGACCACTGCTGTCACTTCACCACACTTTCTCCAACTGAACTTGACACTTCCTGAACTTGGCGCTAACTCTCAGTTCCCCCTCCCTGATCTAGGCCAGCCATTACAGTTAACCCTGTCTATGCTAAACTGCAGCACCAGAGGGTTTTACTTTCAGATAACATACATGAAGATAAATTACATTTAACCCCTTGATGTGTCAGAGAGTAGAACATAATCTCCAACACTCCTACAGCACATCCACAAAAAATACAATAAAAAGGAAAACATCTTATGTACTCCAACATGGAGCCAAGAGAGGTTAGAAAAAGCCTTAAAATTTGAAGCATGACCTCTAGTGCACATGCCACTTAATGTGCAATTGCGGTCATACTTCATTCTATATTAACTGTTTATTTAATATTTAACACGGTTTAAATTTTTAGTTGTGTTAATTTTCACTTCATTTTTCAGTCCCTATAGGAGACCTGAACCTGCTTTCTTTTGGCTGCTTATACTGTTGTGAATTCTGTGACTGAATTCACTCCTGTGGTCACAAGTGGTACTGCAGCTTCTGAGCTTCCTCCCTCAGGTGTTCTGGTGAGCTCGTTAACTGCTTCATTACTTAACTCCGCCTGTTGCTGCTATCCTTGCTCCTTGTCAATGTTTCAGTGTTGGATCTGAGCTTCTCCTGATTGTTCCTGAGACCTGCTGCTCTGTATAGCTAAGTGCTTTTTGCTTTTTTGTTGCTTTTTTTCTGTCCAGCTTGTCTTTTGTTTTGCTGGAAGCTCTGAGACGCAAAGGGTGTACCGCCGTGCCGTTAGTTCGGCACGGTGGGTTTTTTTTTTGCCCCCTTTGCGTGGTTTTGCTTTAGGGTTTTTTGTAGACTGCAAAGTTCGCTTTACTGTCCTCGCTCTGTCCTAGAATATCGGGCCCCACTTTGCTGAATCTATTTCATCCCTACGTTTTGTCTTTTCATTTTACTCACAGTCATTATATGTGGGGGGCTGCCTTTTCCTTTGGGGAATTTCTCTGGGGCAAGTCAGGCCTATTTTTCTATCTTCAGGCTAGCTAGTTTCTTAGGCTGTGCCGAGTTGCCTAGGTAGTTGTTAGGCGCAATCCACAGCCGCTTTTAGTTGTGTTTAGGATAGGATCAGGTGTGCAGTCTACAGAGTTTCCACGTCTCAGAGCTCGTTCTTGTATTTTTGGGTATTTGTCAGATCACTGTGTGCGCTCTGATCGCTAAGCACTCTGTGTTTCTGGATTGCCTTCATAACACCTGTCATTAGCAAACATAACAGTACAAGGAGCCAAACTAATGATTCTCAATAGAGGGAAAGAAAAAGTTCTGACATCATTTTTTTTTTTTTTTCTGCTCTGTGTTCACTTTTTTTTTTTTTCCCCTAGACATTTGGGTGATTCTGGACACAGGTGTGGACATGGATATTCAGGGTCTGTGCTCTTCAATGGATAATCTCGTTATAAATGTACAAAAAATTCAAGATACTATTGATCAGAAATCTACGTTAGAACCAAGAATTCCTATTCCTGATTTGTTTTTTGGAGATAGAACTAAGTTTCTAAGTTTCAAAAATAATTGTAAGCTATTTCTGGCCTTGAAACCTCATTCTTCTGGTAATCCTATTCAACAGGTTTTGATTATTATTTCTTTTTTGCGCGGCGACCCTCAAGACTGGGCATTTTCTCTTGCGCCAGGAGACCCTGCATTGAGTAGTGTCGATGCGTTTTTCCTGGTGCTCGGACTGCTGTACGATGAGCCTAATTCAGTGGATCAGGCTGAGAAAAATTTGCTGGCTTTGTGCCAGGGTCAGGATGATATAGAAGTATATTGTCAGAAATTTAGGAAATGGTCAGTACTCACTCAGTGGAATGAATCTGCGCTGGCAGCTTTGTTCAGAAAGGGTCTCTCTGAGGCTCTTAAGGATGTCATGGTGGGATTTCCTATGCCTGCTGGTTTGAATGAGTCTTTGTCTTTGGCCATTCAGATCGGTCGACGCTTGCGCGAGCGTAAATCTGTGCACCATTTGGCGGTACTGCCTGAGGTTAAACCTGAGCCTATGCAGTGCGATAGGACTATGACTAGAGTTGAACGGCAGGAATACAGACGTCTGAATGGTCTGTGTTTCTACTGTGGTGATTCCACTCATGCTATTTCTGATTGTCCTAAGCGCACTAAGCGGTCCGCTAGGTCTGCCGTCATTGGTACTGTACAGGCCAAATTCCTTCTGTCCATTACCTTGATATGCTCTTTGTCGTCGTTTTCTGTCATGGCGTTTGTGGATTCGGGCGCTGCCCTGAATCTGATGGATTTGGATTATGCTAAACGTTGTGGGTTTTTCTTGGAGCCTTTGCGGTGTCCTATTCCATTGAGAGGAATTGATGCTACACCTTTGGCCAAGAATAAACCTCAATACTGGGCCCAGCTGACCATGTGCATGGCTCCTGCACATCAGGAAGTTATTCGCTTTCTGGTGTTGCATAATCTGCATGATGTGGTTGTGTTGGGGTTGCCATGGCTACAAACCCATAATCCAGTATTGGATTGGAATTCCATGTCGGTATCCAGCTGGGGTTGTCAGGGGGTACATGGTGATGTTCCATTTTTTTCGATTTCGTCATCCACCCCTTCTGAGGTCCCAGAGTTCTTGTCTGATTATCAGGATGTATTTGAAGAGCCCAAGTCCGATGCTCTACCTCCGCATAGGGATTGTGATTGTGCTATCAATTTGATTCCTGGTAGTAAATTCCCTAAAGGTCGATTATTTAATTTATCCGTGCCCGAACACGCCGCTATTCGCAGTTATGTGAAGGAATCCCTGGAGAAGGGACATATTCGCCCATCGTCATCACCACTGGGAGCAGGGTTCTTCTTTGTAGCCAAGAAGGATGGTTCGCTGAGACCGTGTATTGATTACCGCCTTCTTAATAAGATCACTGTTAAATTTCAGTATCCCTTGCCATTGTTATCTGACTTGTTTGCTCGGATTAAGGGGGCTAGTTGGTTCACTAAGATAGATCTTCGTGGTGCGTATAATCTGGTGAGAATCAGGCAAGGAGATGAATGGAAAACTGCATTCAATACGCCCGAGGGTCATTTTGAGTATCTAGTGATGCCGTTCGGACTTGCCAATGCTCCATCTGTGTTTCAGTCTTTTATGCATGACATCTTCCGTGAGTATCTGGATAAATTCCTGATTGTTTACTTGGATGACATTTTGATCTTCTCAGATAATAATAATAATAATAATAATTTTTATTTATATAGCGCCAACATATTCCGCAGCGCTTTACAAATTATAGAGGGGACTTGTACATACAATAGACATTACAGCATAACAGAAATACAGTTCAAAACAGATACCAAGAGGAGTGAGGGCCCTGCTCGTAAGCTTACAAACTATGAGGAAAAGGGGAGACACGAGAGGTGGATGGTAACAATTGCTATAGTTATTCGGACCAGCCATAGTGTAAGGCTTGGGTGTTCATGTAAAGCTGCATGAACCAGTTAATTAATTTTTTTTTTTTTTTTTTTTTTTTTTAATATAGGCCACACAGGGATCGTTAGGTTAATGCATTGAGGCGGTAGGCCAGTCTGAACAAATGAGTTTTTAGGGCACGCTTAAAACTGTGGGGATTGGGGATTAATCGTATTATCCTAGGTAGTGCATTCCAAAGAATCGGCGCAGCACGTGTAAAGTCTTGGAGACGGGAGTGGGAGGTTCTGATTATTGAGGATGCTAACCTGAGGTCATCAGCGGAGCGGAGGGCACGGGTAGGGTGGTAGACTGAGACCAGAGAGGAGATGTAGGGTGGTGCTGAGCCATGGAGTGCTTTGTGGATGAGGGTAGTAGTTTTGTACTGGATTCTTGAGTGGATGGGTAACCAGTGTAATGACTGGCACAAGGTAGAGGCATCGGTGTAACGGTTGGTGAGGAATATGATCCTGGCAGCAGCATTCAGGACAGATTGGAGCGGGGAGAGTTTGGTAAGAGGGAGGCCGATTAGTAGAGAGTTACAATAGTCCAGACGAGAATGAATAAGTGAAACAGTAAGAGTTTTTGCAGAGTCGAAAGTAAGAAAAGGGCGAATTCTAGAAATGTTTTTGAGATGCAGGTAAGAAGAGCGAGCCAGTGATCGGATGTGGGGGGTGAATGAAAGGTCAGAATCAAGGATGACCCCAAGGCAGCGGGCATGTTGCTTTGGAGTAATGGTGGAACCGCACACGGAGATGGCAATGTCAGGCAAAGGTAGGTTAGTAGAGGGAGAAAACACGAGGAGTTCAGTTTTTGACAGGTTTAGTTTCAGATAGAGGGAGGACATGATGCTAGAGACAGCGGTAAGACAATCACTGGTGTTTTCTAATAAGGCAGGCGTGAGATCAGGAGAAGAAGTGTATAGTTGGGTGTCGTCAGCATAGAGATGGTACTGGAAGCCAAATCTACTGATTGTTTGTCCAATAGGGGCAGTATACAAAGAGAAGAGGAGGGGGCCTAGGACTGATCCTTGAGGAACCCCAACAGTAAGGGGAAGGTGAGAGGAGGAGGAACCAGCGAAACATACAGTGAAGGATCGGTCAGAGAGATAGGAGGAGAACCAGGAGAGAACGGTGTCCTTGAGGCCGATGGAGCGGAGCATAGTGAGGAGGAGCTGATGATCCACAGTGTCAAATGCTGCAGAGAGATCCAAGAGAATTAGCATGGAGTAGTGACCATTAGATTTAGCTGTTAGTAGGTCATTAGAGACTTTAGTGAGGGCAGTTTCAGTAGAGTGTAAAGAGCGGAAACCAGATTGAAGAGGGTCGAGAAGAGAGTTATCTGAGAGATAGCGGGTAAGACGGGAGTGGACCAGGCGTTCGAGGAGTTTAGAGATGAATGGAAGATTAGAGACAGGTCTATAATTAGCGGCACAGTTTTGGTCGAGGGATGGTTTTTTAAGTAATGGATGTATGATGGCATGCTTAAATGAGGAGGGAAAAATACCGGAAGTGAGGGAAAGGTTGAATATTTTTGTTAGGTGAGAGGTGACAGCCGGGGAAAGGGACTGGAGGAAATGTGACGGAATGGGGTCACTGGTGCAAGTGATCGGGCGAGAAGATGCAAGGAGCCTGCTTACTTCTTCTTCTGTAACTGGTTCAAAGTCAGAGAGTGAACTAGATGCAGTGGGGGAGGGAGGACAGTGCATGGTATGAAGAGATTGGGAGATGATTTCCTGTCGAATATGGTCAATTTTTTCTTTGAAGTAATTGGCCAGATTGTCAGCACGGAGATCCGTGGTTGGGGCCTGCGCTCTTGGGTTGAGTAGGGACTGGAACGTGTCAAAGAGACGTTTAGGGTTATTGGACAGGGAGGTGATGAGGGTGTTGAAGTAGGTTTGTTTGGAGAGGTGAAGGGCAGAATTGTATGTCTTTAGCATGAACTTATAATGGATGAAATCTTCGGGTAGATTAGATTTTCTCCACAGACGTTCTGCGCACCTGGAGCACCGCTGCAGGAAACGTGTTTGCAGCGTGTGCCACGGTTGTTGCCGTCTGTGCCGAGTTGTTTTATGTATAGGAGGAGCAGCTTCATCCAGGGCACTTTGCAGGGTTTCATTGTAATGCTTCAGAGCAGAATCAGGACATGAGATGGAGGAGATTGGGGCCAATGAGGACTCAGATGATTGGGAGTCTCATGTGAAGCAGGTCAGAATGGTTTTTCAGGTCCTGCGTGCTAACTCTTTGTTTGTGAAGGGATCAAAGTGTCTCTTCGGTGTGCAGAAAGTTTCATTTTTGGGGTTCATCTTTACCCCTTCTACTATCGAGATGGATCCAGTTAAGGTCCAAGCCATCCAGGATTGGATTCAGCCGACATCTCTGAAAAGTCTGCAAAAGTTCCTGGGCTTTGCTAATTTTTATCGTCGCTTCATCTGTAATTTTTCTAGCATTGCTAAACCATTGACCGATTTGACCAAGAAGGGTGCTGATTTGGTTAATTGGTCTTCTGCTGCTGTGGAAGCTTTTCAGGAGTTGAAGCGTCGTTTTTGTTCTGCCCCTGTGTTGTGTCAGCCAGATGTTTCTCTTCCGTTCCAGGTCGAGGTTGATGCTTCTGAGATTGGAGCAGGGGCGGTTTTGTCACAGAGAGGTTCTGATTGCTCAGTGATGAAACCATGTGCTTTCTTTTCCAGGAAGTTTTCGCCCGCTGAGCGTAATTATGATGTGGGCAATCGAGAGTTGCTGGCCATGAAGTGGGCATTCGAGGAGTGGCGTCATTGGCTTGAAGGAGCTAAGCATCGCGTGGTGGTATTGACTGATCATAAGAACTTGACTTATCTCGAGTCTGCCAAGCGCTTGAATCCTAGACAGGCCCGTTGGTCGTTATTTTTTGCCCGCTTCGACTTTGTGATTTCGTACCTTCCGGGCTCTAAAAATGTGAAGGCGGATGCTCTGTCTAGGAGTTTTGTGCCCGACTCTCCGGGTTTATCTGAGCCAGCGGGTATCCTCAAGGAAGGAGTCATTGTGTCTGCCATCTCCCCTGATTTGCGGCGGGTGCTGCAAAAATTTCAGGCGAATAAACCTGATCGTTGTCCAGCAGAGAAACTGTTCGTCCCTGATAGGTGGACTAATAAACTTATCTCTGAACTTCATTGTTCGGTGTTGGCTGGTCATCCTGGAATCTTTGGTACCAGAGAGTTAGTGGCTAGATCCTTCTGGTGGCCATCTCTGTCACGGGATGTACGTACTTTTGTGCAGTCCTGTGGGATTTGTGCTAGGGCTAAGCCCTGCTGTTCTCGTGCCAGTGGGTTGCTTTTGCCCTTGCCGGTCCCAAAGAGGCCTTGGACACATATTTCGATGGATTTCATTTCTGACCTTCCCGTTTCTCAAAAGATGTCAGTCATTTGGGTGGTCTGTGATCGCTTTTCTAAAATGGTCCATCTGGTGCCCTTGGCTAAATTGCCTTCCTCCTCTGATTTGGTACCTTTGTTCTTTCAGCATGTGGTTCGGTTGCATGGCATTCCTGAGAATATTGTTTCTGACAGAGGTTCCCAGTTTGTTTCAAGGTTTTGGCGAGCCTTTTGTGGTAGGATGGGCATTGACCTATCCTTTTCCTCGGCTTTCCATCCTCAGACTAATGGCCAGACCGAACGAACCAATCAGACCTTGGAAACATATCTGAGATGTTTTGTTTCTGCAGGCCAGGATGATTGGGTGTCCTTTTTGCCGTTGGCTGAGTTCGCCCTTAATAATCGGGCCAGCTCGGCTACCTTGGTTTCTCCATTTTTTTGCAATTCTGGGTTCCATCCTCGTTTCTCTTCAGGACAGGTTGAGTCTTCGGACTGTCCTGGTGTGGATTCTGTGGTGGATAGGTTGCAGCAGATCTGGACTCAGGTAGTGGACAATTTGATCTTGTCCCAGGAGAAAGCTCAACTTTTCGCTAATCGCAGACGCCGTGTGGGTCCCCGACTTCGTGTTGGGGATCTGGTTTGGTTATCTTCTCGTCATATTCCTATGAAGGTTTCCTCTCCTAAATTTAAACCTCGTTTTATTGGTCTATATAGGATTTCTGAGGTTCTCAATCCTGTGTCTTTTCGTTTGACCCTCCCAGACTCCTTTTCCATACATAATGTATTCCATAGGTCGTTGTTGCGGAGATACGTGGCACCTATGGTTCCATCTGTTGAGCCTCCTGCCCCGGTTTTGGTGGAGGGGGAATTGGAGTATATTGTGGAGAAGATTTTGGATTCTCGTGTTTCTAGACGGAAACTCCAGTATCTGGTTAAATGGAAGGGTTATGCTCAGGAAGATAATTCCTGGGTTTTTGCCTCTGATGTTCATGCTTCCGATCTTGTTCGTGCCTTTCATGCGGCTCATCCTGGTCGGCCTGGGGGCTCTGGTGAGGGTTCGGTGACCCCTCCTCAAGGGGGGGGTACTGTTGTGAATTCTGTGGCTGAATTCACTCCTGTGGTCACAAGTGGTACTGCAGCTTCTGAGCTTCCTCCCTCAGGTGTTCTGGTGAGCTCGTTAACTGCTTCATTACTTAACTCCGCCTGTTGCTGCTATCCTTGCTCCTTGTCAATGTTTCAGTGTTGGATCTGAGCTTCTCCTGATTGTTCCTGTGACCTGCTGCTCTGTATAGCTAAGTGCTTTTTGCTTTTTTGTTGCTTTTTTTCTGTCCAGCTTGTCTTTTGTTTTGCTGGAAGCTCTGAGACGCAAAGGGTGTACCGCCGTGCCGTTAGTTCGGCACGGTGGGGTTTTTTTTGCCCCCTTTGCGTGGTTTTGCTTTAGGGTTTTTTGTAGACTGCAAAGTTCGCTTTACTGTCCTCGCTCTGTCCTAGAATATCGGGCCCCACTTTGCTGAATCTATTTCATCCCTACGTTTTGTCTTTTCATTTTACTCACAGTCATTATATGTGGGGGGCTGCCTTTTCCTTTGGGGAATTTCTCTGGGGCAAGTCAGGCCTATTTTTCTATCTTCAGGCTAGCTAGTTTCTTAGGCTGTGCCGAGTTGCCTAGGTAGTTGTTAGGCGCAATCCACAGCCGCTTTTAGTTGTGTTTAGGATAGGATCAGGTGTGGAGTCTACAGAGTTTCCACGTCTCAGAGCTCGTTCTTGTATTTTTGGGTATTTGTCAGATCACTGTGTGCGCTCTGATCGCTAAGCACTCTGTGTTTCTGGATTGCCTTCATAACACCTGTCATTAGCAAACATAACATTATACTATACTAGATGGTGGCCCGATTCTAACGCATTGGGTATTCTAGAATATGTATGTAGTTAATTTATGAAGATTTTAGAATAATACATTTAATACACAGGATTCGGCCGGCCGCGACCAATTAGTGCCTGTCGCTGATTGTTCGCGGCCGACCACGTAGTATATAGCACAGCCACGTAGTATATAACAGCCCACGTAGTGAATAGCACAGCCACATAGTATATTGCACAGCAACGTAGTATATTGCACAGCCACATAGTATATAGCACAGCCACGTAGTATATAGCACAGCCACGTAGTATATAGCACAGCCACGTAGTATACAGCACAGCCCACGGAGTATATAGCACAGCCCACATAGTATATAGCACAGCCTACGGAGTGTATAACAGCCCACATAGCATATAACACAGCCACATAGTATATAGCACAGCCTACGGAGTGTATAACAGCCCACATAGCATATAACACAGCTCACGTAGTATATAACAGCCCACGCACGCAGTATATAACACAGGCCACGTAGTGCATAACACAGGCCACGCAGTGTATAACACAGGCCACATAGTGTATAACACAGTCCACATAGTATATTGCACAGCCCACGTAGCACATTGCACAGCCCACGTAGTACATTGCACAGCCCACGTAGTACATTGCACAGCCCACGTAGTATATTGCACAGCCCACATAGTATATTGAGCAGCCCACGTAGTATATTGCACAGCCCTCGTAGTATATTGCACAGCCCACGCAGTATATGCACAGCCCACGTAGTATATTGCACAGCCCACGTGGTATATAGCAATGTGGGCATCATATCCCTGTTAAAAAAAAAATAGTTATATACTCACCTTCCGTTGGCCCCCGCTTCGCACCGATGCTCCTCGTGCGCTCCGGTCTCAAGAGTGCATTGCGGTCTCGTGAGACCGCTACGTTATCATCTCGCGAGATCGCAATGCATGGAGCGGTTACCGTCCCAGGGTTGGTATGAGCGCAGGACCTGTGATGACGTCGCGGTCACATGACCGTGACGTCATGGCAGGTCTTTCTCACATAGCATCCTAGGCACCAGAACCTGCCGCTTCCACTGCCGAGGACAGCGGGCGACGTCGGAGGGTGAGAATAACCTTTTTTTTAATTATTATTATGTGTAACATTAGATCTTTTTATTATTGATGCTGCATACGCAGCATCAATAGTAAAAAGTTGGTCACACAGGGTTAATAGCTGCGTTACCGGAGTGCGTTATACCGTGCTCCGGTAACGCTGGCATTAGCCCTGTGTGAGGGCTGACTGGAGGGGAGTATGGAGCGGGCACTGACTGCAGGGAGGAAAGAGCGGCCATTTTGCCGTCGGACTGTGCTCGTCGCTGATTGGTCGTGGCAATGGTCGTGGGCGTTTTGCCACGACCAATCAGCGACTTGGATTTCCATGACAGACAGAGGCCGCAACCAATGAATATCTGTGACAGACAGACAGACGGAAGTGACCCTTAGACAATTATATAGTAGATACTGTTGTTGACTCTTTGTAGTGGAAGATGATCATGACTTCAGGGTTTAGAAGATTAGAAGAAGATCAGTGGCTGTGGGTACTGAGGTAACTGATGAAGCCAATCTGGGGCCTTTAATATGGGACATAAGTAAGTAGATGTAGTAAGGACAGAAGATACTCCTTGTGCCTTCAAGAACAGTTTGCATTCGTTTTGCCTCAAAGAGTGTCCTGTCTTCAGCTGCATGTGCTGCTGAAGAGATCCTGTCTCACCAAACTGGACAATACAGAAATTTGAGGGACGCTTTAAAGCAGTCTTGTAACATTTCTTTGGCCCCCTGACTGTTCATTTTCTGTGACACAGTTCTGTGTATAGTAGTTTTTGGGCAATTGGTTTTCTGGCATTCTAGTCCAGCTCATCTGACTTGGGCTTTCAGCAGTAAAAGGTTGGACGCTGCAGAACCCATCTTGCTCCAGGATCTGCTTGTCGGGAACATTGCCTTTCCATCTGATATCGAGAAGTCTACAGAGACAGATCAAGTGAAAGTAATTGAATGGTTTGGCATGCTGGTTATAAACAGTCCAGGTCTCAGTAGCATAGAGAAATGTGAAGGACCACTGAGCAGTAGACCTTCAAGTTGGTGGTAAAGCTGAGTCCACTCCGCTTCCAGAAATTCTTACAGAGTCTCCTGAAGGCGGTGCTGGTTTTGACAATTCTGTTGTTGATCTCAGCATCTATGGTCATTGTACAGGAGAGTGTGATGTCCAGGTAAGTGAAGTTGTCGACCATTTTGAGGTTGTGTTCCTTCATCGCAATGCGAGGTTAATGGTATTGTTTTCCTGGAGCAGGTTGGCCCATAACTATGTATGAAGTAAAGTCTGTGGCTTAGCTTCATGACAGTATAAAGATGGCAGCAACAGTGTCCATCAACCCATCGTACCCTACTATCGTTTCAAAGAGGAAGGGGGCAATGGGTGCTGGAATGGTTGCGTGATGCAATAGTGCCACTAAATTGCCATTGTTAATCTACGACAGTGGAGATCAGAGCCAACTATTGAGCTATGTATCATAAAAGCACTGCTCTGACTGCTATAAAAATATATTGAGAAATTAAAGGGCTCAGTATTTGGAACCTAAAAAATTACATGATAAAGATGGATTTTGACTTTAGGCTCCATCTTTACTCTTTTAATTTACAACTTACTGGCCCTATACACAGTGGAAAGGAACCCCATCCCCAGAAACACCCCCCAAACAGTGGCGTAATTTGAAGTACTGACAATTTTATGCTTTGGTTCATAGGACTGTTCTGGCCAAATTGGGTCTGCTGGCAAATATATGGATGGGAAACCAACATATCACCAAAAATCAACTTTACCTGTGTAGTAGATCCTGCTGATACACATCCACTATCGTTGTTATTGGTGGGACGGTCACATAAAATAACATAATTTTTGTTTTTAAAAGGGTAAATATTTTTGGCAGGTTCCTCCTCTTCTTGGCTCCCAGCCCCAGAGCAGACATAAAATTTCTATCACTATTAGCATTAGCTTTTGGCCCATAGGAAGTTTTTTCCCCTACTTTTCTTTTCACACACTACTGCAGAGTAAAAGAACGGAAGATACCGGGGTCAGGATCCGGCAAGCATTGCCAGATGATGTTACCAGCTGCAAAAAAAACCAACTCAAAGAACAGAATTAAAAGAAAAAATTAACCATTTGATAACAGGGTGAACTAAAGTAAGCCGTAAAATGAAGCATTGCAGAATTATCCTAGTAATGGAGGAAGTGAAAGGGTAACGCTCGCAGCTGCAGGTCTGAATAGAAGGAATGCTGATTCTTCATTTATGACTGACTCATTCATATCCTCTGCACAAAAGAGACGGCAATAAGGAAGTGCTCAGACGTACTGTGCAGCCAACCAACAGTACCGTGATTTAGCGTAGGATTAAATGGGTACATTCATTAATGAGCTATTCTTAGAGGACGTTCAGTGCTGATCTATTTCATATATTCAGCTTTCACCATACAGAAAGTTTCATTTTATATGTTTATTATATGGTTAGGAAGAGTTCTTCAAATCAGATGGCACCGGAAAAAGCCTATCGTACTTTATCCATCAAAAAATACATGTACCCTTGAATTCCCTGAGGTCGTGTTGTTCTCCAGGACACGAGATAGAACCGGAGGGCATAGTACTATATGGCAATTGCCTGTAACAAGTCTAAGGTGAAGCAGTAACCTTAAGAGCCGGGTCATCTAAGACAGGGGTCCCCAACTCCAGTCCTCAAGGCCCACCAACAGGTCATGTTTTCAGGATTTCCTTTGCATTGCACAGGTGATGCAATTATTACCTGGGCAAAACTAAGGAAATCCTGAAAACATGACAAGTTGGTGGGCCTTGAGGACTGGAGTTGGGGACCCCTGATCTAAGAGATCCTATAGACAGGCTCAAACTGCCTATCATACAGACATCTGTCTTAGGACAGGAGAGAGGAGACCCTGTCAGCAAGCTTTAAGCCGCAGGGACCTCGCCATGTGGCGCAAGTTGGAAAGGCTTATGGGACCTCACCTGAAGTGGGACCACTTATTGCCTCCACACCGGCCGAACTACAGCTACCTTACACCTGGTACCCTGGACTGAGGACTGCTACAATCAGTAAACCAGGTAAAAGACTGCAAACTCTGTGTCCTCCACTTATTCGTCGGCATACACCATCGTTGCCACACACCTTGGGAGCCCTGGGGACCCCGCTTCACCTGTGGGAAGCGTTACCATCTTGCTGCAACAAGATCACCCCAAAGGACCCCTTTAAGCAGCATTGGTCCCTACTGACCAAATACCACAGGTGGCGTCACGAACAATAGACTTTATTCACTAATCCCCATAAAGACCTTTCCCGTTAATGGGACAACCAGGGCCACCGTGAAATCCCCTTTAAGACTGGACCCAGTACCGAGTACAGCGCTGCACTGATAGGGCGATCCACATGACACCAGTTTTCACCTTGAAATGTCACAATATTTTTCTTTTCATACATTTTTATTAACTTTTCAAACAGTTATATAGAAGGATGGCAAGTATGGGGAAAAGAGAGTAAAGACAAGGGCAGGGGATCTTAAAAGAAAAAAATAGAGAATTCAGACAATTTACACAGATATTTAACTGTAGAAGGGAAATGAAAGCCAGCACTCAATCAGTACAGTTCACGGTGCCAGTGAACGGGATATTCAATCCCACAACTCATAAAGTCAGAAGAAAATCACTGCACTCATTTGGTTTTCAAAAGCATAAACAAGTAAGTTTATTTGATTTGAATCGGTGAAGAGATATTTAGGCGAATTGACGTTTCGGCCAACCCGTGGCCTTGTTCACAATATCGCTGTAATAAGTAAAGAACAAAACAGTATTACAAACAAGTAAATATATACATATATACAATTATACATAGGGGCAAAAATCCATATCATGTAGCTGCCTTTGATCAGACATATTCTGTAAAGATAAGTACTAAAAGATCGTGCTGTACGATGCCGGGAAGTTCCAAGGAGAAAATATATTGAAGTATCGCTAAACATTATTGGAGGAAGAACATACCCTGTTGGAACTCTGCTGCATATAAAGAAGGACCCTTTACTTTTTGATGAGTCAGAAAGAGTGATATGGCAATATAACCTGAAAAGAACAACATAGCGTGAGGTAACAGCTAAAATCCTATGTCCACCAGGTAGAGGACCTGAACAAACCTCATAGGGTTATATAGTAGTACAAATAATGACTAGATAGTATAGTGTTCTCTTCCTAGTGCCTGGATACAACAATCCCAAGTGAATGGCATAAAATGGAGATACTGACCCAGTTAATAATAATAATAATAATTTTTATTTATATAGCGCCAACATATTCCGCAGCGCTTTACAAATTATAGAGGGGACTTGTACATACAATAGACATTACAGCATAACAGAAATACAGTTCAAAACAGATATCAAGAGGAGTGAGGGCCCTGCTCGTAAGCTTACAAACTATGAGGAAAAGGGGAGACACGAGAGGTGGATGGTAACAATTGCTATAGTTATTCGGACCAGCCATAGTGTAAGGCTTGGGTGTTCATGTAAAGCTGCATGAACCAGTTAATTAATTTTTTTTTTTTTTTTTTTAATATAGGCCACACAGGGATCGTTAGGTTAATGCATTGAGGCGGTAGGCCAGTCTGAACAAATGAGTTTTTAGGGCATGCTTAAAACTGTGGGGATTGGGGATTAATCGTATTATCCTAGGTAGTGCATTCCAAAGAATCGGCGCAGCACGTGTAAAGTCTTGGAGACGGGAGTGGGAGGTTCTGATTATTGAGGATGCTAACCTGAGGTCATCAGCGGAGCGGAGGGCACGGGTAGGGTGGTAGACTGAGACCAGAGAGGAGATGTAGGGTGGTGCTGAGCCATGGAGTGCTTTGTGGATGAGGGTAGTAGTTTTGTACTGGATTCTTGAGTGGATGGGTAACCAGTGTAATGACTGGCACAAGGTAGAGGCATCGGTGTAACGGTTGGTGAGGAATATGATCCTGGCAGCAGCATTCAGGACAGATTGGAGCGGGGAGAGTTTGGTAAGAGGGAGGCCGATTAGTAGAGAGTTACAATAGTCCAGACGAGAATGAATAAGTGAAACAGTAAGAGTTTTTGCAGAGTCGAAAGTAAGAAAAGGGCGAATTCTAGAAATGTTTTTGAGATGCAGGTAAGAAGAGCGAGCCAGTGATCGGATGTGGGGGGTGAATGAAAGGTCAGAATCAAGGATGACCCCAAGGCAGCGGGCATGTTGCTTTGGAGTAATGGTGGAACCGCAAACGGAGATGGCAATGTCAGGCAAAGGTAGGTTAGTAGAGGGAGAAAACACGAGGAGTTCAGTTTTTGACAGGTTTAGTTTCAGATAGAGGGAGGACATGATGCTAGAGACAGCGGTAAGACAATCACTGGTGTTTTCTAATAAGGCAGGCGTGAGATCAGGAGAAGAAGTGTATAGTTGGGTGTCGTCAGCATAGAGATGGTACTGGAAGCCAAATCTACTGATTGTTTGTCCAATAGGGGCAGTATACAAAGAGAAGAGGAGGGGGCCTAGGACTGATCCTTGAGGAACCCCAACAGTAAGGGGAAGGTGAGAGGAGGAGGAACCAGCGAAACATACAGTGAAGGATCGGTCAGAGAGATAGGAGGAGAACCAGGAGAGAACGGTGTCCTTGAGGCCGATGGAGCGGAGCATAGTGAGGAGGAGCTGATGATCCACAGTATCAAATGCTGCAGAGAGATCCAAGAGAATTAGCATGGAGTAGTGACCATTAGATTTAGCTGTTAGTAGGTCATTAGAGACTTTAGTGAGGGCAGTTTCAGTAGAGTGTAAAGAGCGGAAACCAGATTGAAGAGGGTCGAGAAGAGAGTTATCTGAGAGATAGCGGGTAAGACGGGAGTGGACCAGGCGTTCGAGGAGTTTAGAGATGAAGGGAAGATTAGAGACAGGTCTATAATTAGCGGCACAGTTTTGGTCGAGGGATGGTTTTTTAAGTAATGGATGTATGATGGCATGCTTAAATGAGGAGGGAAAAATACCGGAAGTGAGGGAAAGGTTGAATATTTTTGTTAGGTGAGAGGTGACAGCCGGGGAAAGGGACTGGAGGAAATGTGACGGAATGGGGTCACTGGTGCAAGTGGTCGGGCGAGAAGATGCAAGGAGCCTGCTTACTTCTTCTTCTGTAACTGGTTCAAAGTCAGAGAGTGAACTAGATGCAGTGGGGGAGGGAGGACAGTGCATGGTATGAAGAGATTGGGAGATGATTTCCTGTCGAATATGGTCAATTTTTTCTTTGAAGTAATTGGCCAGATTGTCAGCACGGAGATCCGTGGTTGGGGCCTGCGCTCTTGGGTTGAGTAGGGACTGGAACGTGTCAAAGAGACGTTTAGGGTTATTGGACAGGGAGGTGATGAGGGTGTTGAAGTAGGTTTGTTTGGAGAGGTGAAGGGCAGAATTGTATGTCTTTAGCATGAACTTATAATGGATGAAATCTTCGGGTAGATTAGATTTTCTCCACAGACGTTCTGCGCACCTGGAGCACCGCTGCAGGAAACGTGTTTGCAGCGTGTGCCACGGTTGTTGCCGTCTGTGCCGAGTTGTTTTATGTATAGGAGGAGCAGCTTCATCCAGGGCACTTTGCAGGGTTTCATTGTAATGCTTCAGAGCAGAATCAGGACATGAGATGGAGGAGATTGGGGCCAATGAGGACTGCAAGTTCTTCATAAGTTCCTGGGTGTTAATGGCCTGTATGTTTCTATAAGTGTGGAAAGTGGGGGTGACCTGAGCGGGATGGCAGTTCTTGATAGAGAATGAAAGAAGGTGGTGGTCAGAGAGTGGGAGAGGGGAGTTTGTGAAATCATCCACTGAGCAAAGCCGGGAGAAGACCAAGTCAAGGGAGTTTCCATCTTCATGTGTTGGCGAGTTAGTATGCTGCGAGAGGCCGAAAGAGGAGGTTAGAGCCAAAAGGTGAGAAGCAGATGGGGAGAGGGGAGAGGCAATAGGGATGTTGAAATCACCCATGATAAGGGTGGGGGTGTCACAGGAAAGAAAGTGTGGAAGCCAGGTGGCAAAGTGATCCAGGAACTGATGAGAGGGGCCGGGAGGACGATACACCACCACCACTCGCATGGAGAAGGGGACGTAGAGTCTGACCACATGGACCTCAAAGGAAGGGAAGACAAGTGAGGGTACTTGGGGGATAACTTGGAAAGTACATTTTGGTGAAAGGAGCAGACCAACGCCTCCACCTGCTCTGTTGTCCGATCTTGGGGTATGAGAAAAGTGTAGTGCACCATATGAAAGAGCAGCAGCAGCAGTGGTGTCTGACTGCTGGATCCAGGTTTCAGTAAGAGCCAGGAGATTAAGAGAATTAGAAAGGAAGAAGTCATGAATGAAGGAGAGTTTATTACACACAGAGCGAGAATTCCAAAGGGCACAATTCAAAGAGACAGAAGGCATGCAGGGAATATTAATAAGGTTAGAGGGGTTTCTGGGTGTAGCAATTGGGAGGTTTGACTGGCTATAACATGGGGGGCCGGGGTTTGGAGAGATGTCTCCAGCAACTAGGAGGAGGAGGATCGAAAGAGTGAGCAGATGGTTAAGTGATTTGTGAGAGCGTCTCTTGTGTTGGATGGTGGGACTGAATGGATCTGCGCTGCTAAGCAATGTGAACAGAGCATGAGTGCTATACATAGGAGAGGCAAGGACAGAGGGGCCGATATGGATGGAGTATAGAGAGTTAATGCAAGGGCGGTGAATGTGAGTGAATGCAGCAGCCAGGATATAGAATATGCAAATAAATATGGTGAGTATTTGTGTTGTTTCAAGTGAATATGGATTAGATTTAGCTTGTCTTACCTGTCTCCTGCCCTGTCTAACTGCCATGTTATAACTGCCGAGTACTTAGAAAAAAAAGTACTTTGAATAAAAATACACGAATACAAGTGCACGAATGCACCCCTGCATGAATGCTTCCCCAAGCTAAGTCTACATTTATAGAAGGCTAGCCCTTAGATCTTCCTTTTTTTTTTTTTTTTTTTTTGTGTTAAAGCTCGTTAGCAATCAATCAAACTCAGTTGAGACAACAGGACACAATAAATGTAGTGATCAGATAAACAAATGTCCAGGTCTACATGGATCATAGACCACTTTGAAACAGTTATGTGATCTCGCTGAGTAAGGACATGCAAAGTCAGATTAAATATCTATAAACACAAAAAATGCATAATAGGATGACTAACATATATAGATATATGCAGGATTCAATGCCGAAGATGGAATGACTCAGATACCATTCAAGCTGCTTGCTGTCAGGGACTGGAGCAATAGACATGCAGGATATTTCAGCTCAGAGAATGAATGATCTGTTTACCATTCAAGCTGCTTGCTGTCAGGGACTGTTAGTATGCAAGATAGCGTATGCCCCTGCACAAAAGCCGTATCTGCGGCTGGAACGAAACTTGTGGCTGAAATATATGCACATATATATATGAGAATGAGGCACAACTGTATATATTGACTTGACTGTGAAACATACAAAGTCATGGTAATACCTGTCCTGTAGGTGAAATGAGCAACAAATTCGTCCTGTATATTTTGACGCGTCCCCCAGGGAACATAAAGGTATAGTGCTGTGGGCAGAGCAGAAGGGAGGATACATGTGGGGTCATGTCTTATATAGGGGATAGTAACCAAGCATGCGTGCCATAGATAGGTACCTGTGTTAAGTATGCATATAGAGGACCACATATGTTCTGGCAAATATCCGTAGTGGTAACCTCCCTGTGTGCTAGGGTATGTTGCCAGTGGATAGAGGAAAACCTTCCCTATTGGAAAAGATAGTAGTTCAGTCTAAAATAACTTAACCTAGTGGTGCAAAACTTATCTGCTGATAGCGCTGGAGTCTCACGTTTCCGTTGTTCGTGCAGGCAAGGGGCAAGCGTTGGTGGCGTAGTGGAGGAGGCCGACACAGTCCTGTGTCTTGGCAGTGGAGCGGCTCAGTTTAATGCATGGTGCCCGGCGTTTTATCAGATACCCCAGCCGGTCATGTGACCGGAAGTTCCAGGGGACGCCGGCGCCTGCGCAGGAGACACTCACACTGCTGTGTGAGTCGGCAGATCGGCGCTTGCGCACACGGCCCCATATCCGGAGCTTGTGTACAGCGCTTGCGTAAGGGACAAAAACGGCGCCTGCGTACATCTAACCCGGCAGAGCGTTGTGTTGACTACAGAGAGGCGGCGGTGCTGCGCTATTATGTGGCCCCAATAGTCGGCCAGACCGGCGCCTGCGCACTATGCTTAGGGTAGAGCGCTAGTATACAGAGGCAAGAATATGACGCCTGTGCGTATCGGTATGCGCTAGTGTGATAGTTGGTGTTCATACGGGTTAGTGTCTGTGATAGAATGTTGTATAGCCTAAATAAGCCCTCCTTGTCTAAAGAAAAGGGGAAGGAAAGAGGTTAGATAATAACCGACATTCTATCGGGATATTACAGGCACTAGTCTCAGCCAACCCCTTGCTTGTACAGAGAAGCACATCCTCCAAATATATATATAACAACATTGTAATGACATTCATAATGGTAGGAGTCCAAACGAAAAAAAGGAAATAAGGAATAAAAGTTAACGCAAAGAAATGAAATCAAAGAAATGAAATGAAATGAAATAAGAAAATAAAGAATAATGTAAATTGAGCAAAAAGAAAATACTGACCACTAAAAGAAAAAAATAACTGATGATAATTGAAATAATGAATCAAATAAAATGAAAAAAATGAATGAAAAAAATGAATGAAAAAAATGAAAAGAATGAAAAATGAAAAAAATAAAAAAATAGAAAAATAATAATAAAAAAATAGTGGGGAACTGATATAAGGAAACTTATAAAAAAGGGGGGCTAATTTGGGTATGCGTCTTACCATCCAAAACGCGTTTACCAAAGAGATTGGTTGTGCAAAAGGTCAATTGGCCTATACGGGAGAAAAAAAATATTTTATTAATCAAGTTAGCCAGTCTATCTCGCGGTTTAAGCCGCGTGGATGTAAAGTGTCGAGTGTATAAATCCAAAAAGTCTCTCGCTGTTTCAATAATCTAACATGATTCCCTCCTCGCCTAGGACGGGGGACCCTTTCTATTACTTGGAATCTTAATTGTGCTACATTGTGGTTGGCTTCTTTGAAGTGAAGAGGGAGGGGGAGCCACACTTTGCCACAGCGGATAGTCGATTTATGATTAGAGATACGGTCTCTAACCGCCTGGGTGGTCTCCCCTACATAAAGTAACCCACAGGGGCACTTTATGATATACACCACAAAATTTGTTGCACACGTGTAATAGTCCTTAATTTTGTAAGATTTGCCTGTTCGTGGGTGTACCACCTCACTACCCTTAATTACATTTGAGCAGCTCATGCAGCCCAGACACGGGAAGGTCCCTGTGCGTTTCTGACCAGAAAGCGTTCTATGTACCAGTGTTTTTTGAGTGCCTAGGTCTGCTTTGACGACCCTGTCTTTTATGTTCTTGGGCCTTCTTGTGCACATAAGAGGGGGTTCTTTGAATACCGGGATAGTAGGGTACGCTTTATTTAAGAGTGGCCAATGTGCCCTGATTAGATTTTGTACTCTATGCATAGTGGGATGATGACTATGTACAAATGGGAGTCTAGGATTTTTCTGAATTTTAATTGTGTCATTCTCTGTTTCATTAAGAATCCTAGTGGATTCAGTTCTAAGAAGGTCAAGAGGATAATTACGGGCCCTAAATTTGTTAGACATCTCTTGTAGTCTGGTGGCTTTCAACTCTGGATCAGAGACAATTCTTGATACTCTCTTAAATTGGGACCTTGGAAGACTATCTCTCGTGGGTTTGGGGTGACAGCTGTTGTAGAGCAGGAGGCTGTTACAATCCGTTGGCTTGGAGTATAGGTCCGTGCTTAAAATACCCAAAGGGTTTTTGAGGACTTTAGTGTCTAAAAAGGTTATCTCACTGTCATGATGAGTCAGTGTGAAGGTAAGTTCCGGAAGGGTGGTATTAATGGCATCGTAGAATCCCTGAAGGCTGGTATGATTTCCTTGCCAGATGCAGAATATATCGTCGATATATCTGTACCAAACTAATGCGTTTTGTTGGAAGATGGGGTTGGCATATACATGTTCCCTCTCGAAGTGGTCCATATATAAATTTGCGTACGCCGGGGCCACATTGGACCCCATTGCGGTACCGCACGTCTGCACAAAGAAATCATCTTCGAAGAGGAAGAAGTTCTCCCTAAGCACCAAGTTCAAGAGGTCTAGGCAGAGGTCATGTGTGTTCCTGTCGATACCTACTTCCTGTAATGTAAGTGAAACAGCTGTAACACCCCTGTCATGTGTGATAGAGGTGTACAGACTGTTGACGTCTAAAGTACAAAGGAGGCTGTCGGGAGGGATGTTAGAGATATTACGAATTTTGGATAAGAAATCACTGGTGTCCAGTATGAAGGATTTAGTCAACTTGGTATAAGGTGTAAGTATTTTTTCCAAAAACTTTGAAAGGGGGTTGAGCACTGAGTCAGTTGAAGCAACAATGGGGCGGCCAGGGGGATTTTGAAGATTTTTATGTATTTTCGGGAGAATATACAATACTGGAGTAACTGGATGATGGTTAGTGAGGTAAGTTTTGGTTTTGCTATCTATGGTACCTAGGCTCATGTATTTATCAATTACAGTACTGATCTTCCGCTGTATAGAATAGGTGGGGTCCCCCTGGAGTTTTCTGTAGGTATTTGTATCAGATAGTTGGCGTCTTATTTCAGTGACATAGTGGTGTTTATTCATGATAACAATGGCTCCCCCCTTGTCTGCTGGTTTAATTACGATGTCCCTATTTTCACTCAGTGTGTCTAGTGCTTGTTTTTCTGAGGAGCTAAGGTTATGTCGGACTGGGAGGAGACCTAGGCGTTGTTCATGTATGGTCCTCCTGATATCTCTATCAAGGAGGTCGATGAAAGTTTCCACTGCATGATTAGATTTAGGTGGAACGAAGGAGCTAGGATTCCTCAGGCCAAGTGATCCTAAGGTAATACCAGCTTCTTCACTCTGACTAGATGTAGTGCCCAATCTATTGACTCCTATATAAGGAAGTTCATTAAAGTGTACCTTAAGTCTTATATTTCTATAAAACCGCTGAAGGTCCCTTTCTAATTGAAAAGAGTCCCATTTGGGAGTAGGGCAGAAGGATAGGCCCATATTCAAGACTTTGAGTTCTAGAGGAGAAAGGGTGTAATCAGAGATGTTTACCACAGAGTTTGGACTCCTACCTGAGATCTCAATGTCATGTGTCGATCCTCGTTTCTTCTTCCTGCCCCTCCTTGTGGGCGCGCGGCTTGTCCTAAAAAACGCGGTCCTAGAGCTTGGGCCCCGCCAGTCTCGCTGCCGGATCCTGCTGAGGATCCCCCGGCAGGCGAGGAGCCCCCTGAGGGGTAGTTGCCTCCTGGTGTGCGTCGGTATCTGGATCTCGGTCGGCGGGGGGCTGTATCCTACCATCGGTACACTTTATTAGATGAATAGTCCTCAGCGTCCCTTTGAAATTTTGTACGTTTCCTTTCTTCCAAGGACCGTTGGTAAGAAATGAGGCTGGCGTCTATTTTATTCTTGAGAGTAGAAAGTTCAGTGGTGTTTAAAGTGGCAGTGAGTTGAGTTTCAATACTTTCAATCTTTTCTTCAGTACTCTTTATAGCCTCTTGTAGGTATTCAATGGTCAATAATATTATGTCGAAGGAACATTTATTTAGAATTTTTTGGAATGTGGCACAATATTTCTCATTATCTGAGAATAATGTAGGACGTAAATTGCAGCGTAGACCACGAGGTATCCTGGCTTGTCGGTGATACTCCCCTAATGTTGCACAATGCAAATCGTAGCTGATGAGCTTCTTTTTCTCCTTTTCCCAATCCCTCGACTTTACATCTTTGCTTGGTAAATGAAGAAAGTCAGTTTTAGTCTTTATCTTTGATAGAATGGTAGAACCTGTAGATTCATCATAAACGTATGTCTCAGATGACATGGATTCGATTGGTGCTAGTAGCTTACGAAACAAGTAACTGTAGAAGGGAAATGAAAGCCAGCACTCAATCAGTACAGTTCACGGTGCCAGTGAACGGGATATTCAATCCCACAACTCATAAAGTCAGAAGAAAATCACTGCACTCATTTGGTTTTCAAAAGCATAAACAAGTAAGTTTATTTGATTTGAATCGGTGAAGAGATATTTAGGCGAATTGACGTTTCGGCCAACCCGTGGCCTTGTTCACAATATCGCTGTAATAAGTAAAGAACAAAACAGTATTACAAACAAGTAAATATATACATATATACAATTATACATAGGGGCAAAAATCCATATCATGTAGCTGGCTCATTCTCATATATATATGTGCATATATTTCAGCCACAAGTTTCGTTCCAGCCGCTGATACGGCTTTTGTGCAGGGGCATACGCTATCTTGCATACTAACTGGGTCAGTATCTCCATTTTATGCCATTCACTTGGGATTGTTGTATCCAGGCACTAGGAAGAGAACACTATACTATCTAGTCATTATTTGTACTACTATATAACCCTATGAGGTTTGTTCAGGTCCTCTACCTGGTGGACATAGGATTTTAGCTGTTACCTCACGCTATGTTGTTCTTTTCAGGTTATATTGCCATATCACTCTTTCTGACTCATCAAAAAGTAAAGGGTCCTTCTTTATATGCAGCAGAGTTCCAACAGGGTATGTTCTTCCTCCAATAATGTTTAGCGATACTTCAATATATTTTCTCCTTGGAACTTCCCGGCATCGTACAGCACGATCTTTTAGTACTTATCTTTACAGAATATGTCTGATCAAAGGCAGCTACATGATATGGATTTTTGCCCCTATGTATAATTGTATATATGTATATATTTACTTGTTTGTAATACTGTACTGATTGAGTGCTGGCTTTCATTTCCCTTCTACAGTTACTTGTTTCGTAAGCTACTAGCACCAATCGAATCCATGTCATCTGAGACATACGTTTATGATGAATCTACAGGTTCTACCATTCTATCAAAGATAAAGACTAAAACTGACTTTCTTCATTTACCAAGCAAAGATGTAAAGTCGAGGGATTGGGAAAAGGAGAAAAAGAAGCTCATCAGCTACGATTTGCATTGTGCAACATTAGGGGAGTATCACCGACAAGCCAGGATACCTCGTGGTCTACGCTGCAATTTACGTCCTACATTATTCTCAGATAATGAGAAATATTGTGCCACATTCCAAAAAATTCTAAATAAATGTTCCTTCGACATAATATTATTGACCATTGAATACCTACAAGAGGCTATAAAGAGTACTGAAGAAAAGATTGAAAGTATTGAAACTCAACTCACTGCCACTTTAAACACCACTGAACTTTCTACTCTCAAGAATAAAATAGACGCCAGCCTCATTTCTTACCAACGGTCCTTGGAAGAAAGGAAACGTACAAAATTTCAAAGGGACGCTGAGGACTATTCATCTAATAAAGTGTACCGATGGGAGGATACAGCCCCCCGCCGACCGAGATCCAGATACCGACGCACACCAGGAGGCAACTACCCCTCAGGGGGCTCCTCGCCTGCCGGGGGATCCTCAGCAGGATCCGGCAGCGAGACTGGCGGGGCCCAAGCTCTAGGACCGCGTTTTTTAGGACAAGCCGCGCGCCCACAAGGAGGGGCAGGAAGAAGAAACGAGGATCGACACATGACATTGAGATCTCAGGTAGGAGTCCAAACTCTGTGGAAAACATCTCTGATTACACCCTTTCTCCTCTAGAACTCAAAGTCTTGAATATGGGCCTATCCTTCTGCCCTACTCCCAAATGGGACTCTTTTCAATTAGAAAGGGACCTTCAGCGGTTTTATAGAAATATAAGACTTAAGGTACACTTTAATGAACTTCCTTATATAGGAGTCAATAGATTGGGCACTACATCTAGTCAGAGTGAAGAAGCTGGTATTACCTTAGGATCACTTGGCCTGAGGAATCCTAGCTCCTTCGTTCCACCTAAATCTAATCATGCAGTGGAAACTTTCATCGACCTCCTTGATAGAGATATCAGGAGGACCATACATGAACAACGCCTAGGTCTCCTCCCAGTCCGACATAACCTTAGCTCCTCAGAAAAACAAGCACTAGACACACTGAGTGAAAATAGGGACATCGTAATTAAACCAGCAGACAAGGGGGGAGCCATTGTTATCATGAATAAACACCACTATGTCACTGAAATAAGACGCCAACTATCTGATACAAATACCTACAGAAAACTCCAGGGGGACCCCACCTATTCTATACAGCGGAAGATCAGTACTGTAATTGATAAATACATGAGCCTAGGTACCATAGATAGCAAAACCAAAACTTACCTCACTAACCATCATCCAGTTACTCCAGTATTGTATATTCTCCCGAAAATACATAAAAATCTTCAAAATCCCCCTGGCCGCCCCATTGTTGCTTCAACTGACTCAGTGCTCAACCCCCTTTCAAAGTTTTTGGAAAAAATACTTACACCTTATACCAAGTTGACTAAATCCTTCATACTGGACACCAGTGATTTCTTATCCAAAATTCGTAATATCTCTAACATCCCTCCCGACAGCCTCCTTTGTACTTTAGACGTCAACAGTCTGTACACCTCTATCACACATGACAGGGGTGTTACAGCTGTTTCACTTACATTACAGGAAGTAGGTATCGACAGGAACACACATGACCTCTGCCTAGACCTCTTGAACTTGGTGCTTAGGGAGAACTTCTTCCTCTTCGAAGATGATTTCTTTGTGCAGACGTGCGGTACCGCAATGGGGTCCGATGTGGCCCCGGCGTACGCAAATTTATATATGGACCACTTCGAGAGGGAACATGTATATGCCAACCCCATCTTCCAACAAAACGCATTAGTTTGGTACAGATATATCGACGATATATTCTGCATCTGGCAAGGAAATCATACCAGCCTTCAGGGATTCTACGATGCCATTAATACCACCCTTCCGGAACTTACCTTCACACTGACTCATCATGACAGTGAGATAACCTTTTTAGACACTAAAGTCCTCAAAAACCCTTTGGGTATTTTAAGCACGGACCTATACTCCAAGCTAACGGATTGTAACAGCCTCCTGCTCTACAACAGCTGTCACCCCAAACCCACGAGAGATAGTCTTCCAAGGTCCCAATTTAAGAGAGTATCAAGAATTGTCTCTGATCCAGAGTTGAAAGCCACCAGACTACAAGAGATGTCTAACAAATTTAGGGCCCGTAATTATCCTCTTGACCTTCTTAGAACTGAATCCACTAGGATTCTTAATGAAACAGAGAATGACACAATTAAAATTCAGAAAAATCCTAGACTCCCATTTGTACATAGTCATCATCCCACTATGCATAGAGTACAAAATCTAATCAGGGCACATTGGCCACTCTTAAATAAAGCGTACCCTACTATCCCGGTATTCAAAGAACCCCCTCTTATGTGCACAAGAAGGCCCAAGAACATAAAAGACAGGGTCGTCAAAGCAGACCTAGGCACTCAAAAAACACTGGTACATAGAACGCTTTCTGGTCAGAAACGCACAGGGACCTTCCCGTGTCTGGGCTGCATGAGCTGCTCAAATGTAATTAAGGGTAGTGAGGTGGTACACCCACGAACAGGCAAATCTTACAAAATTAAGGACTATTACACGTGTGCAACAAATTTTGTGGTGTATATCATAAAGTGCCCCTGTGGGTTACTTTATGTAGGGGAGACCACCCAGGCGGTTAGAGACCGTATCTCTAATCATAAATCGACTATCCGCTGTGGCAAAGTGTGGCTCCCCCTCCCTCTTCACTTCAAAGAAGCCAACCACAATGTAGCACAATTAAGATTCCAAGTAATAGAAAGGGTCCCCCGTCCTAGGCGAGGAGGGAATCATGTTAGATTATTGAAACAGCGAGAGACTTTTTGGATTTATACACTCGACACTTTACATCCACGCGGCTTAAACCGCGAGATAGACTGGCTAACTTGATTAATAAAATATTTTTTTTCTCCCGTATAGGCCAATTGACCTTTTGCACAACCAATCTCTTTGGTAAACGCGTTTTGGATGGTAAGACGCATACCCAAATTAGCCCCCCTTTTTTATAAGTTTCCTTATATCAGTTCCCCACTATTTTTTTATTATTATTTTTCTATTTTTTTATTTTTTTCATTTTTCATTCTTTTCATTTTTTTCATTTTTTTCATTCATTTTTTTCATTCATTTTTTTCATTTTATTTGATTCATTATTTCAATTATCATCAGTTATTTTTTTCTTTTAGTGGTCAGTATTTTCTTTTTGCTCAATTTACATTATTCTTTATTTTCTTATTTCATTTCATTTCATTTCTTTGATTTCATTTCTTTGCGTTAACTTTTATTCCTTATTTCCTTTTTTTCGTTTGGACTCCTACCATTATGAATGTCATTACAATGTTGTTATATATATATTTGGAGGATGTGCTTCTCTGTACAAGCAAGGGGTTGGCTGAGACTAGTGCCTGTAATATCCCGATAGAATGTCGGTTATTATCTAACCTCTTTCCTTCCCCTTTTCTTTAGACAAGGAGGGCTTATTTAGGCTATACAACATTCTATCACAGACACTAACCCGTATGAACACCAACTATCACACTAGCGCATACCGATACGCACAGGCGTCATATTCTTGCCTCTGTATACTAGCGCTCTACCCTAAGCATAGTGCGCAGGCGCCGGTCTGGCCGACTATTGGGGCCACATAATAGCGCAGCACCGCCGCCTCTCTGTAGTCAACACAACGCTCTGCCGGGTTAGATGTACGCAGGCGCCGTTTTTGTCCCTTACGCAAGCGCTGTACACAAGCTCCGGATATGGGGCCGTGTGCGCAAGCGCCGATCTGCCGACTCACACAGCAGTGTGAGTGTCTCCTGCGCAGGCGCCGGCGTCCCCTGGAACTTCCGGTCACATGACCGGCTGGGGTATCTGATAAAACGCCGGGCACCATGCATTAAACTGAGCCGCTCCACTGCCAAGACACAGGACTGTGTCGGCCTCCTCCACTACGCCACCAACGCTTGCCCCTTGCCTGCACGAACAACGGAAACGTGAGACTCCAGCGCTATCAGCAGATAAGTTTTGCACCACTAGGTTAAGTTATTTTAGACTGAACTACTATCTTTTCCAATAGGGAAGGTTTTCCTCTATCCACTGGCAACATACCCTAGCACACAGGGAGGTTACCACTACGGATATTTGCCAGAACATATGTGGTCCTCTATATGCATACTTAACACAGGTACCTATCTATGGCACGCATGCTTGGTTACTATCCCCTATATAAGACATGACCCCACATGTATCCTCCCTTCTGCTCTGCCCACAGCACTATACCTTTATGTTCCCTGGGGGACGCGTCAAAATATACAGGACGAATTTGTTGCTCATTTCACCTACAGGACAGGTATTACCATGACTTTGTATGTTTCACAGTCAAGTCAATATATACAGTTGTGCCTCATTCTCATATATATATGTGCATATATTTCAGCCACAAGTTTCGTTCCAGCCGCAGATACGGCTTTTGTGCAGGGGCATACGCTATCTTGCATACTAACTGGGTCAGTATCTCCATTTTATGCCATTCACTTGGGATTGTTGTATCCAGGCACTAGGAAGAGAACACTATACTATCTAGTCATTATTTGTACTACTATATAACCCTATGAGGTTTGTTCAGGTCCTCTACCTGGTGGACATAGGATTTTAGCTGTTACCTCACGCTATGTTGTTCTTTTCAGGTTATATTGCCATATCACTCTTTCTGACTCATCAAAAAGTAAAGGGTCCTTCTTTATATGCAGCAGAGTTCCAACAGGGTATGTTCTTCCTCCAATAATGTTTAGCGATACTTCAATATATTTTCTCCTTGGAACTTCCCGGCATCGTACAGCACGATCTTTTAGTACTTATCTTTACAGAATATGTCTGATCAAAGGCAGCTACATGATATGGATTTTTGCCCCTATGTATAATTGTATATATGTATATATTTACTTGTTTGTAATACTGTTTTGTTCTTTACTTATTACAGCGATATTGTGAACAAGGCCACGGGTTGGCCGAAACGTCAATTCGCCTAAATATCTCTTCACCGATTCAAATCAAATAAACTTACTTGTTTATGCTTTTGAAAACCAAATGAGTGCAGTGATTTTCTTCTGACTTTATACATAGATATTTAGCCTAAGAATAACCATGTATGAACATTAGTAATTATAACAAGTGTAATGTTACAAAATAAATAAATAAAGCTGAAAATGTATTACAAGTCTAAAATGACTGAGTCCAGAGGTCAAATTCTTTCTACAATGCAAGATATTTGGCATTCCACAAATCCCATTTTATATGGCATTTATGGAGGAAATTGTTGTTCAAAGCGAACCTTTTTTCAATGGCGCTGTGGAGTTGAATTGTATTAATAATATCCGAAAATGTTGGTGTTTGGGATTTTTTTCCACCACAATGCAATTAAATTTTTAATCACCAGGAAGATATGAATAATTATATATTTAATTGAAGGGTCAACACTCTCGAGTCCTATCGAAAAGAGCGCCATTTGTGGCGTAACTATGAGTTTGATATGTGTAAGAGAATTAATATGTAGTGTAGCGTCTTTCCAGAGTTTCTTTATTTTTGGGCATGTCCAGGAAATGTGATATAAATTAGCAGGTGATCCACATCCTCTCCAACAAAGGGGGCAGTTATCTCCATTGATGTGTGAAAGTCGTATCGGTGTGAAATACCACCTTGGAAATGTCACAATATTTTTAAACAACTCAAGGTTGCACAAATATGTTGAGACTTTTGGCATTTTTATGCCAGTCCTGGCCTGCTAGGGAATGGGACGTGGTGAAAACCAGTTGGCAAATCCCCCAAAATGTATACCAGTTTAGTAATGAAAATTTTACCACAAATGTACTCCAGTCTCTGAGGGGAGTATTATTTCTAGTAGATTTTATTTATTTTTATTTATTTTAGCCACTTATATAGCACCATTAATTCCACAGCGCTTTACCGACATCATCAGTACTGTCCCCATTGAGGCTCACAATCTAGAGTCCCTATCAGTATGTCTTTGGAGTCAGGGAGGAAACCGGAGAACCCGAAGGAAACCCACAGAGAACATAAAAGCTCCTTGCAGATGTTGTCCTTGGTGGGATCCATTGGAGAACCTTTCGGACAATTTATATGACATAAAGGATCTGCTGCTGCCAGCAGAGGTCTTGTGGAGTCCGTTCTGGGGGTCCAGCATTTTTTTTATAGTATGAGGGGAAACTACACCTACACAATGGTGGTTAAAATATTAAGGCTGATAGATTGATATTTTCTCTTTAGGAGCCTCTACGTTACATTACTTCACTTTAATTGTTCTCTCTGCTTTTTAGGTTGAAGTTGAAATTTGCTGCTAAATTGTGAAAGCTTATGTGATCCATTAAACATCATTTTACAGTTTAGCCATAATGTGCATAAACCAAGTAACTTTGTAAATACCTGATGGCAAAGGCAAAAGTTGTAAAAAGTGAAACAAAAGAAATTGAGGATTAAAGGTGTGGTCCCATTTTTAACTAACTCCTCAAAGATTTGATCTCCTTAAAGATAACAAAATCATTATTACTTAAGGTACCTTCACACATAACGATATTGTTAACGATATCGTTGCTATTTGTGACGTAGCAACGATATCGTTAATGAAATCGTTATGTGTGACAGCGACCAACGATCAGGCCCCTGCTGGGAGATCGTTGGTCGCTGAATAAAGTCCAGAACTTTATTTCGTCGCTGGATCTCCCGTGGACATCGCTGGATCGGCGTGTGTGACACCGATCCAGCGATGTCTTCACTGGTAACCAGGGTAAACATCGGGTAACTAAGCGCAGGGCCGCGCTTAGTAACCCGATGTTTACCCTGGTTACCATGCTAAAAGTTAAAAAAACAAACACTACATACTTACCTACAGCCGTCTGTGCTCCAGCACTGTGCTCTGCTCTCCTCCTGTACTGGCTGTGAGCCGGAAAGCAGAGCGGTGACGTCACCGCTCTGCTTTCCGGCTCCCAGACAGTACAGGAGGAGAGCAGAGAAGCAGAGCACAGCGCTGGAGGACAGACAGCGGTAGGTAAGTATCTAGTGTTTGTTTTTTTTTTACTTTTAGCATGGTAACCAGGGTAAACATCGGGTTACTAAGCGCGGCCCTGCGCTTAGTTACCCGATGTTTACCCTGGTTACCGGGGACCTCGGGATCGTTGGTCGCTGGAGAGCTGTCTGTGTGACAGCTCTCCAGCGACCAAAGAGCGACGCTGCAGCGATCCGGATCGTTGTCGGTATCGCTGCAGCGTCGCTTAATGTGAAGGGGCCTTTACCCTCCACCAATCCAGCGCTGCCTCTCCGCTGCTCACCACTCATCTTAGCCGACAATGCTCCAGGAGAGATGTCATATCTATAGCACTTGACCTCTGCAGCCAATCATTGGGCTCATCAGCTTTGTGCCATATACCTGAGCATCATTGCCGAACCCATTGATTGACTGCAGTGGTCACATGTTATAGACGCAACATCACCACTGCAACTGTGTCAACAAAGACCAACAGTGATCAGCTGACAGCCAGCACTGTCAAGGGGATAATGCTGCTGTCACAGTTCTGATTTCAGGTGTCCTGGGACCAGGGGCTCCTTACCTGTCCTTAAAGCTAGGCACACCCTAGCTCGACCTGTTCCCCGGATTACTTCTGATGATGAAGATATTGGGGCCATGTACCTTGCCTTAGCTCCTGAATCTACCTTAAGGCTGTACCCTTCCCCCACCCAGGGAAGAGGGGAGTAGTAGTGTACTGCAATACACCAACCAGAGTAACAAGGTAAAACGAACAGGGATAAAGACAAATGCCAATCATACAAATATACCCACACAAACAACAGAGGTAAACACTGGGGAGTGGAGGATGGGGTAAAACTAAAGTAGGAGAAGGAAGGTAATTATCACACACTCAAAATCTAGCAACAGTCACAGATAAATCCATTAAACGCCTTCTCAAACAACGACTAACAACCTACAACCATGCAGCATAAGTTACTCTGGCAATGAGTGCTAGCGAGGGCCCAGTTTATATAGGAGATAGGAGTGGCTAACAGTGAACAGCTGAGCCTTAATGCAGGAAAGCTTCCAGGAGCTCTCAACTGAGCAAATTAACCCCTGCACTGCTAAAAGAAACTTGTACCATTTAATATGAAGGTGAAGTGGTTCTAATCAGTGCAGGAGTAGGAGAAATCAGATGCTGCGGTCTTCTGGCTCCTCTCTGTTGCGGTAAACCCGTGACAGTTGCATTTCTAGTACCTTCTTCCTTCCGTCATTGATGTACGCCTGCGCCAGAGCCGTGGCTGAAGATCAGAAGAGGACGTCATGGAATGAAGATGGGAGGCGCCGCAGTGGACCGGAGACGCCCATCCGACCTGACCAGCAGCGGGACCGCCCCTGGGTGAGTATAATATAACGTCTTTTTCTCCTCTTTCAGGTAACATCGGGGGCTTATCTACAGCATTACAGAATGCTGCAGATAAGCCCCTGATGCCGATGGGCTTACCTCACCCGCGATTTTCGGGGTGACAGGTTACCTTTAAGAGAAGGAAGTATCAGTGGCATAACTAGTAGAGCCAGGGCCTCATGGCAAACCTTTGAATGGGCCGAGCATGTACATCATTGCCTGGATCCTCTGACAGAGCACATCGGCTCATCACTGCTGGAACCTCTATTAGTGCCACCAACTGTGCAAACACTGGCTGCAGCACTGCATGAGGGCCAGGCAGTGATGAGCAGGAGGGATGTCAGAGCAGGCAGCACTGCAGGAGGATCTGCTGGTGATTACCAAAGGCGGTGATAGAGGAGGTGGGCCTGGCAGTGATGACTAGGAGGGGATCACAATAGGCGGCTGCGATGAGGGAGCAGCCGCCATCTTGGATATGGGGCATACTAACAGAGATTGGCGTGACTCCATTTTGTCCCATATCAGAATTCACTTGGTCACACATCTGCAGGGATGAGCACTCCTGGCCTCCACCTTTTCCGCTACCTGAATGAAGACCTTTTAGAATGGTAATGGACTAGGCCAGTGTAGCAGGCAGATAGCACTTCTAAGCTTGAGTGAGGAAGCTGTTGTGAGTTCTGTTTTTGGGCTCCCTCTGGTGGTTACTGATGGTACTGGGTGATTTGTGTTCTGCTGTCTCTGGTGTCCACCTGTTCTATTAGCATTTGGGAGTTTCCTATTTAACCGGGCTTTCTTGTCATTTCCCCGCCGGCTATCAAGGTTATCAGAGTGTTTTGTTACCTCAGCTTCTGGCTTCAGTAATCTTCAGGACAAGCTAAGTTTTTGATTTTCTTGTTCCACGTTTTGCTTTATTTTTTTGTCTTGTCCAGCTTGCATATAATTGTTTCTTTGCTGCTGGTTGCTCTAGTGGGCTGTAATTGCTCCTCATGTTCCATGAGTTGGAACATGAGTTCAAGTAATTACAGGATGGTTTTTTGAAGGGTTTTTTGCTGACCGCGCAGTTTACTTTTGTATCCTCTGCTATCTAGTTTTAGCGGGCCTCATTTTGCTGAATCTGTTTTCATACTGTGTATGTGCCTTCCTCTCATTTCACCGTCATTATATGTGGGGGGCTGCTATTTCTGTGGGGAATTTCTCTGGAGGCAAGAGAGGTTTGTGTTTCTTCTAATAGGGGAAGTTAGATCTTAGGCTGGTGCGAGACGTCTAGGATCAACGTAGGCACGTTCCCCGGCTATTGTTATTTGTGTGTTCAGGTTTAGGGTCGCGGTCAGCTCAGGTTCCATCACCCTAGAGCTCGTTGGTGCTTGTCCTTTTGTGATTCCCTGCCATTGGAATCATGACAGGAAGCCACGCCAGCAGGGGGCATGGAGGTGCCTGGGGGCTCAATTAAAGCATGCATGTCAGGTGGCTACAGGAGGACGAGTCTATTGTCATCCCAGCCAAACCGTCTCCAACATGAAATCATGAATTATGGACTCATCGTCCGAGGGACAGGCTCATAAAAAATATCCTCATTGCCCTGAAGGAATTGTGCATCTGACAGTGCAACTCCCAGGTCAGTGAGAGTTCTGGAACTTGAGATATAGAAATCAGCCTCCCACAGTGACCGAATGGGTCTAGGCTTGATCCCTGTACGACCGGCAGAACAAACCACTTGCGTTGGTACCGCCCATGTACTGATGCGATCATCCTGAGAGAAGTCATTCCATTTAGTAGATATTGGGGACAGATTTTGCAGGGAAGCTGAGGGGTGGAGATTGCTAGCCCACCCAGATACAGGGGGAGGGACACAGAAGGTTTAAGAGCTGAGGAGACTTGGAGAGTGTGAGACAACTGAAGAAGATGATGATGAAATAAGGAAGGGGGCATATGCCAGCCAGAGGGGAGCAAGCACATGCTTTTTAGAAGCTGTCCGGCAACTAAGTCTTGTACCTGTGGAACGCAGAGCTCCCCGGCCTCCACAAGCGACCTTCAACCTGGTAAATTGACCTCCATATTGTTATATTTTACTCTGACTGTAACTCTTGATATATTTTTACTGTATATTTCTTGTAATTACCTTGTGCACCCTTAAGGCAATTAAATCAGAAATTAATTTGGGGCTGATCTTTTTATTCTGATTGCGAATCTTAGAATACCCAGCGTGGGTAACAGGGCAGTCTCCCCGGCGGCCATTTGCTCTAGGTGCAGTTCCCTTATTGACCTGAGAGACAAAGGGGGCACCGGAGAGCTGTGCCTGTGTAGTGACGTCACAGATTGGTGATGTGGGAGGAACTGGGTTTCCTTCACAGCGGCCCTGCAGGAGGGCCTGGAGGCGATGAGCAGGAGGGTGTTAAAGAAGGTGGCACTGCAGGAGGACCCTGGCAATGATGAGCAAGAGTGATGAAACAGCAGGCAAACCTGCAGGAGGACCTGGCAGTGATGAGCAAGTTGTGTCAGACCTAGCAGCACTGTTGGAGGACCTGGCGATGATGAACAAGGAGGATGTTAGAAGAGGTGACACTGTAGGAGGACCTGGTAGTGATGAGTAAACATAGTAACATAGTAACATAGTTAGTAAGGCCGAAAAAAGACATTTGTCCATCCAGTTCAGCCTATATTCCATCATAATAAATCCCCAGATCTACGTCCTTCTACAGAACCTAATAATTGTATGATACAATATTGTTCTGCTCCAGGAAGACATCCAGGCCTCTCTTGAACCCCTCGACTGAGTTCGCCATCACCACCTCCTCAGGCAAGCAATTCCAGATTCTCACTGCCCTAACAGTAAAGAATCCTCTTCTATGTTGGTGGAAAAACCTTCTCTCCTCCAGACGCAAAGAATGCCCCCTTGTGCCCGTCACCTTCCTTGGTATAAACAGATCCTCAGCGAGATATTTGTATTGTCCCCTTATATACTTATACATGGTTATTAGATCGCCCCTCAGTCGTCTTTTTTCTAGACTAAATAATCCTAATTTCGCTAATCTATCTGGGTATTGTAGTTCTCCCATCCCCTTTATTAATTTTGTTGCCCTCCTTTGTACTCTCTCTAGTTCCATTATATCCTTCCTGCGCACCGGTGCCCAAAACTGGACACAGTACTCCATGTGCAGTCTAACTAGGGATTTGTACAGAGGCAGTATAATGCTCTCATCATGTGTATCCAGACCTCTTTTAATGCACCCCATGATCCTGTTTGCCTTGGCAGCTGCTGCCTGGCACTGGCTGCTCCAGGTAAGTTTAAAGGGGGATGAAAAAGCAGGTGGCACAGCAGGAGGACCTGGCGGTGATGAACAAGGGAGATGAAAATGCAGGTGGTACCGCAGAAGTTGACAAAGTGGTGCATTTGTTCTTTTTACCTTCCTGGCATCCTGGGTCTACATGCAATGGCAGGTCCGACTGCAACAGCTACAGTGGGGCAAAAAAGTATTTAGTCAGTCAGCAATAGTGCAAGTTCCACCACTTAAAAAGACGAGAGGCGTCTGTAATTTACATCATAGGTAGACCTCAACTATGGGAGACAAACTGAGAAAAAAAAATCCAGAAAATCACATTGTCTGTTTTTTTATAATTTTATTTGCATATTATGGTGGAAAATAAGTATTTGGTCAGAAACAAACAATCAAGATTTCTGGCTCTCACAGACCTGTAACTTCTTCTTTAAGAGTCTCCTCTTTCCTCCACTCATTACCTGTAGTAATGGCACCTGTTTAAACTTGTTATCAGTATAAAAAGACACCTGTGCACACCCTCAAACAGTCTGACTCCAAACTCCACTATGGTGAAGACCAAAGAGCTGTCAAAGGACACCAGAAACAAAATTGTAGCCCTGCACCAGGCTGGGAAGACTGAATCTGCAATAGCCAACCAGCTTGGAGTGAAGAAATCAACAGTGGGAGCAATAATTAGAAAATGGAAGACATACAAGACCACTGATAATCTCCCTCGATCTGGGGCTCCACGCAAAATCCCACCCCGTGGGGTCAGAATGATCACAAGAACGGTGAGCAAAAATCCCAGAACCACGTGGGGGGACCTAGTGAATGACCTGCAGAGAGTTGGGACCAATGTAACAAGGCCTACCATAAGTAACACACTACGCCACCATGGACTCAGATCCTGCAGTGCCAGACGTGTCCCACTGCTTAAGCCAGTACATGTCCGGGCCCATCTGAAGTTTGCTAGAGAGCATTTGGATGATCCAGAGGAGTTTTGGGAGAATGTCCTATGGTCTGATGAAACCAAACTGGAACTGTTTGGTAGAAACACAACTTGTCGTGTTTGGAGGAAAAAGAATACTGAGTTGCATCCATCAAACACCATACCTACTGTAAAGCATGGTGGTGGAAACATCATGCTTTGGGGCTGTTTCTCTGCAAAGGGGCCAGGACGACTGATCCGGGTACATGAAAGAATGAATGGGGCCATGTATCGTGAGATTTTGAGTGCAAACCTCCTTCCATCAGCAAGGGCATTGAAGATGCAACGTGGCTGGCTCTTTCAACATGACAATGATCCAAAGCACACCGCCAGGGCAACGAAGGAGTGGCTTCGTAAGAAGCATTTCAAGGTCCTGGAGTGGCCTAGCCAGTCTCCAGATCTCAACCCTATAGAAAACCTTTGGAGGGAGTTGAAAGTTCGTGTTGCCAAGCGAAAAGCCAAAAACATCACTGCTCTAGAGCAGATCTGCATGGAGGAATGGGCCAACATACCAACAACAGTGTGTGGCAACCTTGTGAAGACTTACAGAAAACGTTTGACCTCTGTCATTGCCAACAAAGGATATATTACAAAGTATTGAGATGAAATTTTGTTTCTGACCAAATACTTATTTTCCACCATAATATGCAAATAAAATGTTAAAAAAACAGACAATGTGATTTTCTGGATTTTTTTTTTCTCAGTTTGTCTCCCATAGTTGAGGTCTACCTATGATGTAAATTACAGATGCCTCTCATCTTTTTAAGTGGTGGAACTTGCACTATTGCTGACTGACTAAATACTTTTTTGCCCCACTGTATATTTTCACCCCTGGTAAATATAATATTTGCACATGACCTCAAGATTGTTCACAATCACATCTATTCCTGGAAATTAATAAGTACATAAATACATCCTGGGATATAACAAAGTAGCTAAAAAGCTTCACTGAAAAATATTTTTTATTACTTTTAACCTAACTGCAATGTACTGTAAGATGCATCAAGTTTATCAAAGAAAAAAAAAAATCTCAGGAAGCGAGTACATCTGGAACAATTCTGTATATGTTGTGAAGAAAATGTATAAACAGGCTTTTCTCTTTGGGGAAAACAGATGGATTTTTTTCACTTTCCAAGACTTGGAAACTAAATGGCTTTAATGAGAAGCAAATATTTTTGGTTCTGTTCCTGCAAGCAGCCTCCAATCCAGAGCAAAAGCTAAAAGTTTATATGTGTATGAATATATATATATATTTTTATACACACACATTATACACATACACACACGCATACACACACACAGTGGCTTACAAAAGTATTTACCCCCTTGGTGCGTTTTACCTGTTTTGTTACATCTACAACCTGTGTCTAAATATTTTTGTAATCCGATTGGTGTGTGATGCATTAGCACTAAATAGTCTAAGTTGGTGAAGTGAGAAAAATATAGGCATAAATTAAATTAATGGGATCAAATAACTAAAAATTGGCATGTGCATATGCATTCACCACTTTTGCTATGAAGCCCCTAAAAATTCCTGGTGCAAGCAATTACCTTCATAAGTCCCATGCTTCCATGCTTAGTGAAAGGAAGTCCAGATGCACCGCTAACCAAACAACACCATGAAGACCAAGGAGATCTCCAAACAAGCCAGGGACAAGGTTGAGGCCCTTCCAGATGGATGCCAGGTGCTACTCCAGGACAGACCTCGGATGCACGGCAGCTGACCACCAAAGAAGAAGCCAGATGGAACAGCTAAAAGTGGATGGACTGGATAAGTACACTCAGGCACAACAGGAATACTGGGAAACAAGGCAGGTGTATACAGGTGGAGCTGGTATACAAACTGGCATGGCAGGTGGTGCGGCTGATATACAAGCAGGCTAGTGTAGGCGGGCATGACTGATATACGTACAGGTGGGTGCTGGCGGGCAAAGCTGATATACAGGCAGGCTGGTGCAAATACTTATTTTCCACCATAATTTGCAAAATAAATCTTACCAAATCAGACAAGGTGATTTTCTGGATTTGTTTTCTCATTTTGACTTTCATAGTTGTGGTCTGCCTATGATGTCAATTACAGGCCTCTCTCATCTTTTTAAGTGGGAGAACTTGCACAAATGGTGGCTGACTAAATACTTTTTTTCCCCACTGTACATGCTGTGTAATAATTTGCTCAAAGATCTTTCCTGGTTTAGAAATAAGGCTCACTGGCCTGTAATTTCCTGGCTCTATTGTCTTTCCTTTTTTAAAGATAGGTACAACATTTGCCCTTCTCCAGTCTTTTGGGACTAATCCTGTTCTCCAGGATTTTTCAAAGATTCTGGCAAGTGGTTCTGCAATTTCCTCTTATATCTCTTGATGTGCTCTGTGATGTAATTCATCTGGACCAGGAGATTTAAATTAATTTAAATTAGCTAAGTGTTCCCTAACTATCTCCCTCTCATGAAGATCAGTTAATGTTACAATTGCTTTCTTAGAGAACACAGATGCAAAATAGGAATTTAAAAGCTCGGCCTTCTCAACATCATTTTAGACTACTTCACCCTTTTCATCCTGTAAAAATCCTACAGCATCTTCGACTTTTCTTTCGCTTTTGACCCCAAAATCCATTTTTATTGCTTTTGGTTTCTATTGCAAGCCTCACTTCATTATTGGCTTTAGCTCTTCTAATGATGGTCCTGCATTCCTGGTTCTGCAGAAACTCTGAAAAGTTCTTCTCTTGCAACATTCTGAAGAGATTCTTCTGCTCTGTCAAGGAAATCCTCATTTTTTATGAACTTCAGTGTAGATATTCTCTACTGAAGAGTTTGCACCTTTTTCTCTAACAGAGTCATAAGCTTGTTTAACACCCCAGGAAGTCGGTTGTTACAGTGGTATTGCCTTCCTCACGGGGAGGGTGATGCTATGCCTGGAAGCGAGGAAGGATCCTTTTAACAGGTGACATGTACACACAACACTGTTCTGACTCCAGGCCAGAAGGGGGAGCTCTGATTCAGTTTGTGGGTGGCTTCCCTATGTATTCTGGCTGGAGGAGGAGTTAGGTAGTCAGCTTGAGAGAAGAGCTGGAGCCGTGCAGACACGAGGTTCTGCAGCTCCTGACAGAGCCGTCTGTGTGAGAGACTGAGGGGAGAAGAGGCAAAGGAGAGGAAAGATACTGGGAGTGGAGCTGCGAGAAGGCTCAGTCCAGAATCAGTGCAAGAGACCGGGGCTGGAATCCCAAGGCTGTGGGGGTTACTGTTTGCCCCACAGCAGAAAACGGCGGGCAGGAGATTTCAAGTAGCCTGTCCACCATTACACCCGAAGACACAGCAGCATAGAGAACCCAGAGTCACCACATATAGAGACACCTGTAAAAAGGCTCGAGTTGCCTGCCATGCGGGTATTGTCCTACACATAGGACAGAGAGAGAGGACCTTCTGTGAAGCCTCAGGCAGCAGGGGACTACAACACAGTGCAGTAAGGAAGGCTTTCAACCTCACCTGGCTAGGGGGATTCCGAATCGCTTCCAGGCTGGACAGATTTTACCATCACCTTTGATCCGTACCTTGGACTGTGGCTGAATACCACCAGTAAACGGTAAAGAGATTGCAACCTTGTGCCCTCTCAGTCTTTCTGGCATCACATCATCTATCATCACCGAATACCACAGGTGGCGTCACGAATATTCTTTATTCAAAACAACCCCTTTAACGTTTTTCCCTTTAACTTGGACGCTCAGGGCCACGGACCAGGTCACTGCCACCATGACTATCCCTTTAACGACCACCGGACCCGGTACCGATACCGAGTATCCTCTAGACCCTAGTGGGTGCTACAGATGTATTTCTGTCACGTAAAGTTTGTCTTTTCCTCTGGGAAGTCTGTAAACACAGCACGGATTGCAGCACACCATATGGGTAATCTTCTCCATGATGAACAAAATGAATTGTTATTGAACTGTTGTAAAGATTCAATCTGACGATTTCCTGCAAGCACCTTGATTCAGCTACACCCAAAGATCTTCAGACTTGCAGTGACTCTTCACTCTTCCCAGAATACACTGAAAATACACAAATTACCCCCCTCAACGCTTCATTTCCTGGCTTTGTCAAAATTCCTGGTTTTGGTCAAAACCCAAACTTTAATCCAATTGAGAGTCTGTGGTAAGACTTGAAGATTGCTTTTCATCACAGGAAACCATCTAACTTGAAGGAGCCGGAGTGGTTTTGCCTTGAGAAATGGACAAAAATCCCAGTAAAAAGCTCAGAGACTTATCCAAATTGACTTGCAGTTGTAATTGCACAAAAGGAGGCTCTACAAAGTACTGACTTTAGGGGGGTGAATAGTTATGCACAATAAAGTTTTCAGTTATTTTGTCCTATTTGTTGTTTGCTTCACAATAAAAAGAAAACCAAATTTTCACAGTTGGAGGCATGATCTTAACATGAGCTGATGCAAACCCTCAAAAAAAGTGACAAGCCAGGTTGTGAGGTAGCAAAACAGTAAAAATGCCAAGGGAGAGAAAACTTTTGCAAGCCACTGTATATGTATTGCTGCTTCCACTCTAATATATATATATATATATATATATATATATATATATATATATATACCAAAGAAAAAAGAAGGCAGCACTCCAATTCTTGAAAAGGTGAAAAACTGTGAAGTTTATTCAGACCCACATCTCTGTGCGACGTTTCGGCTCACACTGAGCCTTTCTCAAGCAGTGGGTGGTAACAAATTGTGTCCTTTTATACATATAGCCCACAATTATTTACATATTCATTAGCCATATTCATGTTTACAGTGAATCTATTAAGCTTATGTCATCTTTTTCCATTAATAACCACTCTTGTGTATCTTTATCATGTAAGGTGCATAGTGCTAAAGTGCTATACTGGGTATATTAATCTCCACATTCCCTTCGCTATTGCCGCTTTTATGTACTTGGCTTAAGTTCTCCATAATCTTCTATACGTTATGATTCATATCACATGTTTATAATGATACATGTCGCTTACCCCGCCGGATAGATGAAGCCACATGGAGGACTGAATAACTCTTGATTTCGGCGTTCCCTTCATCCTACTGCGCATGTCATGACGTCACATACCCCTGTGTTGGATCGCCGGCCAGTGAGAATCCAGCTACTGTCACCTCCTACTTGCGCCTGCGCACAAGCGCTCTATCCACTTCACACCACCATCTTAGTTGTGGCAACTACATATACTACAGCAAAGAGGAATCACTATTAACTCTTCTTATATTGCGCGTGTGTCCTCTGCATATATCACATTCTCTTTAACCCTTTAGGTACCGATTGGGCTTATCTATTATATCCACTTCCAGCTAGCCGGACGACACCTTATACAGGTTGTCTCCCTCTGCTGATGGACCTCCACATTGACCCATGACCTTTTCAGATCACAACATCTTCGTAGAAGGACCCATTTAAGCTTCTCAATATAGTGCCTAGTACCTAACCATAGAAGAAAGAACTCCTTTTAAGTACTAGTGAACAGGGTTATTAAAGAAATCTTCTAAGACAGATATTGATGCTGACTACATATTTATTTACCATCATACGGATAATCTCAACTGGCCAGCAGCCCGACATCAGGTTGAATTTAAAGAAGTTTAACACTTCCATACAGAAAAATGTATAGAGAAACAAATAGCAAAAAATTTAGAAAATTGAGTGTGCATAAATTTTGTTTATCAAATACGTCCTCCACATTGAACTCCAATCTAGCAGGCCAAGGGACATCCATCATTTGCTGGGAGTGGAGATATATCTAAAAAAAATACAAACATAACATTCATTAAAATTAGAGCATACTTTTTCATTCCGCATACTCCAAATTTATAACAGGAGTGAATATACATCCGATTCGAAGTTACACATCCCCCTAGGGTTATTGCATATAGGGATAAATTTTAAAATCTACATTTAAGCCTTTCGGCTTTAGTGTATCCAACTCGTAAATCCATCGAAGTTCCAATTTTTTTAGCAGGCACATTCTATCCCCCCCTCTCCTTTGGGCAGGGACCCTGTCTATTATTCTAAATTTAAGTTCTTTTTCCGTATGTTTAAATTCTGCAAAGTGTTTCGAGACTGGAAGATCTACTCGTTTTTTCCTTATTGAGTGGCGATGATTGTTCATGCGAGTTTTAAACTCGCACGTTGTTTCCCCAATATACCACTATTTGCAAGGGCATTCCAACAAATATATGACATAATCAGATTTACATGTTAGATATTCTCGAATTCTATATTGTTTACTTGTTACAGGGTGTTCAAAAGTAGACCCCTTCATCATGTATGTGCAATTCACACACGATAGGCATGGAAAGCAACCTTTTTGTTTTGTACCTGTTATCGTGGTTTGGCCAGAATTTTTTAGGGGACCAATATCCGATTTTACCACCTGATCTCTGATATTTTTGCTTCGACGGTATGAAAAGAGTGGGGGTTCCCCAAATTCCTTAATATTTGGTAGGCATTTACCCAACATACCCCAGTGTTTTCTAATCACCTCCGCTATGGGTCCACTCTCCTCAGCATACGTCATTACACATGGTATTCTCCTCATTATTTTCTTTTCTGTGTTTTTCTTGAGTAACTCCATTCTATTCTTTTTAAGGGTCCTATTCTTCACCCTATTTAATAGTTCCTTCGGGTATCCTCTCTCCATGAATTTTTTTACCAAACTATCTACAACTCCCTCAACCTCTTTTTCCTCTTTCACTATCCTGCGTATCCTCAGCATTTGGCTGAGGGGTATTGACCTCACCATACTGCGGGGATGCTGGCTGTCAAATGTTAGAAGATTGTTTTTGTCTGTTTGTTTGACAAATAGGGTTGTTGTCAATTCTCCCTTCCCCTGTCTTACCAAAACATCCAGGAATTGTATACTGGATCTTGAAGAGATTAATGTGAATTTGATAGTTTCATCTATCTCATTCAGGTATTCATGAAAAGCCTCTAATTCTTTCTCTGTCCCTGTCCACAGGAGGAAGATGTCGTCTATGTATCGCCACCACACCAGCACATGCCGGAAGTGGTGGGACACATAGACGAGATCCTCCTCCAGGACACTCATTACTAAATTAGCATAAGCGGGGGCCATACTGGCCCCCATTGCTGTTCCGCGTTGTTGTGAATAAAATATGTCACCGAAAAGGAAGTAGCTCCGCCTCAAAATTATTTCCAGTAATTTTAATAGAAATCCTTTGCCTTCCATAGACACTTCAATTGTATTCAACTTTTTTTCAACAACTCTAAGCCCAGAATCATGTTCAATTGATGTATAAAGTGAGATGACATCAAACGATGCCAAAATCACCTCCCCCTCTAGTTTTATAGCTTCCAATTTATTTAAGAAATCCGTTGTATCTTGGATATAAGACTTACTTTTTTTGGCAATTGGGTTCAGGATTTTGTCTAGGAATGTTCCCATCCTACTAAACACTGAGTCCACCCCTGACACTATGGGTCGTCCAGGGGGGTCTATCAAGGATTTGTGGATTTTTGGGGTCGTATATAGAACTGGCATCTTTGGGAAATCTATACTCAGGTAATCCATAAGTTCTTGATCTATTATCTTCTTATCTACTGCTTCCTGCAAACATTTTTTGATCTCCCCCATAATGTTAAATTTGGGGTCACTTTCCAATTTTTGATACACTTTTTCATCCTTTAGTTGACTATCGATCTCTGCAATGTACTTATGCCTGTCCATGATGACGACAGCACCCCCCTTATCCGCGGGTTTAATGATGATGTCGCCATCATGGACAAGCTCCTGCAGCGCCTTAGATTCCTCCCTTGTAATATTAGGATGTTTGAATTTTTTTATGGCCCCATTCCTCAATTCCTCTATCTCCCTTTTTACCACTTTTTCAAAGGCATTAATAACTGCGGAATTTACAGGTGGTATGAACTCACTAGGTTTTCTGAGCTCAATGGATCTACTATTAAATTCACTATTTCCTTCTTGGCTTATTATGTCCTTATCATGAAACCACTCTTTCAATTTTATTGTTCTAAAAAATCTCTCCAAGTCCATTTGTAGATTAAACCAGTTGGTATGTGAACACGGGGAAAAGGATAGTCCTCTACTTAGAATTGAGACCTGTGCCGGAGTTAGTACCTTTCCAGAGATGTTAATTACGAGGTCTGTTCCCGTTTCTTGTTGGCTACCTGTCTCTGAGGCTGCGATCTGTTTTTCTCTGGTTTCCTTTTGTTTACGGTGATGCCGCTTGCCTCCTCTCCTCTTGCGTTTAGTAGTCCTTCTGTTATATTCTCCTGTTCTACAAGAAAAATCGTCATTGGTAACACGTGTCATAATTATCATTATATTCATTCCTCCTATCGCCACCTTTTTTCTTCCACACAGGTTTATTGCTTTCTCTCTGCCATGTATAAATATGTCCTGCTTCATAGTCCTCCACATCTCTATTCCACTTTTTCCTTTTGATTTCTTCTAGTTCATTACCCAATATAACACTTTCTTTGTCAACCTTTTCTTTAAAAATATTCCATTCTTCCACTGTTATTAGTGATTTAATTTTGCATTCAAATCCTTCTATATTTTGTTGTAATTTCTTAATTTCTTCTTGTAAAAACTCTATATTCAATAGAATAGTGTTCATGGCATATTTATTAGATATCATGACAAAGCGTGCACAATATGCGTTATTGCCTTGGAATAAATTCGGGCGTATGTTCGACCTCAAGCCCCTAGGAATTTTACCTTCCTTATAGTATTGGCCCAAGGTCATCATATGCAGTTGTAGATTAATCATACGTTTGACATCACTTTCATACTTGCGTTTAAGTTCAAGTGTAGATGGTGTCTTGAGAAAAATTGCCTCTCCGTCAAGTCCACCAAGGATACGTTCTTCATCCTCAGATGTATATTTAAACACTCCATGCTCCATGGCTCTCTTCTCCATGGGACAACAAAAATGGCTTTAGAGTAAATACTTGTAGCTTATTCAGCAATGTCTTTAATAAATATTGTGCACGTATTTCCGGACAAAAATAGATATAAAAAGTGGTAACAGCACAATGCTCACTGGTGGGTGCCAGGCCTCCTGGGTAAGACGGTCCACTCATCCACCCAAATAATATGCCAAAGAAAAAAGAAGGCAGCACTCCAATTCTTGAAAAGGTGAAAAACTGTGAAGTTTATTCAGACCCACATCTCTGTGCGACGTTTCGGCTCACACTGAGCCTTTCTCAAGCAGTGGGTGGTAACAAATTGTGTCCTTTTATACATATAGCCCACAATTATTTACATATTCATTAGCCATATTCATGTTTACAGTGAATCTATTAAGCTTATGTCATCTTTTTCCATTAATAACCACTCTTGTGTATCTTTATCATGTAAGGTGCATAGTGCTAAAGTGCTATACTGGGTATATTAATCTCCACATTCCCTTCGCTATTGCCGCTTTTATGTACTTGGCTTAAGTTCTCCATAATCTTCTATACGTTATGATTCATATCACATGTTTATAATGATACATGTCGCTTACCCCGCCGGATAGATGAAGCCACATGGAGGACTGAATAACTCTTGATTTCGGCGTTCCCTTCATCCTACTGCGCATGTCATGACGTCACATACCCCTGTGTTGGATCGCCGGCCAGTGAGAATCCAGCTACTGTCACCTCCTGCTTGTGCCTGCGCACAAGCGCTCTATCCACTTCACACCACCATCTTAGTTGTGGCAACTACATATACTACAGCAAAGAGGAATCACTATTAACTCTTCTTATATTGCGCGTGTGTCCTCTGCATATATCACATTCTCTTTAACCCTTTAGGTACCGATTGGGCTTATCTATTATATCCACTTCCAGCTAGCCGGACGACACCTTATACAGGTTGTCTCCCGCTGCTGATGGACCTCCACATTGACCCATGACCTTTTCAGATCACAACATCTCCGTAGAAGGACCCATTTAAGCTTCTCAATATAGTGCCCAGTACCTAACCATAGAAGAAAGAACTCCTTTTAAGTACTAGTGAACAGGGTTATTAAAGAAATCTTCTAAGACAGATATTGATGCTGATTACATATTTATTTACCATCATACGGATAATCTCAACTTGCCAGCAGCCCGACATCAGGTTGAATTTAAAGAAGTTTAACACTTCCATACAGAAAAATGTATAGAGAAACAAATAACAAAAAATTTAGAAAATTGAGTGTGCATAAATTTTGTTTATCAAATACGTCCTCCACATTGAACTCCAATCTAGCAGGCCAAGGGACATCCATCATTTGCTGGGAGTGGAGATATATCTAAAAAAATACAAACATAACATTCATTAAAATTAGAGCATACTTTTTCATTCCGCATACTCCTGGAGGAGGATCAGAATTTGTTACCACCCACTGCTTGAGAAAGGCTCAGTGTGAGCCGAAACGTCGCACAGAGATGTGGGTCTGAATAAACTTCACAGTTTTTCACCTTTTCAAGAATTGGAGTGCTGCCTTCTTTTTTCTTTGGCATATTATTTGGGTGGATGAGTGGACCGTCTTACCCAGGAGGCCTGGCACCCACCGGTGAGCATTGTGCTGTTACCACTTTTTATATCTATATCTATATATATATATATATATACACTGTATACCAGAACTGAATAAAAAAAAAGACATGGACCTCAAATCCAGAAAGCACACATTAATCTAATGCCGCCAGGCAAACATTTACAAAGGTGAGCATGAGGTTCTTAATTTAACATTCTGATCAGACTGTATTGTACCCACTACCACGTCACGGTGAACCTCTCAGTGGGTCCCAAGCTTAAAAGGTGCGCATGCAACCACCACTACGGTGATACTATGAAGCGATGGCCGGGGGACCACCACAGTACAGGAAGACTACCGTACACAAGATGAGGTGCAAACAACAAAGGGTAGATTTATTGGAAGGCAAGGAATGACGTGGATGAGGAAGATGCAAATAGGGGTATGCAATGGCAAAAGATAATTTACAAGAGTTGTATTCTTTAGCTTGCCTGTAAAATAGTACAGTGCTCCAACTATTACAGAATCAACATAGTCACACAAGTAAATGCAAACAATAAACAAATAATGATGCTACTCTACGTATAACCTTCCTGGTCTTTACTAAGCAGGCCTCACGGCTGCCGTGTTCTGACTATTGAAGCCTACGCTAGGCCCTAACATGTGCACAAAACAGGAACAAACTCACGGTGATGTTGGGGACTCAGATCCAGTCCTGGGGGCCCCTAACAATCCAGTACGGTGGTGCGCATGGCTTTCAGCCAGCTCAGTGGAACGTGGTCTTCTCCTTGCTTCTGGGTCCTGGAAGTGCTCATGGAAACTGTAAATCCCTTTCTCGGTATCTTCGTGGCTTCTCAAACTCATACAGGACAGCCACTCTCACTGCACCAAGAAAAGTCTGTCAAATTTCACAAGTCCACTCTGTTACAGGCTGTGGGTCCTCTCGTGCAGAAAACAGCATAAAGTTCTCTCTGCAGCAGCTTCAGCTCACACACGCTGTTAAGGCTTCACCCCCACCCTCTGCACAGTCCAGTTCATTCACAGTCTATTGCAGGGTAGAAGCAGAACATTCTATCACACCAGACAAGGGGGTGTAGTCTCTTAAAGTGACAGCGTGCTCTTTACTGTCCATAACAGCACCACACTCTTACAACTACATCAACAGGGCGGGCGACTTGGCACCTCTCAGCACCCATGCTGTGAGGCTGAGTCCCCATGACTCCAAGTGACAGACACCACCTCACAGACAAAAAAAACACAGCAACAATGGCCACCACACAGCACCAACACTGTTGTGAATTCTGTGGTCAAGCTCCCTCCTGTGGTCATGTGTGGTACTTCGGCTGGTTCTGTCTATGAGCTTCCTTTGGTGGATGTGAGTGGGGCTGCGGCTTCTGAGTTTCCTTCCTCAGGTGACGAGGTTAAGTCGTTAGGTGCTGCTCTATTTAACTCCACCTAGTTCTTTGTTCCTGGCCTCCAGTCAATGTTCCAGTGTTGGTCTTGCTTTCTCCTGGATCGTTCTTGTGGCCTGTCTACCCTGCATAAGCTAAGTTTTGCTTGTGTTACTTTTGTTTGCAATATTTTCTGTCCTGCTTGCTATATTGGTTTTTCTTGCTTGCTGGAAGCTCTGAGACGCAGAGGGAGCACCTCCGTACCGTTAGTCGGTGCGGAGGGTCTTTTTGCGCCCTCTGCGTGGTTGTTTGTAGGTTTTTGTGCTGACTGCAAAGCTATCTTTCCTATCCTCGGTCTATTCAGTAAGTCGGGCCTCACTTTGCTAAAATCTATTTCATCTCTGTGTTTGTATTTTCATCTTAACTCACAGTCATTATATGTGGGGGGCTGCCTTTTCCTTTGGGGAATTTCTCTGAGGCAAGGTAGGCTTATTTTTCTATCTTCAGGGCTAGCTAGTTTCTCAGGCTGTGCCCGAGGCGCCTAGGTCTGGTCAGGAGCGCTCCACGGCTACCTCTAGTGTGGTATGATAGGATTAGGGATTTCGGTCAGCAGAGTTCCCACGTCTCAGAGCTCGTCCTATGTTATTAGTAACTATCAGGTCACTTAGTGTGCTCTTAACCACTAGGTCCATTGTGGTTCTGAATCACCAGTTCATAACAGTACTGGAGGCCTAAAGTACTAATGCTTCTCAATAGAGGGAAAAGAGAAGTTCTGAGACCATTTTTTTTTCTTTGCACTGTGTTTTGTCTTTCTTTTCCCCTAGACATTTGGGTGGTTCAGGACACAGGTGTAGTGATGGACATTAAAGGTCTGTCTTCTTGTGTGGATCATCTCTCTGCAAGAGTACAAAATATTCAAGACTTTGTGGTTCAGAATTCTATGTTGGAACCAAGAATTCCTATTCCTGATTTGTTTTCTGGAGCTAGAGCTAAGTTTCTGAGTTTTAAAAATAATTGTAAACTGTTTCTGGCTTTGAAACCCCGCTCCTCTGGTGACCCAGTTCAACAAGTTAAGATCATTATTTCTTTATTACGTGGCGACCCTCAAGACTGGGCTTTCTCCCTTGTGCCAGGAGATCCTGCATTATGTAATATTGATGCGTTTTTTCTGGCGCTCGGATTGCTTTATGATGAACCTAATTCAATGGATCAGGCAGAGAAAAATTTGCTGGCTCTGTGTCAGGGTCAGGATGAGGTAGAGATATATTGTCAGAAGTTTAGGAAGTGGTCTGTGCTCACTCAATGGAATGAATGTGAGCTGGCAGCAATTTTCAGAAAGGGTCTCTCTGAAGCCCTTAAGGATGTCATGGTGGGATTTCCTATGCCTGCTGGTCTGAATGAGTCTATGTCTTTGGCCATTCAGATCGGTCGACGCTTGCGTGAGCGTAAAACTGTGCACCATTTGGCGGTATTATCTGAGCATAAACCTGAGCCTATGCAGTGCGATAGGACTTTGACTAGAGCTGAATAGCAAGAACACAGACGTCAGAATGGGCTGTGTTTCTACTGTGGTGATTCCACTCATGCTAATGCTATCTCCGATTGTCCTAAGCGCACTAAACGGTTCGCTAGCTCTGCCACCATTGGTACGGTACAGTCGAAATGTCTTTTGTCCGTTACTTTGATCTGCTCTTTGTCATCCTATTCTGTCATGGCATTTGTGGATTCAGGCGCTGCCCTGAATTTGATGGACTTGGAGTATGCTAGGCGCTGTGGGTTTTTTCTTGGAGCCCTTGCAGTATCCTATTCCATTGAGAGGAATTGATGCTACGCCTTTGGCCAAGAATAAGCCTCAGTATTGGACCCAGCTGACCATGTGCATGGCTCCTGCACATCAGGAGCATATTCGCTTTTTGGTGTTGCATAATCTGCATGATGTGGTCGTGTTGGGGTTGCCATGGAAACAAGTCCATAACCCAGTATTGGATTGGAAATCAATGTCTGTGTCCAGCTGGGGTTGTCAGGGGGTACATGGTGATGTTCCATTATTGTCTATTTCATCATCCACCCCTTCTGAGGTCCCAGAGTTCTTGTCAGATTACCGGAATGTATTTGATGAGCCCAAGTCCAATGCCCTACCTCCGCATAGGGATTGCGATTGTGCTATCGATTTGATTCCTGGTAGTAAGTTTCCTAAGGGTCGACTGTTTAATTTGTCTGTGCCTGAGCACGCCGCTATGCGGAGTTACGTAAAGGAATCCTTGGAGAAGGGTCATATTCGCCTGTCGTCATCGCCATTGGGAGCAGGGTTCTTTTTTGTGGCCAAGAAGGATGGTTCGCTGAGACCTTGTATTGATTACCGCCTTCTAAATAAAATCACGGTCAAATTTCAGTACCCCTTGCCGCTGCTGTCTGATTTATTTGCTCGGATTAAGGGGGCTAGTTGGTTCACCAAGATAGATCTTCGTGGTGCGTATAATCTTGTGCGTAATAAACAGGGCGATGAATGGAAAACAGCATTTAATACGCCCGAGGGCCATTTTGAGTACCTGGTTATGCCATTCGGACTTTCTAATGCTCCATCAGTGTTTCAGTCCTTTATGCATGACATCTTCCGAGAGTACCTGGATAAATTCCTGATTGTCTACTTGGATGATATTTTGGTCTTCTCGGATGATTGGGAGTCTCACGTGAAGCAGGTCAGAATGGTGTTCCAGGTCCTGCGTGCGAATTCTTTGTTTGTGAAGGGGTCAAAGTGTCTCTTTGGTGTTCAGAAGGTTTCATTTTTGGGTTTCATTTTTTCCCCTTCTACTATCGAGATGGACCCTGTTAAAGTTCAGGCCATTTATGATTGGACTCAGCCGACATCTCTGAAGAGTCTGCAAAAGTTCCTGGGCTTTGCTAATTTTTATCGTCGCTTCATCAATAATTTTTCTAGTATTGCTAAACCGTTGACTGATTTAACCAAGAAGGGTGCTGATGTGGTCAATTGGTCTTCTGCTGCTGTGGAAGCTTTTCAAGAGTTGAAGCGTCGTTTTTCTTCTGCCCCTGTGTTGTGCCAACCAGATGTTTCGCTCCCGTTCCAGGTCGAGGTTGATGCTTCTGAGATTGGAGCAGGGGCTGTTTTGTCGCAAAGAAGTTCTGATGGCTCGGTGATGAAACCATGCGCCTTCTTTTCCAGGAAGTTTTCGCCTGCTGAGCGTAATTATGATGTTGGCAATCGAGAGTTGCTGGCCATGAAGTGGGCATTCGAGGAGTGGCGTCATTGGCTTGAAGGAGCTAAGCATCGCGTGGTGGTCTTGACTGATCACAAGAACTTGACTTATCTCGAGTCTGCCAAACGGTTGAATCCTAGACAGGCTCGTTGGTCGCTGTTTTTCTCCCGTTTTAACTTTGTGGTTTCGTACCTTCCGGGCTCTAAAAATGTGAAGGCGGATGTCCTGTCTAGGAGTTTTGTGCCCGACTCTCCGGGTTTGCCTGAGCCGGCGGGTGTTCTCAAAGAGGGGGTAATTTTGTCTGCCATCTCCCCTGATTTGCGGCGGGTGCTGCAAAAATTTCAGGCTAATAGACCTGACCGTTGCCCCGCGGAGAAACTGTTTGTCCCTGATAGATGGACGAGTAGAGTTATCTCTGAGGTTCATTGTTCAGTGTTGGCTGGTCATCCTGGAATCTTTGGTAGCAGAGATTTGGTGGCTAGATCCTTTTGGTGGCCGTCTCTGTCGCGGGATGTGCGTTCTTTTGTGCAGTCCTGTGGGATTTGTGCTCGGGCTAAGCCCTGCTGTTCTCGTGCCAGTGGGTTGCTTTTGCCCTTGCCGGTCCCGAAGAAGCCTTGGACACATATCTCTATGGATTTTATTTCGGATCTCCCCGTCTCTCAAAAAATGTCGGTCATTTAGGTGGTTTGTGATCGCTTCTCTAAGATGGTCCATTTGGTACCCTTGTCTAAATTGCCTTCCTCCTCTGATTTGGTGCCATTGTTCTTCCAGCATGTGGTTCGTTTACATGGCATTCCGGAGAACATTGTTTCTGACAGAGGTTCCCAGTTTGTTTCGAGGTTTTGGCGAGCCTTTTGTGCTAGGATGGGCATTGATTTGTCTTTTTCCTCGGCTTTCCATCCTCAGACAAATGGCCAGACTGAACGAACCAATCAGACCTTGGAAACATATCTGAGATGTTTTGTTTCTGCTGATCAGGATGATTGGGTGTCCTTTTTGCCTTTGGCTGAGTTCGCCCTTAATAATCGGGCCAGCTTGGCTACTTTGGTTTCGCCGTTTTTCTGCAATTCTTGTTTCCATCCTCGTTTCTCCTCAGGGCAGGTTGAGTCTTCAGACTTTCCTGGTGTGGATACTGTGGTGGATAGGTTGCAGCAGATTTGGACTCATGTAGTGGACAATTTGACATTGTCCCAGGAGAAGGCTCAATGTTTCGCTAACCGCAGGCGCTGTGTGGGTCCCCGACTTCGTGTTGGGGATTTGGTTTGGTTGTCATCTCGTTATATTCCTATGAAAGTTTCCTCTCCTAAGTTTAAGCCTCGTTTCATTGGTCCGTATAGGATTTCTGAGGTTCTTAATCCTGTGTCTTTTCGTTTGACCCTTCCAGCTTCTTTTTCCATCCATAACGTATTCCATAGGTCATTGTTGCGGAGATACGTGGCACCTGTGGTTCCATCCGTTGATCCTCCTTCCCTGGTTTTGGTTGAGGGGGAGTTGGAGTATATAGTGGAGAAGATTTTGGATTCTCATGTTTCGAGATGGAAACTCCAGTATCTGGTTAAGTGGAAGGGCTATGGTCAGGAAGATAATTCCTGGGTCTTTGCCTCTGATGTCAATGCTGCCGATCTGGTTCGTGCCTTTCATGTGGCTCATCCTGGTCGGCCTGGGGGCTCTGGTGAGGGTTCGGTGACCCCTCCTCAAGGGGTGGTACTGTTGTGAATTCTATGGTCAAGCTCCCTCCTGTGGTCATGAGTGGTACTTCGGCTGGTTCTGTCTATGAGCTTCCTTTGGTGGATGTGAGTGGGGCTGCGGCTTCTGAGTTTCCTTCCTCAGGTGACGAGGTTAAGTCGTTAGGTGCTGCTCTATTTAACTCCACCTAGTTCTTTGTTCCTGGCCTCCAGTCAATGTTCCAGTGTTGGGCTTGCTTTCTCCTGGATCGTTCTTGTGGCCTGTCTACCCTGCATAAGCTAAGTTTTGCTTGTGTTACTTTTGTTTGCAATATTTTCTGTCCTGCTTGCTATATTGGTTTTTCTTGCTTGCTGGAAGCTCTGAGACGCAGAGGGAGCACCTCCATACCGTTAGTCGGTGCGGAGGGTCTTTTTGCGCCCTCTGCGTGGTTGTTTGTAGGTTTTTATGCTGACTGCAAAGCTATCTTTCCTATCCTCGGTCTATTCAGTAAGTCGGGCCTCACTTTGCTAAAATCTATTTCATCTCTGTGTTTGTATTTTCATCTTAACTCACAGTCATTATATGTGGGGGGCTGCCTTTTCCTTTGGGGAATTTCTCTGAGGCAAGGTAGGCTTATTTTTCTATCTTCAGGGCTAGCTAGTTTCTCAGGCTGTGCCCGAGGCGCCTAGGTCTGGTCAGGAGCGCTCCACGGCTACCTCTAGTGTGGTATGATAGGATTAGGGATTGCGGTCAGCAGAGTTCCCACGTCTCAGAGCTCGTCCTATGTTATTAGTAACTATCAGGTCAGTTAGTGTGCTCTTAACCACTAGGTCCATTGTGGTTCTGAATCACCAGTTCATAACACAACACTAAGTGAATAAATGTAAAAAACTCAGCTTCCACAAGTTTTCAAACTCAAAGTCACAGTGTGTTCTCTGTCAGGATTCTCTGGTGACGGCTCTGCAATGGCATGTGACTGCAAGTATATAATTTGCATGCATGCAGTCCCGTGCTGACTAGACATGCGTGGCCTCTCTCAGCACAAGTCAATAGACATGCCTATTTGGAATGTGGCTGGAAGTATGCAAATCACAAACTCATAGTCACGTGACCATCCATTCCCGGCATCGGATAATCCTGACAGCATGCACTGTGCGCACTGTGAGGATTCACTGTCACGGTAAAGCTGCAACCACTAATGCGGCCCAGCCCATAGATGCCCCCACGCCGACCGACGAAGACGGCGTGGGGCGCGCATCCCCCGGGGACGCAACACGGGCCCTTAATACCTCAGAGTAGGACCCAGGCCTACCCGAACTAGGGGAGGGCAAATACCGGGGTTCTGTGGCAGCTGAGCATGTGGACAAGGAAAGAGACACGTAGGACTTGATTACACCGCACAACTTCAGGTATAGAGAAAGTAAAGTTTACTAAAGTAAAGTCGCACAGTACATAAACAAAACATAATGATGTCAGGCTCCCGATTCCACACCTCCCAGAAGGGTACCACCCAGTGGACCCCAAGGTACCAACGGACCACCGAGTTACACATAGGCGGGACATCAGGACACAAGCAGGACATCAGGGTACACGAGGTCATCAGGATGCAGGCAAAACATCAGTGTACAGACAGGACATCTGGACACAGGAAGGACATCAGGACATTAGAACACAGGCAGGGCATCAGGACATCAGGAATACCGGATAGACATCTGGCACACTGGTGTGGCAGCCCAGGTCATCAGCTGGGACACTGGCGTGGCAGTCCAGGGCATCAGTTACATCAGGACATCGGACACAGGAAGTACATCAGGGAACACGAGGTCATCAGGATGCAGGCAGGACATCAGGGTACAGACAGGACATCAGAAAATCTGGACCCAGGGTCACCGGCAGATATCAGGCAGGAGTCGTTCGGTTCCGGACATCCGAAACGACCTACAGGCACCACCGCAGTCATCAGGCTCCAAGCTCCAGACAACAGTCATCAGGTTCCAGACTGCGGTCGTCAGGCTCCGGGCATCGGACCTAGGAAGGAACTCAAACGGGATGGTGCTGGATCTGCAGGATTGCTGGGCCTGCCAGGAGCTAGCACCACATGGTAGCCAGAGCACAGAGTAGTAGATGCTCAGCAGAAACACTGGTTACAAGAAACTCAAAGTCACTGGGAGTGAAACTCCAGACGCAGAGGGATTCCAGGAACATAACACAGCAGACACAGTTCAGACAGGGTCAGGTACAGGACAGGTACAGGATCAAGGATTTTTGCCTGGATATACCGTCTCCAGGACAGGTGCCAAAACAGGGAAAAACAGGAATCAAGGCAAGGACTTTGGTACCAAAACATAGACAGAAGTGGGGCAGGAACACAAACACACATAGCAAAGTTCAGGAGCCTTGTCAGTAGCTCAGGTCCTGCCCATAGGGCAGGGGAACTTTATATAGAAGCTGCCCCTCAGAGATTAGCTGGGGACAGCATTTCAAGTACACACACTAACCCTGATAAAAGCAGGGGAGGTGTAGCCACGCACGCCCTTAGCACAAACAAAAACCATTACAGCACAATCAGTGCAGGAACTGAGGCTCAGGGCACCTGGCTGTGACTGCATGCCTTGACACACGTGGAAAGTCATGCACCAGATGCAAAAGACCTCGCAACCTGCGGACAGCATCCACAGCGGCAACCAGGGACCGCACATGCGGATGGTCATGCAGCAGTGCAAAGACCTAACCACCCATGTACGACTACGCAGCAGAGCAGGGAACTGAGAAGGCTCCATACAGGTAACAGCCAACAGTATCCCAGCTCAATTAGGGGGAAAGGAGCAAAGGGTTAAAGCAAAGACATGCATTGTCACGCCGAAAACCAGATACAGACAGAACGGCGTGACATTACAAGTCTGCAGTCATATAAAGTGACTGCATACTTTAGCCCCAAGCCTGAGAAACCCTTTTAAGATGTAAAAGCAATCTCATGTTGAATAGCATCAGCAGCACGAAACTACCAGCCAATATGCAATATTTTGCACCAAGAGACCCAGACCATTTTTTTGTGATATAATAATAAGGCGTATGATAATATACTCACACAGCGAGGAGCCAAGTTTCTTTTTTTCCAGACACACCTTTTTACTAAAGTGAAGGTCGTAATTTGTACTTCTTGTTGCTTCATTAGGGTGACTTAAGGACATTGCTGTGCTCACCTTGCTCTTCTTGAGATTATTAATATTATTCTGCATTGTCATAGAGAATAATACAATGGCATTGTGTTGTTGATTGTGCTGGGGAATAAATAAATACAATGCGTCAATGCAGAAACTCCTTCTCCCGGGATGCATATTCTGGCACAGCGATGAGAACTACAACATAAGGAAGGAATTTTTGTCTCCCTATTGGTTGCTGTACAGAGGTTATACAAGAGCAGATTAATCCCTGGGATTCTTGCAATTCTGCTTTTGACTTTTTATGGCCTATGCTGGAGCTCCCTTGTGAAAATTAGTTCAATTAATTAAATTTTCTTTAAATTCTTTGGGTGGTTAACTTTGCTCTGAATTCCATTGTTCCTGTTAACTCAATACGATGTACAACACTGGTCTAGTTATTGTGACCGGATTGGGTGTTCATGTAAAGAGTAACTACACTTATATTTTTTTTCTTTTTATAATTATGAAAAGTTAATAAACTTTGAAAATCACTTTATTAGGGGATGTATTCATTCTTGTAAAAAAAAAAAAAAAGCAGATAAATGGCTTCTACATCCTTGCTTTTCCCTAGTCTGTTTGCCTGCCTTCTCTTGCACCGATATCAGGACATACTCATTTAGAGTACAGATGATGGCAGTGAAAGGGTCAGCACCTGTGTCCTCCTCTGAGTGTTCTACAGCTGCAGGAGATTGTTTATCAGACCAAACTCCTGCAGCAGCACAACAATCAGAGGAGGACACAGGTGCTGACCCTTTCACTGCCATCATCTGTACTCCAAATGAGTATGTCCTGATATCGATGCAGCTGAAGGCAGGCAAACAGACTAGGGAAAAGCAGTGGTTTGGAAGCCACTTATATGCATTGTAGAGATCCACTTTCTCAGGTAGGCATTAGGTAGCGTTCACACAGGCAACGCAGTTTGGTCCAAATTTGCAGTTTTATTTCTTTCATAAAACTCCAAGGGATTCTACATCAAAACAGCCTCCTCTGGGTACAAAGGTATCACGGCTAATAAACAGTTAATTCCGCAGGCATATATATGTCAGTGCGGGCTCACCCGAAGATTACTGTCCTTTCTCCCAGAGCAAACTTCATACATAGAAGAGGCATGATCTTCCAGTCTCATTATCACCTTCCTTATAGCTCGAGCAGCTTCCAGGGCCAAACAGAAGTGTTCAACTCCGGGCACCGTTCACACTCAACAGCCTGCAGCTTCCACATGTTACTGTACAGCTCCAACACACAGACTGCTCAGATTCCCTAGCTGATCCATGCTGTCTCCATTCAGAGAGAGACTGTCACGGGATCATTGCAGCGTATGATTGTTCCTACTCCAGCACTGAAAAGAAGCACTTCTCCTTCATTTTAAATGGTGTTTATTCCTTTTGGCAGAACAGGGTTAATTGGCCATGTTGGAAAACTCTGAGCTAACAGCTGAGCTAAGTTAGCAACTCCCTTCCCCTTTATAATATGGGCTCTGACGCAAATCCATGTTAGTGCTAGCATTTGCTGCATGGCTTAGGAGGAGAGGTGTTCATATGAGAAGGAGTGTTGGAGGAGTTATCTGTGACTGTTGCGTGGTTTGTAAGTGTAGTAATTCTCTTCCCTTCTTTACTTTTGTTTTTTTCCCCATCCTCCACTCCCCGATGCATTCCTCTGATATATGTGAGTAAATATTTTGCATGGCTGGAGTTTTCTGGTAACCCTTGTTGGTGTTGCCTTGTTTGTTGGGTTGGTGAACTGCAGTGCACAATAGCGCCCCTCTTCCCTTGGTTGGGGAAGAGAATAGACGGAGGGCTAACTCAGGAGATAAGGCAAGGGTGGCAGCCCCAGCATCTTATTCTTCACCTTCAGAAGTATCCCGGGGAATAGGGTGAGCTAGGGTGCCCCCTAGTGGTAGGGTCAGGGAAGGAACTCCTGGTCCGGGGTCACTCGACAGCTGTGCTGTGACAAACACTCTGGCTTATCTCTCTCCCAGCTACAGCTCACATTTTTGCTGATCACTCACCAGCTTCAACACACTCCACTTTGCTTCATTCAGCAGACTGACACAAGGTGAACCCATTTCCCTGTTCCAGGGGCCGGCATTTGGGGCAGGCAGACAAGGCAGCCGTCTGGGGCCCCCACCCACAAAGGGGGCCCCCTGTGTCTCCAGCCCCTTTATGAAGTGCCCAGCAGGGTTTACAGCATTACTTACAGCGAATAACGCTGTGCATCCTCAGTAGTCCTTGATCTCAAACCCCCTCCAATCCCCCCTCTCTCTGCCCTGCAGTGTCAGGTTAGAAGTTGAGGGTGGGGGGGTATCACAGTGCAGCAGAGGTCAGACCTGGGGCAGGACAATGTCTGCAGCCCTGTGCATGTGTCACCTCCTCATCATGACTGCTCCTACATCACTGTCCTCAGGACCTGGTAAGTATAAATATATATGTGTATCTGTGTGTGTACATGGGTAGTATACTGTGTATGTCTGTATATGTGTATATAGTATGTGTGTACATGAATACAGTATATAGTATGATTGTGTATATCTGAGGTGCATTTGTGTGCATATATACAGTTATATGAAAAAGTTTGGGCACCCCTGTTAATCTTAAGCTTAATGTTTTATAAAAATTGTTTTTTTTGCAACAGCTATTTCAGTTTCATATATCTAATAACTGTTGGACACAGTAATGTTTCTGCTTTGAAATGAGGTTTATTGTACTAACAGAAAATGTGCAATCTGCATTCAAACAACATTTGACAGGTGCATAAGTATGGGCACCCCACCAGAAAAGTGACATTAATATTTAGTAGATCCTCCTTTTGCAAAAATAACAGCCTCTAGTTGCTTCCTGTAGCTTTTAATGAGTTCCTGGATCCTGGATGAAGGTATTTTTGACCATTCCTCTTTAAAAAACAATTCCAGTTCAGTTAAGTTTGATGGTCGCCGAGCATGGACAGCCCTCTTCAAATGACCCCACAGATGTTCAATGATATTCAGGTCTGGGGACTGGGATGGCCATTCCAGAACAGTGTAATTGTTCCTATGCATGAATGCCTGAGTAGATTTGGAGCTGTGTTTTGGATCATTGTCTTGCTGAAAGATCCATCCCCTGCGTAACTTCAACTTTGTCACTGATTCATGAACATTATTGTCAAGAATCTGCTGATACTGAGAGGAATCCATGCATCCCTCAACTTTAACAAGATTCCCGGTGCCGGCATTGGCCACACAGCCCCAAAGCATGATGGAACCTCCACCAAATTTTACTGTGGGTAGCAAGTGTTTTTCTTGGAATGCTGTGTTTTTTGGCCGCCATGCATAACGCCTTTTTGTATGACCAAACAACTCAATCTTGGTTTCATCAGTCCACAGGACCTTCTTCCAAAAAGAAATTGGCTTCTCCAAATGTGCTTTTGCATACCTCAGCCGACTCTGTTTGTGGCGTGCTTGCAGAAACGGCTTCTTTCGCATCACTCTCCCATACAGCTTCTCCTTGTGCAAAGTGCGTTGAATAGTTGACCGATGCACAGTGACACCATCTGCAGCAAGTTGATGCTGCAGCTCTCTGGAGGTGGTCTGAGGATTGTCCTTGACTGATCTCACCATTCTTCTTCTCTGCCTTTCTGATGTTTTTCTTGGCCTGCCACTTCTGGCCTTAACAAGAACTGTACCTGTGTTCTTCCATTTCCTTACTATGTGCCTCACAGTGGAAATTGACAGGTTAAATCTCTGAGACAGCTTTTTGTATCCTTCCCCTGAACAACTATGTTGAATAATCTTTGTTTTCAGATCATTAGACAGTTGTTTTGAGGAGCCCATGATGCTGCTCTTCAGAGGAGATTCAAACAGGAGAACAACTTGCAAGTGGCCACTTTAAGTAGCTTTTCTCATGAATGCATACACCTGGCTATGAAGTTCAAAGCTGAATGAGGTTAGAAAACAAAAAAAAAGTGCTTTAGTAAGTCAGTAAATAGTAGGTAGGAGTATTTAAAACAAGAAAATGATAAGGGTGCCCATACTTATGCACCTGTTAAATTTTGTATGAATGCAGATTGCACATTTTCTGTTAGTACAATAAACCTCATTTCAAGGCAGAAACATTACTGTGTCCAACAGTTATTAGATATATGAAACTGAAATAGCTGTTGCAAAAAAAACTATTTTTATAGAACATTAAGCTTAAGATTAATAGGGGTGCCCAAACTTTTTCATATAACTGTATATATATATGTATATATATATATATATATATATACATATATATATATATATATACACACACACACACACATATATATATATATATATATATATATATATATATATATATATATATATACTGTATTTTCTGGTGTATAAGACGGCTGGGCATATAACACAACCCCCAACTTTTTCAAATAAATATGGAGTTTGGGATATACTCGCCGTATAAGACGGGGGTCATCTTATACACCCAGTCATCTTGTACTGCGTGTGTGGTGCAGATGGTTCCCAGGGGCTGGAGGAGAGGAGACTATCATTCAGGCACTGGGATCCATATTCATGTAAAAAAAAGAATAAAAATAAAAAATATGGATATACTTACCCTCCGAAGGCCTCTGTTCCTAAGGATGCATTGAGCGAAGGACCTGCGATGACGTCGGGGTCGCGTTGGCGCTGATCTATATATATAATTGTCTAAGGGTTTTTCCGTCTGTCTGTCTGTATGTCTGTCCTGGAAATCCCGCGTCTCTGATTGGTCAAGGCCGCCAGGCCTCGACCAATCAGCGACAGGCACAGTATCGACGTAGAAATCCCGCGTCTCTGATTGGTTAAGGCCGCCAGGCCTTGACCAATCAGCGACGGGCACAGCGACGATGATGTCATAATGGTTGGCGGCCTGGCGGCCTCGACCAATCAGAGACGGGCACAGTATCGATGTAGAAATCCTGCGTCTCTGATTGGTCGAGGCCGCCAGGCCTCGACCAATCAGCGACGGGCACAGCGACAATGATGTCATAATGGTTGCCATGGCGACAATGATGTCATAAAGGTTGCCTCGACCAATCAGCGACAGGCACAGCGACGATGATGTCATAATGGTTGCCATGGCGACAATGATGTCATAAAGGTTGCCTCGACCAATCAGCGATGGGGAACAGCGACGATGATGTCATAATGGTTGCCATGGCGACAATGATGTCATAAAGGTTGCCTCGACCAATCAGCGACAGGCACAGTATCGACGTAGATGTCATAATGGTTGCCATGGCGACGATGATGTTATAAAGGTTGCCTCGACCAATCAGCGACGGGCACAGTCTGCCGCGAATTCTGGAATCGTCATTGTCCATATACTACGGGGGCATGCATATTCTAGAATACCCGATGCGTTAGAATCGGGCCACAATCTAGTAAAGGCATAATGAGGCATAATGAGGAAGGTTTCTTCCGGACAAATTCAATGGATTAAGAGAGCAGGTGACAAAATACCATTACAAAGCAGCAAACAGTTATTTGAAGCTGCTGGTGCCTCTGGAGTCCCTCGAACCTCAAGGTGTAGGATCCTTCAAAGGCTTGCTGTGGTGCATAAACCTACTATTCGTCCACCCCTAAACAGTGTTCACAAGCAGAAACGGTTGCAGTGGGCCCAGACATACATGAAGACTAATTTTCAAACAGCCTTGTTTACTGATGAGTGTCGAGCAACCCTGGATTGTCCAGATGGATGGAGTAGCGGATGGTTTGTGGATTGCCACCATGTTGCAACAAGGCTGCTACGTCAGCAACGAGCTGGAGGAGTCATGTTTTGGGCTGGAATCATGGGGAAACAGCTGGTAGGGCGCTTTAAGGTTCCTGAAGGTGTGAAAATGACCTTTGTAAAGTATTTAGAGTTTCTGATTGACAACTTTCTTCCATGGTCTAAAAAGCAGAAACGTGTCTTCAGGAGCAAAATCATCTTCATGCTGACAATGCACCATCTCATGCTGCAAATAATACCTCTGAGTCATTGGCTGCTATGGGCGTAAAAGAAGATAAACTCATGGTGTGGCCACCATCTTCACCTGACCTCAGCCATATAGAGAACCTTTGGAGAATCATCCAGCACAAGATCTATGAGGGTGGGAGGCAGTTCACATTAAAATAGGAGCTCTGGGAGGCTATTCTGACTTCATGCAAAGAAATACAAGCAGAAACTCTCCAAAAACTCACAAGCTCAATGGATCCAAGAATTATGAAGGTGATATCAAAGAAGGTTCCTATGTTAACATGTAACTTGGCCTGTTAGGATGTTTTGGAGTTAAAGAGCTTTTTTGTTCAGTGAATGTGACCTCCTAATGCTGCAAATTCCACAAATGAGCATTTTCAGTTCTTTAAAACATCAAATGTATAGAAATTCTACTGTGCCTAATAATTTGAAACAGTGCATTGTGAGTTTTTATTCATTTTGGAGATTATACTGTTTTCATTGGGAGGTTTCTTTGATGTAAATTCGATGTATAATCTAACGGGTGATGACTTTTATTAGACTGACTGTCATTTGCACCGACCATTTAGGAAAATCCAAGAAAAATGTCATCTGCATAATAATTTGGAACATGGTGTATGTATGAGGCACTTACAGGGTTATTCCCATCTTCATAGACGGGTATTATTGGATAGGACTTGTAAAAACAAGCACTTTTGCAATTTGCTTTTCATAAACCCCTTACTGACATCGGGCGTAATAGTATGCCAATCTCGGTATCCCTCCCTTTGATGTGGGCTCCGGCGGTGAGCCCACATCTTTTCTGGGACATGTCAGCTGTTTTGAACAGCTGACATGTGCCGGCAATATCCGCGGGTGGAATAGTGATTGACCTGTAGCTATTAACTAGTTAAATGCTGCTGTCAAACTCTGACAGCTGCATTTAAATTGCACTTCCGGCAATCGCACTGGAAATACGCACACCAGTGACCCCGTCATGTGATCGCGGGTCACCAGTGTGTCGGCATGACAACCTGAGGTCTCCTGAACACCTCTATGGATGTCAGTGTCGGATTGCTATGAGCGCCACCCAGTGGTCGGCTCTCATAGGAAGTCAGTAATTCTACTACATAGGGGCGATCTGATCATCGCACTTAAGCTTCAAAACAGTGTTTACAAAATCAATAGAAAAGAGTTTGTAAGCGCTGTGCACGTTCTACTGACTTCGCCTCCCGAAGAAGCATTTTGCGAAACGCGCGTCGAGGCAGAGGGATGCCGAGGACACAGCACATAGCACACTACAGGTAATCAAGTCTTTATTTACGTTCCAGCTACATCGTCTTTTCTATGTCCTTTACATTTTTAGGAGAAAGTTCATTTATTCTGATTACGTCAGCCGCTAAGCACTGTTGTGCTAGGTGATACTATCTGACATTACTGCAGATTTATTTTTCAGTCTTGCTTTTTCCTATGGGCATATGATATTTGCTGCTTGTAGTCATATACTTTCACCAGTGTTAGTTGTGCCACCACATTTCAGAGATCCAACAGATTACAGAGCTATTAATTATCAATTCTTTGAACAATGGATCGTCAGCTCTGTTACCTTGTAAAAGCGTGATCAAAATTCCACAGCACCTTACTAGCAAGGTGGATGAGATGACGGATAATGTGGGAACTGAAGTTATCACCTGTGTAATGAATCTGTGACAAAATCCACAACAAATACAACATTCTCAGCACATTCATCATGGAGTTTTTCAGCTCAATTTACGGACGTGCTTTATTAATTGTGTAGGGGCAGCACAATGATCAGGAATTTGGGGTCCTAGATTCCAATGACACCAAGAATAACATCTGCTTGGAGCCCCCATGTTCTCCTTGTGCTTGATCCCATTCACAACCACAATCCAAAGACAAACTGGAGATTATGCGATAAAAAATAAACTGAATTCCTCATAGGATTCATTTAGAAACTTGTAAAAGGATAGCAATGGATGGGTCCCTGGGAAAAATAAGAGGTGCAAACCTGCAGATCTGTATTAGAGCACTAACAGAAATATTTGGCCCCATACTGTGCCGCTAACATCTTCAATTATTTATGGAATTTTGGAGTTTCTTTTCTTGTGCTACATACAAATACATATCAGTGCCAAAGACTTTGTTACAGTATATATCAGAAATCATATCAAGTTTTATTACTTACAACAATACAAAAACATTTTAAATTGTAAAAACGTGTTAAAAAGTGGTAAACCACAAGATGGCGCCACAATCCCAAGAGTAGTGTGTAACAACAGCCTGTAGCATGAAATGATCTATATTATGGCTCCAGTCCACATATGTCTGACTTATCTATATCCTACTGGCACCATAACAGTAAATCATACCATCATATAGAGGACACTCGTTATATAGAGGACGCTCGTCTTATAGAGGACACTCGTTATATAGAGGACACTCGTTATATAGAGGACGCTCGTTATATAGAGGACTGTCATCATATAGAGGACTCTCATTATATAGAGGGCTCTCATTATATAGAGGACACTCATCATATAGAGGACACTCATCATATAGAGGACACTCGTTATATAGAGGACACTCATTATATAGAGGACACTCATCATATAGAGGACTCTCATCATATAGAGGACACTCATCATATAGAGGACTCTCATCATATAGAGGACACTCGTTATATAGAGGACACTCATTATATAGAGGACACTCATCATATAGAGGACTCTCATCATATAGAGGACACTCGTTATATAGAGGACACTCATTATATAGAGGACTGTCATCATATAGAGGACTCTCATCATATAGAGGACACTCATTATATAGAGGACACTCATTATATAGAGGACACTCATCATATAGAGGACTCTCATCATATAGAGGACACTCGTTATATAGAGGACACTCATTATATAGAGGACACTCATCATATAGAGGACTCTCATCATATAGAGGACTCTCATTATATAGAGGACACTCATTATATAGAGGACTCTCATCATATAGAGGACTCTCATTATATAGAGGACACTCATTATATAGAGGACTCTCATCATATAGAGGACTCTCATCATATAGAGGACTCTCATCATATAGAGGACTGTCATCATATAGAGGACTCTCATCATATAGAGGACTGTCATCATATAGAGGACTGTCATCATATAGAGGACTCTCATCATATAGAGGACTGTCATCATATAGAGGACTCTCATCATATAGAGGACTCTCATTATATAGAGGACACTCATCATATAGAGGACTCTCATCATATAGAGGACACTCGTTATATAGAGGACACTCATTATATAGAGGACACTCATCATATAGAGGACTCTCATCATATAGAGGACACTCGTTATATAGAGGACTCTCATCATATAGAGGACTCTCATTATATAGAGGACTCTCATCATATAGAGGACTGTCATCATATAGAGGACTGTCATCATATAGAGGACTCTCATCATATAGAGGACACTCATTATATAGAGGACACTCATCATATAGAGGACTCTCATCATATAGAGGACTCTCATCATATAGAGGACTGTCATCATATAGAGGACTGTCATCATATAGAGGACTCTCATCATATAGAGGACTCTCATTATATAGAGGACTCTCATCATATAGAGGACTCTCATCATATAGAGGACTCTCATCATATAGAGGACTCTCATCATATAGAGGACTGTCATCATATAGAGGACTGTCATCATATAGAGGACTCTCATCATATAGAGGACACTCATTATATAGAGGACACTCATCATATAGAGGACTCTCATCATATAGAGGACACTCGTTATATAGAGGACACTCATTATATAGAGGACACTCATCATATAGAGGACTCTCATCATATAGAGGACACTCGTTATATAGAGGACTCTCATCATATAGAGGACTCTCATTATATAGAGGACTCTCATCATATAGAGGACTCTCATTATATAGAGGACTCTCATTATATAGAGGACTCTCATCATATAGAGGACTCTCATCATATAGAGGACTCTCATCATATAGAGGACTCTCATTATATAGAGGACACTCATCATATAGAGGACTCTCATCATATAGAGGACTCTCATTATATAGAGGACTCTCATCATATAGAGGACTCTCATTATATAGAGGACACTCATTATATAGAGGACTCTCATTATGTAGAGGACACTCGTTATATAGAGGACACTCGTTATATAGAGGACTCTCATCATATAGAGGACTCTCATCATATAGAGGACTCTCATTATATAGAGGACACTCGTTATATAGAGGACTCTCATCATATAGAGGACTCTCATCATATAGAGGACTCTCATTATATAGAGGACTCTCATCATATAGAGGACTCTCATCATATAGAGGACCCTCATCATATAGAGGACTCTCATTATATAGAGGACACTCGTTATATAGAGGACTCTCATTATATAGAGGACACTCATCATATAGAGGACTGTCATCATATAGAGGACTCTCATCATATAGAGGACTCTCATCATATAGAGGACTCTCATTATATAGAGGACACTCGTTATATAGAGGACTCTCATCATATAGAGGACACTCATCATATAGAGGACTGTCATCATATAGAGGACTCTCATCATATAGAGGACTCTCATTATATAGAGGACTCTCATTATATAGAGGACACTCGTTATATAGAGGACTCTCATCACATAGAGGACACTCATCATATAGAGGACTGTCATCATATAGAGGACTCTCATCATATAGAGGACACTCATCATATAGAGGACGCTCGTCTTATAGAGGACACTTGTTATATAGAGGACGCTCGTTATATAGAGCAGGGATCCCCAACTCCAGTCCTCAAGGCCCACCAACAGGTCATGTTTTCAGGATTTCCTTTGCATTGCACAGGTGATGCAATTATTACCTGGGCAAGACTAAGGAAATCCTGAAAACATGACATGTTGGTGGGCCTTGAGGACTGGAGTTGGGAATCCCTGATATAGAGGACTGTCATCATATAGAGGACACTTGTTATATAGAGGACTGTCATCATATAGAGGACACTTGTTATATAGAGGACTGTCATCATATAGAGGACTGTCGTCATATAGAGGACTCTCATCATATAGAGGACTGTCATCATATAGAGGACACTCGTTATATAGAGGACTCTCATCATATAGAGGACACTCGTTATATAGAGGACTCTCATCATATAGAGGACTCTCATCATATAGAGGACTGTCATCATATAGAGGACTCTCATCATATAGAGGACTCTCATTATATAGAGGACACTCATCATATAGAGGACTCTCATTATATAGAGGACTGTCATCATATAGAGGACTCTCATCATATAGAGGACACTCATCATATAGAGGACTGTCATCATATAGAGGACTCTCATCATATAGAGGACACTCGTTATATAGAGGACTCTCATCATATAGAGGACACTCGTTATATAGAGGACTCTCATCATATAGAGGACTCTCATCATATAGAGGACTATCATCATATAGAGGACTGTCATATAGAGGACTGTCATCATATAGAGGACGCTCGTTATATAGAGGACTGTCATCATATAGAGGACACTCGTTATATAGAGGACTCTCATCATATAGAGGACTATCATCATATAGAGGACTCTCATCATATAGAGGACGCTCGTTATATAGAGGACTCTCATCATATAGAGGACGCTCGTTATATAGAGGACTGTCATCATATAGAGGATACTCGTTATATAGAGGACTCTCATCATATAGAGGACTCTCATCATATAGAGGACTCTCATCATATAGAGGACTATCATCATATAGAGGACTCTCATCATATAGAGGACTCTCGTTATATAGAGGACTCTCATCATATAGAGGACACTCATCATATAGAGGACGCTCGTCTTATAGAGGATACTCGTTATATAGAGGACTCATCATATAGAGGACTCTCATCATATAGAGGACTCTCATCATATAGAGGACTGTCATCATATAGAGGACTCTCATCATATAGAGGACTCTCATCATATAGAGGACTCTCATCATATAGAGGACACTCATCATATAGAGGACTGTCATCATATAGAGGACTCTCATCATATAGAGGACACTCGTTATATAGAGGACTCTCATCATATAGAGGACACTCGTTATATAGAGGACTCTCATCATATAGAGGACTCTCATCATATAGAGGACTATCATCATATAGAGGACTGTCATATAGAGGACTGTCATCATATAGAGGACGCTCGTTATATAGAGGACTGTCATCATATAGAGGACACTCGTTATATAGAGGACTCTCATCATATAGAGGACACTCGTTATATTGAGGACTCTCATCATATAGAGGACTCTCATCATATAGAGGACTCTCATCATATAGAGGACACTCGTTATATAGAGGACTCTCATCATATAGAGGACACTCATCATATAGAGGACTGTCATCATATAGAGGACTCTCATCATATAGAGGACACTCATCATATAGAGGACGCTCGTCTTATAGAGGACACTTGTTATATAGAGGACGCTCGTTATATAGAGGACTGTCATCATATAGAGGACACTTGTTATATAGAGGACTGTCATCATATAGAGGACACTTGTTATATAGAGGACTGTCATCATATAGAGGACTGTCGTCATATAGAGGACTCTCATCATATAGAGGACTGTCATCATATAGAGGACGCTCGTTATATAGAGGACTCTCATCATATAGAGGACACTCGTTATATAGAGGACTCTCATCATATAGAGGACTCTCATCATATAGAGGACTGTCATCATATAGAGGACTCTCATCATATAGAGGACTCTCATTATATAGAGGACACTCATCATATAGAGGACTCTCATTATATAGAGGACTGTCATCATATAGAGGACTCTCATCATATAGAGGACTCTCATTATATAGAGGACTCTCATCATATAGAGGACACTCATCATATAGAGGACTGTCATCATAAAGAGGACTCTCATCATATAGAGGACACTCGTTATATAGAGGACTCTCATCATATAGAGGACTCTCATCATATAGAGGACTATCATCATATAGAGGACTGTCATATAGAGGACTGTCATCATATAGAGGACGCTCGTTATATAGAGGACTGTCATCATATAGAGGACACTCGTTATATAGAGGACTCTCATCATATAGAGGACTCTCATCATATAGAGGACTCTCATCATATAGAGGACTCTCATCATATAGAGGACTCTCATCATATAGAGGACGCTCGTTATATAGAGGACTGTCATCATATAGAGGATACTCGTTATATAGAGGACTCTCATCATATAGAGGACTCTCATCATATAGAGGACTATCATCATATAGAGGACTCTCATCATATAGAGGACTCTCATCATATAGAGGACTCTCATCATATAGAGGACTCTCGTTATATAGAGGACTCTCATCATATAGAGGACACTCATCATATAGAGGACGCTCGTCTTATAGAGGACACTCGTTATATAGAGGACTGTCATCATATAGAGGACACTCATCATATAGAGGACTCTCATCATATAGAGGACTCTCATTATATAGAGGACACTCATCATATAGAGGACTCTCATTATATAGAGGACTGTCATCATATAGAGGACTCTCATCATATAGAGGACTCTCGTTATATAGAGGACTCTCATCATATAGAGGACACTCATCATATAGAGGACTGTCATCATATAGAGGACTCTCATCATATAGAGGACACTCGTTATATAGAGGACTCTCATCATATAGAGGACACTCGTTATATAGAGGACTCTCATCATATAGAGGACTCTCATCATATAGAGGACTATCATCATATAGAGGACTGTCATATAGAGGACTGTCATCATATAGAGGACGCTCGTTATATAGAGGACTGTCATCATATAGAGGACACTCGTTATATAGAGGACTCTCATCATATAGAGGACTCTCATCATATAGAGGACTCTCATCATATAGAGGACTATCATCATATAGAGGACTCTCATCATATAGAGGACGCTCGTTATATAGAGGACTGTCATCATATAGAGGATACTCGTTATATAGAGGACTCTCATCATATAGAGGACTCTCATCATATAGAGGACTCTCATCATATAGAGGACTCTCATTATATAGAGGACTCTCATCATATAGAGGACTCTCATTATATAGAGGACACTCATTATATAGAGGACTCTCATTATGTAGAGGACACTCGTTATATAGAGGACACTCGTTATATAGAGGACTCTCATCATATAGAGGACTCTCATCATATAGAGGACTCTCATTATATAGAGGACACTCGTTATATAGAGGACTCTCATCATATAGAGGACTCTCATCATATAGAGGACTCTCATTATATAGAGGACTCTCATCATATAGAGGACTCTCATCATATAGAGGACCCTCATCATATAGAGGACTCTCATTATATAGAGGACACTCGTTATATAGAGGACTCTCATTATATAGAGGACACTCATCATATAGAGGACTCTCATCATATAGAGGACTCTCGTTATATAGAGGACTGTCATCATATAGAGGACTCTCATCATATAGAGGACTCTCATTATATAGAGGACGCTCGTCTTATAGAGGACACTTGTTATATAGAGGACGCTCGTTATATAGAGGACTGTCATCATATAGAGGACACTTGTTATATAGAGGACTGTCATCATATAGAGGACACTTGTTATATAGAGGACTGTCATCATATAGAGGACTGTCGTCATATAGAGGACTCTCATCATATAGAGGACTGTCATCATATAGAGGACGCTCGTTATATAGAGGACTCTCATCATATAGAGGACACTCGTTATATAGAGGACTCTCATCATATAGAGGACTCTCATCATATAGAGGACTGTCATCATATAGAGGACTCTCATCATATAGAGGACTCTCATTATATAGAGGACACTCATCATATAGAGGACTCTCATTATATAGAGGACTGTCATCATATAGAGGACTCTCATCATATAGAGGGCTCTCGTTATATAGAGGACTCTCATCATATAGAGGACACTCATCATATAGAGGACTGTCATCATATAGAGGACTCTCATCATATAGAGGACACTCGTTATATAGAGGACTCTCATCATATAGAGGACACTCGTTATATAGAGGACTCTCATCATATAGAGGACTATCATCATATAGAGGACTGTCATATAGAGGACTGTCATCATATAGAGGACGCTCGTTATATAGAGGACTGTCATCATATAGAGGACACTCGTTATATAGAGGACTCTCATCATATAGAGGACTATCATCATATAGAGGACTCTCATCATATAGAGGACTCACATTATATAGAGGACTCTCATCATATAGAGGACTCTCATTATATAGAGGACTCTCATCATATAGAGGACTCTCATCATATAGAGGACTCTCATCATATAGAGGACTATCATCATATAGAGGACTCTCATCATATAGAGGACGCTCGTTATATAGAGGACTGTCATCATATAGAGGATACTCGTTATATAGAGGACTCTCATCATATAGAGGACTCTCATCATATAGAGGACTCTCATCATATAGAGGACTATCATCATATAGAGGACTCTCATCATATAGAGGATGCTCATCATATAGAGGACACTCATCATATAGAGGACTCATCATATAGAGGACTCTCATCATATAGAGGACTCTCATCATATAGAGGACTCTCATCATATAGAGGACGCTCGTTATATAGAGGACTGTCATCATATAGAGGACACTCATCATATAGAGGACTCTCATCATATAGAGGACTCTCATCATATAGAGGACTCTCATCATATAGAGGACGCTCGTTATATAGAGGACTGTCATCATATAGAGGACACTCATCATATAGAGGACTCTCATCATATAGAGGACTCTCATCATATAGAGGACTCTCATCATATAGAGGACTCTCATCATATAGAGGACGCTCGTTATATAGAGGACTCTCATCATATAGAGGACACTCATCATATAGAGGACTCTCATCATATAGAGGACGCTCGTTATATAGAGGACTGTCGTCATATAGAGGACGCTCGTTATATAGAGAACTCTCATTATATAGAGGACTCTCATCATATAGAGCACCGTCATCATATAGAGGACTCTCATCACATAGAGGACTCTCATTATATAGAGGACTGTCATCATATAGAGGGCTCTCATCATAAAGAGGACTGTCATCATATAGAGGATGCTTTTTATATAGAGGACTGTCATATAGAGGACTGTCATCATATAGAGGATGCTCGTTATATAGAAGACTGTTGTCATATAGAGGACACTCGTTATATAGAGGACACTCGTTATATAGAGGACACTCGTCATATAGAGGACACTCGTTATATAGAGGACTGTCGTCATATAGAGGACACTCATCATATAGAGGACGCTCGTTATATAGAGGAATGTCATCATATAGAGGACACTCATCATATAGAGGACTGTCATCATATAGAGGACGCTCGTTATATAGAGGAATGTCATCATATAGAGGATGCTGTTTATATAGAGGACTGTCATATAGAGGACGCTCGTTATATAGAGGACTCTCATCATATAGAGGACACTCGTTATATAGAGGACTCTCATCATATAGAGGACACTCGTTATATAGAGGACTCTCATCATATAAAGGACGCTCATTATATAGAGGACTCTCATCATATAGAGGACACTCGTTATATAGAGGACTGTCGTCATATAGAGGACTCTCATCATATAGAGGACTCTCATCATATAGAGGACACTCGTTATATAGAGGACTGTCGTCATATAGAGGACTCTCATCATATAGAGGACTCGTCATATAGAGGACTGTCGTCATATAGAGGACGCTCATCATATAGAGGACTCTCATCATATAAAGGACGCTCATTATATAGAGGACTGTCGTCATATAGAGGACTCTCATCATATAGAGGACTCGTCATATAGAGGACTGTCGTCATATAGAGGACGCTCATCATATACAGGACGCTCGTTATATAGAGGACTGTCATCATATAGAGGACGCTCATCATATAGAGGACTGTCATCATATAGAGGACGCTCATCATATAGAGCAGAGGTCCCCAACTCCAGTCCTCAAGGCCCACCAACATGTCATGTTTTCAGGACTTCCTTAGTCTTGTCCAGGTAATAATTGCATCACCTGTGCAATGCAAAGGAAATCCTGAAAACATGACCTGTTGGTGGGCCTTGAGGACTGGAGTTGGGGACCTCTGATATAGAGGACGCTCGTTATATAGAGGACTGTCATCATATAGAGGACTGTCATCATATAGAGGACGCTCGTTATGTAGAGGACTGTCAACATATAGAGGACTCTCGTAATATACAGGACTCTCGTCATATAGGACTATAGTTTTATAGAGGGCTATCGTCATATAGGGAAAATCACCAGTACAAAATACACTCATAAAGTCATAACCGAGAGAGCACAACAGCTCCAGGCAACAACATGTGTTTGAGAGCGCTCTCTCTGTTATGAAGTTACGAGTGCATTTTCCCTATATGACTATAGCCCTCTATATGATGAGAGTCCTCTATATGATGCTAGTGCTCTATTTGACGAGCATCCTCTATATGATTAGCGTCCTCTATATGACGAGGGTCCGCTATATGACGAAATTCCTCTATAAGACGAGCGTCCTCTCTATGATGAGTGTCCTCTATATGACAAGCGTCCTCTATATGATGATAGTCCTCTATATGACAAGCGTCCTCTATATGATGATAGTCCTCTATATGACAAGGGTCCTCTTTATGATGAAATTCCCCTATAAGATGAGCATCCTCTATATGATGAGTGTCCTCTATATTATGAGAGTTCTCTATATAATGGTTTGATTTACTGTTATGGTGCCAGTAGGATATAGATAAGTCAGACATATGTGGACTGGAGCCATAATATAGATCATTTCATGCTACAGGCTGTTGTTACACACTACTCTTGGGATTGTGGTGCCATCTTGTGGTTTCCCACTTTTTAACACGTTTTTACAATTTACAATTTAACATGTTTTTGTATTGTTGTAATAAAAATAATTTGATGTTTTCTGATTATATAGATATGTACTTTTTTGTATTATTGTACATTAGCGATCAGCGTTTTTTATGCAGCTAAAACCTTCACTCCTGGCAGTAAAAACGCTGCAGATAAAATGTGGCTTTCTGGTGCATATTTCAGGCGAATGACACGTGTGATTTATCCACAGAACATGTTAATAAAGTTAGTTTTACTCACCAGAAGCACAAATGTTATGCTGCGATTCTGCTGCAGTTTTCACTTTCTCATTACTTTCAATGGGAAAAAACCAGTGCAAAAACGCTGAAAGAATTAACATGTCGCAGATTTTCAAAAATGCAGCCTGAGAAAAGCAGGCACAGTTCGTGCTGTTTTCAGGCACTGGGTGCTGGAGACAGCTCACATCATTGTCGCCTGCTCTCCCTGCGATCATCACAAACAGGAGACAATGTTGAAAGTTGTACTCAGCTCCTGCTGTCTACAAGGAGTGTAAAATGAAGAATAAAATAAAAAAAACATTGTACTCACCTTAACACCTAATCCCCGAAGCCATTGTCCCCTGTTAAAAAAACAAAAAAAAATATCCCCTCACCTTTACGAAGTTGAAAGAATCAATAGTGTCCTATGCCGTAATCCATCTATGCGACATTTGCTCATCAGCCTATAAGCGGTGGCCTGAGGTGACCGCTCATGCTAAAGAGAGGAGAATGACTTTCTGCAGCGAGAAAGGGCCTATGAGCTGCGCTGACCTCAGTGAGATCATCACAGTTTACCGTAAGACTTCAGCAGCCACCGTTCATGCTGAAGAGCATTTGTTGCAGATGGATTACGGTGTCAGACACTATGGATTCTTTCAACTTCGGACCGGTGAAGGATTTTGTTTTTTATTTTTTTTTTACAGGGGACAATGGCTTCAGTGAACTAGTTGTTAAGGTGAGTATGTTTTCTTTATCTTTTTTATTCTTCGTTTTACACTCGATGTACACAGCGGGGACCGAATACAATGCTCAACATTTTCCCCTGCTCGCGATGATCTCAAATGATGAGAGCTGCCTCCAGCAGCCGGTGCCAGGGATCAGCGCAAATAGTACTGCTGATTGCCAGGCGCTGGTACATGCGATGCTGATGACACACGGATGTCATCCATGTGTCATCAATGTGCACCTGTGCGGGACGTTTTGCGGCCTGTGCTGCTGAAAAAAAAAACAGACATGTCAGCGTGTTTTGCTCAAGGACACATGGTCCATGGAAACACACTGACATGTGTAAGTGTCTCTGATACACGTGAAAACTTTTCACCACACTTACTGGAAACACAGACGTGTGAAGTAGGCCTTAGATTGAGAGTTTTAATGGGAGAAGAAAGAATGAATGCTACAAGGATGTGCACACCTAAGGCTACGTTCACTTTTGCGTTGTGCGGTGCAGCGTCGGCGACGCAACGCACAACGCAAATGTAAACGCATGCACAACGCAGCGTTTTGTGAAGCATGCGTCCACTTTTGCATGGTATTTGGCGCAGAAAAAACTGCATCATGCAGCGTCCTCTGCGCCCTGACGCATGCGCCACAAAACGCAAGTGCAACGCATGTCCATGCGCCCCCCATGTTAAATATAGGGGCGCATGACGCATGCGTCGCCGCGGCTGCGCCCGACGCAACGCTAATGTGAACGTAGCCTAATATATGAATAATTGTATAATTGTATTGATACAAAAGGGACATACATAAGAGTAATACATTCATTTAAAACATGCAACAATACAAAATCATACCCCTGGCCAAATACTGTATAACCAACTAGTACAACAAATTGATATAATAATCAAAAACAACCATGGAAATGAGTTGGAAGGAAACAGATTCTGCTTACCCTCAATGAGCTCAAATAACCGTGCACTGGAGGAGAGGTTGTATGAATACAGTGCCCAGTGACAATAGGGGTATGAATATGTCTTATGGGGCAAATACCTGAATAATTAAAAATGAGAGTGACCCAAGCTACTAATAAAGGTATATGTTGTAATAAACACAACCTAGGCATCCCCAGGAAGACATTATAGAAAGAAACACAAACTATGGAGAGGAATAATCTTTATGAGACATGTACAGTGCCTTGCAAAAGTATTCGGCTCCCTGGAACTTTTCAACCTTTTCCCACATATCATGCTTCAAACGTAAAGATACCAAATGTAAATTTTTGGTGAAGAATCAACAAGTGGAACACAATTGTGAAGTTGAACGAAATTTATTGGTTATTTTAAATTTTTGTGGAAATTCAGAAACTGAAAAGTGGGGCGTGAAATATTATTCGGCCCCTTTACTTTCAGTGCAGCAAACTCACTCCAGTAGATCACTGTGGATCTCTGAATGATCCAATGTTGTCCTAAATGCCTAATGATGATAAATATAATCCACCTGTGTGTGATCAAGTCTCCGTATAAATACACCTGCTCTGTAATCGTCTCAGGGTTCTGTTTGAAGCACAGAGAGCATCATGAAGACCAAGGACAACAATCAGTCGCACACTGCACAAATCTGGCCTTTATGGAAGAGTGGCAAGAAGAAAGCCATTTCTTAAAGATATCCATAAAAAGTGTTGTTTAAAGTATGCAACAAGCCGCCTGGGAGACACACCAAACATGTGGAAGAAGGTGCTCTGGTCAGATGAAACCAAAATCAAACATTTTGGCAACAATGCCAAACGATATGTTTGGCGTAAAGGCAACACAGCTCATCACCCGGAACACACCATCCCCACTGTCAAACATGGTGGTGGCAGCATCATGGTTTGGGCCTGCTTTTCTTCAGCAGGGACAGGGAAGATGGTTAAAATTGATGTGAAGATGGATGGAGCCAAATACAGGGCCATTGTTGAAGAAAACCTGTTGGAGTCTGCAAAAGACCTGAGACTGGGACGGAGATTTGTCTTCCAACAAGACAATGATCCCAAACATAAAGCAAAATCTACAATGGAATGGTTCACAAATAAATGTATCCAGGTGTTAGAATGGCCAAGTCAAAGTCCAGACCTCGATCCAATCGAGAATCTGTGGAAAGAGCTGAAAACTGCTATTCACAAACGATCTCCATCAAACCTCACTGAGCTCGAGCTGTTTGCCAAGGAAGAATGGGCAAGAATTTCAGTCTCTCGATGTACAAAACTGATAGAGACGTACCCCAATCGACTTGCATCTGTAATTGCAGCAAAAGGTGGCGCAACAAAGTATTAAGTTAAAGGGGCCGAATAATATTGCACGCCCCACTGTTCAGTTTTTGAAATGCCACAAAAATTTAAAATAAGCAAATTTCGTTCAACTTCACAATTGTGTTCCACTTGTTGTTGATTCTTCACTGAAAATTTACATTTGGTATCTTTATGTTTGAAGCATGATATGTGGGAAAAGGTTGAAAAGTTCCAGGGGGCAGAATACGTTTGCAAGACATTGTATATGTTGCAATTAACACAAGCTACAACCCTAGGCATCCCCAGAAAGGCGTAATAGAAAGAAACACTAACTATGGAGAGGAATAATCTTTATGGGACATGTAACTATTGAGGTAAAAAGGCAGAAACACCCCCTGCAAGGCAAACCGATATGATCTAATAACATACCCATGGGAAGCGACAGGTACAAGGCACAATGGAGTCTTACATTGGGCTAGGATAAGCCTGATAAATAGGAGAGAGTCAGCATGGGGAGAGGGTGAGGAGAAAGGGGCAAGGGTATGTTAGGCACCCACGTGTATCATCGCCATGCAGCTTCATCAGGGCAAGTGGTGCCATAAAGTATCAATATATGTATAAATAAGTAATCAAGGGAGTTACAGGTTTGCGTGTCTCAGGTCGCGCTAGTTGTTTTGTCACTATGGGCAATGTTGTCCTTACTTTCTTACCTGGGCTTTGCATGCCACATGACACACCCATGTGAGCTACTCATGTGATACTGACCACTTGACTGACTCTGACCCGCCTCCTCATTTCCGGAATGCTGAGACACTGGAAGAAGCTGGCGGCAAAACGCGCGTCGGGGTGAGAGGATGCTGTGGCGAGTCATGCACACATTGAGTATTTTTGACTTGCATATTTGGTGCAGAAAGTAATCTACAGTGTGTCAATTCTCTGTGCGTTTTTCACCATTCACTTCACTCAAATCAATCAAAAATGCAAGGAAAAAAATCTGTGTTTGAGATGCAGAAATTTTACTTGACATGTGCACATACCCTTAAGGTCTCAATGCATGAACATTCTCCGGTTCTGCTGAAATAAACTTCAGTAGGGCAGCAAAAGACCCAGGTATTGAGGTCTTACTATGAAAATATATGTATCTGCATTGTGCACATTTGAAATCAGCCTTAAGCTATGTTCACACGTTGCATTTTTGCTGCGTTTTTTTTTTTTCTGCAGGCAAAATCTATTCTCTTGGCAATAAAGAAGCTGCTTAAAAAAGTCAGTTTTCGCTGAGTTTTTCGCTGCATTTTTCAGGCTCATACATTTCTGCAGCAAAACCTGATACCTGCGTGTTTGCAGTTTTTGGACTTACGCATTACTTTCTATGGTTGAGGAAAATGCTGCAAAAATACTGAAAAAAAGTGACATCCTGCAGATTTAAAAAACGCAGCAGTTTCCCAATACAGTCAGGAAAAAAAAAAAACAATGTGTGTACATGAGATTTCTGAAGTCTCATAGCTTTTTCTCGTAAAACAAAGCATTTAATGTGCATTTTTTTTTAAAAACGCAATGTGTGAACATAGCCTTAGATGTCATTTTTTGTCATATAAAAAAAATGCTAACTGGCCGAAGCAGGGACCGAACTCAGCCAGTGACTCGTCATTTTGGGTATGTTGAGATGAGGCGTCATGACAGAAGAAGCAGGGAATTGATGAGGGGGTTACTTTAAAAAAATAAGTTTAAAGGGACTCTGTCAACACAAAATGACTGTACAAACAAAACACAGGCGCGAAAACACAGGCGCTCGGTGCTCCATGGCTGGGACAAACAATTATATACACCTTCCCACCTGCTTGTTTTCCTCCTGTCGCCTCCCTTCTCTGGCCCTATGAATCCAGAGCTGTCAATCAAAGAAGAGAGATGGAGGGAGCACAAGTGTAACACCCCAGGTTCCTGGTTGTTACAGTGACAATGCTTTCCTCATGGGGAGAGTGATGTCACACTTGGAAGAGAGGAAGGATCCCTCTTATCAGGTAATCACAAGCATGCAACATATTCATACTCCAGGCCAGAAGGGGGAGCTCTGACCCAGTTTGTGGGTGGCTCCCCTATATATATTCTGGTCTGGAGGGAAAGTCAGTGAGTGAGTGTGAGGAGGGAGTGAGTGCCAGACAGCAGACTGGAGCAGTCAGAGGCAGAGAGGAAAGAGAGGGGCTGTGCAGCCACGAGAGGTGCTGGAAAGAGACAAGAGAAAGCAGAACAGATTGCAGTGAGCGTGTAGGGGAAGCGGAGCGCAGGAGAGTGAAGAACTGGGGAGTTAGCTGCGACTGGGCTACCTCCCTACTGAGTGCAGACACCAGTAGCCGGAAGACTGGGGTTGTGAGGGATTCCACGTCTCATAGCAGAAACCGGCAGGACAGCTGGATTACAAGTCACCTGTCCGCCCTTACACCTGAGGACACAGTAGCGCATAGAGCCTGGGTCATGATAGAGATCCTGTAAAAAGGCTCCAGCTACCTGTCGTACGGGTAGTGTCCTACCAACCTGGAGGACAGAGAGAACATGTGAGGACCTTGTGAGAGGCTTAAGGCAGCAAGGGAATACACCACAGCGCTAGCAGGAAGGCTTGTAACCCCATCTGGTAAGGGGGGCTCCCAACTCGCTTCCAAGCTGGCCGGACCATACCTGCACCTGTGATTCGATACCCTGACTGTGGCTGTCTCAATCCTTCAGTAAACCAGGTAAAGAGACTGCAAACCTGTGTCCTCCGTTTCTTGCTACATCATTAACCATCTCTATCTACACACCGGGAGCCCTGGGGACCCAGCTTCACATGTGGGAAGCCATACCATCTCTGCTGCCACAACATCACCCGAGGACCCCATTAAGCAGCGTTGGTCACCTCTGACCGAGAACCACAGGTGGTGTCACAAACACAAACTTTATTCACATAATCCCTTTCAAAGACCTTTCCCTTTTACTTGGGCGCCTAGGGCCACGGACCGGGTCACTGCCACCGTGACACATCCCCTTTAAGTACCGGACCCGATACAGAGTACCCCATGGCCCTGGCAGGCATCACAACTTGGTGTCACAAACAGGATGGACCGACCCATTGAAGTGGGTCTTGTGCGCCTCAGAGACTGTGCTTTATTGAGAGACTATTAAATTGCTAATTGCTGCCAAAACTGCGGCCATTATAGCAACATGGGGCATGCAGGAGAAGGACGTGTTGTCGTGGGTGGCACCTGGAGGAACGGTGCGAGAGCTATGGCCGGCCCTCATCAATACTACTACTGTATGCTCGAGAAGTATGCCCATCAACGAGAAAAGTCCGCCTCCTGGTCTGGGATGACGGGAAGACGATGAGGAACCGCCCACGAAGTCAGGCTTGGTGGAGTGAAACCACGGGAAACCAATCTGAGGAGGAAGTACCGGAAAGCAACCTGGCGGAGGGAGGTGAGCGAGCACCGGAGTGTGGGGTGGAGCAGGAGGATTCCCCAGCCGAGGTCTGCAAGAACTGCACCCGGCATAGAAGTTGGATCCGGACCTCCTGCAGAGAGAAGTGGAAGAACTCACCTGGCAACTCGTGCGGATGCAGCTGGAGGCTGTGGCCAGGTGGAAGGAGGCCTTCCTCGGGAACTTTACCGGATGACCGCCAGCAACCTTGTCTGGTCCGGAGTGAGAACGAATATCCGGGGCTCCGGAAGAAAAGGTAAAGGATGCGACCCTTCCCCCGGCGGCGGAAGTCCCAACAGCTAGGCTTGAGTCACCCCTACCGCAGTACACACCCGACCAGGCTTTTGGGTCCCTCAGCAAAATGTCACCCTAGGCCGAGGGTATCCCGGCCTCCAGTCCCGCTGCAATCCCTGTGCCAGATGACACCCTGGTGGCCCCCCTACCAGCCCCACCAACTCAAAGGCCTGGAGAAGTACGCCATTGGCTACCCCGGGACCGGAGAGACAGCAGCTTGGGTCAGATGGCTGGTCCGCTTATTCCAACCAGTGTGCCCCAGGTTAGCTCTCCGGAACCCGTAGTGTTGGAAGAAGGAACCGCAGGGTAGGACATGATCGCGTTGCAAGGGGAGATCCCCATGATAACCTGGCGGGAGAATTGCAGACAGCGGGAGGAGAGAGATAGCAATCCCTGGCCCAACAGGCAGCCTTTGAAGAGAGGAACTTAAGGCCCCTTCACACTTAGCGACGCTGCAGCGATACAGACAACGATCCGGATCGCTGCAGCGTCGCTGTTTGGTCGCTGGAGAGCTGTCACACAGACCGCTCTCCAGCGACCAACGATGCCGGTAACCAGGGTAAACATCGGGTAACTAAGCGCAGGGCCGCGCTTAGTAACCCGATGTTTACCCTGGTTACCATGCCAAAAGTTAAAAAAAAAACAAAAAAAAAAACAAACACTAGATACTTACCTACCGCTGTCTGTCCTAGAGCGCTGCGCTCTGCTTCTCTGCTCTCCTCCTGTACTGGCTGTGAGCCGGAAAGCAGAGCGGTGACGTCACCGCTCTGCTTTCCGGCTCACAGCCAGTACAGGAGGAGTGCAGAGCAGAGCGCTGGAGGACAGACAGCGGTAGGTAAGTATCTAGTGTTTGTTTTTTTTTTCTTTTAGCATGGTAACCAGGGTAAACATCGGGTTACTAAGCGCGGCCCTGCGCTTAGTTACCCGATGTTTACCCTGGTTACCAGTGAAGACATCGCTGGATCGGTGTCACACACGCCGATCCAGCGATGTCAGCAGGAGTCCAGCGACGAAATAAAGTTCTGGACTTTATTCAGCGACCAACGATCTCCCAGCAGGGGCCTGATCGTTGGTCGCTGTCACACATAACGATTTCATTAACGATATCGTTGCTACGTCACAAAAAGCAATGATATCGTTAACAATATCGTTATGTGTGAAGGTACCTTTAGAGGCCAAGGCCCGAACGTGCAAGATCCCATGGGCAGAAAGGGACCACTACGGCAGGGAGAAGTAGTGGTCTTCAACCAGAGGAGAGGCTGGGGCTTCATTAAAGAACAAGGCACGATAAATGAGATATTTGTCAAACGCCGGGACATTGAAATGCACCTTATGGAAGGACACCCGGACAGGGACCTGAACCCTAGTGACAGAATGATGTATACCCACCATATCGGCGTCAAAGGGTGGTACGCTCTGGACTTCAGAAAGTGCGTACCAGTGCAACAGCAGGCAAAGCACCCAGGCCAGACTGTAATGTCAGTCCCTGGAGGAGCAGCAGGCCAGGCCAACTACAAAATGCCATCAGTCCACCCAGACACCAGTGGTGGAACCAGCCAGTATGCCCTGGTATGCCGTACCAGTGGAAAGATATGATCCAGAATTTTCCCGGTCATGGAGTAGCAGCCGTCCAGAGCTGCCCTGGCAAAGGAGATAGACAGTTTTGATTGCAAGTTTGAATATGACTGTGAATAGTTAAAAGCTTAAAAGTTCGTTTAACCTGACCAGGTTTCCGTTAACAGTTAATTTGCTTGAAAAGACTCTGAGGCCATGGACAGTGAATGGTCCACAAATTTTCTCTGTACATAGTTGGCACCTCTTTATGTGCTTTCTACTGGTTTTACAAGTAACCACTAAAGATACTGCTCATCATTGTTTTGCACTAAAAATTTTGTTTGTCTTCAAGTGACCTGAGGAAAAAACGTCTGGCGTGGCTGAAGACCAGGTCTGGATGCTATGCCTTGTAGCCCGCCTAAGCCTACGTTGGGGGTTTATGACGGGTCCCCGCATCGTTGCTGCTGTTTAAATGTTACTGAATGACTTTAATATCGATTGCACCTTTAATTACACTATCTCCGGATAGGAAAATGTTGAATTGATTGCACTTTATTAAAGTGATAATAATTAATATTGTTAGTGAAGTTAGCTAGCATTTTATTTTATATACCAGATAGTTGATGTATGCATCAGTGATAGTGAGTATTGCAGAGAGTTTAGTAGAGATAATGTTTTGCATAGTGTTGGAAGAAGCTAGTAGAAGATAGTATATCCTTAATGGTAATTGCTGTTTCATATTTAGTATTTAATAACTAATGTTATAAGAAAGTTCTATTTTTTGAAAGTTATTTATACCCTAAATTGAAGTTTGCAACGTTAAAAATGAATTACCTCCCCTAAAGGGAAGCCTAAGTTTTACACCTGTTACATGCATTTTTCAAAATTTTGTATGTCTGTGTTTAACCTGTTATTGTTGTTTTTCTTTTCCCAGTCCAGGATTACTGGATTTAATAGGGGGGAGGGGGAGTGTAACACCCCAGGTTCCTGATTGTTACAGTGACATTGCTTTCCTCACGGAGAAAGTGATGTCACCCTTGGAAGTGAGGAAGGATCTCTCTTATCAGGTAATCACAAACATGCAACATATTCATACTCCAGGCCAGATGGGGGAGCTCTGATCCAGTTTGTGGGTGGCTCCCCTATATATATTCTTTTCTGGGGGGAAAGTCAGTCAGTGAGTGTGAGGAGGTAGTGAGTGCCAGACAGCAGACTGGAGCAGTCTGAGGCAGAGAGGAAAGAGAGGGGCTGTGCAGCCACGAGAGGTGCTGCAGCTCCAGGAAAGAGAGAAGAGAAAGCAGAACAGATTGTAGTGCGCGTGTAGGGGAAGTGGAGCGCAGGAGAGTGAAGAACTGAGGAGTTAGCTGCGACTGGGCTACCTCCCTACAGAATGCAGACACCAGTAGCCGGAAGACTGGGGTTGTGAGGGACTCTACGTCTCACAGCACAAACCGGCAGGACAGCTGGATTACAAGTCACCTGTCTGCCCTCACACCTGAAGACACAGTACCGCATAGAGCCCGGGTCATGATAGAGACCCTGTAAAAAGGCTCCAGCTACCTGTTGTACGGGTAGTGTCCTACCAACCTGGAGGACAGAGAGAACACGTGCGGACCTTGTGAGAGGCTTAAGACAGCAAGGGACTACACCACAGTGCTAGAGGGAAGGTGTCTAACCCCACCTGGTAAGGGGGACTCCCAACTCGCTTCCAAGCCGGCCGTACCACACCTGCACCTGTGATCCGATACCCTGGACTGTGGCTGTCTGAATCCTTCAGTAAACCAGGTAAAGAGACTGCAAACTTGTGTCCTCTGTTTCTTGCTACATCATTCACCATTTCTATCAACACACTGGGAGCCCTGGGGACCCAGCTTCACCTGTGGGAAGCCATACCATCTCTGCTGCCACAACATCACCCCAGAGGACCCCTTTAAGCAGCGTCGGTCACCTCTGACCAAGAACCACAGGTGGTGTCACGAACACAAACTTTATTCACATAATCCCTTTTAAAGACCTTTCCCTTTTACTTGGGCGCCTAGGGCCACGGATCGGATCGCCGCCTCCATGACATATCCCCTTTAAGTACCGGACCCGGTACCGAATACCCCACGGCCCTGGCGGGTGTTCCACAAGCAGGTGGCAAGGTGCACCTAAACGTCTGGCCCCGCCATGGAGCACAAATCACCTATGCTTAGTTTGAACAGTCATTCTGTGCCAACACAGTCTTTCAGATTCCCCCAGAACATCCTTTTAATGTCTATCGTCAAGTGTAATCAGTCTCTTGCAGCAGACACCGATTAGAGAAAGTGGTGGAGGATCTTTTTTTCTATGTTCCTGCTCTCTGCTGTTTGTGATACCGCATTCAGACAAAACAGATAGGTTAGAAGAAATTAGATAATGGCGGGTGCAATATAACCTGAGAAGTGAGGAAAGTTCCAGCTCCTATAGTTCTGGCAGAATACCAATAAATAAGAACCCCTTAATTTCCATGAGCATAAGAAGCAGGACAGTTCCAGAACATATTAGACTGGTATGTACACAAAATGAAATTTAACTTTCTGTGTGAGATGAGGACAAGACCGTGTTTTTCTACTGATTTTGCTTGAAAGGACCCAAGTAGGTTTTCAATAAAAAAGTAAATTAAAGAAATATACACAAGAGTGATCCAGCTATCTTGTAATGCTCCTTACTTGGGTGCTTATCCTCAAGCAGATTTTATTCTATACGGGCGTCATGGTGGGAGACGAGCGGTCTTACATCATTGTCCTTGACCTTCTATTCTAGAATTAGTTCTGACATCAAAGTGCACATTCTGGCGCGCGTCCCATCTCTTTCCTGCCATTTAAGCAACACAACAGTTCCCGTTCACTAAATAAATCACTGTGGAAGGAAACCTATTTATTTAACCTGTGACACGTTCCTGATAAATCCTATCTGTCGTTCAGCGGCTTCTCAGGGCTCAGAATCGGTCGCTTGGTGCAGATTTTGGCGCAGTAAGGCTATGTTCACACGTTGCGGATTGGTGTGCGGATTTTTCCGCACTGTTTTTGCAAAATCCACAGGTAAACCGCACTGCGGATTACGCGCGGATTTACTGCAGTTTTTGTGCGGATTCCTATTATGGAGCAGGTGTAAACCGCCGAGGAATCCGCACAAAGAATTGACATGCTGCGGAAAAAACACCGCTGCATTTCCGCGCCTTTTTTTTCCGCGTCTTTTTTTTCCGCAGCATGTTCACTGCTGATTTTGTTTTCCATACGTTTACATGGTATTGTAAACTCGGGGAAAACTGCTGCGAATCCACAGCCGTCAAAACCGCTGCGGATCCGCAGCAAAATCCAGAACGTGTGCACATAGCCTAAACAACATGCGCCTCTATGGGAAAGAAGGCTAACACTAGGGTTAGTCAGAGCACACCATCGCCGGACATTCCCCCTGCTAATTTACAATGCCCCGGACCAAGGAACCCTCCACATCTACTGAAACATTAGAGAAATGCTGCGTTGGTTAAATAGCAATTCCCTAATATGATGTCACGACAATCAGTAATTTTAGCATCTTTTTTCGCGATACAAATTGCTTTATCTTTACGTCGTCGTTGTCATGCTCTCTGACATTGGGCGATATCAGGGAAAATAAGGGAAATAAGTGTCCTTTTTTTTTTTTTTCCCAACAAATTTTATTGAATTTTAACTTTTTTTTAAACTGGGAAGGATAGACAGGGAAGGGGAGGGGGGGTGAGGGGTAAGGAGAGGGGAAAGAACCCCTATGAGAATAGGGGAAACAGGCAATCATATAATACTGTAAAAATTTACAAGATAGAAGTGGCATCATATAATAATACATAGTAGATTTTGAGTAGGATAAGCGTTAGTCTAGGAAATAATATATATAGCTCTATTAAACCAGGAAAGTATTGACTTTGGAGTTGCGGTAGGCTATAGAATTTAGGCTATTTGTAATGTTATAGCTTAGTATGGCTGAGACAACGTAGTAAAGCCTATAAAATAATAGAATACCATTATTCGCCATAAGTATAGGGAATGTATGAAGACTCTGTATAAACTTGATTAGATCCGCTGTGACATTACGCTGTAGATTAAAGAAGAGAAAAACCTAGAATAAAAGGGATGGTTAAGGAATGCGATGACATACGTAATGCAATAAAGTTCTAAAGCTGTCCAGTAGACATGAGTATCACGTGAAGTGACAGGCCTTCACGTGATACTCATAAGTGTCCTTTTTTCACTTTTTTTTATGACCACGAAGGACCATTAAAATACATTTAAAAATATCTTCCACATTATGTATCTATGTTCCCATTTTTTTTTTTTAAATAGGAGCAGGGCTAGTAACTGGTTTGGATCGAGAGTGGAATTTTTATTTTTTTAACCCGGTATTTTTTTTATTTATTTATTTCACATGTTGGGGCCCCTACAAGGTCATAAAAAAAACATTTGGGACAGGGGATGGGGGGGGGCATTTCAATGTTTAAATATTTGTATTTTAATTTTATTTCCCTTGTAACTGGGAGACGTATATTGGCCCCAGGTTACAGAGGAAATGCAACACACCGGCACCATAATTACAGGGAGAAGTGTCATCAGTGCTTCCTTTTACTCCATACACAGCGATTGAGAAAACATGGACGGTAATAAACCATCTCTGCCTTCTCTATGGGGAGTCTGACTGCTCCCGACAGCCGGAACGCTGCTCCCGAAGCGGTTTAAAAGTAACCATCCTTTTAGTTTATTTTTTCCATAAATCAATAACACACATAAGATATGCAATAAAGTTTCTTATTTTTATCAGATCAATGTTTCTTTCTCCTCCTGGATGGATTATTATTCACTATTTCACAGGGAAAAGTCTGTCTTCGGTGACTACAGACTTTCCATTACTCAGATAGATGACAGTTGGTGCTCATGAAGGTCTATGGAGAAGGGGAGGAGCTGGAGGAAGACCACAGAGATTCTACTGCAAGTTCTCCTATAACAACAGTTACACTTTAAATAAGTGACCTTAAAGAGAATCTGGCAGCAGATTTTTGCTATGTAATCTGAGGACAGCATGAGGTAGGGGTTAAAACGATGAATTCAACTATGCGTCACGTGTCCGGCTGCGTGCTGCTGTTTGCGTAGACTGAAGCTTTAATCACCTGGTGATTATTATCACTGTCTGGAACACAGCAGGGTGTGCATGCTAGACTGACTCCGCCCCCTCCTGTGATAAGCAGCTCACTGTCTATAAACTCTGTACATATACAACCTGGTGTGGGCGGAGTTAGCTTCCTCAGCTCGGCTGCACTGCCAAATCTAAAAACTGCGATTGTGTCACAACTGCTGTACCCAGTAATCCACGTGATACATCGTTGGATTCAGGGTCTCAACCCCTACATTAGGCTGCTGTCAAATGTGGTAGCAAAAGACCTGCAGATGGATAAACTGTAGGATCTCTCTGACTGCCAACCTTCAGTCATCCTCACGTAGAAATCGGGCCACATTTATTTAAAGCACCAACAGGTCAACTACGTTCTTGTGCCCCTCGGAAAAGACGGACACAACCTCAAATGAAAGCAGCGTCCATCTGAACCGCATTAAGTCGCATCGTAATATCTCCATCAAGGAAATCGTGGCCAGAAGCCATGAAAGCGCTACTCCACAGTGTGAATCCAGAAAATTAGGGGTTAAAGCACTGCAAAAGTGATTGCGGCCTAAGGCTTCCTTTATACTAGGCATGTGATCTAGTGACGTCAATGTGTCTCTTACGGTCATGTGATTTTCATGTATAAAAGGCAACAAGAAACAAAGAAAAAAATACATAAAATCAAGTTTTAAGGTTTCTTAACAGAGAGGAAAAAAATAAACGTCTACGGGTAAAAAAAAAAAATGTCACGAGGATGCAGGAAAAAAATAAACGCCGTTACCACAGCATGCTGCCATTTGGAAGCCATAAACAGAAAAAATAAAGAAATAAGAAACGCCATGTGTATATTGTATGCAATAAAAAAAAATTATGCCCTTTACTTCTTTTTTTCTCCTGAATACAAGTAAAAAAATGCAACAAAAATCCACAAAAACAGGTTTATAAATGGAAGACTCGCTTTAAAAAATAGGAAAAAAAATTGAAAAACAAACATTGAACAAATTTGTACAGGAATATCATAACCATGAATGCAGCGCTTTCTTCCACACACGAGGCCAGCCAGCAAGTAACAAGCGCAGGCCAGTCTGCAGGACAGAAAGGAGCCTCGTCCAGCGTGGACGCCGCTTAGAATTCTGGGAGTGATAGTTCCCCTCTTCCTCATAGTGATGAGGCTGATTTGGATCTAAACTACATTTCCCGTCGTCCTTCAGCAGTGGGCGTCTATTGGTGAGTAGCTCGGCGAGTGAGGTCTCGTTTAACTGTGCGCAGTGCATCCTGGGCAATGTAGTCCAGATTATGCATTCTGTAGGGTAATAGAGCATCAAAAAAAACTACAACTGCCATGAGGCCTGGAGTGTAAAGAATTGTGCTGTCCAGATGAAATGTAAAGCTCAGTAACTCGTCCGCAAGGGGCCCCGGTCTTGCCAGGTAATGTGCTGCAAAACTGCTTTTCGTGGTAAAATGTCTCTTTATTTTATAGGCTGGGAATGTGTCATCATAGCTGCACTGAATTGCATTGCTACTACTTACAGTTATAATGCATCTGTTTTTTTTTTTTTGTTTGTTTGTTTTGTCGTTTTTATGTTACAGTGGCTAACTTTGTAAAGCCACAACCCCAAGCATGTCTTTAAAAGTCAGGATCTGCTGAGAGGTGTAATCTCACATTAACCAGTGAGCCGCAGGCGGCAGAATGCTATGAATGTACTGACAAACTGGTTTTTATACTATTTCTGCTGGTTGCCCTCGGTAACAGACTACAGTTTGGGTCTGCTCTGTAGTCAGATACCTTAATTTACGCTGTATGTCCAGCGGCGGTCAACCAAATGTGTTTGGGGGCCTCCATACTTGTCTCTAAGGCTAGGTTCACATTGCGTTAGTGCGTGTCCGCTAACGGAATCCGTTACATGGCGAAATTGTCGCAATTAACACCATAAAACGGATCCATTAGTGCACCCATTGGCTGCAATGTGCTAACAGATCACTAACGCATCGCTAACGTATGCCATTTTTGGCATGCGTCAGCGATGTGCCGTTAGTTTCGGACGGACCTCGAACGCTGCTTGCAGCGTTCAGGGTCCGTTCTTCGCTAGCGCAGAGAGGAGATCTGCACTAGCGGGATTGCCAAACGCAATCCCTTTTTGGACATTGCGATAGCGCAATCCGTTAGCGTATCCGCTAAAAGTATTGCACTGACGCAATGTGAACCTAGCCTTAAACGGTAGATTTAATTTCTCTCCCCCCTCCCAGACTTAAAATAATCTGCTGCCGGGAATGTCCAGTCCCTTTACCCAACGATCCACTGGTAATTGTGCGCAGATGTGACAGCCGCACTATTAACATGCATGGGTAGGAGGTGATTCTACGTAACATTGCTGTGTGACCTATACCAGTAGCCAACATCCTGATCACGGGACCCCCGGCTGGTGCTGCGGCTTCTGGTCTCTGGCAGTTGGCCTTACATCACCGAGATGTGACCCGGTCTCCCGCACTCCCCCTTGTAGGTGGTGTTTCACCGCTGATATTCGAGCGCAGTCCAATATTTTACACGCACCCATAGACTTGAGCAGATCTGAGCTGCTCCATCGTATAACTTTGGGCCAAGTGCAGTCTGATAAAACATTTGATAGCACTCATGCAAGTTATGCGCTCGTGACCCGTACCTACCGTGCCGGCACTGGCTCTCCCGGGGAATTGCATCACGTGAGGTCTCGCGAACCCTGTGGCCAATCAGCGCTGGCTTCACCCGCTCCTCCTTCAGACATAATTGACATTCGGAGGGATCAGCCGCGGCTCTTGCTTCCTCCGGATGTCTGATTTGGGTCTTGATTCGCGATCCCCAGGAGGGCGAGTGCCAACACCACTGGAACGGCGCCGGCGGTGAGTATAGGTTTTATTATTTTACTGGGGGGGAGGGGAATAAAAGCAAAGTCACAATAAGAGGAATTGAAAATTCCCTCAAAAATTCTCAGAGCAAAAAAAAAAAAAGGGGCAGCAGTTTAGGATGTATCAAACCCATGTAATAAAGATAAGCGGCAACACAGGTGCACAATTCTGATGAGACAACCGCTCACAGCCTACCTGTCCATGGAGGGGGTGACTGCTTAATATTAAAATTGTACAAAAGCAGCTTGTATAGGGAGCTGGTCACACACAGGTAGTGCACAGTGTCTGGCTTACAGCCTTTAGTGACGCCCATACTATTAGATCAGGTGGCTGCCCAGCACTAAGTGCACCCCATGAGAACAGTTTTGCACCTGTGTTGCCGCCATCTTTATTACATGGGTTTGCTGCATCCTATTTAGTTCTGAGACCTGGGCAGGTAAATGCTGCTGCCCTCTTTGCTGTGCAAATATTTTGCTGGTGGGTGGGGGGGGTTTACATAGGAGAAAAATCACTGACGTGTGAATGAAGCATTAAGGTCGCCACATATTGGGCAATGGTTGGTCATATGATCGGCCATCTGATAGCTGTCAGACCCAGGACTATGGACACGAATGCTTGGCTCAGCAGAATGAAAAGAAATTAGTGAAAGCAAGGGATAAAAGAGGAAATAATGTCTGCAAATGTTAACTTTGGGGGAAGAACAGCACAATTTACAACAACTACAGTACATATTAGAGTTGAGTAATATGATTCGTAGAACCCTAATCCAGCGGCCATGTTCATAGTCCATGTGGCTGCTTGACCAAAGTTCTGAAAACCTTCTCCTACCTGTCTCTTACTCCTCAACCTCCGACTCCAACTCCACAGCACTGATCACTATGAACATGTACATAAAGTGCAGCACAGATTCATGTCAACTCTGACTCCACAGCACTGGTCACTAGTGATGAGCGAGTATACTCGTTGCTCGGGTGGTCTCCTATTTGTGACTGCTCGGAGATTTAGTTTTTGTTGACACAGCTGCATGATGTACAGCTACTAGCCAGCCTGACTACATGTGGGGGTTGCCTGGTTGCTAGGGAATCCCCATATGTATTCAAGCTGTCTATCAGCTGTAAATCATTCAGCTGAGGCAACGAAAACTAAATCTTCACACAGTCACAAATACTCGGAGACTACTCACCTGGTCACTAACTAAGCATGTACAGAAAGTGCAGCACAGATTCATTTCACATACGACTCCACAGCACTGGTCACTACGGAGCATGTACATAAAGTGCAGCACAGATTCATCTCAACTACGACTCCACAGCACTGGTCACTACTGAGCATGTGCATAAGGTGCAGCACAAATTCATCTCATCTACGACTCCACAGCACTGGTCACTACTGAGCATGTGCATAAAGTGCAGCACATATTCATTTCACATATGACTCCACAGCACTAGTCACTACTGAGCATGTACATAAAGTGCAGCACAGATTAATCTCAACTACGACTCCACAGCACTGGTCACTACTGAGCATGTACATAAAGTGCAGCACAGATTCATCTCAACTATGACTCCACAGCACTGGTCACTACTGAGCATGTACATAAAGTGCAGCACAGATTCATCTCACATACGACTCCACAGCACTGGTCACTACTGAGCATGTGCATAAAGTGCAGCACATATTCATTTCACATACGACTCCACAGCACTAGTCACTACTGAGCATGTACATAAAGTGCAGCACAGATTCATCTCAACTACGACTCCACAGCACTGGTCACTACTGGGCATGTACAGAAAGTGCAGCACAGATTCATCTCATCTACGACCCCACAGCACTGGTCACTACTGGGCATGTACAGAAAGTGCAGCACAGATACATCTCATCTACGACTCCACAGCACTGGTCACTACTGAGCATGTACATAAAGTGTAGCACAGATTCATCTCAACTATGACTCCACAGCACTGGTCACTACTGGGCATGTACATAAAGTGCAGCACAGATTCATCTCATCTACGACTCCACAGCACTGGTCACTACTGAGCATGTACATAAAGTGCAGCACAGATTCATCTCATCTACGACTCCACAGCACTGGTCACTACTGAGCATGTACATAAAGTGCAGCACAGATTCATCTTATCTACGACTCCACAGCACTGGTCACTACTGAGCATGTACATAAAGTACAGCACAGATTCATCTCACATACGACTCCACAGCACTGGTCACTACTGAGCATGTACATAAGGTGCATTCATGTCAGCTAAAAGCCGAGATCCTTAGATCAGGAACAGAACATAGTAACATAGTAACATAGTTAGTAAGGCCGAAAAAAGACATTTGTCCATCCAGTTCAGCCTATATTCCATCATAATAAATACCCAGATCTACGTCCTTCTACAGAACCTAATAATTGTATGATACAATATTGTTCTGCTCCAGGAAGACATCCAGGCCTCTCTTGAACCCCTCGACTGAGTTCGCCATCACCACCTCCTCAGGCAAGCAATTCCAGATTCTCACTGCCCTAACAGTAAAGAATCCTCTTCTATGTTGGTGGAAAAACCTTCTCTCCTCCAGACGCAAAGAATGCCCCCTTGTGCCCGTCACCTTCCTTGGTATAAACAGATCCTCAGCGAGATATTTGTATTGTCCCCTTATATACTTATACATGGTTATTAGATCGCCCCTCAGTCGTCTTTTTTCTAGACTAAATAATCCTAATTTCGCTAATCTATCTGGGTATTGTAGTTCTCCCATCCCCTTTATTAATTTTGTTGCCCTCCTTTGTACTCTCTCTAGTTCCATTATATCCTTCCTGAGCACCGGTGCCCAAAACTGGACACAGTACTCCATGTGCGGTCTAACTAGGGATTTGTACAGAGGCAGTATAATGCTCTCATCATGTGTATCCAGACCTCTTTTAATGCACCCCATGATCCTGTTTGCCTTGGCAGCTGCTGCCTGGCACTGGCTGCTCCAGGTAAGTTTATCATTAACTAGGATCCCCAAGTCCTTCTCCCTGTCAGATTTACCCAGTGGTTTCCCGTTCAGTGTGTAATGGTGATATTGATTCCCTCTTCCCATGTGTATAACCTTACATTTATCATTGTTAAACCTCATCTGCCACCTTTCAGCCCAAGTTTCCAACTTATCCAGATCCATCTGTAGCAGAATACTATCTTCTCTTGTATTAACTGCTTTACATAGTTTTGTATCATCTGCAAATATCGATATTTTACTGTGTAAACCTTCTACCAGATCATTAATGAATATGTTGAAGAGAACAGGTCCCAATACTGACCCCTGCGGTACCCCACTGGTCACAGCGACCCAGTTAGAGACTATACCATTTATAACCACCCTCTGCTTTCTATCACTAAGCCAGTTACTAACCCATTTACACACATTTTCCCCCAGACCAAGCATTCTCATTTTGTGTACCAACCTCTTGTGCGGCACGGTATCAAACGCTTTGGAAAAATCGAGATATACCACGTCCAATGACTCACCGTGGTCCAGCCTATAGCTTACCTCTTCATAAAAACTGATTAGATTGGTTTGACAGGAGCGATTTCTCATAAACCCATGCTGATATGGAGTTAAACAGTTATTCTCATTGAGATAATCCAGAATAACATCCCTCAGAAACCCTTCAAATATTTTACCAACAATAGAGGTTAGACTTACTGGCCTATAATTTCCAGGTTCACTTTTAGAGCCCTTTTTGAATATTGGTACCACATTTGCTATGCGCCAGTCCTGCGGAACAGACCCCGTCGCTATAGAGTCCCTAAAAATAAGAAATAATGGTTTATCTATTACATTACTTAGTTCTCTTAGTACTCGTGGGTGTATGCCATCCGGACCCGGAGATTTATCTATTTTAATCTTATTTAGCCGGTTTCGCACCTCTTCTTGGGTTAGATTGGTGACCCTTAATATAGGGTTTTCATTGTTTCTTGGGATTTCACCTAGCATTTCATTTTCCACCGTGAATACCGTGGAGAAGAAGGTGTTTAATATGTTAGCTTTTTCCTCGTCATCTACAACCATTCTTTCCTCACTATTTTTTAAGGGGCCTACATTTTCAGTTTTTATTCTTTTACTATTGATATAGTTGAAGAACAGTTTGGGATTAGTTTTACTCTCCTTAGCAATGTGCTTCTCTGTTTCCTTTTTGGCAGCTTTAATTAGTTTTTTAGATAAAGTATTTTTCTCCCTATAGTTTTTTAGAGCTTCAATGGTGCCATCCTGCTTTAATAGTGCAAATGCTTTCTTTTTACTGTTAATTGCCTGTCTTACTTCTTTGTTTAGCCACATTGGGTTTTTCCTATTTCTAGTCCTTTTATTCCCACAAGGTATAAACCGCTTACACTGCCTATTTAGGATGTTCTTAAACATTTCCCATTTATTATCTGTATTCTCATTTCTGAGGATATTGTCCCAGTCTACCAGATTAAGGGCATCTCTAAGCTGTTCAAACTTTGCCTTCCTAAAGTTCAATGTTTTTGTGACTCCCTGACAAGTCCCCCTAGTGAAAGACAGGTGAAACTGCACAATATTGTGGTCGCTATTTCCTAAATGCCCAACCACCTGCAGATTTGTTATTCTGTCAGGTCTATTAGATAGTATTAGGTCTAAAAGTGCTGCTCCTCTGGTTGGATTCTGCACCAATTGTGAAAGATAATTTTTCTTAGTTATTAGCAGAAACCTGTTGCCTTTATGGGTTTCACAGGTTTCTGTTTCCCAGTTAATATCCGGGTAGTTAAAGTCCCCCATAACCAGGACCTCATTATGGGTTGCAGCTTCATCTATCTGCTTTAGAAGTAGACTTTCCATGCTTTCTGTTATATTTGGGGGTTTGTAACAGACCCCAATGAGAATTTTGTTACCATTTTTCCCTCCATGAATTTCAACCCATATGGACTCGACATCCTCATTCCCTTCGCTAATATCCTCCCTTAAAGTGGACTTTAGACAAGACTTTACATAGAGACAAACCCCTCCTCCTCTCCGATTTTTACGATCCTTTCTAAACAGACTGTAACCCTGTAAGTTAACTGCCCAGTCATAGCTTTCATCTAACCATGTCTCGGTTATTCCCACTATGTCAAAGTTACCTGTAGATATTTCTGCTTCTAGTTCTTCCATCTTGTCCAGACATAGGACATTTCATAACTTTCCCAAATTCTTATGAAACTACAGCACATCTTGTACTGAACCCAATGTATGATATATTTTAGGAGTTTGAGTCGGTCTATTTTATTCCTACGTCACCAAAATGGACCCCGACTCCACATCCCTGCCAATCAGGGATGCTGCATGATAGGAGCAGGTTCGCAGGACTCCGGTGGGCCATGCACTAACGATGTGGCCACTGGACTAGGTTTCTGCAAATATTTTTGGTCAACTTTAGAACGTATGCAGTACATGCTATTTTAGTTTTGGACAGAATGTACAACTTTACTTTATATAGGAATAGTTCACAATTAAACCATAACGACAGAAAGCAGATAGACCTAAGCAGGGCTGTGGGGCCGGTAAGCCAAACCTCCAACTCCGACTCTTCTGCTCTAGTCCTCGGGATCTGTGAGCTGCTTCTCTCCTATGTAAAACTGTATAATTTGGCCTTATTCACACATCTGTTTTTCACGCCCTTTATAGTCTATGGGATTGACCATACGTGCAAGACAAATTATGAGATGAGTGTCTGCAAAAAAAAATGTGCACGTCCTTTTTTTGATCCAAAGAGTCATGGACAAACTTGAAATGCTCATCAATGGGTCATCAAAAAATAAATGGACAGTATATAGATGTCATCTTACTGCTGTGCATTTTTTACTGTTTACTGGGTAGGAGAAGCTTGCAAAAAAATATATATATTTTTTTTTGTATGCAAGAAAAACGTATGTGACACTGACGTAAAAAGTGAACACACTGACTGAAACTGGATACAGCCCAATGATGAAAACTCTCCCTTTTTTTACTTATGACATAAAATTCAGATGTCCTAAACGGGCATTACTTTTGGCCTTTTGTAAAATTCTTGTTCCCTGCGTGGTGACCACCATTCCTTAGACGCTTTCAGTGCTTACGTTCCCTTATGCTAATGTTTTTGGATCTGGTGAATTTTTTTCATTGTGAATATTCTTGGGTTCCAGTTTCTGGCATTTAGAAAGAAAAATCAAAACGGATCCAGAACAAGGAGATGGGAAGCCATCCGTATGGGAAAGTGTTCCTGTTTTTCCCGTGTGTCCTGCTCTGGGTGAATAGAGATGACAAAAAAAAAGATTTCCACGACCTCGTTTCAGCGTCTTCTGCTGTACTCTGCGGTTGTCGGACCTGGGCAGTGCTAATCTATTTGCTCTTCTCTAATGGTGAAAAATAATGCTTAGCTACTTACCGGTAGCGGTGTTTTTGGGATGCCATGACAGCACCCTTATAATCGTGGTGCTGTCATGGGTGACCGAATAAATGCTTAGCTACTTACCGGTAGAGGTGTTTTTCGGATACCATGACAGCACCCTTATCGTGGTGCTGTCATGGGAGACTGAATAAATGCTTAGCTACTTACCGGTAGCAGTGTTTTTCGGATACAAATGACAGCACCACGATTATAGGGATGCTGTCATGGGAGACCGAATAAAAGTGCACGGCCGATATATCCCCTATATTTCACTGAGTGCCACCATATTTGCGTAGACCTCCTACTACAGCGCCAGGTTCTCCTGCATTTTGCATTTTGGACCATAGGCGCTCAGTTTGCTGTCTCTAGTTACTTGCAGATTTCACTTTTTCCAGGGTAAAATTGTTAGCAAAACTTTAACATGCACGTTACTTTGCAGATTTGCAAAGCCTGTGGAGGCCATTAATGGCTTTTGTAGCCTCAGTCGCTTTCACTGTATTGCAATGTAATAACTTTGATATATTACGTTACGCCATTTGTGTCTCGTCTTTCCAGTTAACCTTTAACCCCTATTTGTAGACGATTCAGGAAAACACACCAACACTCTGGTTTACTCATCAATCATATTTTATGCTTCCTCAGCAACCTTTGATATCTGAGGAGTAAAGATTCCCGGTTCTTCGGTAAGAGCTGGCTTTGAAGACTCCACCAGAGAAGGTTTGTAGGTTTATTTCTTTTAATTCATAATTGTTAGTTTACTTTTTTTATGAATCTTTTTGTGAAATTGCTTTGCACTCCTTGCCTAGGAGCTCAGCCACTTCTGTTAGACTGCAGAGGTGGTCGGTAGTGATGAGCGCAAGTTCTCGTTACTCGACATCTGCTGTCGCTTCGTTTAGGATCTGTAAGATTGGCGGAGCAGTAGATGTCATTCACGGCCACGCTCCATTTCATCCTGACTATGAGGAACGGGGCTCAGAACCCCCCATTGTGTTGATCTTTGGGGCCTCACCGATAATTTATCATTTATCCTGTAGAATAGAAAATCTTTTAATACGTTTGATCATTGCTTTAGTCAAGATTTAGGGTGGTCCCGACAGTCTCTGCTTATTGGCTGCCGCATTTATGTGACCTCTGCAGCCAGTGATTGTCCGCAGAGGTCATGTGTTTGGTAGAGAGATCAGTAATTATCAGTAGCGGTCATTTGAATGATGCATGAGACATCCAGGAAATGAGCAGAGACCGTCAGCAGCAAGTGATTGAAATATCTGCTTTTGTTTTCTTTTTTTATTAACTAATTTCACGCTTTAGGTCATTTTTTCATATATCAGAGACAAAATTTGAAAGGGCTTGTCCACGGTTTTATCACTTATGTCAACTGTAAGGCTATGTTTACATATTGCTTTTTTTGCAGGCAAAACCTGCTTTCTCGGCAGTGAAGAAGCTGCTTAAGAAAAGCGGGTTTTGCACCTTTTTTTTATTTTTGGTGTTTTTTTTTTTTGTTTTTTTTACTGCATTTTTTGGTGCATATTGTATGTCATTTGTCTGTTAGTTTTATTCACCAAAAAATGCAGTAAAACACCTGGTTGGGTTTTTGCACGTACTCAGTTTTTTATGGTGAAAAAAAAAACACTAAAAAACGCTGAACGTGGCATGCTGCAGTATTCACACACCCAGCAGTTTTCCAATTCAGACAGGAAAAAGAAGCAATTGTGATTTCTGAAATCTCATACCTTTTGCTGGTAGTGTAAAAAGCAGCTTGTAATTTGCATTAAAAAAAAGCAGCAAAAACGCAACGTGTGAACATACCCTTAAAAAAAACATTCAAAGGGGGTTCTCTCTTGTTAATTCGGTAAAGCTGCAAAGTAAAAGCAAGAACCATTGCTGCTTACCTCTTATAAAAGGATTATTACTTCTATGGTTTAATACTCAGTGTCTGGGTTACCGGCCACCTCTGCAGCATATCAGCAGTGGCCAGTTTTCCATTTCTGAATAATCACTTACTACCTGGCCCAGGTTGATGAAGAAAGGAAGGGGGGAAAGGATACTTCGACTGGCGCCCATCCTCTGTAGTCAGCACCTCAATCCTGCTGGTCTGGTGGTCTAATCATCCAGCGTGGACATCGCGTGGTCGGCACTGTGGCATTGCAGTGAGGATAACGCGATATTGCTGATCTAGTTAATCTTTAATATAAAGTCTTCAGAGCAGAAGAAAGTGTCTGAGACTGTGCAGAGGTCGTCTGCGTCCCTTCTGCTGTGTAATTCTGCCGGTAATGTGATTACGTGGGGGGCCCGGTCTGCCGGTAATGTGATTACGTGGGGGGCCCAGTCTGCCGGTCGCTTTTGATGTGCACTTTAGGATCATTAGGGGGGCATGGCTGAGGCAGCACCAGGCCGACGGTGGGCTTAGTGTAGCCAGCCTGTGCCTGCTCCTCGGCCCTCAGCTTTGCCTTCCGTCCTGGACAGATTAGACGACTACTGGCCTGGAACCAAATTCTCTGGATGTGAGTTCAGTCCGCGCACTTTGGCGTCTTCACGCGGGTCCGCTCTGCTGACATGTTAATTGCTGGAGTGGTGACACAATAGGCGATGACATTTCAGATTTTTTTTTTTCCTGTCCTTTCATTCTGCTTATTTAGTCCTATATTTAGCAGTTTACCCCCTTTTTCAGTAACTCTGTGATTTTCCGTTGGTCGCTCTCCCGCCCTTTACTTCTGTCTGGCACTGTTGCTTACCATGTTCTCATGACTTTCCGTCCCGGGACAGCATGTGGTGTCGCAGGCTGGCATGGCTCTATCCACAGGCCAGGGGGCTTCTAACCAAGGGGGTTAAACGACAGCATCGATGGACTCCCAGATTGCAGAGATCTTCTCCTTCGGCGGTACGATGGCTCAGCACAGCCTCGGAGGCTCAGGAATGCTCGTGGCTCCTGCAGGCGGATCATTTCGGTAAGTTTACACTTTTGGGAAATATGTTACTATCAGTCACTATTGATTCATCCAATTTTGGAGTTTTTTTTATACTCCTTTGCCGGCCCCCCATCCCTTCCTTGTATATGTGATGTATGGGTGGGATCTTAAGCCACCACCTGCCCCAGATCTGTCTATTGATCACTAGATTCATCATCACCCCCATCATATCACCGTCTGACAACCGTCATTCCCCTCTTGGGGTCACTCAATCCCTTTCCCATCAGGGTCCTACCACAATGTCTATCCCTGTTAACCTATGTGTTGATTTCCGGTCCATGACTGCCGGTGCCCCAGGATCTTCCCGGCCTCATCTCGGTGTGGTCCTGGTTGCTCCTCACCATTGCCTCAGCCTTGTTTCTGTATTTGAGGGGTGCAACAGAAAGCTCCTTGCTGTACTCTGTATGCTTGGAAACAAACAAGCAAATCAGCATCCTGCCGATAACGGGGGTCCTTCCGATAGCCAAGAGCAGACAGCTGAACCTTGTGAAGAACCTCAGTCAGGTGGCCCCAGAGACGTCCATAGACGGGGGCTTTATCAGCACCATCATAAGGGAGAAAGCAAGCCGCCCGTAGTCCTGAAGTTACAAGGAAAGACACAAACAAGGACGCGCTGATCATCAGTCAGAGCATTTGTGAATTCATTGATTGTAAAGTAAGTGGTAAGGGGGTCCGGACGCTGTGAATTTACCCCGGGCTGCAGACTAAAAGATGCTGCTTACCACTTCCTTGCAAAAAAAATGAGTCTTATAGTTTGAAAAATGTTGCATTTATTTCCTTTATTCTTGCTTCTTAACAGAACTGCTGTACTCCGGCACTTGCATGCGCTTTGACTACGTGTGGCTCCGGGATCACTGCCGCTCAGCCTCCTGCTATAACACCAAAACCAACCAGCGCAGCCTGGACACGGCCAGCATCGAGCTGGACATCAAGCCAGCACAAGTGCGAGTAGATCAGACCACTCTGTACCTAACATGTAAGTCTTCAGCATAAGAGTTAGTTACAGGGAACGTTTCTCCCATCTTTAGCCACAATCTGAGCGTCCTTAAAGGGGTTATCTGGGCTGAAATGAAAAGTCTGCAGTCACTCTTTCTGACTAATGAATCGGCACAAGTCCCCTCCTTTCCCCTTGTAGTTGTGTGGTCACGTGCCATGTAGACTCACATGGCTTTTATAAATGGAAGAGAAGTAAAAGAACCTGGATAAGACTAGTCGGCACATGATCGCCCACCTGCATGAGGATAAAATATATGCACACAGCAAATTGTCACGGTTCAGCTGTCTGGAGTCACAGAGAGTGCCTTCAAATTTTTCATTTCAGCTCAGAAAATTCCTTTAAAAAGAATATCTAGGATTGGAAAAAAAAAAACAACAACAAAGGTCCTGCATTTTTTACATAAACAGCACCACTATTGTTGCTGGACTGTGTCTAGTATTAATATCAGATCAGTGACGCCCGACATTTCCAAGGATCAGCTGTTCTCGGTGCCTTTATGCAGCACGACCTATAGTACTACCCTATTATTGTTCCTTCTCATCGCAGGGCCGGACGGACACATGACCCGGTACAGCCTGGAGTGGCTCTCGCAGCACAGCTATGAAGGACAGAAGCAGCAACTCGTGCAGCCCAGGGTATTGTGGAACGAGAAGATCTATAGAGAGGCAAACGTCCCGGCCGTCAGCTACTCTGCTTTCCTGGAGACAAATGAGGGGCTGAAAGACTTTCTACAGAATTTCCTACTTTATGGTATTGCTTTTGTAGATGATGTTCCAGCCACCCGAGAAGACACGGAGAGAGTGGCAGAGAGGATAAGCCACATCCGGTAACTTCACGCTATATGTGTTGTATTCATCTACGTAAATAGACGATGAGCGATAAAATAGCGACAAAGGGAAGTAAATGCTGAGCACAGGGATGGTAAACCACAGCCATATTATTGTTCTACCCTCTATAAAGCTGCGCCCGGCAGAACGTCACATTTAATTGTGAGCTGAGCATTTTTTAACACAAAGGTTCAGGTTTCTGAATTAGGACTTTAGAGCAAAATTGTTCATATTATTTCTGATTACAATGGTTTCCCTAAAAAAAAAAAATTAAAATAATTTTCTTATTACCTACTAGGGGGAGCTTCAGATCTCCCAATGTTAATTTAGACCAATTAATTTTCTAGTCTGTGCTTAATATTTCATTATTTTAAAGAGGTTTTGAAGAGTTTAGCCAAGAGTGAGGATTGGGTTAACTCTCCCGACACTACATTGATACCCTCGACGTATTGGTTATTTCCCGCATTCATTGCATGCCATATATCCTTCACGGGCTGTATGTGCCCCCCATTAATGCCGAGAACAGTGATTGGCTGCAGGGGTTCTGTGAATGATGTGCATCATGTGATCGTTGCAGGAGGTAAGCAAAGACCAAACAGAGCCATCTAGAGTGTGCGTGAGATTGAAGAGGTTGAATATAGGATTTTTTTTCTTATTTTCACAATTCTCTTCCAAATCCTTTTAGAGGTTACAATTCTTATATTTTGCTAAAATTTAGTCATGTAACCTTGTGCAAATACATCTGTCCACCCCTTATAGAAGCTTTGCTCAGCCTGTCTTGTAAATCATTGTCATACTTTGACTTCAACAGGGAAGAAAGGAGAGAAACTTCTATTACAGTTACTGATGATTACTGCACAGCTCTTGTCACACAGTTCTACTGTAGCAGATGACAGTTCAGACTTATGGTGCATACCTATAAACTATTAGCTTATATAGAGGAGGATAATCAGTGTTACCAAAGCAGGCAGATATTTCTAGTGTCTTACATCAGAGCTGACTGCATGTGCCGGTATTCGTACATTATTATTATGATTATTTCTGTATTTTTAATTTCTCTAGCGAGACCATTTATGGTAAAATGTGGGACCTCACTTCTGATTTCTCACGAGGAGACACTGCATATACCAAACTCGCCCTGGACCGTCATACTGACACTACTTATTTTCAGGAGCCTTGTGGGTAAGTTGATTTTTGCTTGCAAACTATAGGAGCACTATTGTATCTAAAGGGGTCACCCGACCCTGATTTTTGTTTTCTAACTACCCAAGAATGCTCAAAATCTACAAAATGACGTATTCTGGGATTAGCCCTTTAAAGCACTTTGTTATGCTGCTCCATGTATTGGACTGCAAAGCCAAGCATCCTTATGGTATTAAAGGGGTTGTTCCAACTTCTGTGCTTGGGATCAGTGTGTTTTCCAGGTGCCAGCCTCCCCATTGATTAGCATGTTATCGTCACCTATCCCGTGGAACGGTGAAGACATGCTAAATTGAGACAACCCCTTTAAAAGGGGTTTTCCCCACAAACAAAGTACTTTTTAATTAAGCAATCTTGAAATAAAAATAAGTTCCACAATTGGAGGGGTTCATAAATGCTCCTGTGCTGCGATAATCTTATAAATGTGCCCCCGTTGTGTACTGTGTGATGACCGTGTCTGACCGTGCAGGAACATGGTGTGATCTTGGTTTGAACAGTCATTCTGTGCTGACAGTCCCTGTAAAAAAACAAAAACAAAAAAAACAAACTTTACAGTTTGGTATTGCTGTAATTTTACTGACCTGGGTCATTTTTATTGCATAATAGACACTGCAAAAACGAAATAGCAGCGGATTAACAGTTATTTATGTATTTCTTTTCACCTTGCACCGCAATAGGAATTTGTGTCTCCCATTTTCCAACACATTATATAGTAAAATCTATGGTATTATTCAAAACTACAACTCGTTTTAACAGAAAAAAAAAAAGCCCTGTTTATGGAAAAATTTAAATGCAAAAAAAAAGAACCGGAAAAATTGCCCGGTCATGAAAGGGTTAAAGGGTTATCCCAATCACCAAGATCCTAACTCAATATATAGTAGTTGTAGTAATAATACTATTAGCAAATACCTCCAATTAGAAATGTTGCATAGTTCTTCTGATTCACCATGTCGTTTACCCCATGTGCAAGGCATTGCAGTAGCTTAGGTATCCATAGTTACCAACACTAGCAACTCACTATATGAGTGGTCGTAACCATGGATACTTAAGCTACTGCAATGCCCTGCACATGGGGTAAGTGACGTAGTGAATTAGAAGAACTATACTACATTTCTTAATAGGAGGTATTTCTTAATATTATTACTACACCTACTACTTATTGAGATAGGATTTTGGACATGGGAATACCCCTTTAAGTGACTTGTGTTTTGGTTCTACTAACTGTAGACCACCTTAATCCCTTTCATGATCTAATCCTTAGATTTGCAGAATATCCAGGATTCTGCGGTTCCTTAATCTCAGCCACATTTTTCACTACTAGAGCAGAATTCCCGGGGAGTTATGAAAACAATAAACTTTTGCTTTTCTTTTACATCATCAAAGTACATTAGGGTTAATTTTTAACATTTTGATTTTTTGGGGGGCAGGAGACTTGTTTTATCCCTATACGTTACTATTAGTAATCCACGTGTTTCGCTGTTGCAGAATGCAGCTCTTCCATTGCCTGCGGCACGAAGGCACCGGGGGGCGCACTCTTTTGGTAGATGGCTTCTTTGGCGCCGAACAGGTGCGACAACATCACCCCGAAGAATTTGAAATCCTCAGTAACATTCCCCTGAGGCACGAGTATATTGAAAATGCCGGAAGGAGCCACAATCACATGGTGGGGATTGGACCAGTATTAAATGTTTACCCTTGGAATAAGGAGCTTTATATGATGAGGTAGGTGGCTCCTCACTGCGGCACATCTGCCCTATGTTACTCACCATGGCTCCTCCATACTTGTTTGTATGGCTTTGAAGGCAGGGAAATGACGGGAAGGTGTCCTGGTGGTTCTCCTGATGAAGAATTGGTTCAGCTGCGAAACGCACTGAGAATAAACCGCATGATCTAATCCTTCATCACGTCTTCCGGATTTCTTGACTCTACTCCTGCCTCCACCAGTTGTTCTTTTGATCTTGTTCTGCTTTTTACTTTTATTTTTAACAAGTTCATGACAAGAGATATATGGTGGCCTGATTCTAACTCATCGGGTATTCTAGAATATGCATGTCCACGTAGTATTTTGCCCAGTCACGTAGTGTAATGCTCCATGCAGTTATGGCCCCATAGATGTCCCATATAATGCTCCATGCAGTTATGGCCCCATAGATGTCCCATATAATGCTCCATGCAGTTATGGCCCCATAGATGCCCCATATAATGCTCCATGCAGTTATGGCCCCATAGATGCCTCATATAATGCTCCATGCAGTTATGGCCCCATAGATGTCCCATATAATGCTCCATGCAGTTATGGCCCCATAGATGTCCCATATAATGCTCCATGCAGTTATGGCCCCATAGATGCCTCATATAATGCTCCATGCAGTTATGGCCCCATAGATGCCCCATATAATGCTACATGCAGTTCATTATGGCCCCATAGATGTCCCATATAATGCTCCATGCAGTTATGGCCCCATAGATGCCTCATATAATGCTCCATGCAGTTATGGCCCCATAGATGCCCCATATAATGCTACATGCAGTTCATTATGGCCCCATAGATGTCCCATATAATGCTCCATGCAGTTCATTATGGCCCCATAGATGCCCCTTATAATGCTCCATGCAGTTATGGCCCCATAGATGTCCCATATAATGCTCCATGCAGTTATGGCCCCATAGATGTCCCATATAATGCTCCATGCAGTTATGGCCCCATAGATGTCCCTTATAATGCTCCATGCAGTTATGGCCCATAGATGTCCCATATAATGCTCCATACAGTTATGGCCCCATAGATGTCCCATATAATGCTCCATGCAGTTCATTATGGCCCCATAGATGCCCCATATAATGCTCCATGCAGTTATGGCCCCATAGATGTCCCATATAATGCTCCATGCAGTTATGGCCCCATAGATGTCCCATATACTGCTCCATGCAGTTATGGCCCCATAGATGTCCCATATAATGCTCCATGCAGTTATGGCCCCATAGATGCCCCATATAATGCTCCATGCAGTTCTTTATGGCCCCGTAGATGCTCCATACAGCATTGTGCCACATGTAATGCTGCTGCAATTAAAAAAAAAAAAAAATCACCTCGTCGCTGCTCCTCAGCATCCCGTCTCCCCGCACTGACTGTTCAGGCAGAGGGCAGCGCGCACACTAATAAGTCATCGCGCCCTCTGACCTGCACAGTCACTGCATGAGGACGGGAAGACGGAGCGGCGCCCGGCGGATGGAACGCGGACAGGTGAATATGAAATACTCACCTGCCCCTGGCGCTCCTGACGCTGTCCCTGCCTGTCCCATGGTACCGCAGCTTCTTCGCGCCTGCGCGAGAAGGACCTGCCATGACGTGACTGTCACATGACCGTGACGTCATGGCAGGTCCTTCTCGCGCAGGCGCTCAGGGCTTGTGATAACGTTGCGGTCAATGACCGTGACGTCATGGCAGGTCCTTCTCCCTTACCATCGTTGGCACCGGAACCTGCCGCTTCCATGGAGCGGTCACCGGAGCGTCGCGAGGAGCGGGAAAGGTGAGTATATAATAATTTTTTATTATTTTTAACATTATATCCTTTTACTATTGACGCTGCATAAGCAGCGTCAATAGTAAAAACTTGGTCACACAGGGTTAATAGCGGCGGTAACGGAGTGAGTTACCCGCGGCATAACACGGTCCATTACCGCTGGCATTAACCCTGTGTGAGCGGTGACTGCAGGGGAGTAGGGAGGGACTTATCGGACTGTGGCCGTCGCTGATTGGTCGCGGCAGCCATGACAGGCAGCTGCCGAGACCAATCAACAAATGAATATCCGTGAAGGACAGACGGAAGTGACCCTTATATTATATATATATATATATATACTATATAGTTGTCTAACGGTGGGAGCGTCACTCTGTCCGAAGCCTTTATAGACTGCGCAAGCGCGACACACCACGCCTGCGCAGTCTGGACCAGAGTGACGCAGCCGAACTTGCTTATCCCCCCAATATAGCGGCCATGGGGGCTCCACACACCCGTGTATCCCCCATAATATAGTGGCCATGGGGGCTCCGTGCTCTGCATCTCCCGTCAGGGTAGATGTAGAGACCAGCGGAGCTCCAGGACCCTCGATGATGTCACCAGCATGTGACCAGTGACGTGAGTGGGCGGAGTCAGCCCTTGGTGTGCTCGCTGCAGGGGTGCTGTATCCATTATAGCCAGCGCCGCACTCAGGCAGTAAGTACAGCCACTCTCACGCAGTACAGCCACACTCACGCAGTACATCCACACTCACGCAGTACAGCCACACTCACGCAGTACAGCCACACTCACGCAGTACAGCCACACTCACACAGTACAGCCACACTCGCCTGCACTCACACAGTACAGCCACACTCAGCTGCACCCACACAGTACAGCCACACTCACACAGTACAGCCACACTCAGCCGCACTCACACAGTACAGCCGCACTCACAGTACAGCCACACTCAGCCGCAGTCACGCAGTAGAAGCACACTCAGCCGCACTCACGCAGTAGAGCCACTCAGCCACACTCGCAAAGTATAGCCACACTCAGCCGCACTCACAGTACAGCCACACTCAGCCGCACTCACGCATTACAGCCACACTCAGTATAGCCGCACTCATGCAGTTCAGCCACGCTCAGTATAGCCGCACTCAGGCAGTACGGCTGCGCTCAGTATAGCCGCACTCAGGCAGTACAGCCGTGCTCCGTATAGCCGCATTCAGGCAGTACAACCACTCTCAGTATAGCCGCACTCAGAGAGAAAGCCCCAAACAACCGAACTATGGACTGCCAGGAAGACACCAAAACCAGGAATTTATATAAAAAAAATGCCTTTATTCTATACTCCTTGTGGCAACAATTGACCCCCTGACGAAGGTAATTAACCGAAACGCCCGTCGGGGTGCGCCATTGCAGGACTAGGTGACCATCTAAGGTATATACCGATATTTTTTTGAGTCCCTTTCCGCACTTGCACTTTTGGAATACACAGACATACGGTCTGTCTGTTCATCTTATTGCACTGGTTAGAGCTTGTGTTTTCTGTGGATACATATAATAGTTTACTTTGAACATTGCACCTTATATGATTGGTGTGTCTTGAGATATTTTTTGTACACAGCACTTGGCACATTACAGGTTTGCTGCTGAGAAGATATATATTTTTAGTGCACTGCACATTGCTTCATATGGATTTGTTATATATAAGTTATCACTTTGTTTTGTAAGGGACTTACTTTTCTATCAGGTCTGCCATTAGGATGTTATGAGATGTCCTGTTATGCGCACATATTTATTTATATAATTTTTTTTAAATGTGATCTTTTTAATTGTTGCCACAAGGAGTATAGAATAAAGGCATTTTTTTAATATAAATTCCTGGTTTTTGTATCTTCCTGGCAGTCCATAGTTCGGTTGTTTGGGCCTTTCTCTCTGTCCGGTGGTGGTTGCCACCTATTTACATAGAGCACCGTGAATGATTAAGCAATATTGAGTGTATGTGTGTATATATATATATATATATATATATATATATATATATATATATATATATATATATATATATATATATTACATACTAGATTGTGCCCGATTCCAACGCATCGGGTATTCTAGAATATGCATGTCCCCGTAGTATATGAACAATGATGATTCCAGAATTCGCGGCAGACTGTGCCCGTCGCTGATTGGTCGAGGCAACCTTTAGGACATCATCGTCGCCATGGCAACCATTATGACATCATCGTCGCTGTGCCCGTTGTTGATTGGTCGAGGCCTGGCAGCCTCGACCAATCAGACGAGGGATATCTACGTCCTTTATGACATCATCGTCGCTGTGCCCGTCGCTGATTGGTCAGAGACGCGGGATTTCTAGTCCGTAGTATATGGACAATGATGATTCCAGAATTCGCGGCAGACTGTGTCCGTCGCTGATTGATCGAGGCAACCTTTATGACATCATCGTCGCCATGGCAACCATTATGACATCATCGTCACTGTGCCCTGGCAGCCTCGACCAATCAGAGACGCGGGATTTCTACGTCGATGCTCTGCCCGTCTCTGATTGGCCTCGACCAATCAGAGAGGCGGGATTTCCAGGACAGACAGAAAGACAGACAGACGGAAAAACCCTTAGACAATTATATATATAGACTAGATTGTGGCCCGATTCTAACGCATCGGGTATTCTAGAATATGCATGTCCCCGTAGTATATGGACAATGATGATTCCAGAATTCGCGGCAGACTGTTCCCGTCGCTGATTGGTCGAGGCAACCTTTATGACATCATCGTCGCCATGGCAACCATTATGTCATCATCGTCGCTGTGCCCGTCTCTGATTGGTCGAGGCCTAGCGGCCTCGACCAATCAGACGTGGGATTTCTACGTCCTTTATGACATCATCGTCGCTGTGCCCGTTGCTGATTGGTCGAGGCCTGGCGGCCTCGACCAATCAGAGATGCGGGATTTCTACGTCAATTATATATATAGATTGTCTAAGGGTTTTTCCGTCTGTCTGTCTTTGTCTGTCTGTCTGTCCTGGAAATCCCGCCTCTCTGATTGGTCGAGGCCGCCAGGGCACAGTGACGATGATGTCATAATGGTTGCCATGGCGACGATGTCATAAAGGTTGCCTCGATCAATCAGCGACGGACACAGTCTGCCGCGAATTCTGAAATCATCATTGTCCATATACTACGGACTAGAAATCCCGCGTCTCTGACCAATCAGCGACGGGCACAGCGACGATGATGATATCCTGCGTCTCTGATTGGTCGAAGCCACCAGGCTTCGACCAATCAGCAACGGGCACAGTATCGACGTAGATGTCATAATGGTTGCCATGATGTCATAAAGGTTGCCTCGACCAATCAGCGACGGGCACAATCTGCTGCAAATTCTGGAATCATCGTTGTCCATATACTACGGGGACATGCATATTGTAGAATACCCGATGCGTTAGAATCGGGCCACAATCTAGTATATATATATTTATATTTATTTCTTTTTCTTTTTTTTCTTTAATGATTTGTGGTGGTTCTGTGTTCTAATAAAATATAGCCGCACTCAGGCAGTACAGTCGCGCTCAGTACAGCCGCACTCATGCAGTACAGCCGCACTCAGGCAGTTGAACTGCACTCAGTAGAGCCGCGCTCAGGCAGTATAGCCGCGCTCAGGCAGGATAGCTGTTATGATCTGGTGGTTTAGGAGCAACATGGGACGAGCTCTGAAGGAAGTGGTACCTGTACTGACAGCAGTCCCTAAGCTCAGCACAACACTAGAAGTAGCCGTGGGATGCTCCTGACACTCCCTAGGCACCTCGTCACAGCCTGAGAACTAACTACCCCTAAAGATAGAAACAGGAAAACTATCTTGCCTCAGAGAAAATCCCCAAAGGATAGATAGCCCCCCACAAGTAAGGACTGTGAGTGGAGAGGAAAAAGACATACACGGAATGAAACCAGGATGAGCACAGGAGGCCAGTCTTGCTAGATAGATAGGACAGGATGGAATACTGTGCGGTCAGTATAAAACACTACAAAAAATCCCCACAGAGTTTACCAAAATCTCCACACCTGACTAAAGGTGTGGAGGGTAAATCTGCTTCCCAGAGCTTCCAGCTACACAGAATTAATTCATACTGACAAGCTGGACAAACATAGAAAGCACAATACGGATAAGTCCACAACCTGTGGACAGAAAAGAGCAAGCAAGGACTTAGCTTTGCTGAACTGGTCAGGATAACAGGGAAATCCAAAGAGATGTGAATCCAACCAGGAACCATTGACAAGTGGCACTGGCTGAAGAGAGAGCCAGGCATAAATAGCTGAGCAGAAAGACAATCAGTGGAAGCAGCTGCAGACTGCTAAATCCAAGGAGCAGCCATACCACCCAAAACCACCGGAGGGAGCCCAAGAGCAGAACTCACAAAAGTGCCACTTACAACCACCGGAGGGAGCCCAAGAGCGGAATTCACAACAGTACCCCCCCTTGAGGAGGGGCCACCGAACCCTCACCAGAGCCCCCAGGCCGATGAGGACGAGCCAAGTGAAAAGCACGAACCAAATCGGCGGCATGGACATCGGAGGCAACAACCCAAGAATTATCCTCCTGGCCATAACCCTTCCACTTGACAAGATACTAAAGCCTCCGCCTCGAAAAACGAGAATCCAAAATTTTCTCAACCTCATATTCCAACTCTCCCTCAAACAACACCGGGGCAGGAGGATCAACCGAGGGAACAATGGGCACCACATATCTCCGCAACAAAGATCTATGGAAAACATTATGAATGGCAAAAGAGGCTGGAAGAGCCAAACGAAAAGACACCGGATTGATAATTTCAGAAATCTTATAAGGACCAATAAACCGAGGCTTAAACTTAGGAGAAGAAACCTTCATAGGAACATGACAAGAAGACAACCAAACCAAATCCCCCACACGAAGCCGGGGACCAACACACTGACGGCGATTAGCAAAACGTTGAGCCTTTTCCTGAGACAACGTCAAATTGTCCACCACATGAGTCCAAATCTGCTGCAGCCTGTCCACCACAGAATCCACACCAGGACAATCAGAAGGCTCAACCTGCCCCGAAGAAAAACGAGGATGAAAACCAAAATTACAAAAGAAAGGTGAAACCAAAGTAGCCGAACTAGCCCGATTATTAAGGGCAAACTCGGCCAACGGCAAGAAAGCCACCCAATCATCTTGATCAGCAGGCACAAAGCATCTCAAATAGGTTTCCAAGGTCTGATTAGTTCGCTCAGTTTGGCCATTAGTCTGAGGATGAAACGCCGAAAAAAAAAGACAAATCAATGCCCATCCTAGCACAAAAGGCCCGCCAAAACCTAGAGACAAACTGAGAACCTCTGTCAGACACAATATTCTCCGGAATGCCATGCAAACGAACCACACGCTGAAAAAATAATGGAACCAAATCTGAGGAGGAAGGCAACTTAGGCAAAGGTACCAGATGGACCATTTTAGAGAACCGGTCACAAACAACCCAGATAACAGACATCTTCTGGGAAACCGGAAGATCCGAAATAAAATCCATGGAAATATGCGTCCAGGGCCTCTCAGGGACCGGCAAAGGCAAAAGCAACCCACTAGCGCGGGAACAGCAAGGCTTGGCCCGGGCGCAAGTCCCACAGGACTGCACAAAAGCACGCACATCGCGCGACAAGGAAGGCCACCAAAAGGACCTAGCAACCAAATCTCTGGTACCAAAAATCCCAGGATGACCAGCCAACACTGAACAATGAACCTCAGAAATCACCTTACTTGTCCATCCATCAGGAACAAACAGCTTCCCCACTGGACAGCGGTCAGGCCTATCAGCCTGAAATTCCCGAAGCACCCGCCGCAAATCAGGGGAGATGGCAGAAAGAATCACCCCTTCCTTAAGAATGCCAACCGGCTCAAGGACTCCAGGAGAATCAGGTGAAAAACTCCTAGAGAGGGCATCAGCCTTAACATTTTAGATCCCGGAAGATACGAGACCACAAAATCAAAACGGGAGAAAAACAGGGACCATCGAGCCTGTCTAGGATTCAGCCGCTTGGCCGACTCGAGGTAAATCAGATTCTTATGATCAGTCAAGACCATAACGCGGTGCTTAGCTCCCTCAAGCCAATGTCGCCACTCCTCAAACGCCCACTTCATAGCCAACAACTCCCGATTGCCGACATCATAATTGCGTTCCGCAGGCGAAAACTTTCTGAAAAAAAAACACACGGTTTCATCAAAGAACCATCAGAATCCCTCTGAGACAATACGGCCCCTGCCCCAATCTCATAAGCGTCAACCTCAACCTGAAAAGGAAGAGAAACATCCGGCTGATGCAACACAGGGGCAGAAGTAAATCGGCGTTTAAGCTCCCGAAAGGCCTCAACAGCCGCAGAGGACCAATTCGTCACATCAGCGCCTTTCTTCGTCAAATCAGTAAGGGGCTTAACCACACTGGAAAAGTTGGCAATGAAGCGGCGATAGAAATTAGCAAAGCCCAAAAATTTTTGAAGGCTCTTCACAGATGTGGGTTGAATCCAGTCATGAATAGGTTGGACCTTAGCAGGATCCATTTCCATAGACGAGGGAGAAAAAATAAAACCCAAAAAAGAGACCTTCTGAACTCCGAATAGGCACTTAGACCCCTTCACAAATAAAGCATTATCACGAAGGATCTGGAACACCATCCTGACCTGCTTCACATGAGACTCCCAATCATCGGAAAAAATCAAAATATCATCCAAATATACAACCATGAATTTATCAAGATAATTGCGGAAAATATCATGCATGAAGGATTGGAACACAGATGGAGCATTAGAGAGCCCGAATGGCATCACAAGGTATTCAAAATGGCCTTCGGGCGTATTAAATGCAGTTTTCCATTCGTCACCCTGTTTAATACGAACAAGATTATATGCCCCTCAGAGGTCAAACTTAGTAAACCAACTAGCCCCCTTAATCTGAGCTAACAAATCAGAAAGCAAAGGCAAGGGGTATTGGAATTTGGCCGTGATCTTATTAAGAAGATGATAATCTATACAGGGTCTCAAGGAGCCATCCTTAGCAACAAAAAAGAAACCCGCTCCCAATGGTGACTAAGAGGGCCAAATATGCCCTTTCTCCAAAGATTCCTTAACATAGCTCCGCATGGCGGCATGCTCTGGCACAGACAGATTGAAAAGTCGGCCCTTAGGGAACTTACAACCAGGAATCAAGTTAATAGCACAATCACAGTCCCTATGTGGAGGAAGGGAACTGGACTTGGGCTCATCAAATACATCCTGGAAATCCGACAAAAACTCAGGGACCTCAGAAGAGGGGGAAGAGGAAATTGACATCAAAGGAACGTCACTATGTACCCCTTGACAACCCCAACTAGTCACAGACATAGTTTTCCAATCCAGCACCGGATTATGTTCCTGTAACCATGGAAAACCCAGTACAACAACATCATGCAGGTTATGCAACACCAGAAAACGGCAATTTTCCTGATGTGCAGGAGCCATGTACATGGTCATCTGCGTCCAGTACTGAGGTTTATCCTTGGCCAATGGTGTAGCATCAATGCCCCTCAAAGGAATAGGGCTCTTCAAAGGCTGCAAGGAAAAACCACAGCGCCTGGCGAATTCTAAGTCCATTAAGTTCAGGGCAGCGCCTGAATCCACAAATGCCATGACAGAAAAGGACGACAATGAGCAAATCAGGGTCACAGATAAAAGAAATTTAGGCTGTACAGTACTAATGGTAACAGACCTAGCGACCCTCCTAGTACGTTTAGGGCAAACAGAAATAACATGAGCAGAATCACCACAGAAAAAACACAACCTATTCTGACGTCTGAATTCCTGCCGTTCTGTTCTAGTCAAAATCCTATCACATTGCATAGGTTCAGGACTCTGCTCAGAGGACACTGCCATATGGTGCATAGCTTTGCGCTCGCGCAGACGCCGATCAATCTGAATGGCTAGAGACATAGATTCGCTCAAACCAGTAGGCGTAGGGAAGCCCACCATAACATCTTTAAGGGCTTCAGAAAGACCTTTTCTGAAAATAGCAGCCAGAGCATCCTCATTCCATTTAGTGAGCACAGACCATTTCCTAAATTTCTGGCAGTATAATTCTGCCGCTTCCTGACCTTGACACAGGGCCAACAGGGTTTTTTCTGCATGATCCACAGAATTAGGTTCGTCATACAATAATCCGAGCGCTTGAAAAAATGCGTCTACATTCAGCAATGCCGGATCCCCTGATTCAAGGGAGAATGCCCAGTCCTGAGGGTCACCGCAGCAAGGATATGATGATTTTAACTTGCTGAATGGGATCACCAGAAGAACGGGGTTTCAAAGCAAAAAACAATTTGCAGTTATTTTTAAAGTTCAAAAACTTGGATCTGTCCCCAAAAAAACAAATCAGGAGTAGGAATTCTAGGCTCCAAAGCCGGAGTCTGGACAACATAATCTTGGATACTCTGTACTCTTGCAGCAAGTTGATCCACATGAGAAAACAAACCCTGAACATCCATGCCAGAGCATAAATCCTGAACCACCCAGAGATCAAGAGGAAAAAAAAGACAGAACAGAGCACAGAAAAAAAAATGGCTCAGAATTTTTTCCTTCTTTTGAGATGCATTTAATTCATTTTTGGCCTCTTGTACTGTTATGATCTGGTGGTTTAGGAGCAACATGGGACGAGCTCTGAAGGAAGTGGTACCTGTACTGACCGCAGTCCCTAAGCTCAACACAACACTAGAAGTAGCCGTGGGATGCTCCTGACACTCCCTAGGCACCTCATCACAGCCTGAGAACTAACTACCCCTAAAGATAGTTTTCCTGTTTCTATCTTGCCTCAGAGAAAATCCCCAAAGGATAGATAGCCCCCCACAAGTAATGACTGTGAGTGGAGAGGGAAAAGACATACACGGAATGAAACCAGGATGAGCACAGGAGGCCAGTCTAGCTAGATAGATAGGAGAGGATGGAATACTGTGCGGTCAGTATAAAACACTACAAAAAATCCCCACAGAGTTTACAAAAATCTCCACACCTGACTAAAGGTGTGGAGGGTAAATCTGCTTCCCAGAGCTTCCAGCTACACAGAATTAATTCATACTGACAAGCTGGACAAACATAGAAAGCACAGAACGGATAAGTCCACAACCTGTGGACAGAAAAGAGCAAGCAAGGACTTGGCTTTGCTGAACTGGTCAGGATAACAGGGAAATCCAAAGAGATGTGAATCCAACCAGGAACCATTGACAAGTGGCACTGGCTGAAGAGAGAGCCAGCCATAAATAGCTGAGCAGAAAGACAATCAGTGGAAGCAGCTGCAGACTGCTAAATCCAAGGAGCAGCCATACCACCCAAAACCACCGGAGGGAGCCCAAGAGCAGAACTCACAAAAGTGCCACTTACAACCACCGGAGGGAGCCCAAGAGCGGAATTCACAACAGATAGCCACGCTCAGGCAGTACAGCCGCACTCAGTAGAGCCACACTCAAGCATTAAAGCCGCACTCAGGCAGTTCAACTGCACGCAGTATAGCCGCACTCAGGCAGTATAGCCGCACTCAGGCAGTATAGCCGCACTTAGGCAGTATAGCCGCACTCAGCACAGCCGCACTCAGGCAGTAGAGCCGAAGAGAGAAACATGGGAGCAACATATGGCAGAATGGAAGCAGGAACAGGCAGAATGGGTGCAGCACATTACAACAGAATGGGGCAGAGGATGGGAGCAGCACATGACAAAATGGGGGAGCAGAATGGGAACGGCACATGACAATGGTTGCGCACGATGGGAGCACCACATGACAATGACAGAATGGTTGCGCAGGATAGGAGCAGCACATGACAGAATGGGGGTGCAGGATGGGAGCAGCACATGACAGGATGGGGGCACAGGATGGGAGCAGCACATGACAGAATGGGGGCGCACACATGACAGGATGGGGGTGCAGGATGGGAGCAGCACATGACAGGATGGGGGTGCAGGATGGGAGCAGCACATGACAGGATGGGGGCGCAGGATGGGAGCACATGACAGGATGGGGACGCAGGATGTAGCAGCACATGACAGGATGGGGACGCAGGAGGGAGCAGCACATGACAGGATGGGGACGCAGGTTGGAGCAGCACATGACAGGATGGAGGCGCAGGTGGAGCAGCACATGACAGGATGGGGGTGCAGGATGGAGCAGCACGACAGGATGGGGGCGCAGGATGGAGCAGCACATGACAGGATGGGGGAGCAAGATGGGACCAGAACATGACCGGATTGAGACCATATACCAATATAAATGTTCGCCACCCGGGCGTAGAACGGGTTCAATAGCTCGTGTGTGTATGTATATATATATATATATATATATATATATATATATATATATATATATATATATATATATATATATATATATATGTGTATATAATTTTTTTTTATTATATATTTATGTATATATTTATTATGGATATATATTTATTATATTTTTTCCTTCATACACGTGGTTTTAATTGCTCTAACATTTATTCTTTTAAGTTATAACATTTGCCGCTTTTTCCGTGATAACTTTTTTATGTAATTTTTATTTTGTGCTTTTTTTTTTTCTTTTTTTTTTACTTTCCAATAATCATATAAAAATGTAAAGATATGTTTTGTTTTGTTTTTCTTTTTTTAAAGGCCACAAATATTAAATTATAACTAATCTAGTTTGTCATGCAGGGGATGGTTGGATGTGATGTAGTAGGGGGTATGGCTTATCGGGAGCAGGCACTGTGCAAGGTGCAGGCATGGAGCACTGTGATGGTAATTTGGTGAGGGCACTATATACATAGCCTCAATAATGTGTCACAGTATCTTCCCCTAGACCACCATGGATTGGATGACCTTTTGTACCTGTGTGTGTGTGCATATATATATATATATATATATATATATATATATACATGCTAGCCACCTTAGGGAGAGACCCAAGTTGGGCTAAATGTAGCGGGACGAAAGAGACCGAAAAGCCCTCTACTTAAAGGAAATACATAGTGGATGCTTTCCTGAAACGGAAAGTACTTGCAAGCAGCATAATACAAAGAATAGCAGGTTTACCCAGAATCCTTTGCAGTAGGCAGAGCTATGCAAATCATCTCTTTCCACCCCTGTCTAATCCACAGCGCTTGGAACCGCCAAGCGTGCAATGCTGCGGATTAGTTTCTAAATTTACACAGCCAACCAATTCCTACCTGTGGACACGTGTTTCGGGCTTTAGGCCCTCATCAGCACAGGGCTGGAATTGGTTGGCTGTATGGAGTGGGGCTCGGTGAGCAAGCGATACATACATGCTAGCCACCTTAGGGAGAGACCCAAGTTGGGCTAAATGTAGCGGGACGAAAGAGACCGAAAAGCCCTCTACTTAAAGGAAATACATAGTGGATGCTTTCCTGAAACGGAAAGTACTTGCAAGCAGCATAACACGTGTCCACAGGTAGGAATTGGTTGGCTGTGTAAATTTAGAAACTAATCCTCAGCATTGCACGCTTGGCGGTTCCAAGCGCTGTGAATTAGACTGGGGTGGAAAGAGATGGTTTGCATAGCTCCGCCTACTGCAAAGGATTCTGGGTAAACCTGCTATTCTTTGTATTATGCTGCTTGCAAGTACCGTATATACTCGAGTATAAGCCGAGATTTTCAGCCCAAATTTTTGGGCTGAAAGTGCCCCCCTCGGCTTATACTCGAGTCACGGTAGCGGTGGGGTCGGCGGGTGAGGGGGTGAGGGCGCTGAGGTATACTTACCTAGTCCCAGCGATCCTCGCGCTGTCCCTGCCGTCCCACGGGCTTCGGCGCTGCAGCTTCTTCCTCTCTTCAGCGGTCACGTGGGACCGCTCATTACAGAAATGAATAAGCGGCTCCACCTCCCATAGGGGCGGAGCCGCTTATTCATTTCTCTAATCAGCGGTGCCGGTGACCGCTGATAGAGAAAGAAGCTGCGGCACCGAAGACAGGAGGGGACAGCGCGAGGATCGCCAGGACTAGGTGAGTATGTTATATTCACCTGTCCTCGTTCCAGCCGCCGGGCGCCGATCTATCTTCCCGGCCGGCGCCTCCATCTTCCCGGCGTCTCTGCTCTCTGACTGTTCAGGCAGAGGGCGCGATGACGCATATAGTGTGCGCGGCGCCCTCTGCCTGATCAGTCAGAGCAGAGACGCCGGGAAGATGGAGGCGCCGGAACGAGACGCCGGGAGCTGCAATCAAGGGAGGTGAGTATGTGTTTTTTTTTCTTTATTGCGGCAGCGGCGGCACAAATTTATGTGGAACATCTATGGGGCACAGTGAACGGTGCAGAGCACCGTATAAGGCACAGCACAGCTATGGGGCACAATGAACGGTGCAGAGCACCGTATATGGCACAGCACAGCTATGGGGCACAGTGAACGGTGCAGAGCACCGTATATGGCACAGCACAGCTATGGGGCACAGTGAACGGTGCAGAGCACCGTATATGGCACAGCACAGCTATGGGGCACAGTGAACGGTGCAGAGCACCGTATATGGCACAGCACAGCTATGGGGCACAGTGAACGGTGCAGAGCACCGTATAAGGCACAGCACAGCTATGGGGCACAATGAACGGTGCAGAGCACCGTATATGGCACAGCACAGCTATGGGGCACAATGAACGGTGCAGAGCACCGTATATGGCACAGCACAGCTATGGGGCACAGTGAACGGTGCAGAGCACCGTATATGGCACAGCACAGCTATGGGGCACAGTGAACGGTGCAGAGCACCGTATATGGCACAGCTAGGGGGCACAATGAACGGTGCAGAGCACCGTATATGGCACAGCACAGCTATGGGGCACAGTGAACGGTGCAGAGCACCGTATATGGCACAGCTAGGGGGGGCACAGTGAACGGTGCAGAGCACCGTATATGGCACAGCTAGGGGGGGCACAGTGAACGGTGCAGAGCACCGTATATGGCACAGCACAGCTATGGGGCACAGTGAACGGTGCAGAGCACCGTATATGGCACAGCACAGCTATGGGGCACAGTGAACGGTGCAGAGCACCGTATATGGCACAGCACAGCTATGGGGCACAGTGAACGGTGCAGAGCACCGTATATGGCACAGCTAGGGGGCACAATGAACGGTGCAGAGCACCGTATATGGCACGGCTATGGGGCACAGTGAACGGTGCAGAGCACCGTATATGGCACATCTATGGGGCACAATGAACGGTGCAGAGCACCGTATATGGCACAGCTAGGGGGCATAATGAACGGTGCAGAGCACTATATGGTTCACACCTATGGGGAAATATGAACGGTGCAGAGCACTATATGGCACAGCTATGGGGAAATAATGATCTATTTTTATTTTTGAAATTCACCGGTAAATGCTGCATTTCCACCCTAGGCTTATACTCGAGTCAATAAGTTTTCCCAGTTTTTTGTGGCAAAATTAGGGGGGTCGGCTTATACTCGGGTCGGCTTATACTCGAGTATATACGGTACTTTCCGTTTCAGGAAAGCATCCACTATATATATATATATATATATATATATATATAGAAAGAGATATAATATATGTGTATGTATAACATATATAATTATTATTATTCATTTTTATAGCACCATTTATTCCATGGCACTTTACATGTGAACACGGCAAATATAGACAAATACAATAAACATGAGTAAAACAAGGCACACACAAGTACATGTGGAGAGAGGACTCTGCCCGCGAGGGCTCACAGTCTACAGGGGATGGGTGAGGATACACTAGGAAAGGGTAGAGTTGGTCATGCGGCTTTTCAGCAGACAGAGGATCGCTGCAGGTTGTAGGCTTGACGGAAGAGGTGGGTCTTCAGGTTCCTTTTGAAGGTTTCCGTGGTAGGCGAGAGTCTGATATGTTGTGCTAGAGAGTTCCACAGTATAGGGGAAGCACGGGAGAAATCTTGTATGCGGTTGTGGGAGAAAGAGATGAGAGAGGAGTAGAGAAGGAGATCATGAGAGGATCGAACGTTGCGTGTAGGTAGGTACCGGGAGACCATGTCACAGATGTATGGAGGAGACAGGTATTGAATGGCTTTGTCTGTCATTGTTAGTGTTTTGAACTGTAGCCTCTGGGCAATAGGAAGCCACTGAAGGGCCTGGCAGAGAGGAGAGGCTGGGGAATAACGGGGAGACAGGTAGATTAGTCGGGCAGCAGAGTTTAGGATGGATTGGAGTGGTGCCAGAGTGCTAGAGGGGAGGCCAGAGAGTAGGAGGTTGCAGTAGTCGAGGCGGGAGATAAGGGCATGCACTAGTGTTTTTGTGGTTTCATGGTCAAGGAATGCATGGATCCGGGAAATGTTTTTGAGTTGGAATCGACAAGAGGAGGCAAGGGCTTGGATATGTGGCTTGAAAGAGAGGGCAGAGTCAAGGATCAACCCGAGGCACTGAGTGTGCGGGGCCGGGGAAAGTGAGCAGCCATTGACATTGATGGATAGGTTGGGTGGAGGGTTAAAGTGAGGTGGGGGAAAGATGATGAATTCTGTTTTGTCCATGTTCAGTTTTAGAAAGCAAGCAGAAAAGAAAGATGAAATCGCAGACAGACATTGTGGGATTTTGGTCAGTAAGGAAGTGAGGTCAGGTCCAGAAAGGTAGATCTGTGTGTCATCAGCGTAGATATGATATTGTAAACCGTGGGATTCTATGAGCTGCCCCAGGCCGAAGGTGTAGATGGAGAAGAGTAGAGGTCCTAGAACTGAGCCTTGGGGAACACCGACAGACGGGGGGCCAGATGAAGAGGTGGTGTGGAAGAGGGAGACACTGAATGTCCGGTCTGTTAGATATGATGAGATCCAGGATAGGGCCATGTCTGTGATGCCAAGAGATGAGAGAATCTGTAACAGGAGGGAATGGTCCACAGTGTCAAAGGCAGAAGACAGGTTCAGGAGGAGGAGGACAGAGTAGTGTCGCTTGCTCTTCACGGTTAGTAGGTCATTGATCACTTTAGTTAGGGCAGTTTCAGTTGAGTGATGTGATCGGAAACCAGATTGTAACCGGTCAAAGAGGGAGCAGGAGAGGTGCATGTACAGTTCAAGATGGACATGCTGTTCCAGTAGTTTTGAGGCATAAGGGAAAAGGGATATTGGGCGATGGCTGAACACAGAGGATGGGTCGAGGGAGGGTTTTCTGAGGATAGGTGTGATTGATGCATGTTTGAAGGATGAGGGGAAGACACCATTTGTAAGTGGGAGGTTGAAGAGTTGTTAGGGTTGGGATGAAGACTTTGGCAAGGTTAGGGATGAGGTGAGACGGGAGCGGTTCAAGCGTGCAAGTGGGGAGCTGTGATCTTGACAGAAGGGTGGAGAGCTGATCGTCTGTCATGGTGGAGAAGCTGGCTTTGGAAGAACAGGGCTGAGCAGTCAAGAGGAGGAGCATTGGGGGCTGCGTGCCAAAGCTTTGTCTGATGTTATCTATCTTCTGCTTAAAGAAAGAGACAAAGTCTTCAGCAGAATTGATAGGAGAGGGAGGAGGTGCTGGGGACGGAGTAGAGAATTGAAAGTGTTGAAGAGCTGTTTAGGGTTGTGAGTCAGGCAGGATATAAGAGATGAGAAGTAGGTTTGTTTTGCGGCAGTGAGAGTGGACTTGAAGCTGGCGAGGGACTGCTTGTATGTGATGAAGTGCTCAGCAGAGCAAGATCTCTTCCATCTCCGCTCAGCGACCCTGGAAGCCCGTCTCAGTTCTTTGGTCAGGCTGGTCAGCCAGGGCTGTCTGTTGATTGTACAAGTTTTGCTATGTGTGACGGGGGTGGCCAAATCAAGTGTAGCTGTTATTGTGGTGTTATAAAAAGTGGCAACAGCATCTGTGTCATGGAAGGAAGCTATGTCTGTAAGAGAGAGAAGGGACTCCGAGAGCGAGTGTAAATTTAGGTGTGTGAGATTTCTGCAAGGTAGAGTGAGTTTGTGGAGTGGGGGTTGCGCACTAGGAGAGGAGAGGGAAGACAATGTCAGTAGGTTGTGGTCAGACAGGGGTAGGAGTGAGTTAGTGAGATTAGTAAGGGAACAGAGGCGGGTGAAGATGAGGTCCAGTGGGTGGCTGCGGAGGACCATTGAGTGAAACCAAAGGAGGCAGTGTGTGATATAAGTTTAGAGGCAGCTGGGGTGGAAGTGTCAGTGGGGATATTGAAGACACCCATGATGATAGTGGAGATGTCGGCTGAGAGGAAATGAAGTAGTCAGGTGGTGAAGTGGTCAAGAAAGGTGGAGATGGCTAGTTCTGGGGGGCGGTAGATGACAGCCGGTTGGAGGGGGAGTAGATGCGGATGGAGTGCACCTCAAATGAGGGAAGAGTAGCGGAGGGTGGTAGAGGAATTGGGGTAAAGGAGCAGGTATCGGACAGGAGTAAGCCAACTCCTCCACCACGTTTGCTAGTGGGGCGAGGGGTGTGAGAGAGATTGAGTCCGCCATAAGAAAGTGCAGCTGGAGAGGATCGTGGCAGGGGGTTAGAAATGAGTGTGGGGATGTGTTGAGGAGGGCCAGGATTTGGGGATACGTCACCAGCGATGAGGAGTAGCAGGCAGAGCGTTAGAAGGTGGGAGCTGGATAGGTCATGATGTGGCCGTGTGTGTCTGGAGAAAAAAGGATTGCATGTGGAGGAACAGTTCTGTGGAGGAGGTGAGGTGGCTGGGGAGGATGGAGGGAGAAATGACTAGTTCCTTACTGGGTGGAGGGATTACAGGAGATAGGAAGAAATAAAGTAGTGTGGGGGTGAATGTTAAAAGAAACCTAAACATTATAGTAGTTTTGGGGAAAAAAATCCTTCTGGGTATGTACCAAATCTCATGCTATAGTCCAAAAAAACGAAGGCAGCACTCCAGTAGAAAAAATAAATGTGATTTATTGGCCCATGTGCGACGTTTCGGTCCAAGATGTGGACCTATCTCAAGCTATGTGTATATATACATCTATATAATTTTTTTTTTCTTTTTTCAGGTACAACAACTATGATCGAGCCGTCATTAACACAGTACCCTACGATCTAGTGCGACGATGGTATTCTGCTCATCGCACCCTCACCACAGAGCTGAGGAAGCCTGAGAATGAGCTGTGGGTAAAATTAAAACCAGGCAAGGTGAGCGGAGGGGAAACAGAAATATCTAAACTTCGAGGATTAATCCATCTCTATATGTAATGGTGACATCATCAACTGGGAATGAAATTTTATGCATTCTGACTACATGAATTCATTATCTACATGTATGTATAGGTTAGATCTTCTGTAGACTCTTCTGGCTGGTGGCCTTTCCTACAATTTTCTTTAGGGATGTTTTACCATGCTGACATGATAACATTGCATAGCTGCTGAAAATTGCTTGTGGTCATGCTACTATAAACCCTTAAAGGGTCATTGTAATTTGAAATAACTTTCCAGAATAAGCTTCGCTGTGTGTCCATGAAGAATAACACTATTTCTGGGCATTTTATGACTTGTATCCTACCTTGTCACCAGTATTCCCTTCTGCAGGCTCTTTCTCTTAATTTGCAATTCACTCTGGGCTGGTGGGAGGAGACGAGCTGCTAAGATCTTCCTTACACACAGCACACACACACACACACGGATTCATTCCTGCTCTTCTTTCCTTTTTTAAATCGGATACATTTTTATTTATACAAATTCAAGGTACAAAGCAATAAAACAAAAATCGCAATGAGAACAACATTAACAATGGTCATTAGTTTCCGAATATGAGGAGGAACCCTTATCTCCCTTCCCCTACTCTTCCATATCCTCTGGCTCCTCTTCAGATAGCGATGTTGGGGGGCCATCCATGCTTTCTGACTGAGAACACGGATAAATTAGTAAAGGCTGTCAGATCCTCAATGGGCCTAAAAGATGAGAAAGCGACTAAATCCTTAGAGGACATTATGTTTGGAGGAGAAAAGGAAGCGTACATTCCCAGTTAACGCTAAAGTAAAAGCCCTTAGAAAAGGAGTGGAAGAAGCCTGAGAAATCGGGTAGTCTCCCCTCAGCTTCTAAAAGACGTTACCCCTTCGAGGATGGTGCGGTAGCTAGGTTATCTAAAAAGTCATCCCTTCCCTTAGAGGGCTCTGGCGTATTAAGGGACCCCTTGGACAAAAAGGCGGATGGGTTCTTAAGACACACCTGGGAGGCAACCTCAGGGGGTTTAAAACCGGCAATAGCTGGAACTTGTGTTGTCCGCTCCCTTATAGTCTGGCTACAACAGATAGAGAATCAACTGAAATCTAAAGCGCCAAGGGAAGAGATCCTAGCTAATATGACAATGGTTAAAGGAGCTGCAGCCTTTATAGCAGATTCCTCAGCAGACTCCGTAAGGCTAGCAGCTATGGCAGCAAGCTTATCCAATGCAGCTAGATGTGCTCTATGGTTGAAGGGGTGCCCGGGCGACTTGCCTTCAAAAAATAGACTTTGTTCCATACGGTGTGACGGCCATTTCCTCTTTGGTCAGAAGCTGGAGGACATTTTAGAAAAAGCAGGGGATAGGAAAAAGAGTTTTCCTCGCTTTCGGGTGGACATTAGAAGACCTTATTTTCGGAGAGGAAAATTTAGTAGAGGTCGCCCTCCGGGAGATAGAAGAAATTGGGACTCCAGAGACAGAAAAGGATCTGGATACATGTTTAAGGGTCCCTCTACATCAGCAAAAAAGCCCTCCCAATGACGCCAGGCCAGAGGTAGGGGGAAGACTCTCATTCTTTTTCCCCGCCTGGGTAAATATCTCCCCCAGTCGTTGGGCATTGAATGTTATCAAAGATGGCCTAAAAATAGACTTTATTTATCCACCGCGACAGATATTTTTTTTTTTTTTTTTTTTTTTGACGTTCCAAAGAAAATCCCTGGAAGAACAGCTAGCCTTGGAAGCGGAGGTATTGGAACTAGTGTTAAAACGGGTTCTGGTAGAAGTCCCTGGGGAAGAGGAAGGAAAAGGTTTTTATTCCCCTCTTTTTTTTTTTAATACGAAAACCGGACGGTTCACTAAGGACTATTGTCAGCTTAAGAAAACTCAGTCAGTAGTAAATTGCTCCTTCAAAATGAAGTAGGTAAATACAACGATAAAGCTTTTGTTCCCAAACTGCTTCATGGCGGCTATAGATTTAAAGGACGCTTACTACCATGTCCCAATCCATCGGGACTACCAAAAATTTCTAAGAGTAGCAGTTTATGTCCAAGGACGACTCAGGCACTACCAGTGCGCCCTCCCATTCGGCCTGTCTATAGCGCCAAGAATATTCACCAAGTTAATGTCAGAAGTCATGTCCTTCCTCCATTCTTGAGACGTAGTTATAGTCCCATACCTAGACAACTTCCTTATAATAGGGAATTCGGCGGTACACTGTCTAGCACAAATAGAAGAGGTGACAGCAACACTAGAGGTGTTGGGTTGGAAAATAAATTTCACCAAATCAAGGTTGACGCCAGAGGTAGTTCAGTCCTTTCTGGGCTTGGTTTTGGACTCCAGGTGTCAGCTTTGTCTCCTACCAGAATACAAACTAGTCAAAATACAAAGTCTCGTGGATTTAGCAATACAACACCCTGTAACGACACTAAGGAAGGCGATGTCCCTGTTAGGTTCACTGACATCCTGTATACTCGCTGTGAGATGGGCACAATTTCACCTAAGACAATTACAGTCGGAGGTCCTGTCAACACTATGTCTCTGTTACATAGGGTACATTCATTTCTGGAGATTGACGGAACCACGGTGCGAGCGATGTTCTTCGATTTCTCGAGTGCATTTAACTCCCTGCAGCCACTTTTACTACACAAAAAGATGACTGATATGAAGGTGGAGGTGGGGATGAGAAATTGGATAACTGACTACCTATCAGATCAGCCACAGTTTGTACAGATGGGAGCAGTTGTGTCAAGCAGATTATTGAGCAGTGTAGGTGCCCCCCAGGGAACGGTGCTTGCACCCTTTCTATTCACACTGTATACTTCAGACTTTCAGTATAAATCTGAACTTTGCCACTTTCAAAAATTTTCGGATGACTCCGTGGTTGTGGGATGCATTAGGGGAGATCGGGGGGATGAGGAATATAGAAGGGTGGTGTCGAATTTCGTGGATTGGTGCAATGGTAACTGTCTGCAACTAAATGTTAAGAAAACTAAGGAGTTGGTGGCCAACTATAGCAGGATTAAGTTGGAATGCTTACCGATCACTATTGCTGGTCAGGAGGTAGAGCAGGTGGAGAGTTACAAATATTTGGGGGTCCATTTGGATAGCAAACTGGACTGGAGATGCCACTCAGAGTTTGTCTACAAGAAGGGGATGAGCAGATTGTATTTCCTAAGGAAACTGAGGTCTTTTAATGTGTGCAGCAAAATGTTAGAAATGTTCTACCAATCTGTAGTGGCAAGTACCATCTTTTTTGCAATCATATGCTGGGGTAGTAGTGTGCGGGCCTCTGATGCTAATAAGCTGAATAAGATTACTAAGAAGGCAAGTTCTGCTGTGGGCTGTAATCTGGACTCTTTTGGGGAGGTAGTGGAGAGAAGAACTCTGAAAAAGTGTATGGCAATTATGAACAGTCCCTGCTCGCCCTGCACCTGAACCATGTACTGTATTCCCAGTCTCATCCAATTTTTAAATTCTCCTATTTTAACAAATTCCGGTAGGGTCTCGTTTTGCCATATTGGGGAAAAATTTGTCAATTGCTCCAAACTCCTAATCTTTTCAATTGCCTCCCAGACTTTATGTATCAGTGCTAAAGTAGGATTCATCAAACCCATCTTCCTAAAACTTCCAGCCTCCAACCCTTGAACCAAGAGATCCCTCCCCATCACCTGGACCAAGACCCTTTGTATTGAACCAGTCCTAGACACATCCTTCCACCCCCTCATTTGTTGCCCCTGAGCAGCTAAGGCTATGTGCACACGTTGCGGATTTGGCTGCGGATCTGCAGCGGATTGGTCGCTGTGGATTTGCAGCAGTTTTCCATTCGGTGTACAGTACCATGTAAACCTATGGAAAACCAAATCCGCAGTGCACATGCTGCGGAAAAGCTGTGGTTTTGAGCATGTCAATTCTTTGTGCGGATTCCGCAGCGTTTTACACCTGCTCCTCAATAGGAAAACGCAGGTGAAATCCGCACAAAAAACGCAGGTAATCCGCAGGTAAAATGGTGTGTTTTACCCGCGGATTTTTCAAAAACTGAGCGGAAAAATCCGCAACATGGGCACATAGCCTAAGTAATAAATCCAAAGGTTCAGAAGCACCAGTCCCACTCCATCCTTGGGTCTCTGCTATATCTCACTGCGCTTCTTTCCTTAGTTAGCACACAGAGAGAAGCAGCAGAGGAGGAAATTAAACACAAGTACTGAGCAGTATAGATGAGAATCCAGCTCTGGATGAGGTAAAAGACTTGTTGGAAAGCTCAGCACGATCTTTCTGTGTCTTTCTTTTCTTCACTCCGCCTTCCTTTCCCTCTTTGTAGTATATAACTTGACATCTCACTGAGCTGACAGTTCGTCTTGTCTTGAGGTGGATGGAGTTGAGTTGAGGCAGGGGTGAGGTGATGAAGTGGCTCATAAGTGGAGAATGAAGCCAAAATTCTCCGATAAGATATATTACAAAGTTTTGTATATTTGCCTGTCGTATTGATCTTTACTTTGTTCTATAAACATTTCCGTAACTGTCTATGGACATGAAAGGCAGAGCTGCAATACCGCGCACAACCTGTGAACAAGTGTGGTGCTGTTTTCTGAACAATGCATCTGGTATTGTACTTTATTTAGTAAATCCTACATGTTTTTTTTTTCTTGCCTACAGTATTTATATTTCAAAAACTATGAGAGGAAGGATAAATAAGGGAATGACGAAAAAACCATGACGAGTTCCAAAATTAATTTTGTGTTTATTTTTTCATCTATAATATTAAAAGGGTTTTTTTGTGATTGTATGGGAAAAAATCAACAACGTGTGGTGAGAGTTTTTTATTTGTTTGTTTTTTTTTAGTGGTGTGGATTTTTTTTTTGTTTTTCTTATTATTAGTCTAGATTTGTATACATACACAAGAGTAAATATGCTCCACCACACCTTACTAACAGCGCTGATGTGGGTCTGCTGGGGCCTAGCAGTAGGAATGAGCGGACCCGTAGAAGTTCGGGTTCTAGTATGCAACCCAAACTTTATTCCAAAGACTTGGACCAGAACGCAAACCCCATCAAAAAGAAAGAGGTCCTGAACTTTTGAGCTGAAAAATTCTCTCTCTCGCGGAACATTCCAACGGGCTTCCGGGAGTATTCCGTGTTCAGAATTTGGCAGCGGACACTAACCGGTAGACCTAAACTTTTTAATTTTGGGTTCACTCCTCTCTACCCGCCATCCCTTCTGTTCCCGGCAGACACACCAGAGATCATTGGGCCGCCAGGTCCCATAGAAGCGTTGGCAAAGCGGATACTTCTATACTCTATAGTTTTTCCCTAAATAAAAATTGAGGCATCTGATTTTTTTTATTTTTCTTATTTTTTTTATTGAGGCTGAGTAAACTTATACAAATTATTCTGGCTGTAATTATCATTATTTTATAGTTTGCTGAGAATGCAGCTGATGTCTCCATATCAGAATTATGGGCTGTAGACCTGGATAAATCATAACGATTTATTCTGGTTTTCCAATGTGTCCGTAAAAAAAAAATATTGCTTGTTCTACGCTGTCCAGAAAAAAAAAAATGTTAAGTTGGCAACTGACCACTATGTAATAATTGGTAAAAGAGAAGACAGAAGTGGTACTACACCGCGTCTGTCTTCTCCATGAAGTCCATCTCCGCTCCTGTTTCTGCAATCCCGCCACCTCTGTCCAGCACTATTCTGCTCTCCGCCATGAATGCCTTAGAGGGGTCCTAGTGAACGGCCGTTACTCCGCAAGCACCATACGCCGTGAGGGGCCATCAGACAGGCCACTGTTGCTTGTAGCATGACTTGTGAATTTCAAGTTTAGTAGTTTCTCTCTTACAGGATGCCACGAAGAGGCGATGGTGATTGTGGCTTGTGTGCTGAGCAGGATGTGGAGATTTCTGTACATTTTAGTTTTTCGGTTATTGCTATCATAATGAAATATCTCGTGATAAAAAATGATAAAAGAAATAAGAAATACTGGGGGAGGACGTTCAGTTTACATCCTTTCGACTCACAAATTAATTATTAACTGCGATGATTGTGTTAGATTAATGTGCGACGGACACAAAGATGTTTCTACAGATTAATCCGTAATATGGAGCCATGGGCACCGTGCGCCATATGCCGATGGCAAGATCTTCTCCAAATGCAGCGGTACTAGGGAAGAATAGGACGGCATGTGATAACATGGCACAATTTTTTTTTTTTTTTTTTTTTTGCTGGATTCATACGCAAGTCCCAACATTGAAATATTAAACATTCCAATATTGTAATATTAATTTGTGCAGCGGTAATGATGCACCAAAGAAATCCTGCAAAAATTGGAAAGGTTAAAAGGTATCGATATGGAAGAAGCTATATACCTTTTATAACTCTTTTTTTCTTCTCAGGAGCAATGTGATGACAACAAGGGAGCATTTAGTAAGCCTTCAGCTGCCGTGGCAAACAAATGACTCAACAGCCTAGATCAGTGCTAACTCCGATCACACTGTCGGCACATGGTTCATCCTGTGTTGGGAAGGGGATAAGGTTATTTCTAAAAACGTGTTCACATATTCTGACTTAGAACTATGCATTTTTTAGTTCATGTCACTGCTTTTGCATGTTTTTGGCATTTGTTTTTTTTCCAAGAGACTTGGATACTGCAGATTTTCTGTGCAGATTTACATACAGAAAATCCAGAGCGGATTACAGGAACCACGCGTATGCTTGAGATTTCAGCTAATCTTATCCCTGTGCTAAGGATCTTTCCTGCATTGAAATTGACTTGTGGTGCAGTCTTCATTGTAGATTTGTGTTGGATTCTTCTGTACTGCATGCGCGTACCATATCATAGAATATTAGAGTTGGACGGGACCTCAAGGGGGTCATCATATCCAACTCCCTGTTCAATGAAGGATTCACTAAACCATCTCAGACAGATGTCCGTTCAGCCTTTCTTTCAAGACCTCCATTGAAGGAGAACTCACCACCTGTCGTGGCAACCTGTTGCACCGATTGATCACCCTCACTGTCAAAAATTTTTTTCTAATATCTAGTCTGTATCTTCTCTCTTTCAGTTTCATTCCATTGCATCTCCTGTTTCCATGTGCAAATGAGAAAAATGATGATTCCTCTACACTGTAACAGCCCTTCAGATATTTATAGACAGATATTAAGTCTCTTCTTAGCCTTGTTTTTTGCAATCGAAACATTCCCAGATCCTTTAACCGTTGCTCATAGGACATACTTTGTAGTCCGCTCAGGATCCTGGTATCTCTTCTCTGAACTTGCTGCAGTTTTTCATTGTTTGTTTTTTTTAAGTGTGGTGCCCAGAACTGGACACAGTATTCCAGATGAAGCCTGACCAAGGAGGAGTACATATGGGATAATGACTTCATGTGATCTAGACTCTATGCTTCTCTTAATACATCCTAGAACTGTGTTCGCCTTTTTTGCTGCTGCATCACACTGTTTACTCATGTGCAGTTTGTGATCTATTAGTATGCTCAAGTCTTTTTCACACGTGCTGTTGCCTAGTTCTATTCCTTCCATTCTGTAGATGTAATTTTCCTTTTTTTTTCTTGCCCAAATGTAGAATCTTGCATTTCTCTGTTAAATACCATTCTATTCGTCGCTGCCCATTGGTCAAGCTTCTGAATTCTTTCTCTGCCTTCTCTAGTGTTGGCTATCCCTCCTAGCTTTGCATCATCTGCAAATTTGATTAGTTTACCTCCAGTTCCCTTATCTAGATCATTTATAAAAATGTTGAACAACACGGGCCAGGACAGAGCCTTGTGGTACCCCACTTGAAACACTCTACTAATGGGATGTGCAACCATTTATCACAATGTTTTGAGTAAGATCTCTGAGCCACTTATGAATCCACCTAACCGTAGCCCTGTCAATGCCATACTTGGTCATTTTTTCAATAAGGATAGTATGAGTTAACGTATTTTTCGAACTATAAGATGCACTTTTTTTTCCTACGCCTCATTGGGGGACACAGGACCATGGGTGTTATGCTGCTTGCCACTAGGAAGACACTAAGTAAACACAAAGAGTTAACTCCTCCTCTGCAGTATACACCCCTTGACTGGCCAGTAACGACTCAGTTCTTGCTTATTGTCTGTAGGAGGCACTTGGGTCTGTTCAGACTCCACCATTTTTATTTTTATTTTCTGTAAATTTTTATTTTTTATCTTTCCTCCAAAAATGTGGAGGAAAATGGGGGTTGCGTCTTATAGTCCGGAAGTACCTGCTCTGGGTGTGGATGGGGAGGTGGGAGAGATGCAGCGGCGGTACAGCGGATCACAGGAGGCAGGAGCCGGCGGCTGCAGCTAACTCCTGTGCCCGCTGCTAAAGAGAAATGAATATTCACTGCATTCCACACCCATGGGAGTGGAAAGCAGTGAATATTCATTTCTCTTTAATAGCAGACACGTTGTTAGCCTCAGCCGCCGGCTTCCAGCAGCCATGTGCCCACTACTTAAGGGAATGAATATTCACTCCTCTCCACTTCCATAGACATGAAATGCAGTGAATATTCATTCCCTTTAGTAGCAGACACGTGGTTAGCCTCAGCCGCCGGCTTCCTGCAGCCATGTGCCTACTACTTAAAGGAATGAATATTCACTCCTCTCCACTTCCATAGACGTGGAATGCAGTGAATATTCTTTCCCTTTAGTAACGGGCACAAGTGAATGCCTGGCAGCTGCAGGAAGCCGGCGGTTGCGGCAGGACGGAGATGGGGGCTCTGTATACCAGGATAGGGTTGAGGAGGCTTTGTATACCAGGATAAGGTTGAGGAGGCCTTGCATACCAGGATACGGTTGAGGAGGCCTTGCATACCAGGATACGGTTGAGGAGGCCTTGCATACCAGGATACGGTTGAGGAGGCCTTGCATACCAGGATAGGGTTGAGGAGGCCTTGCATACCAGGATAGGTTTGAGGAGGCCTTGCATACCAGGATAGGGTTGAGGAGGCCTTGCATACCACTCATACTATCACTTGTTATTGACCCTGGACTGTGACCTGACTTACGGCTTCGTCTTTTTCCTTGGTTATCTACGTACTCTCTTGGTATTGAATCCGGAACGTCTGACTTTTCTGCCTCACGGTCTCCTTGTGAGTAGTGACTAGTGTCATACTTTTCTTTTTGAAGATGTCTTAGTAGTGGACAACCCCTTTTTAAGCGATTTTTTTCAGAGCGAATGATGAGTTCAGGCTGCAGGGGATGAGAAGAAGTGGCTCATAAATTGTGAAAGCAGTTTCTTGTATTCAGTTAATTTATGCAAAGTGTTTAAACAACCCTGACTATCATAATAGACTCTGTAATTGTAGGTGCTACTCTAATCCTAAACTAATTCTTCTCATTTCAGGTACTGTTTGTGGATAACTGGAGGGTACTACATGGACGAGAGTCCTTCACCGGTTACAGACAACTCTGCGGTTGCTATCTCACCCGGGATGATGTCCTGAACACGGCACGATTACTGGGCCTTAAATCCTGATCATAAAATGATTAAAATATATTTTTTGTCAAATCATTTCAACCAAAGGATTAACCCTACTGAACTGGCCCCATTACATTAGTTGGTCATCCTTTCGAAGACTTTCAAAGTCATAAAGTATTTATCATTTTCACTCCGCACTTCACGTTCCTGTTGTCTAAACACAGGCTTTTCTATTATACAGTTTTTAATTTCAGTCAGATAAATCAGTGAATTATTTACCGTCATTCATCAGTTCCCTGTATACATTCTGGTAGGACCGTGTTAATGTACCGTCGTCCCGACAATGTGGTCTCACAAGCGGATGCAGCATTTAAATCCGATCAGTGTTGACTAATTTTATGGAGACTCAAGGGTATGTGCACACAACGTTTTTTTCAGGCAGGTTTGGAGGAGGTCCGCTCCGAAACCCACCTAAACGAAGGAAAAAAACGCTCAAAAGAATGAACATATCTATTTCTATGTAAAAGTGACTTACTGTACATATGTTTAGATTTTTGAACATCTTTAAGCCACTTAAGGTTACTTAAAGATGCCACGGGTGAATAAAAATAAAAAAAGTCCATAAAACGCCTATTTTTTAAAAAAAAAGTGCCCCAAAACTGCTCGAAAAGATGCTAAAAAAAAAAAGTTGAAAAATCATTCCGGAAATAACTAAAAAAAAAAATGCTGCTTAAAAACGCTTTAGGTTTACAGATATCAAGGGGGGGAAAAAAGCAATTCCTGAAACTTCTGCTTGAAAACCGACATTTTTTGGCCACTTGAAAAAGATGCCATGTGCACATACCCCGAGCATATGCAGCTCCTCTTAGCAGCCAACTAAACCCATCATTTTGCTCATAAAAAGAATTTTATGAGCAAAATGATGGGTTTAGTTGGCTGCTAAGAGGAGCTGCATATGGTAATATATGAAACGTATGACATTCCTAGGGTCGGGATGATCGGCTGTCTGGGACATTCTGCTCGTCAATAATCACCAGCCTACGTTAGATAATTAAGTGCCTTGTTCTATTGTATAGCCTTATATCTCGCTGCCTACTGTCCTGTTATTAGACGGCAGATTACTAATGTGAAATAATGGTTTAAACATACCGTAATTGTTTTTCTGTTTTTTTTTTTTTTTTTTTTTTTAATTTTCACATTCTCGTAATTTCAGCATTGAAAGTTCTATGAAGTTTTTAGTAACTTTGGAAACCACTTGTACCACTTCTCAGTTATATCTTGTACTTTACTACTTTTATATAGTAGTAAAGAAAACGGGCAGCAGGATATCTTCACTTTGGTGTCAGATATATATCAGAACTTGGACCCCAATTAATCATGTCTGGCGTTTTGCACACCAGTTTTGATGAAGTGTGTTAGATGCACCAAATTCATTAAGAGGCATACTTTCACAAATCGTAGTAAAGACAGACGGCGAAGGGCTGGTTTTTATACACTGGGGGCAAGGGGCCAGATATTATACACAGGGGGCGAGAGGCCGGTTGTTATAGACCAGGGGCTAATGTTATGATCCGGTGACCTTGGAGCCGCATGGAACTTTCTCTGAGTTGGTGGTAACTATACTGACCGCAAATCCTGAACTTAACTGCGCAACTAGAAGTAGCCGTGGGGTGTGCCTAACAAATCCTAGACACCTCGACACAGCCGGAGGACTAAATACCCCTATAGATGGAAATAGGAAATCTACCTTGCCTCAGAGCAGAACCCCAAAGGATAGGCTAGGCAGCCCCCCACAAATATTGACTGTGAGTAGTAGAGGAAAAGACACACGCAGGCAGGAAACAGGATTTAGCAAAAGAGGCCACTCTAGCTAAAATAGGAAAGTATAGGACAGAATACTAAGCGGTCAGTATTAAAACCCTTCCAAAAATATCCACAGCAGAAAATACAAAAATTCCACCATCTAACTAAAGATGTGGAGCGTATATCTGCAACTCCAGAGAATCCAACAAGACTGAGAAAACACTGACACAATCTAAGCTGGACAAGAGAAAACAAATGAATAGCACAGAATTATTAAGCACACAGCATGTGTGCCACAGAAACAAAAACCAGACACTTATCTTTGCTGAATTGGCAGCAAGGCAGGAGGAACAGACAAAGATCCAAAACCTCCCAGAACCATGGACAACTGGCAAGGACTAATGAATCCTGCACACCTAAATATCCCAGTCAGAACTGCAATCAGCAGATACACCTGGCCAGGACTGCAACTCAGGGACAACTGCATTCCCACCTACAACCACTGGAGGGAACCCAAAAGCAGAATTCACAACAGGCTAAGGCCCATATGTCATACCCCAGAGGCTGGATATTATGCGCCAGGAGCCAGATATCATACCCTGGGGTGAGAGACCGGTAGTTAAAAACCAGGTGCTAAGGCATGGATGTCATACTCTGAGGGTGAGGGGCTGGATATTACACACCGGGGGTGAGAGGCTCGTTGTTATACTCCGAGGGCTAAGGCCCAGAGGTCGTACTCCGGAGCGTGGAGCGGGGTATTGTACAGGGAGGGCAAGAGGCCGGATCTTATACACCAGGGGTGAGAGGCTGGTTGTTATACACAGGGGACTAAGGCTCGGATGTCATACTCCAGGGTGAGGGGCCTGATATCTTACATGTGGGGGCGAGAGGCTGGTTGTTATAAACCAGGGGCTAAGGTCTGGACGTCATACTCTGAGGTTGAGGGGCTGGTTATTATTCACCAGGGGTGATAGGCTGGTTGTTATACTCCGGGAGCTAAGGCGAGGATGTAATACTCCAGGGAGAGGAGCAGGACATTATACAGGGAAGACGAAAGACCGTATCTTAGGATACTTTCACACTTCCGTCTTTATAAAGATGTTGCAATGCTTTGTTCTGTGCAAAGTTGCCCGCAGGATGCGTTTTTTGCACATAGACTTGTATTACCGACGCATCGCGACGTATGGACACACGTTCCATACGTCGTGCACTGGATGCGTCGGTAATTGGCGGACCGTCGTCACAAAAAAAGTTCAGTGTAACTTTTTTTGTGCAACGCGCCCGCCATTTACGAACCGCGCATGCGCCGGCCGAAACTCCGCCCCTTCCTCCCCAGAACTCATAATGGGCAGCGGATGCGTCTGAAAACTGCATCCGCTGCCCACATCGTGCACTATTTTGCACAACGTCCGTCGGTACGTCGGGCCGATGGTTTGCAACGGCCCCGTAACGATGGAAGTGTGAAAGTAGCCTTATACACAGAGTGTGAAAGGCTGGTCGTTATACAGCTGGGGGGGAGGGGGGCGCTAAGGCTCAGATGTTATAGTCTGAGGCCAAGAGGTCATTCATTATAAACCTGGCGTGAGGGCCCGGATGGTTATACACGGGGGGGGGGGGGGGGGGGGGGAGTCAGTGAAGGGCTAGTTGTTATATACAGGGGCTAGGGCTTGGGTGTTATAAATCGGGGGCGAGGAGGCGGTTGTTATACATAGGTGCAATGGTACTGAAACCTAAATTCAGTGATTAAGGTGTTAGATCTGGATTTTTGGTCCATATTGTATGTTTCCAGCCTATTGCATACAAATAAGTTTAAACAAATGTATGATAAAGTAGACATTCTCACACACAATCCATGTTCTCTTTTTATTGTTTGGCCAAGTCACTATTTATTGTTAATTCTGTCATTCAGATACTGACATTACAATATTATTTTGCATGTTACCTACATCAATAAATGGTGAAAATTGTTGAGTGATGAAAGTTTTTTTGTGTATTTCCCAGGTGGTAGGGAAAATCCTTTTTATCTGGTGTGTGCAAATGCATGTTTACTGTGAAAAAAGGAAACCATGAAGGAGCCGGTGCTGACATCAAGGAAACACTCAGCAGCTGTGAGGGGGAACTCCAGCATTCACATAAGAGACACTGGAGACCACAGACTCTGCTGTGCGAGTCATATATAGTCATATATAACACTTCTGACCTCTAACAATGGCTTTCTAATGTTAAAAAAATGTCTCTGTTTCCATCTGAAATTCTGTGTTTTGACAGCATTTATGCTGTTGTTGTTAGCAGACAGATTGGCCAAAGTAGTTTGGATTACATGTCCACAGCGGTGCCACCATGGCGGTCCATGTTGGACAACATGTCATCACATTTCAATGGTCGGAGACACCATGAGTACAGTACGAATACTGAATTTTAAATTGATTTTCTGGGCTGGAAAATACATGAGGCTAATTCAGAAATCTATAAGCTTCTGTTTCTCCCCAGCAGAGGGCTCTCTGTCTCCTTCACATCAGGTTCCTACGGTAACCCAGCGCACTCCCGCAAATGCATGCTCCCTCACCTTTTAGGCTAGCTCAGGTAGCTGTAAGCTGCCAGAATATTTAGGTTGTAGAGACACAGAGTGTCTTAACCTACTCAACTCTACATCACTGAGCTCTGCTTCATCACCACAAAGAGTCTCTTAACATACTCAACTCTACATCACTGAGCTCTGCTTCATCACCACAAAGAGTCTCTTAACCTACTCAACTCTACATCACTGAGCTCTGCTTCATCACCACAAAGAGTCTCTTAACCTACTCAACTCTACATCAGTGAGCTCTGCTACATCACCACAAAGAGTCTCTTAACCTACTCAACTCTACATCAGTGAGCTCTGCTACATCACCACAAAGAGTCTCTTAACCTACTCAACTCTACATCACTGAGCTCTGCTACATCACCACAAAGAGTCTCTTAACCTACTCAACTCTACATCAGTGAGCTCTGCTACATCACCACAAAGAGTCTCTTAACCTACTCAACTCTACATCACTGAGCTCTGCTACATCACCACAAAGTCTCTTAACCTACTCAACTCTACATCACTGAGCTCTGCTACATCACCACAAAGAGTCTCTTAACCTACTCAACTCTACATCACTGAGCTCTGCTACATCACCACAAAGAGTCTCTTAACCTACTCAACTCTACATCACTGAGCTCTGCTACATCACCACAAAGAGTCTCTTAACATACTCAACTCTACATCACTGAGCTCTGCTACATCACCACAAAGAGTCTCTTAACCTACTCAACTCTACATCACTGAGCTCTGCTACATCACGAAGAGTCTCTTAACCTACTCAACTCTACATCACTGAGCTCTGCTACATCACCACAAAGAGTCTCTTAACCTACTCAACTCTACATCACTGAGCTCTGCTACATCACCACAAAGAGTCTCTTAACCTACTCAACTCTACATCACTGAGCTCTGCTACATCACCACGAAGAGTCTCTTAACCTACTCAACTCTACATCACTGAGCTCTGCTACATCACGAAGAGTCTCTTAACCTACTCAACTCTACATCACTGAGCTCTGCTACATCACCACAAAGAGTCTCTTAACATACTCAACTCTACATCACTGAGCTCTGCTACATCACCACAAAGAGTCTCTTAACCTACTCAACTCTACATCACTGAGCTCTGCTACATCACGAAGAGTCTCTTAACCTACTCAACTCTACATCACTGAGCTCTGCTACATCACCACAAAGAGTCTCTTAACCTACTCAACTCTACATCACTGAGCTCTGCTACATCACCACAAAGAGTCTCTTAACCTACTCAACTCTACATCACTGAGCTCTGCTACATCACCACGAAGAGTCTCTTAACCTACTCAACTCTACATCACTGAGCTCTGCTACATCACGAAGAGTCTCTTAACCTACTCAACTCTACATCACTGAGCTCTGCTACATCACCACAAAGAGTCTCTTAACCTACTCAACTCTACATCACTGAGCTCTGCTTCCTTACCACAAAGAGTCTCTTAACCTACTCAACTCTACATCACTGAGCTCTGCTACATCACCACAAAGAGTCTCTTAACCTACTCAACTCTACATCACTGAGCTCTGCTACATCACCACAAAGAGTCTCTTAACCTACTCAACTCTACATCACTGAGCTCTGCTACATCACCACAAAGAGTCTCTTAACCTTCTCAACTCTACACGGCTAGATTCAGACTAACATGCGGACATTTGTCGTCTGATATATTAATGTAACATCTTGTCTCCCATATGGCCCAGCTTTAAAAAATTTGAATTAAATGTTCTCAAATAAGTTATGCCATTGACTAATATAGTTTGTGTCTGAATGGTGTCCTAGTTTTCTGCTAGCAGCTTCTCTTTAGGGTCCCGGCATGTCCTCTTCCTTTTGTGTCCGACTCAGGGCAGCATTTCTTGTGTATAAAAAGGATTGATTGCTTCTTTTCATAGCTAAACCAACCTCTTGCTTCATTAGTACATCGTCTGTGACAGAAGGGGGCTGGCCACAACTCAAATCATTGCTGACAGAGGAAACTTCTCTTCCAATCAGCCTAGTGCCAACAGTTATGATTCCACCACAAAAAAAATGTTCAGAACTCAAGTAGCTGTAAAGCGCACCCACTATTAACCTTAAAAGGAATCTGTAAGCAGTTTTTTGCTATGTAATCTGACAGCAGCATGATGTAGGGGCAGAGACCCTGATTCCGGTGATGTCACTTACCTGGCTGTATTTTGCTGTTACAATAAAATTAGTGTTTTATCAGCAGGACATTATCACTACAGGACTAGGTATCTTGTGCCTCCTAGTCCAACCACTGCTCCACCACTGATTAGCAGCTTTCCGTCAATGTACAGTGTACATAAAAATCTGCCAATCAGTAGTGTGAGCTGGGTTTTTCACAGTTCAGCATTCTGAGCTCTGCTACATCTCCAGCAGAGAAAACTGTGATTCTGTCACATCTGCTGAACTTAGTAATGTAAGTGACACGGCGCTGGAGTCAGGGTCTCTGTCCCTACATCATGCTGCTGTCAGATTACATAGCAAAAACCTGCTGACAGATTCCCTTTAAGCTGTGATTCCATCTCCTCCAGTTCTTCTATTCCTGCTAATATTGCTGCCTTTACTATCTTTTTGCTTATCTATTACATTTTTGCTATTTTTTTTTCATAGAACGAAACTTGGTGGCTTACTAATTCAAAACCTCTAAAATGTTTGCAATGACTGGATTTTTTCAGTTTCATATTCCTCATGCAGACGCGAGAAAGCAAAGCTGAAGCCTAAAACCAGTTAAATAAATGCATTTTGTCAATAGGTGACTCTCAGTAATGTCTGGATACCTGATATTTGCATCAAGAATTTGTTGAAATTTCTTTGAATCCATTCTTCCCTATACTGTACGTGTGAAATGTTCCCTGTGCAATTGGCTGCAACACAACCCCAAAGCATGATTGGTCCACCCCCATGCTTAATGGTTGGCAAGATGTTCTTTTCCTGAAATTCTGAGCCCTTTTTTCTCCACACATACCTTTGATCATTGTGGCCAAAGAGTTCTATTTTAACCTCTTCAGTCCACAGGACTTGTTTCCAAAATGCATCAGGCTTGTTTAGATGTTCTTTTGCATACTTGTGAAGCTGAATTTTGAAAATGCACAGGAGAGGTTTTCTTCTGATGACTCTTCCATGAAAACCATACTTGTGCAGATGTCTCTGAACCGTAGAACAACGTATCACAACTCCAGAGTCTGCTAAATCTTTCTGAAGGCCTTTTGCAGTCAAGCGGGGGTTCTGATTTGCCTCTATAGCAATCCTACGAGCAGCTCTGATTGAAATTTTGCTTAATCTTCCAGACCTTATCTTGACCTCCACTGTTCCTGTTAACTACCATTACATTTTGAGCTGAGGAAAAGGCAACTTTAAAACACTTTGCTATCTTCTTATAGCCTTCTCCTGTTTTGTGGGCCTCCACCATTTTCAGAGTGTTAGGCAGCTGCTTAGGAGAACTCGTGGCTGCTGGTTTTAGCCGCAACGTTAGAGGAGGGTGGGTTTTTATAAAGCTGGGAAATTTGCAATACCTGGACTTTCCTAAAGATGAACGTGAACAAGCCATAACCCTGACAGGCCAACTAAGGTCTGAAACATTGGTCAAAGTTATCTGAGCATACAACTCTCCATGGGTGGCCAAACTTTTGCATTGGCCCATTTTCCTTTATGTAATTTTTAAAATGTAAAACTAGGAAAAAAAATAAAAATTATATATATTTGCCTAAATAACAAAGGACATGTGTCATCTTTAACTTTAGGCCTTTTAGAGACTATTTCATCTTCGACTTGTTTAACTGTTCACAATAACAGTAATTTTGACCAGAAGTGCCCAAACTTTTACATGCCACTGTATATCCAATATGTATGTGCTAGACCATTAACAAACATGAGACAAACCCCTTTAAAAGGGGTAAACGGATAAATCATGCAACGGTGCCTATTTGTTTCTATTGCAGCAGTAAAAAGTGACCTGACTTCACCCCATTTGCCTTCATCGTCCTTCATTTGTGCAGCTTGCATGCAGCTGTGGGTTTTCGCATTCCCCAGTGACTACAGATAGGTGAACTGATCTTCCGGTTATGGTTTCTGATCTAGGTCACGTCACGGTTTTGTTGTACACGACTGATACATTTATTTGTCCACTAAATCTTGAACTTTATAAATACGTTTGCTCGTCTGTGTTAGTAAAATGGTTCCCACTAGGGAAAAAAAATAGTTACAAGCTGAAACCTCAACCTTCATAATATAGGATAGTGACAAGACCTATGAGTAAGACTGAGGTCATAGAATATGAGAAAATGACCTTTTGTTCCAACAAGATGCTGTGTTATATATATTTATATATATATATACAGCGAGCGAATTAAGTGTTAATCACGTCACCAATTTTCTAAGTATGTTTGTAAAGGTGATATTGACATGAAATTCTCATCAGACGTCGGTAACAACCCATCCAATGCACTCAAAGAAATCAAACCATAGATGTCCATAATACACACCATGTTTGGAGGCCAAAAGGCACTGCGCCTCACCCCAAAAGCACCATACCAATGATGTTTTGGAGGTCAAAACATTATGGTGTGGGGGCTGGGCTGTTTCTCAGCATCCGGCACTGGAAAACTTCATATAGTTGAAGAAAAGAGTAATGGACAAATGTACAGAGATATTCTTGATGAGAATCCGCTGCCTTCTACCAGGATGATGAAGGTGAAACCAGGGTGGACATTTCAGAAAGACAATGATCCCAAACACACAGTGAAGGAAACTTTCATTTGGTTTCAGAGAAAGAAAATAAAGCTGCTAGAATGGCCCAGCCAGACCTGAATCCAAAAGAAAATGTATGGAAGAAACTAAAGCTCAGAGTTCATAGAAGGAGCCCAAGGAAGCTTCAGGATGTGAAAAGTGTTTGTGTGGAAGGGGCCAAAATCACCTGAGCAATGCCTGCGACTAGTTTCTCCATACAGGAGACGTCATCACCAACAAAGGGTTTTCTACGATGTATTAAATAAAAATCAGTAAGCATGTTCAATACTTTTTCCCTGTGTCATTTCTCATTATTACACACTAGATTGTGGCCCGATTCTAACGCATCGGGTATTCTAGAATATGCATGTCCCCGTAGTATATGGACAATGATGATTCCAGAATTCGCGGCAGACTGTGCCCGTCGCTGATTGGTCGAGGCAACCTTTATGACATCATCGTCGCCATGGCAACCATTATGACATCATCGTCGCTGTGCCCGTTGCTGATTGGTCGAGGCCTGGCGGCCTCGACCAATCAGAGACGCGGGATTTCTACGTCGATGCTGTGCCGGTCTCTGATTGGTCGAGGCCTGGCGGCCTCGACCAATCAGAGAGCCGGGATTTCCAGGACAGACAGACAGACGGAAAAACCCTTAGACAATTATATATATAGATAATTTATGGACATCAATGGTTTGATTCCTTTGCCTCTGTGGATTGGATGGGTTGTTACCGACATCTGCTGAGAATTTCATGTCAATAGCACCTTTAGAAATAGATTTACTTAGAAAATTTGTGACATGATCATTACTTATTTTCACCCGCTGTTTGTATACATACAGTGGTATTTGATAGACCGTCGATTATGCAAGTTTTCCCAACTACAAAGAATGTAGAGGTCTGTAATTTGTATTGTATGTACACTTCAACTGTGAGAGACACAATAAAAAACAAATCCAGAAGATCACATTGTATGATATTTACACAATGAAATTGCATTTAATTGCAATTTACATTGAAGCTGGCCGTCAGTCAGGGCCGGGGGTGCAGTTACAGCGGCCGGTGACTGAACCAGCGATTCGCTGCCCCCATGACTAAATCCGAATGCTGGAGGGAAAAATAAAGTTAATTTTCTCCCAATTGCATGCAGACATCGGGCAGCATAGGGAACTCTGTTAATCTGCAGAGTAACCGCATATCTGCAAGTTAACAGCGTTATTTCTGGTGACAGGTTCCCTTTAACATAGCACAAAAATGTACCAATGAAAATGCTCGCCACATGGGCACACAACGGGTTCAGTAGTTAGTTCTGTTATATACTCCCCCATCCTTGTATATAGCACAACAGCCTGGTATAATGTGCCCAAGTCTCTTCCCCCCATCCTACTGGTCCCCTATCTTATTATATGCTCTCTCAGCATGGTATATGATCCCCATCCTATTATTTGCACCCCCAGCCTGGTCACCCATCCTATTATATGCTCCCCCAGCCTGGTTCCCCATCCTATTATATGCTCCCACATCCTATTATATGCTCCCCAGCCTGGTCTCCCATCCTATTATATGGTCCCCCATCCTATTATATGCTCCCCAGCCTGGTCTCCCATCCTATTATATGGTCCCCCATCTTATTATATGCTCCCCCAGCCTGGTCCCCCATCCTATTCTATGCTCCCCAGCCTGGTCCCCCATCCTATTATATGGTCCCCCATCCTATTATATGCTCCCCAGCCTGGTCCCCCATCCTATTATATGGTCCCCCATCCTATTCTATGCTCCCCCAGCCTGGTCCTCCATCCTATTATATGCTCCCGCATCCTATTATATGCTCCCCCAGGCTGGTCCCCATCCTATTATATGGTCCCCCATCCTATTATATGCTCCCCCAGCCTGGTCCCCCATCCTATTATATGGTCCCCCATCCTATTATATGCTCCCCCAGGCTGGTCCCCCATCCTATTATATGCTCTCCAGGCTGGTCCCCGATCCTATTATATGGTCCCCCATCCTATTCTATGCTCCCCCATCCTATTATATGCTCCCCCATTCTATTATATGCTCCCCCAGGCTGGTCCCCCATCCTATTATATGCTCCCCCAGCCTAGTCCCCCATCCTATTATTTGCTCCCCCCGGCCTGGTCCCCCATCCTATTATATGGCCCCTCATCCTATTATATGCTCTCTCAGCTGGTATATGATCCCCATCCTATTATTTGCTCCCCCAGCCTGGTCCCCCATCCTATTATATGCTCCCCCAGCCTGGTCCCCCATCCTGTTATATGCTCTCGCTGCCTGGTATATGCCCCCCCTGCCTGTCTGCGTTGCTGTTCTTCCAAACCTACATACAAACAAAACACTCCTACTCACCTTTCCCCTGCTCCCATGAAGCGCATCGTCAGTGTTAAATATTTAAATAAAATGAAGCCAGAGTCAGCGCGTGAGCGCCATTTTATTGAAGACACTGTGTGCGAAATTGTCTTAAATAAAATGGCGCTAGAGATCACGATACGCCACACTCCTCCTCCAGCCTCGTCTGCCTGAGATCACTGACCACATTCATCCTCATAGCACCGGGGATAGGCGCTGACTCGGGCACCACACTCCTCCTCCAGCCTCATCTGCCTGAGATCACTGACCACATTCATCCTCATAGCACCGGGGATAGGCGCTGACTCGGGCACCACACTCCTCCTCCAGCCTCATCTGCCTGAGATCAGTGACCACATTCATCCTCATAGCACCGGGGATAGGCGCTGACTCGGGCACCACACTCCTCCTCCAGCCTCATCTGCCTGAGATCACTGACCACATTCATCCTCATAGCACCGGGGATAGGCGCTGACTCGGGCACCACACTCCTCCTCCAGCCTCGTCTGCCTGAGATCACTGACCACATTCATCCTCATAGCACCGGGGATAGGCGCTGACTCGGGCACCACACTCCTCCTCCAGCCTCGTCTGCCTGAGATCACTGACCACATTCATCCTCATAGCACCGGGGATAGGCGCTGACTCGGGCACCACACTCCTCCTCTAGCCTCATCTGCCTGAGATCACTGACCACATTCATCCTCATAGCACCGGGGATAGGCGCTGACTCGGGCACCACACTCCTCCTCCAGCCTCGTCTGCCTGAGATCACTGACCACATTCATCCTCATAGCACCGGGGATAGGCGCTGACTCGGGCACCACACTCCTCCTCCAGCCTCGTCTGCCTGAGATCACTGACCACATTCATCCTCATAGCACCGGGGATAGGCGCTGACTCGGGCACCACACTCCTCCTCCAGCCTCGTCTGCCTGAGATCACTGACCACATTCATCCTCATAGCACCGGGGATAGGCGCTGACTCGGGCACCACACTCCTCCTCCAGCCTCGTCTGCCTGAGATCACTGACCACATTCATCCTCATAGCACCGGGGATAGGCGCTGACTCGGGCACCACACTCCTCCTCCAGCCTCGTCCTCATCCCTGTCACTTTGAGGTACTGGACCGCCGGTGTATTAACACTAGATGCGTCCTTCTGACTCTGGCCACACTATGCAGGCGCAGTCTCTACCGGCTTCAGACAGGAGGACGCATCCAGCGCTATATTACAGATACACCAAAATATAAATTGTGAGCACTTCACCCCATTAGGGTTTCATTCTTGTTGTTCAGTTTTTTCTACCCTTATTTCCTAACTTTTTATTTTATATTTCCATTCATATTGTCAGATAAGGACTTGATTTTTTGCTGGAAGAGTTGGAGTTTTTAAAGACATCAATCATGTTACCATATAGAGTGCTTAAAAAAAAGGAGAGGAGAAAAACTAAGTGAACTAACATGTAAAGCGCCATGTTAGAAATGGCCCTATAATAATAATAATAATAATAATAATTAATTATGGAAAAAAATGCAAATCTGCCATTGTTTTTCAGGCTTTGTTTTATTCTGCATTCATTTGTGCATTTTAAATGACCTGGCAATATGATTTTGTAGCTTAGTGTGATGACGGTGATGCAAAACTTGTATAGTGGTTTTTTTTTTTATTTTAGTAGTGAAAGAAATTCTAAAATTTGTAAAAAAATATATATATACTTTTGTCTCCATTTTCTGAGAACATTTTCCATAACTTTTTAGCTTTTTGTATGCCAAGTTGATATTTTTATTGACACCATTTTTTCATTACATTTTTTTGGCATTGTCCCACCAACTAAAAAATGCAAATACACCTGCCCCATGTTGTTATTACCCTCCTCCCTTTAAACTCTCTCCCCTACTTCCTTTTTCTTACCCTCCCTTCTTTTCCCAATTATTATTAAACACTTTTACAATATATGATTATTGATTATAAAAATGAATCAAATAAAAATTGTCTGATAAACAACGCAAATATGGATTTTTCTTTTGCTTTCAGTGTTCAGTGTTTTATTTTTTAATACTTTTATATTTTGATAGACCCGATTCTAATGGGCACAATGATTCCAATTAAGTTTATTCTTATTATTTCTTTGTTTTAAAACTGAAAAATGTGGGGTGATTTAAACTTTTATTTTTTTATGTTTTTAAAAACTTTTTCTTGTTTTTATATTTTATGAAGATCCTACTTAAATACGACTCATAGTTATGAATGGAGGATGAATTGTCTTTTATAGCAAATTCCATCTGTACATGCAGCTATGGGACACGATCATCACAGAAATGTAAAAAAAACTGCAAACATTTCTAAGTAAAAACATATTTAATAAATGAATCAAGATGAAAAACAAGATCAATATGTAAAAAACACAAAGGAGAAAAAAAATCATTTTACAAAATATATCGGTGGACTGTATAACAGTTCATCATTTAATGCTCCGACTCTGTTGGAGTCATATGAAAAGAAGCCTGTATTCATCTGAGACGGCTTCGATTAAATTCGTTATCATGAAAATTCATTATAAACTACAAAGTCTAATAATTGTGCTACAGAAACAATCAATATACAGAAACCTGCCATATTTCAATATATAGCTTATGGACAAGCTGATTCGCTTTTCTTTTGCTCTAATTGTGAAAATTTTGCCAAATTTTGCAGGGAACTCTTCTTCCTCAAGTCATCAGTCTTTAAAGGGAATCTGTCACCAATTTTTTGTTGCCCAATCTCTGACGCTGTGCGTGTGTGACGCCGATCCAGCGATGTGTTCACTTGTAACCAGGGTAAACATCGGGTTACTAAGCGCAGGGCCGCGCTTAGTAACCCGGTATTTACCCTGGTTACCATTGTAAAAGTAAAAAAAAAAAAACCGGTACATACTCACATTCCGATGTCTGTCACGTCCCCCGCCGTCAGCTTCCCGCACTGACTGTGTCAGCGCCGGCCGTAAAGCAGAGCACAGCAGTGACGTCACCGCTGTGCTCTGCTTTACGGCCGACGCTGACAGTGCAGGGAAGCTGACGCCGGGGGACGTGACAGACATCGGAATGTGAGTATGTACTGTTTTTTTTTTTTTACTTTTACAATGGTAACCAGGGTAAATACCGGGTTACTAAGCGCGGCCCTGCACTTAGTAACCCGATGTTTACCCTGTTTACAAGTGAACACATCGCTGGATCGGCGTCACACACGCCGATCCAGCGATGACAACGGGTGATCAGCGACCAAAAAAAGGTCCTGATCATTCCCCAACGATCTCCCAGCAGGGGCCTGATCGTTGGTCGCTGTCACACATAACGAGATCGTTAGCGGGATCATTGCTACGTCACAAAAAGCGTGACATTGCAACGATATCGTTAACGAAATCGTTATGTGTGAAGGTACGTTTACTTGGAGTAGTTTTGATAAAATCAATGTTTTATCTGCTGCAGTTTAGCTAGTCCTCCTCCGAGGAGCTTCAGCTATGTAGTCCTCAATATTCAAGATTGGCAGCTTTATGCCTTTGCATATTTATGACAGAAAGCGGTCAATCAATGGTGCAAGTGGGTGTTTGAAAGACCTCATCAGTGAGACATCTAGCAAATAAAACAGTGATATTATCAAAACTACAGCAAGAAGCCCAATAAGTGACACATTGCTTGAATCAAGGTCTCTCTCCCTGTTTTATGCTGCTCTGAGACTAGGAAGCTTAAATTTAATGACGGATTTCCTTAAAATTAACAGATAGAGTCCCTGTTGAGTTTTTAATATTCAGATTTTGCAAATTAATTGTGGGTGTTGAGTAAATGTCATTTACTGCCCTCCAACTGGCATTTCTGTTTCTTTTTAAAGGTATTTTCATACCGACGTATTTGGTGCCACCAGTTGTCGAAAGCCATAAAACACACTATTTTGGCACCACTGATCTCACTTAAGGATGAAGTAAGGCTGCTGATTGAACATAATCGATGGTTCCTTCATAGCATTCCGATATTTCTCCTTCACGTTAACTTGATGTTCTGGTGCTTGGTCTGTTTGTTGAGAGTCTGTGGTTTGCATATATTTGGGTTGGTTTCCCTACAGGTTAAATGGGCAGCAAACTTTGCAGAGATCCAGGTCATAGTCGGGAGAAGTCATTGTGAAGGTCCAGGGCATATGGAGAAGAAACAGGAAAGTGAAGACATCCCCAGTGAGTCTCCGCCGGTGAAGAGATGTTATGAATTTTTGAGATATGGATCATTTGGTATTTGCATTCGCCGGCTTCACCAAATTTTTCAAAATAAATTCATCATGAATTGAATATTCCTATCATGCTCCCGACCCTGGAGCATGATAAATGGAAGATGTTAAAAAACTAAAAATAAATTCTCACCTCACCGCTCACCTTTCCAGCTGCCCCGCTGTCAGATGTCTGGTTTTCTTCTTTCTGGCATTGTGCGCCATATCTCTGTCCTTATCACTTCCGTCCCAGCCACTGCGTGCTATAAAGTCGCGGCACACATTGTGACATGATGATGACACAACCTGTATGACACACCGTGACCCCCAAGGCCTGATCGTGGCGGGAAAATGTGGCCTAAAGTGAAGAGGTCGGAAATACGGTGGGAAGAAGAGGACCGAACAGCGAGCAGTTGGAAGGCAGGAGCGTTGAGGTGAAAGTCAGGGTTTTTTTTTGTTTTTGTTTTTTTATCATTTGTCAGTCCTAAATGGTTTACCAAATGGCGGTTTGGAATTTTTCTTATTTCAATCGCAAGTCGAATTCAAATTCAAGTGTTCAAATTTACATGGAAGGGCTCATCTCTAGTATGTATCATGATATCGTCACTGTAGGGTGGTAATATCGGTCTTGTGTATTGTAATTTTTATTTACTCACAGACGTATTGACTTGCTCATATCCAACTCAGTCATGCTGCAATTTTTCTTCGCACAGACTTGGTCCAAGGAAACAATTGGACATGTCCACGGCTCCAGAGAATAAGATTGGTTATTGTGCAATCCGATGTTTTGGTTGAGTTTGATCCGATGTTTTGTTGGATTTCACTTGGCCCGAAAATATAATCATGTAAACAAGTCCTTACTTTTTACCAAATGTTTTCCAGTATATCAGTGCTAAGAGAAGCTGGCTGAATGGTATGACAGACTTTTCTGGGCAGAGGATGTGGTTGCTGGTGTGATTTTTGTGCCTGTACCCAACCAAAGACCAACGGTCCGTCACCCACCAAAGCTTGGAGATATCAACTTTTATCTGGAAGTAGCACTTAGTATAAAAATATCAGAAGGTTTTCTCCTGGGTCAAAAAGGTCATGTATGTTGACATCTCTTCTTCGAATGTAGGTGTTGATACAAGTTTGGACACTTTGATGATACACGAGAGCATGTAACACATCTCCATATGGTGCAAAGACTCTTAAGGTCCTCTCAGTACACACACGAGAATCACAAGGGAGGTTGCATAAATCAGTTTTCCCTTCGCTAACCCACGCAGGGTTTTTCCATGTGATCAGTGGCTAACAGGTGCTACCGTAGGCACTGCCCGTAAACATTGCAGCGTCCGGATTCACATTTCAGTTACAGATCTGTTGCCGTTTGACACTCTGTCCTGATTGTTCATGATGAGTTTGAGCTTTCCTTGAATGGTGCAAATGACAACTCTCTTGAAGCTCTCTGACAAGAAGAAATAGATCACAGGGTCCAGGCAGCTGTTGAGTGTAGATAAACAGAGCACTAACTCATTAGTGATATGCAAAGTCTGTTTCCAGGGCAGACCGGGGATGATATTAATCTGAGCCAGAACGTAGGGCACGCGAACTAAGTGATAAGGGACAAAACACACAATAAAGATGATTAGAACAATGAAGGACTTTTTCATCGCCCTGTTACTGTTCCTTTTCGTTTGGGGTTGGTTCTTCACCAAAGAGGCTCGGTGGAGTTTAGCGGAGATCTTTGCATAAAAATAGACAAAAAGGAAAAGAAGGACAAAGAAAGCCATGACGGCGGTCAGGTTGATGGCAGCCGACACATTGCCCTTCTGCTTGAAGTGGAAGCACTTTTGACAAGGTTCATTTCCTTTGTTTTCAAATAAGAACGGGACAATGAAGACCACATTGATCATCCAGACCACATGAGTGGCCCTGGAGCTCCACTGAACGCTGTGGATCTTGTACTGTTGTAAAGGTCTGATTATTTTAAGATACCGATCCATACTGATGAGGCTCAGAAACATGATACTTGCATACATGTTCAAGTAGAAGAAGGCACCTACGACATGGCACAAGAGAAAAGGACCATTACTGTTCTGATACGCAATGCGGAAAGGTAAGCAGAGCGCTAAGAGCAGATCGGCTATGGCGAGGTTCCGCATGTATATAGTCATAGAAGTACATCGTTGACAATTTGTCCCAAAAGCAATAAGAGCCAAAATATTGCTCAGGAGACTCAGTCCACATACGAATGAGTAAACTACAGGGAGCATCCAGGACAAGATTCCATCTTGGATATCACAGCCATTAAAAGGAGGCGATGAAGACACATTGAGATGACGAGAGAGAGGATCAGAAGTCTCCAGAGTCCATGTCTTAATGGTCACATCACTCAACGTTGAGCTCGTCAGAAGATCCATTATCTGTGAACGGAGAACAAAAAAGATCTTAGACGTGAAAAGTACTATGTCTGTTAGGCTCATCAAATGTGTTATTACATAGTAACATAGTAACATAGTTAGTAAGGCCGAAAAAAGACATTTGTCCATCCAGTTCAGCCTATATTCCATCATAATAAATACCCAGATCTACGTCCTTCTACAGAACCTAATAATTGTATGATACAATATTGTTCTGCTCCAGGAAGACATCCAGGCCTCTCTTGAACCCCTCGACTGAGTTTGCCATCACCACCTCCTCAGGCAAGCAATTCCAGATTCTCACTGCCCTAACAGTAAAGAATCCTCTTCTATGTTGGTGGAAAAACCTTCTCTCCTCCAGACGCAAAGAATGCCCCCTTGTGCCCGTCACCTTCCTTGGTATAAACAGATCCTCAGCGAGATATTTGTATTGTCCCCTTATATACTTATACATGGTTATTAGATCGCCCCTCAGTCGTCTTTTTTCTAGACTAAATAATCCTAATTTCGCTAATCTATCTGGGTATTGTAGTTCTCCCATCCCCTTTATTAATTTTGTTGCCCTCCTTTGTACTCTCTCTAGTTCCATTATATCCTTCCTGAGCACTGGTGCCCAAAACTGGACACAGTACTCCATGTGCGGTCTAACTAGGGATTTGTACAGAGGCAGTATAATGCTCTCATCATGTGTATCCAGACCTCTTTTAATGCACCCCATGATCCTGTTTGCCTTGGCAGCTGCTGCCTGGCACTGGCTGCTCCAGGTAAGTTTATCATTAACTAGGATCCCCAAGTCCTTCTCCCTGTCAGATTTACCCAGTGGTTTCCCGTTCAGTGTGTAATGGTGATATTGATTCCCTCTTCCCATGTGTATAACCTTACATTTATCATTGTTAAACCTCATCTGCCACCTTTCAGTCCAAGTTTCCAACTTATCCAGATCCATCTGTAGCAGAATACTATCTTCTCTTGTATTAACTGCTTTACATAGTTTTGTATCATCTGCAAATATCGATATTTTACTGTGTAAACCTTCTACCAGATCATTAATGAATATGTTGAAGAGAACAGGTCCCAATACTGACCCCTGCGGTACCCCACTGGTCACAGCGACCCAGTTAGAGACTATACCATTTATAACCACCCTCTGCTTTCTATCACTAAGCCAGTTACTAACCCATTTACACACATTTTCCCCCAGACCAAGCATTCTCATTTTGTGTACCAACCTCTTGTGCGGCACGGTATCAAACGCTTTGGAAAAATCTAGATATACCACGTCCAATGACTCACCGTGGTCCAGCCTATAGCTTACCTCTTCATAAAAACTGATTAGATTGGTTTGACAGGAGCGATTTCTCATAAACCCATGCTGATATGGAGTTAAACAGTTATTCTCATTGAGATAATCCAGAATAACATCCCTCAGAAACCCTTCAAATATTTTACCAACAATAGAGGTTAGACTTACTGGCCTATAATTTCCAGGTTCACTTTTAGAGCCCTTTTTGAATATTGGCACCACATTTGCTATGCGCCAGTCCTGCGGAACAGACCCTGTCGCTATAGAGTCACTAAAAATAAGAAATAATGGTTTATCTATTACATTACTTAGTTCCCTTAGTACTCGTGGGTGTATGCCATCCGGACCCGGAGATTTATCTATTTTAATCTTATTTAGCCGGTTTCGCACCTCTTCTTGGGTTAGATTGGTGACCCTTAATATAGGGTTTTCATTGTTTCTTGGGATTTCACCTAGCATTTCATTTTCCACCGTGAATACCGTGGAGAAGAAGGTGTTTAATATGTTAGCTTTTTCCTCGTCATCTACAACCATTCTTTCCTCACTATTTTTTAAGGGGCCTACATTTTCAGTTTTTATTCTTTTACTATTGATATAGTTGAAGAACAGTTTGGGATTAGTTTTACTCTCCTTAGCAATGTGCTTCTCTGTTTCCTTTTTGGCAGCTTTAATTAGTTTTTTAGATAAAGTATTTTTCTCCCTATAGTTTTTTAGAGCTTCAATGGTGCCATCCTGCTTTAGTAGTGCAAATGCTTTCTTTTTACTGTTAATTGCCTGTCTTACTTCTTTGTTTAGCCACATTGGGTTTTTCCTATTTCTAGTCCTTTTATTCCCACAAGGTATAAACCGCTTACACTGCCTATTTAGGATGTTCTTAAACATTTCCCATTTATTATCTGTATTCTCATTTCTGAGGATATTGTCCCAGTCTACCAGAGTAAGGGCATCTCTAAGCTGTTCAAACTTTGCCTTCCTAAAGTTCAATGTTTTTGTGACTCCCTGACAAGTCCCCCTAGTGAAAGACAGGTGAAACTGCACAATATTGTGGTCGCTATTTCCTAAATGCCCAACCACCTGCAGATTTGTTATTCTGTCAGGTCTATTAGATAGTATTAGGTCTAAAAGTGCTGCTCCTCTGGTTGGATTCTGCACCAATTGTGAAAGATAATTTTTCTTGGTTATTAGCAGAAACCTGTTGCCTTTATGGGTTTCACAGGTTTCTGTTTCCCAGTTAATATCCGGGTAGTTAAAGTCCCCCATAACCAGGACCTCATTATGGGTTGCAGCTTCATCTATCTGCTTTAGAAGTAGACTTTCCATGCTTTCTGTTATATTTGGGGGTTTGTAACAGACCCCAATGAGAATTTTGTTACCATTTTTCCCTCCATGAATTTCAACCCATATGGACTCGACATCCTCATTCCCTTCGCTAATATCCTCCCTTAAAGTGGACTTTAGACAAGACTTTACATAGAGACAAACCCCTCCTCCTCTCCGATTTTTACGATCCTTTCTAAACAGACTGTAACCCTGTAAGTTAACTGCCCAGTCATAGCTTTCATCTAACCATGTCTCGGTTATTCCCACTATGTCAAAGTTACCTGTAGATATTTCTGCTTCTAGTTCTTCCATCTTGTTTGTCAGGCTTCTGGCGTTTGCGAGCATGCAGTTTAGAGGATTTTGTTTTGTTCCAATCTCCTCACTGTGGATTGTTTTAGAAATGTTCTTACCTCCCTTCTGAGTATGTTTTCCTGGGTCGTCTTTGTTCGAGTCTAATGTTTATCTTCCCGTCCCCTCTTCTTCTAGTTTAACGCCCTCCTGATGAGTGTAGCGAGTCTTCTGGCGAATGTGTGTTTCCCAGGTTTGTTGAGGTGTAGTCCGTCTCTGGCGAGGAGTCCATCATACCAGTAATTCACACCGTGGTCCAGGAATCCAAATCCTTGTTGTCTGCACCATCGTCTTAGCCAGTTGTTTGCATCAAGGATCCTGTTCCATCTCCTGGTGCCATGCCCGTCTACTGGAAGGATATAAGAAAAAACTACCTGTGCATCCAGTTCCTTTACTTTCTTCCCCAACTCTTCAAAGTCCTTGCAGATTGTCGGTAGGTCCTTCCTTGCCGTGTCATTGGTGCCAACGGGACTTTCCATCCTAGTATGATTACCATTTCATCAATCTGAGTGCAACTTGATGGATTCTGACCCAATCGAATCACGGTTTAGATTTACACAAAAACAGCAGAGAAATCTCTTGAGTATTATTTGGTGAAGAACAACCAAAAACCTAAAATTCCAAAATGTAATATTTTTCAAATGTCTCTAGCTGAGAACAAAATATAATGAGCTTTCTCATGGATGCATTTTGTTAACAATGAGATACAACCTTATAGAACTATCCTTTTTTTTTCCTTTTTGATAATGCTTAGATTAGGATGATTTAGACCTTCCCTTACTTACATCTATCTACCTATCTAATATGTATTATTGCATGTATTTATCTGATATCTACGTAACTAATATCTATAGATCCGTCTATAATCAAAGGTAAAAAGACAACACTCATCTTCACGTAAAAAAGCGACATTTTTATTAACTCAGTGTTATAGCGACACTTTGGCTCCAAACACAATACCGAGCCTTCCTCAAACTGTGTACATGGTGTTTTCAGTATATGAATATTATATATGTACTGTATATATACTGTATTGTGTAAAAAATTTGGCAGATGTGAAAAAATAGAAGTATTAATCGTTCACGTAACAAAATGCAAAGTGAACAAACATAAGAGAAATCTAAATCAGATCAATATTTGGTGTGACCTCCCTGTGCTTCAAATCAGCATCAAAGCATCAATTCTCCTACACACACTGGAAAACAGTTTTTGAAGGAACTCGGCAGTGACTTTGTTCCAAACATCTTGGAGAACTAACCACAGATCTTCTGTGGATGTCGCTTGTGGAAATCCTTCTGTGTCCTCATGTAACCCCAGACAGACTGGATGATGTTGAGATCAAGGATCTGTGGGGGCCATATCATCACTTCCAGGACTCCTTGTTATTTGTATAGGATAGTCCTTAATGACAATGGCTATATATTTGGGGCTGTTGTCTTGCTGCAGAATAAATTTGGAGCCAATCAGATGCCTCCCAGATGGCATTACATGTTTGTGACGACACAGCATTTATTCTTAATTATGCCAGACATATTGTTCAAAGTGGGTCAAGACACATAAGCCATTGTTCATATGAACCTGCACATTGACTCTTGTGTATATTGACTTGTTGTTAATTTGTTGAAGGCCTGTTGATTACCCATTGTATCAGCCCCTACAATTTATTCTTCTAAATAACCTTGGAGGACAAACACGCAGGTTAATTGAACAATCGATGTTTGTTAATATGTTATATGACTACTGATTACTTATTGTATCAGACCTGCAGCTAGTTGTTCTGCAAACATTGAAGGACCAAAATATAATAATAATCTTTATTTATATAGTGCCAACATATTCTGCAGCACTTTACAATTTAACAGTTTCAAACACAACAGTCATAAGTAACAACGTTAACAATACAATAATTAAAGCAAAATAAGCCGACCCTGCTCGTGAGAGCTTACAATCTACAATGAGGTGGGGGAGATACAAAGTACAAGTGTGTATTAACAATGATGTATTTACAATGATGCTCCAGCCGTCTTCAGGGGGTGGGGAATAGATGGAGATAGTGAATGGGCTACACACACACACACACACACACACACACATAAAATGACTTTGATTAGTGAACGTGATAGGCTGCTCTGAACAAATGTGTTTTGAGGGAGCGCCTAAAACTATGTAAATTGTGGATGGTCCTAATATCTTGGGGTAGAGCATTCCAGAGGATTGATGCAGCGCGGGAGAAGTCTTGGAGTCGGGAGTGGGAGGTACGGATTAGTGCAGAGGTTAATCGAAAGTTGTTTGCAGAGCGCAGTGGTCAGTTAGGTCGATAGACAGAAACGAGGGAGGAGATGTAAGGGGGTGCCGCACTGTGGAGAGCTTTGTGGGTGAGAACAAGTACTTTGAATTGGATTCTATAATGAATGGGCAGCCAGTGTAATGACTGGCAAAGAGCGAACACGTCTGAATACCGATTAGCTAGATGGAAGACCCTGGCTGCTGCATTAAAAATGGACTGGAGAGGGGAAAGTCGAGTGAGGGGGAGACCAATTAATAGAGCGTTGCAGTAGTCCAGGCGGGAGTGGATCAAGGCAACAGTGAGGGTTTTTGATGTTTCCATGGTGAGAGAAGGGCGGATTCTAGAGATGTTCTTTAGGTGTACGTGGCACGAGCGGGCAAGAGATTGTATATGGGATGTGAAGGAGAGATCAGAGTCAAACATAACACCCAGACAGCGTGCTTGCTGCTGGGGTGTTATTATGATGCCACCCACAGAGAGGGAAATGTCAGATTTAGGGAGGTTAGTAGATGGCGGGAGCAGAAGAAGTTCAGTTTTGGAGAGGTTGAGTTTATGTAGTTTAATTGAACACTCAAACAATGAGAGATGACCTCCTCCCATCTCCCCCTAAATCTGATAAAGGCCTGAAGGTCAGCTGTGGGTATAAAAGGGACCTCTCTCCTACAGAGAGACTATAGAGAACAGCAGCCAAGGCATCATGGCTCCAAGCGGAGGAATACAGATCTGATTTACTGCCCTCACTGAACCTATGGAGACGTTTGAAGAACCCAGGTTGTGACAATCAGGTCACCTGGAAACATACCTCAATGGACTGTCAGCTTCCTAAGCTTGCAGCTGTCTTCTCATTAAAAAAGTTGGGTGTCACTGGTTGGGGTAGTTGGCTCTGGAAGCCCTGAAGTCATAGATGTTCTAATTCCTTGCAAGCCAGTGGAAGGGTGAGACTGTTATTTGCCTCATCTTATTTACTTGTTGGACTGGTGATCCCGTAAAGTATCACCCCTTTGTGTTACCCTCACCCTGTTTTGTCTGAGTAGTATTTTGCCCTGGACAAAGGATTACAGGCTTACAGTGGGATTAGCCTTCGTCCATAAGGTCTTTTTAAAGACAGCCAGGCCAGCGGATGAGAAGACCAACTGACCCTCGTGTCTACACAATGATGGATAAGTATCTTCTTCTATTTCTCAGCACTGAGGACAACATTAATTCTTACCAAATTCCAGACTCTATTTGCTGAAATGCAGACTCAAAATTGCAGTGAACCTCCTGCTTCACTGTCGCATGCAGACGCTCATTATTGTGCCACTCTCCAGCCATTCGGCCAACAAACTGCCTTCTGTTGCAGCCAAATATTTCACATATTGACTCATCAGTCCTGAACAAATCCTGCTATTTTTTCTGCACGCCAGTTCAAATGTTGTGTTCATAGTTGAGTCCCTTGGCCTTGTTTCCATATGGAAGGTATAGCTTTTAGCAATAATTCTTCCATGGTTTCTGCCAGTTCCGAGTTGATGGCACTGCTGAACATCTTCTTATTTTGAAGGTAAGTAAGCATCATATGTCTCTCATCTGCTGCACTGTCACCTTGGCTGACCACTGGATTGACTATTTCTCAGTGTCCTCAATGCTGAGAAATACATTACAGATATTTATCCATCATGTAATACCATTGGGGAGGTGTCTGATCGGCTCCAAATTTCTTGTGCAGATGGATAACGGCCCCAAACATACAGCCAATGACATTAAGAGCTTTATTTTAGAGTAAAGATGAACAATGAGTCCTGGAAGTGATGGTATGGCCTCCACATAGCCCTGATCTCAACATCATCAAGTCTGTCTCGAATAATGAGGACATAGAAGGATTTGCACAAGTCGACATCCACATGCATCCATGCCAAGAATTTTGTTCTTTAGCTCTTTTTGTGTGTATATATAATTACAATCGCAAAAGTAATAAAAAAATTAATAAAAAGGGCATATGTAATATAAAAATACATAAGAAAAATGTTATAGATGTAAATGTTTTATACAAGTGCTGCTTTAATTCCTGTGTGGATATCTATATTTTATCTATCTATCCATCTATTATCTATTATCTATCTATCTAGACGGAGGAGTAAAGCTTGAGCTGCAGGTAGCCGCCAAGTACCACTCCAGGGCTATCCCCGGTACTGTAGCAGCTGACACTAAGGGTCACGCACACAGACACGGACTCAAACTCCGTTCAGACTACACCGGTTCTGAATCCTCAGGCAGAATGAACACTGACACGGAGTCACAGACAGGGTTGGATTTGGAGACTGATATAATAGTCCGGACATTCGGAGTACTGAGATAGGTGCATGTTCAGACAAGGTCTTGGGAACTGGTTCAGGCACTGGACACACATGAACCAGTGTAACAGGTTTAGACACTGGCCACACATGGACCAGGGGAGCAGGTTCAGGATTTGGCTTCATGAAGACCAGGGGATTGGGTTTGGGGACTGGCCACCCACAGACCAGGGTTGCAGGTTCAGGCACAGGCTGCACAAGGACTGGGGTTTCAGGTTCAGGACCTAGCCACACAAGGACCAGGGGTTCGGGTTCAGGACCTAGCAACACAGGGACCTAACAACTCAGTAGTTCCACACTAACTCACTGATGAATCAACATTGCTTAAGCACCACCCTATTGGGGAGGGTGCCTTTTATACAAGATGTCTCCCAGCTATTGGCTGGGGCATGTTTTAGCAAGTACAGGCACCACCCCTTTAAGAACAGGGGAGCGCGAGCCATTGGGAAGTGCACAGACACAGGAGGCACGGAGCATGCTGGAGACCACGCTACACAGCCAGGGAGGAGACGATGTTGGCGTTCCTGCATAGGGGGAGGAAGGAGAGCCATGCAAGGACGCTGGCATTAGAGCTACAATGTGAAAATCTCATGACATCTGATGATGTGTTTCCAGGAAAACAGAAGTGGTTGTGTACTATGTGCAATGAGTATCCATAGGACAATAACATGAATATTACTTGTATTTCAGACAAACGTGTACTGATGTAATGGGGGTTTTGACTTTACATCATATTCTGACTTTTCTGAAAGGAACAATGGGAAGGTGGTTGTAGTGGACTGGAGCCTACAGAGTCAATACTTACGTCATCGAGGTCACGGTGTGCTTAGGCATGGAAAATATTTAAGTTATACATATAAAAAAGTATAATAGTTATTCATATAACCCAGTTTCATTTCAGGTGTGTCGGTCATGTACAATAACATGCTGTAAGCTGGAGAGAAAGTGGTCAGACTGCAGGGGGAGACTGACTCAGAGTACGAGATGGAAGATTCACATTGCTTAGTCATCCTACTTACCACACAACGAGCGCCTTAAAAACAGAACCCAAAGAAACAACAGCAGAATTGCTTTTTTTATTGAACTATTTAAATATTTTTTCCTGTTTTTCAATACTTTATATGGTAAACTGAATGGTGTCATTCAATAATATAACTCGTCTCCCCAAAAACGTACTCTGCTACGGCTGTGTCGATCGAAAAAGAGAAAAGTTATGGCTCTTGGAACAAGAGGAAAAAATGAAAGCGCGAAAATGAAAAAATATCTCAGTCCTCAAGGACTTAGAAGACAAATAGTGATCTGTCACATCCCACAGAAGATCATTTCTAAATCTTCATAAAAAAGGGAGGTCCAGTGCGTGCATCAAGTGAATCCTCCATAGACTGGTTCAAATTAATAATTATGGATAGTTATTGAGCTAGTTTGATAAATGTGATATACACTCAGAAAATCACTTTTTTATAACACTTATGCTGTGTTACCCATGAAAAATCACTCCAAAGTTCCTCCCACTAGGTATCTCCATAATATATGACCTGTCCACTGCCTGTTGTTAAGTGCAATCCGTCTCCAGCAGGAGAGATTTGATGGATTATAGAACGCTGGGCGGGCAGGACACCATTTTTCTGCCCTATTCCTGTCATACTGTATACAGGCAAAACAGAGAGGCTTGCTTTCATTCAGGGCAGTCAATCCATTATACAATGGCAGACACAATGCATTGTGGGAAGTAAAGGCAAAGGAAGTTACTGCTCCTATAGTGCTGGCAGAATGTTAATAAAGAGGAATTGTCCACTCAAAAAGAATGGAAGACTGGTATCGCCATCAAAAGCATTTTTAACTTATTGTTGGAAGTGGGGGCAGCAAGATCGTGTTTTATTAAAAGTTTTGTCATCACATATACTGTTATTGTTCACACCCACTGTTCTTAGCAGTACCATATAGCTGTTTGGGGCAAATTACAGATTACAGACCAATTGCACTTAAACTTATCTCAACTTCATAAATCGGTAAAATTGCAAAGTGATTGTAAAAACAAGCAAATTTGCAACCTCCCTCTAAATAAAAATCCTCTCCATTCTCAAGAACGGAGAAGGTCTATCAGAGGTGGCCGGTTTCCTAGGCAAGGAACACGCACTTGAAATATCTTTGCGACAACAGCTTGTAAGCTCAGCCCTGACGCCGGCCTGAACACTGGATCTGACCGGCGTCAGTGCCCCTGCGCTCCTCTGAACTGCTGCAGAGGCAATGTCGTCTCTGTCTGCAGCATCAGAGAGAGTAGCCGCTCGTCCAAACTGTCAATCACCAGGAGCACACCAAACAGGAAGCCAGAAGGCAGGGGAGCAGTTTGCTCCTGAAGAAACAAAATTGGACAATCACTTTAAGAAAACCTGTAACCTTCATTGATTTGCAAAAGTGTCACATAGTAAAAACATCTTTGTAAACTTAAAGCCCCTCTTGAACTGGACAAGACCCCAGTCAGCGTTACCACTTTCGCATAAAGGGACTATTTGATTTCCAAGAAAAAAATAACAATATTGTCACAGCATTAAGTAGGAGGCCATGATGAGCGAACTGTCCATGTCATCTACCCAACAGATGTACGATTTGGCATGGGAAACACTTTTTTACAAGAAAAGGACTACAACAGCTGCATCATTTACAAGTGCATGTAAAGCCCCTGGTCAAACAGAGGGTCTTCTCCTGGATGAACAAACAGGACTGAGCAAATACTCCGCGGAGGGTCAATGGCCGGGAACAGTGATACTATTCTGAAGAGAGCCATCATTTTACATATGTAGAGTCTTCCTCATAGCAAATACCTGAATAAACAATTCTGTGCATCTATGGTCTCTGATGACCTGAACACAGAAGAATTACTAGGACTGAGTACACACTGGTGTTCCCAAAATCCATTATCTAATCGCCATGAGAAGAATAGATCTCAGGAGGCTTTTATCCCAAGCTGGATTAAGGACATCGATGAAGAAAGAAAAGGCATTTACCTAAGGGGTAGGATTGTACAAGAAACTACCCATAGCCGTTGTCTGAGGAAGCGAGAATATTATCCCACAGGATTGGATGATAAAAACATGCACGATGATGGAAAGCGTCCTCCTATACTTTATTAATAAAAATTATTATATAAATGGCACATTAAAGCCATGTAGAAGTGTGTAACAGAAGGACACATGCCTGGTGGGAATTTCTCTTTTAAGGCCACGTTCACACGTTCAGTATTTGGTCAGTATTTCACATTAGTATTTGTAAGCCAAAATCAGAAGAAAAGTATAGCAGAAACTCGTCACCACCACTTCTGTATTTATCATCCACTCTTGGTTTTGGCTTACAATAATTGAGGTGAAATACTGACCAAATACTGCCGATGTGAACGTGCCCTACTGGTTAAACATTAATAGGTAATTAATGAAGAGTACAAAATTGACTACTGATTAAATGCAAATACATTATTGATCATCTAGACTGGAGGACGACAATACTCCAAAATCATTTCCAGTAGAATCTAAATAAAAGCAAGATGCTTTGGTTTGGAAAATAAGCATCACAAAACGATTTATTAGAGAAGAGCAAATTGATTCACGGGAAATCAAATACTCTTCAAGTTTAAAAAAATAATAAAATGCGCCAAATTCCAAATCTTGGCCGGCAGGCTTGATTCTTTTTAGGGCCAAGAACGGGAGTAAAAAAAAAAAATCTCGAAAACGTTGTATTCACCTTATTCTTCACCTGTCCTTGCACCACAGCTTCACACCCGGCCTTTCGTTGTCTGGTTTCCTCCCGTTGGCGCCAGTCTTCTCAACTGTCTTCTCTCTTCAGAGCTAACTACGTCTCAAGTAGCGTCATGACACCACATCTGGAATAGTGAGCGACAGAGGCGCAAAAGAGTGAAGACAGACGAGAAGACCATGGCCAGAGGGAAGAAGCGAGCCAGAGGGAAAGCTGCGAAACCAGGACAGGTGAAAGGCAAGGTGAGCATAACGATTTTTTTAATTTTTTAGCCCCTACTGTTATTGTGCTCATGGGTCTTGAGAGAAATCGAAGCACAAAAAAATTGAGTGTTCCAATAATTCAATTTGTTTTGAAAAAATTTGATGCGATTTGATTTTCCTAGGTGCATTTGAGCAAACCTGGAAAATTAAATTTCAGTTGTTTTGTTCATCTATAATATTTAACTATCTATATATATGCACTCCATTCTGGTATTTGTCACTTATTCTGGCCCCATCCTGGTATACGGTCCCTGTTCTGCCATGGTTCTTTAATGGATAGAAAAAAATAAACACTTAAACTCATCAAAGGCGAACACAGAAGTCATGGGGCCCCATAACAGAAATATAATGCACTCCCCATAGTCCTCCATACAGTAAAATACACCCCCTATAGTCCTCCATATAGTATAATGCACCCCCAATAGTCCTCCATATAGTATAACACACTCCCCATAGTCTGCCATATAGTATAATGCACCCCTCATAGTCCTCCATACAGTATAATACACCCCCTATAGTCCTCCATATAGTATAATGCACCCTGTTGTGAATTCTGTTGTCAGGCTCCCTCCTGTGGTCATGAATGGTACTTCGGCTGGTTCTGTCCATGGACTTTCTCTGGTGCCTGTGGGTGTTTCTGAGTTTCCTTCCACAGGTGACGAGGCTAATTCGTTAGTGGGCTGCTCTATTTAACTCCACTTAGATCTTTGCCCCATGCCAGCTGTCAATGTTGTACTATGGCTCCAGTTCGCTCCGGGATCGTTCTGAGTTCCTGTTGCTCCAGCAGAAGCTAAGTTCCTCTGTGCTATTTTGCTTGTTTGCTATTTTTTCTGTCCAGCTTGCTTTTGTCAATATTGCCTTGCTTGCTGGAAGCTCTGGGACGCAGAGGGGCGCCTCCCGCACCGTGAGTCGGTGCGGAAGGTATTTTTCCCTGCACTCTCTGCGTGGTCTTTTGTAGGTTTTTGTGCTGACCGCAAAGTAACCTTTTCTATCCTCGGTCTGTTCAGTAAGTCGGGCCTCACTTTGCTAAATCTATTTAATCTCTGTGTTTGTATTTTCATCTTTACTCACAGTCATTATATGTGGGTGGCTGCCTTTTCCTTTGGGGAATTTCTCTGAGGCAAGGTAGGCTTTATTTTTCTATCTTCAGGGCTAGCTAGTTTCTTAGGCTGTGCCGAGTTGCATAGGGAGCGTTAGGCGCAATCCACGGCTATTTCTAGTGTGTTTGATAGGTTTAGGGATTGCGGTCAGCAGAGTTCCCACGTCCCAGAGCTCGTCCTTATTATCAGTAACTATCAGGTCCATTATTTGTCCAAACCACCGGATCATAACAGCACCCCCAATAGTCCTCCATATAGGATAACACACTCCCCATAGTCTGCCATATAGTATAATGCACCCCTCATAGTCCTCCATATAGTATAACACACTCCCCATAGTCCTCCATATAGTATAATGTACCCCACATAGTCCTCCATATAGTATAATGCACAGCCCATAGTCCTCCATACAGTATAATGCACTCCCTCACAGTCCCCCTCCTCCATATAGTATAATGCACAGCCCATAGTCCTCCATACAGTATAATGCACTCCCTCACAGTCCCCCATATAGTATAATGCACCCCGCATAGTTGCATAGTCCTCCACATAGTATAATGCACAGCCCATAGTCCTCCATACATTATAACGCACGGCACATATTCAACCATGTAGTATAATATACCCCATAGTCCTCCATATAGTATGATACACTCCCCACAGTCTCCATATACTGTAAAGCACAGCCCAAGACCACTTTACTTTGTTAGAATAAAATACAAAATTTATTGCTTGGAAATTCGGAAACATGTGGTCAGTAGTTTATAGAATAAAAGAACAGTTTACATTTTACTCAAAAGTATACTTATAAAGAGAAAAATCAGAGAAAACTGAACATTTTGCAGTGGTCTCTTAATTTTTGCCAGAGCTGTATTATTCCATATATTATCCCCATACCTATAATCCATATTTGAATGGTTAAATCTTGACATAATAGCCGCTAACCATACATGGTTGGATTTTGCAGATTTAACCATAATGACCAATATTAGTGCAATTTCATTTCCATTGAGGAGCTGTGTGCGGCAGGTTATTATGCTCAATACAAACAATAAGCTATTGATACAATATCAGTAAATCCCAGCACTATTACTATGGATGTGTGCTACACAGATCATGATAGAAGTTGGGATGTAGTAGTGATCTATGATCTGTATTACATGATGGTGATCAGTACACGGAGCGTTCTCCAATCTTACAGAAAACTTTCCAGTTTCTACAATCTGCTCCTCACCCTAACACCAGGGGCTGCTCCTCACTACTGAGACACCAGGGGCTGCTCCTCACTACTGAGACACCAGGGGCTGCTCCTCACTACTGAGACATCAAGGGCTGCTCCTCACTACTGAGACATTAGGGGCTGCTCCTCATCACCAAGGGCTCCTCCTCACCCTGACACCAAGGGCTGCTCCTCACTACTGAGACATCAGGGGCTGCTCCTCACTACTGAGACACCAGGGGCTGCTCCTCACCACCAAGGGCTGCTCCTCACCCTGACACCAGGGGCTGCTCCTCACTACTGAGACATCAGGGGCTACTCCTCACTACTGAGACACCAGGGGCTGCTCCTCACCACCAAGGGCTGCTCCTCACCCTGACACCAAGGGCTGCTCCTCACTACTGAGACATCAGGGGCTGCTCCTCACTACTGAGACATCAGGGGCTGCTCCTCACTACTGAGACACCAGGGCTGCTTCTCACCACCAAGGGCTGCTCCTCACCCTGACACCAAGGGCTGCTCCTCATTACTGAGACATCAGGGGCTGCTCCTCACTACTGAGACACCAGGGGCTGCTCCTCACCACCGAGGGCTGTTCCTCATCCTGACACCAAGGGCTGCTCCTCACTACTGAGACATCAGGGGCTGCTTCTCACCACCATGGGCTGCGCCTCACCCTGACACCAAGGGCTGCTCCTCACTACTGAGACATCAGGGGCTGCTCCTCACTACTGAGACACCAGGGGCTGCTCCTCACTACTGAGACATCAGGAGCTGCTCATTACCTTGACATCAGGGGCTGCTCCTCACCCTGACACCAAGGGCTGCTCCTCACTAATGAGACATCAGGGGCTGCTCCTCACTACTGAGTCACCAGGGGCTGCTCCTCACTACTGAGACACCAGTGGCTGCTCCTCACTACTGAGACATCAGGGGCTGCTCCTTATCTTGACATCAGGGGCTACTCCTCACTATTGAGACATCAGGGGCTACTCCTCACTACTGAGACACCAGGGGCTGCTCCTTACCTTGACATCAGGGGCTGCTCCTCACTACTGAGACATCAGGGGCTGCTCCTCACTACTGAGACACCAGGGGCTGCTCCTCACCACCAAGGGCTGCTCCGCACCCTGACACCAAGGGCTGCTCCTCACTATTGAGACATCAGGGGCTGCTCCTCACTACTGAGACACCAGGGGCTGCTCCTCACCCTGAAACCAAGGGCTGCTCCTCACTGCTGAGACACCAGGGGCTGCTCCTCACTACTGAGACACCAGGGGCTGCTCCTTACCTTGACATCAGGGGCTGCTCCTCACTACTGAGACACCAGGGGCTGCTCCTCACTACTGAGACATCAGGGGCTGCTCCTCACCACCATGGGCTGCTCCTCACCCTGACACCAAGGGCTGCTCCTCACTACTGAGACATCAGGGGCTGCTCCTTATCTTGACATCAGGGGCTACTCCTCACTATTGAGACATCAGGGGCTACTCCTCACTACTGAGACACCAGGGGCTGCTCCTTACCTTGACATCAGGGGCTGCTCCTCACTACTGAGACATCAGGGGCTGCTCCTCACTACTGAGACACCAGGGGCTGCTCCTCACCACCAAGGGCTGCTCCGCACCCTGACACCAAGGGCTGCTCCTCACTATTGAGACATCAGGGGCTGCTCCTCACTACTGAGACACCAGGGGCTGCTCCTCACTACTGAGACATCAGGGGCTGCTCCTTACCTTGACATCAGGGGCTACTCCTTACTATTGAGACATCAGGGGCTACTCCTCACTACTCAGACACCAGGGGCTGCTCCTCACCCTGACACCAAGGGCTGCTCCTCACTACTGAGACACCAGGGGCTGCTCCTTACCTTGACATCAGGGGCTGCTCCTCACTACTGAGACATCAGGGGCTGCTCCTCACTACTGAGACATCAGGGGCTGCTCCTTACCACTGAGACACCAGGGGCTGCTCCTCAACCCGACACGAAGGGCTGCTCCTCTCTACTGAGACATCAGGGGCTGCTCCTCACTACTGAGACATCAGGGGCTGCTCCTCACTACTGAGACATCAGGGGCTGCTCCTCACCACCAAGGGCTGCTCCTCACTGCTGAGACACCAGGGGCTGCTCCTCACTACTGAGACACCAGGGGCTGCTCCTTACCTTGACATCAGGGGCTGCTCCTCACTACTGAGACACCAGGGGCTGCTCCTCACTACTGAGACATCAGGGGCTGCTCCTCACCACCATGGGCTGCTCCTCACCCTGACACCAAGGGCTGCTCCTCACTACTGAGACATCAGGGGCTGCTCCTTATCTTGACATCAGGGGCTACTCCTCACTATTGAGACATCAGGGGCTACTCCTCACTACTGAGACACCAGGGGCTGCTCCTTACCTTGACATCAGGGGCTGCTCCTCACTACTGAGACATCAGGGGCTGCTCCTCACTACTGAGACACCAGGGGCTGCTCCTCACCACCAAGGGCTGCTCCGCACCCTGACACCAAGGGCTGCTCCTCACTATTGAGACATCAGGGGCTGCTCCTCACTACTGAGACACCAGGGGCTGCTCCTCACTACTGAGACATCAGGGGCTGCTCCTTACCTTGACATCAGGGGCTACTCCTTACTATTGAGACATCAGGGGCTACTCCTCACTACTCAGACACCAGGGGCTGCTCCTCACCCTGACACCAAGGGCTGCTCCTCACTACTGAGACACCAGGGGCTGCTCCTTACCTTGACATCAGGGGCTGCTCCTCACTACTGAGACATCAGGGGCTGCTCCTCACTACTGAGACATCAGGGGCTGCTCCTTACCACTGAGACACCAGGGGCTGCTCCTCAACCCGACACGAAGGGCTGCTCCTCTCTACTGAGACATCAGGGGCTGCTCCTCACTACTGAGACATCAGGGGCTGCTCCTCACTACTGAGACATCAGGGGCTGCTCCTCACCACCATGGGCTGCTCCTCACCCTGACACCAAGGGCTGCTCCTCACTACTGAGACATCAGGGGCTGCTCCTCACTACTGAGACACCAGGAGCTGCTCCTCACTACTGAGACATCAGGGGCTGCTCATTACCTTGACATCAGGGGCTGCTCCTCACCCTGACACCAAGGGCTGCTCCTCACTAGTGAGACACCAGGGGCTGCTCCTCACTACTGAGACACCAGTGGCTGCTCCTCACTACTGAGACATCAGGGGCTGCTCCTTACCTTGACATCAGGGGCTACTCCTCACTATTGAGACATCAGGGGCTACTCCTCACTACTGAGACACCAGGGGCTGCTCCTCACTACTGAGACACCAGGGGCTGCTCCTCACCACCATGGGCTGCTCCGCACCCTGACACCAAGGGCTGCTCCTCACTACTGAGACACCAGGGGCTGCTAGTCACTACTGAGACATCAGGGGCTGCTCATTACCTTGACATCAGGGGCTGCTCCTCACCCTGAAACCAAGGGCTGCTCCTCACTACTGAGACACCAGGGGCTGCTCCTCACTACTGAGACATCAGGGGCTGCTCCTTACCTTGACATCAGGGGCTACTCCTCACTATTGAGACATAAGGGGTTTCTCCTCACTACTGAGACACCAGGGGCTGCTCCTCACCCTGACACCAAGGGCTGCTCCTCACTACTGAGACACCAGGGACTGCTCCTTACCTTGACATCAGGGGCTGCTCCTCACTACTGAGACATCAGGGGCTGCTCCCAACTACTGAGACATCAGGGGCTGCTCCTCACTACTGAGACACCAGGGGCTGCTCCTCAACCCGACACGAAGGGCTGCTCCTCTCTACTGAGACATCAGGGGCTGCTCCTCACTACTGAGACATCAGGGGCTGTTCCTCACTACTGAGACATCAGGGGCTGCTCCTTACCTTGACATCAGGGGCTGCTCCTCACTACTGAGACATCAGGGGTTGCTCCTCACTACTGAGTCATCAGGGGCTGCTCCTTACCTTGACATCAGGGGCTGCTCCTCACTACTGAGACATCAGGGGCTGCTCCTCACTAATGAGACATCAGGGGCTTCTCCTCACTACTGAGACATTAGGGGCTGCTCCTCACTACTGAGACACCAGGGGCTGCTCCTTACCTTGACATCAGGGGCTGCTCCTCAATACTGAGACATCAGAGGCTACTCCTCACTACTGAGACACCAGGGGCTGCTCCTCACCACCAAGGGCTGCACCTCACCCTGACACCAAGGGCTGCTCCTCACTACTGAGACATCAGGGGCTGCTCCTTACCTTGACATCAGGGGCTGCTCCTAAACTACTGAGACATCAGGGGCTGCTCCTCACTACTGAGACACCAGGGGCTGCTCCTTACCTTGACATCAGGGGCTGCTCCTCACTACTGAGACATCAGGGGCTGCTCCTCACTACTGAGGCATCAGGGGCTGCTCCTCACTACTGAGACACCAGGGGCTGCTCCTCACTACTGAGACATCAGGGGCTGCTCCTCACTACTGAGGCATCAGGGGCTGCTCCTTACCTTCACATCAGGGGCTGCTCCTCACTACTGAGACATCAGGTGTTGCTCCTTACCTTGACATCAGGGGCTGCTCCTCACTACTGAGACACCAGGGGCTGCTCCTTACCTTGACATCAGGGGTTGCTCCTCACTACTGAGACACCAGGGGCTGCTCCTCACCCTGACACCAAGGGCTGCTCCTCACTACTAAGACATCAGGTGCTGCTCCTAAACTACTGAGACATCAGGGGCTGCTCCTCACCTTGACAGCAAGGGCTGCTCCTCACTAAGGAGACATCAGGTGTTGCTCCTTACCTTGACATCAGGGGCTGCTCCTCACTACTGAGACATCAGGGGCTGCTCCTTACCTTGACATCAGGGGCGGCTCCTCACTACTGAAACATCAGGGGCTGCTCCTTACCTTGACATCAGGGGCTGCTCCTCACTACTGAGAAATCAGGGGCTGCTCCTCACTACTGAGACATCAGTGTTATGATCCGGTGGCCTAGGAGCAGCATGAGACGTACTCTGGAGAAGGTGGTACATGTACTGACCGCAGACCCTGAACTTAGCACCGCAACTAGAAGTAGCCATGTGTTGTGAATTCTGTGGCTGAATTCACTCCTGTGGTCACAAGTGGTATTGCAGCCTCTGGGCTTCCTCCCTCAGGTGTTTTGGTGAGCTCGTTGGCTGCCTTGCTATTTAACTCCACCTGAGTCTGTCTTCCTTGCTCCTTGTCAATGTTCCAGTGTTGGATCTGAGCTACTGCATCTTTCCTGTGGCCTGCTGCTCTGCTAGATAAGTGTTACTTTGTTTTTGTTCCCGTTTTTTCTGTCCAGCTGTGCTATTCTCTTTTGCTGGAAGCTCTGAGACGCAAAGGGTGCACCGCCGTGCCGTTAGTTCGGCACGGTGGGTCTTTTTGCCCCCCTTTGCGTGGTTTTGCTTTAGGGTTTTTTGTAGACTGCATAGTTCTCTTTGCTATCCTCGCTCTGTCTAGAATATCGGGCCTCACTTTGCTGAATCTATTTCATTCCTACGTTTTGTCTTTTCATCTTGCTAACAGTCATTATATGTGGGGGGCTGCCTATTCCTTTGGGGTATTTCTCTGAGGCAAGTCAGGCTTGTATTTCTATCTTCAGGCTAGTCAGCTCCTCAGGCAGTGCCGAGTTGCATAGGTAGTGTTAGGCGCAATCCACTGCTGCTTTTAGTTGTGTGAGGATAGGTTCAGGTATTGCAGTCTGCAGAGATTCCACGTCTCAGAGCTTGTTCTATTGTTTTTGGGTTATTGCCATATCACTGTATGTGCGCTGATTACTGCACACTGTGTTGCCTGATAGCACAGCATAACAGCCATGGGATGTACCTAACACTCCCTAGACACCTCGACACAGCCTAAGGACTAACTTCCCCTAAAGATAGAAACGGGAAAACTATCTTGCCTCAGAGAAAATCCCAAAAGGATAGATATCCCCCCCCAAATATTGACTGTGAGAGGAGAGGGAAATGACATACGCAGACTGAAATCAGGATTTAGCAAAGGAGGCCTTTCTAGCTAAAAAGAAGAATAGGACAGAGTACTATGCGGTCAGTATTAAAACACTAGAAAATATCCACCACAGAAAATACAAATCTCCACATCTGACTAAAGACATGGAGGGTATATTTGCATCTCTAGAGATACAGCTTGGCTGCAAAAAAAATCCTTACACAGACAAGCTGGACAAGACAAAACATGAAAATGCACTGAGCTATAAGGCCCACAGCATGTGGACAGCAAAAACAAAGACAGAACTTATCTTTGTTGAAAAGAACAGCAAAACAGGAGAGACCAGGTAGGGATGTGAATCCTCCAAAAACAATGGACAACTGGCACTGACTAAAGGATCAAGCAAGACTAATTAGCCCAGTCCAAATTGCAATAAGTGGACACACCTGATAAATGCTGCGATCCAAAGACAGCAGCACTACCACTCATAACCACCGGAGGGAGCCCAAGAGCAGAATTCACAACAGTACCCCCCCTTGAGGAGGGGTCACCGAACCCTCACCAGAGCCCCCAGGCCGATCAGGACGAGCCAAATGAAATGCACGAACCAAATCATCAGCATGAACATCGGAGGCAACAACCCAAGAATTATCCTCCTGGCCATAACCCTTCCATTTGACAAGATACTGAAGCTTCCGCCTCGAAAAACGAGAATCCAAAATCTTCTCAACCACATACTCCAACTCCCCATCAATCAACACCGGGGCCGGAGGATCAACAGAGGGAACAATGGGCACCACATACTTCCGCAACAAAGATCTATGGAAAACATTATGGATGGAAAAAAAGGCTGGAAGGGCCAAACGAAAAGACACTGGATTGATGATCTCAGAAATCCTATAAGGACCAATAAACCGAGGCTTGAACTTAGGGGAAGAAACCTTCATAGGAACATGACGGGAAGACAACCAGACCAAATCCCAAACCCGAAGCCGGGAACCAACACACCGACGACGGTTAGCAAAACGCTGAGCCTCCTCCTGAAACAACACCAAATTGTCCTCCACATGAGCCCAAATTTGCTGCAGCCTGTCAACCACAGAATCCACACCAGGACAAACAGAAGGCTCAACCTGCCCTGAAGAAAAACGAGGATGAAAACCAAAATTACAAAAAAAAGGCAAAACCAAGGTAGCAGAACTAGCCCGATTATTAAGGGCAAACTCGGCCAAAGGCAAGAAAGCCACCCAATCATCCTGATCAGCAGACACAAAGCATCTCAAATAAGTTTCCAAAGTCTGATTAGTTCGCTCGGTTTGGCCATTTGTCTGAGGATGAAATGCGGAAGAAAAAGACAAATCAATGCCCAGCCTAGCACAAAAGGCCCGCCAAAACCTAGAAACAAACTGGGAACCTCTATCGGACACAATATTCTCCGGAATGCCATGCAAATGAACCATATGCTGAAAAAACAACGGAACCAAATCAGAAGAGGAAGGTAATTTAGGCAAAGGTACCAAATGAACCATCTTAGAAAACCGATCACAAACCACCCAGATAACCGACATCCTCTGGGAAACCGGAAGATCTGAAATAAAATCCATAGAAATATGCGTCCAAGGCCTCTCAGGGACCGGCAAAGGCAGAATCAACCCACTAGCATGGGAACAACAAGGCTTGGCCCGCACACAAGTCCCACAGGACTGCACAAAAGAACGCACATCCCGCGACAAAGAAGGCCACCAAAAGGACCTACCAACCAAATCTCTGGTACCAAAAATTCCAGGATGGCCAGCCAACACAGAACAATGAACCTCAGAAATCACTTTACTAGTCCATCTATCAGGAACAAACAGTTTCCCTACTGGACAGCGGTCAGGTTTATCAGCCTGAAATTCCTGAAGAACCCGTCGTAAATCAGGGGAGATGGCAGAAAGAATCACCCCTTCCTTCAGAATGCCGACCGGCTCAAGGACCCCAGGAGAATCAGGCAAAAAACTCCTAGAGAGGGCATCAGCCTTAACATTCTTAGAACCCGGAAGATACGAGACCACAAAATCAAAACGGGAGAAAAACAGGGACCATCGAGCCTGTCTAGGGTTCAGTCGTTAGGCAGACTCGAGGTAAATCAGATTCTTATGATCGGTCAGGACCACAATACGGTGCTTGGCCCCCTCAAGCCAATGTCGCCACTCCTCAAATGCCCACTTCATAGCCAACAACTCCCGATTGCCGACATCATAATTGCGTTCCGCAGGCGAAAACTTCCGAGAAAAGAAGGCACACGGTTTCATCAAGGAACCATCAGAATTCCTCTGAGACAAAACGACCCCTGCCCCAATCTCAGACGCGTCAACCTCAACCTGAAATCGGAGAGAAACATCCGGCTGACGCAACACAGGGGCAGAAGTAAATCGGTGTTTAAGCTCCTGAAAGGCAGAAACAGCCGCGGAGGACCAATTCGTCACATCAGCGCCTTTCTTTGTCAAATCGGTCAGAGGTTTAACCACACTGGAGAAGTTGGCAATGAAACGACGGTAAAAATTAGCAAAGCCCAAGAATTTCTGAAGGCTCTTCACAGATGTGGGCTGAATCCAATCATGAATGGCCTGAACCTTAACCGGATCAATTTCTATAGATGAGGGAGAAAAAATGAAGCCCAAAAAAGAAACCTTCTGCACTCCAAAGAGGCACTTAGACCCCTTCACAAATAATGTATTATCACGGAGGATCTGAAATACCATCCTGACCTGTTCCACATGAGACTCCCAATCATCGGAAAAAATCAAAATATCACCCAAATATACAATCATGAATTTATCAAGATCACTCCAAAAGATATCATGCATGAAAGACTGGAACACAGATGGGGCATTAGAGAGTCCGAATGGCATCACAATGTATTCAAAATGGCCTTCTGGCGTATTAAATGCAGTTTTCCATTCGTCACCCTGCTTAATACGAACAAGATTATATGCCCCTCGAAGGTCAATCTTAGTAAACCAACTAGCCCCCTTAATCCTAGCAAACAAATCAGTAAGCAAAGGCAAAGGGTATTGAAATTTGACCGTGATTGTTACGACCGCCGCACATACTTACCCGGCTTCTCTCATCCCTCGGCGCACTAGCGATCCTGTCCCGCGCCGCTCTGCTTCCTCCTTCGCCGGCTCACGGCATCCGGTCTCACTGCGCATGCGCGGTCGCGTCTCCTCCATCGCAGAGCCTTCTGGGAGGTCGCGACCCGCTGGCTCCGCCCCAACATGGCGGCGCCCATCGGGTATTTCTTCCCGGGGTCTTCCTAGGTAAGACGCCTTTGCTTTGTAGGTGCACTGTCTGCCGTCAGTGTCCCTATGTCCTAGGCTCCCCTATTCCGATATATTTTCCCTGCTCAGTGTTCGCTTTGTTTCAGTGCTGTGTCCTGCCTAATTCCGTGTTCCTGCTGTGTCCTGCCTAGTTCCGTGTTCCTGCTGTGTCCTGCCAAGTTCCGTGTTCCTGCTGTGTCCTGCCAAGTTCCGTGTTCCTGCTGTGTCCTGCCAAGTTCCGTGTTCCTGCTGTGTCCTGCCTAGTTCCGTGTTCCTGCTGTGTCCTGCCAAGTTCCGTGTACCTGCTGTGCCCTGCCAAGTCCTGTGGTCCTGCCGTGTTCTACATCGTCTGTGTTCCTGTCATCTTCAGTTAAGTCTTGTTTTCCTTTTATGCCCCGCCACTCTAATAGCTCTGTAGTCTCCATCTATCTTGGGTCGTCCCTTTGGCTCTAGCTGTTGTGTCTCCATTCCCCCGAGGTCCTGCTCCTGACGCTCCCTGTATAGGGGGTGATTCCATCTGGTCCGCTCGACCCCGGGGGCTCTAGAGTCACGACCCAGAGGGTCCACTCTCGGATTTCTGTCCGAATCCCTACAGTGATCTTATTCAAGAGGCGATAATCAATACAGGGTCTCAAGGAGCCATCCTTCTTAGCAACAAAAAAAACCCCTGCTCCCAATGGTGAAGAAGATGGCCGAATATGCCCCTTCTCCAAAGACTCCTTAATATAGCTCCGCATGGCGGCATGTTCTGGCACAGACAGGTTGAAAAGTCGGCCCTTAGGGAACTTACAACCTGGAATCAAGTCAATAGCACAATCGCAGTCCCTGTGCGGTGGAAGGGAACTGGATTTGGGCTAATCGAATACATCCTGGAAATCTGACAAAAACTCAGGAATTTCAGAAGAGGGGGAAGAGGAAATTGACATCAAAGGAACGTGACCATGAACCCCCTGACAACCCCAACTAGTCACAGACATAGATTTCCAATTTAACACCGGATTATGTACCTGTAACCATGGAAAACCCAGCACAATAGCATCATGCAAATTATGCAACACCAGAAAATGACAATCTTCCTGATGGGCTGGCGCCATGCACATGGTCAGCTGTGTCCAAAGCTGAGGTTTATTTTTAGCCAACGGTGTAGCATCAATGCCCCTTAAAAGAATAGGGTTTTGCAAAGGCTGCAAGGGGAAACCACAACGTCTGGCAAATTCTAAATCCATTAAGTTCAGAGCGGCGCCTGAATCCACAAATGCCATAACAGAAAATGACGATAATGAGCAGATCAAGGTCACAGATAACAGAAATTTAGGTTGTACAGTACTGATGGTAACAGAACTAGCGATTCCCTTTGTACGCTTAGGGCAATCAGAAATAACATGAGCAGAATCGCCGCAGTAAAAACACAACCTATTCTGACGCCTGAATCTTTGTCGTTCAGCTCTAGACAAAATCCTATCACACTGCATAGGCTCAGGGCTCCGCTCGGAGGACAACGCCACAGTGTGCACAACTCTGCGCTTGCGCAAGCGCCGATCAATCTGAATGGCCAGAGACATGGAATCACTCAGACCAGCAGGCGTGGGGAACCCCACCATAACATCTTTAATGGATTCAGAAAGACCCTTTCTGAAAATTGCCGCCAAAGCATCCTCATTCCATTTAGTCAATACAGACCATTTTCTAAATTTCTGGCAATACGATTCTGCCGCTTCTTGACACTGACACAGGGCCAACAAGGTCTTCTCTGCATGAGCCACTGAATTAGGTTCATCATACAATAACCCTAGCACCTGAAAAAAGGAGTCTACATTAAGCAAAGCAGGATCCCCAAATTCCAGGGAAAATGCCCAATCCTGAGGATCACCACGCAGCAGGGAAATAACAATTTTAACCTGCTGAATGGGATCACCAGAAGAACGGGGTCTCAGAGCAAAAAACAGTTTACAGTTATTTTTAAAGCTCAAAAATTTGGACCTGTCCCCAAAAAACAAATCAGGAGTTGGAATTCTAGGCTCTAAAACCGGAGTCTGAACGATATAATCGGAAATACCCTGTACTCTAGCAGCAAGTTGGTCCACATGAGAAACCAATTCCTGAACCTCCATGCCAGCGCCTAACTCCTGAGCCACCCAGAGGAAAAGAGGGAAAGAAAGACAAAACAGACTACAGTAAAAAAAATGGCTCAGCACTTTCCTTCCCTTCTTCTGAGATGCGTTTAACTCATTGTTGGCCAGTTGTACTGTTATGATCCGGTGGCCTAGGAGCAGCATGAGACGTACTCTGGAGAAGGTGGTCCCTGTACTGACCGCAGACCCTGAACTTAGCACCGCAACTAGAAGTAGCCATGGGATGTACCTAACACTCCCTAGACACCTCGACACAGCCTAAGGACTAACTTCCCCTAAAGATAGAAACGGGAAAACTATCTTGCCTCAGAGAAAATCCCCAAAGGATAGACAGCCCCCCACAAATATTGACTGTGAGAGGAGAGGGAAATGACATACGCAGACTGAAATCAGGATTTAGCAAAGGAGGCCTTTCTAGCTAAAAAGAAGAATAGGACAGAGTACTATGCGGTCAGTATTAAAACACTAGAAAATATCCACCACAGAAAATACAAATCTCCACATCTGACTAAAGACATGGAGGGTATATCTGCATCTCCAGAGATACAGCTTGGCTGCAAAAAAAATCCTTACACAGACAAGCTGGACAAGACAAAACATGAAAATGCACTGAGCTATAAGGCCCACAGCATGTGGACAGCAAAAACAAAGCCAGAACTTATCTTTGTTGAAAAGAACAGCAAAACAGGAGAGACCAGGTAGGGATGTGAATCCTCCAAAAACAATGGACAACTGGCACTGACTAAAGGATCAAGCAAGAGTAAATAGCCCAGTCCAAATTGCAATAAGTGGACACACCTGATAAATGCTGCGATCCAAAGACAGCAGCACTACCACTCATAACCACCGGAGGGAGCGCAAGAGCAGAATTCACAACACATCAGGGGCTGCTCCTCACTACTGAGACATCAGGGGCTGCTCCTTACCTTGACATCAGGGGCTACTCCTCACTACTGAAACATCAGGGGCTGCTCCTTACCTTGACATCAGGGGCTGCTCCTCACTACTGAAACATCAGGGGCTGCTCCTTACCTTAACATCAGGGGCTGCTCCTCACTACTGAGACATCAGGGGCTGCTCCTTACCTTGACATCAGGGGCTACTCCTCACTACTGAAACATCAGGGGCTGCTCCTTACCTTGACATCAGGGGCTGCTCCTCACTACTGAAACATCAGGGGCTGCTCCTTACCTTGACATAAGGGGCTACTCCTCACTGCTGAAACATCAGGGGCTGCTCCTTACCTTGACATCAGGGGCTGCTCCTCACTACTGAAACATCAGGGGCTGCTCCTTACCTTGACATCAGGGGCTGCTCCTCACTACTGAGACATCAGGGGCTGCTCCTTACCTTGACATCAGGGGCTGCTCCTCACTACTGAGACATCAGGTGCTGCTCCTAAACTACTGAGACATCAGGGGCTTCTCCTCACCCTGACACCAGGGGCTGTTCCTCACTACTGAGACGTCAGGGGCTGCTCCTTACCTTGACATCAGGGGCTGCTCCTCACTACTGAAACATCAGGGGCTGCTCCTTACCCTGACATCAGGGGCTGCTCCTCACTACTGAGACATCAGGGGCTGCTCCTTACCTTGACATCAGGGGCTGCTCCTCACTACTGAGACATCAGGTGCTGCTCCTAAACTACTGAGACATCAGGGGCTGCTCCTCACCCTGACACCAGGGGCTGTTCCTCACTACTGAGACATCAGGGGCTACTCCTCACTACTGAAACATCAGGGGCTGCTCCTTACCTTGACATCAGGGGCTGCTCCTCACTACTGAAACATCAGGGGCTGCTCCTTACCTTGACATAAGGGGCTACTCCTCACTACTGAGACATCAGGGGCTGCTCCTTACCTTGACATCAGGGGCTACTCCTCACTACTGAAACATCAGGGGCTGCTCCTTACTTTGACATCAGGGGCTTCTCCTAAACTACTGAGACATCAGGGGCTGCTCCTCACCCTGACACCAGGGGCTGTTCCTCACTACTGAGACGTCAGGGGCTGCTCCTCACCCTGACACCAGGGGCTGTTCCTCACTACTGAGACGTCAGGGGCTGTTCCTCACTAGTGAGACATCAGGGGCTGCTCCTCACCCTGACATCAGGGGCTGCTCAGAAGTGACCTGGAGACCGGAGTGGGAATCCCCCCATCACCGGCTCCCCTCCGCCTGACTGCTGCTGCTTTCTGCTGCTGCTTTCTGCTGCCCTTGTGTCATGTAGAGAGGAGGGGACATCACAGACTTCACCCTTCTTGTTTCACAGCTCAGAGCAGCGCTATACAGTGACAGAAGCAGCGGTGATAAGAGGCACTGAGTCAGCTGAGGCTGATTCTGTCCTACTACAATGGTTCTCTGGACGTGCATAATGTATTTTGTGAGGGTAGGAACGCTATTATTTATCTAACTATCATCTATTATCTATTTATCTATCTATCTATTGTCTATCATCTATTTATCTAACTATCTATCTATCTATCTATCTATCTATCTATCATCTATCCATCATCTATCCATCATCTATCTATTATCTATCTATCATCTATCTATCATCTATCTATTATCTATCTATCATCTATCTATCATCTATCTATCTATCTATTATCTATCTAAATAAAAGAAATAAAAGAAGCAGCATTAGTAGTGTGTAACCAGATGCTCGCCTTCAGAGGATTACCAATCTGACATCTCCAAGAATTATTATTATGATTCTGCCATTACAGTTTTTGCCAGCAGCAGTGGATGTAGTAGAGAGGGGCCCCACAGCCACATAAATTATGGTGCTGGGTTTAGCCCCCTTTGCTCCCCCCCCCACCCCCCCACACACCCTTTCAAAGAGTGTTGGGCCAATCTTCATCCCCTTGTTTGCTTAAATGCAGTTCCCCTTTAAGAGTCTTGCACAGGCTTTCATCCAGAACCATAGGGGCTGGGACTGACCAGGGCTGACCCCCTCCCTGCAGAGGCCATTACAGCAGCTGCATGGTCTCTTTTCATTATATGGGGTTTAGGGTTTTCCACTACATAAACTGTCTTGTTCTATGAAATTTGTACACAAATAACACATAATAATAATTAAAAAAATTACCTTAAAAAATCTCCTGTTTAATTACTCCGCCCTCCCATAAAGTTATAGCGGGCGAGTTACAATAAGAGGAATTTCTGAGGTCACTTTTTTGGAGTGCGCTCACTTTTCTTTGCCGTCTTACTTTGCGCCAAATGTATCAAACTTGCACACGTTGTATGCAAACAAAATGAGGATTTGTAAGTGGAGAAACAAAAAGACCCCCTGATGGTCGGCAGCCCCTCCGACATATGCAAATATAGGTTTATATGTATTTAGGGAAAGCTAGCCAATATCAAGAGATGTCAGGGAAAAAAAAATATTTCTGAATCTGTAATGGCACAAACTTATAAAACAACATTACATTGTTTTACCCCAAAAATTGACACCATAAAGTAAAACAAAAAATGAAATAACTTTTTCTAAGTCACATCACCTGTCCATATACCAAAACATGCCATAAAAAAGCTAAACATCCCAACAAAAATCAAATCATAAATCAATGGTATATATATATATATATATACATATATATATATATATATATATGTATATATATATATATACACATTATATATATATATATATATATATATATATATATATATATATATATATATATATATATATATATATATATATATATATATAATCATATTATTAAGATAAAAACAATTTTATATGAAAATACTCCTGACCCATCTGACTCTATAATATTAAGCTTTCTGGCAGTATAAAAAAAATGAAGATTTTCAGACACTTTAAGAATTTCTTTTAGCCTCCTCATTAATGAAATCCGGAGTAGACTCATGAAACAATATTGCAACTGTTTTTTTTACAAAATTGCAAGTGATAAATGTATCTAGAAACCTCCCATCCACTTTCAACAAGAGAGATCTGAACTGTTACAAATTAGATGAAAAATTGTGAAATGTTAAATTTGGTGCATGCAAGAATAGACAAAAAGGTGCTAATTTCTCCAAAAACGTGCTGGTAAAATGACTAATGACTGGACCTCAATGTCCATGACATCAGCCCTCTGACAGATATAGACAAATAATGATATATACATGGATTGATCCCTCACCGTAGGAGTCAGCTCAGTTCCTGACATTAGGGTCGATATGAGGAATCTCCTCTATTCTGCTCCACATCTGGTTGCACTGAAGGTCAGTTGCTCCTTTACAGCCCAATGACTGGTATAGATCTGTGACCATCTGTCTGCTGGGGATCCAGCTCACACATCCTCTGCAGTCTGAGAGCCTTCTGACACTGTGCAATGTCCAGCAAATGCAAATCAACTGGAAGGTGGTCTACATTGCCATAACAAAAGTGTAGTGTCTACTCCTCAACAATAGGTCAAGGCGTAAGGTGGGGCTTCAGTGCCAAACCCAAATCTGCTTCCATCACTTTACAGGCGCTGTTATATTGAAGTAAGCCTTTGTATGGTACCAGCAACATACAGCATAGCTGGAGAGGAAGGAAGTGTATTTTTAAAGTATCAAATAAGGACTGGAACTGATAAGAAAACCAACGTTACACCCTCAAGATCGAAGATAAAGTTGGATTTTCTTGCGTAGAATCTGCAGATTATGGTCCTCAGAATTATCTCCTAGATTGATCGCTGTTAGTGGTCGCTGATGTTACAGGAGAAACCAGGAAAGTTGATACTGACCCAGAAGAAGTGCAGGACTTGTAGATGACTGCAGGTCTGATGAAGGTCCAGTTTGGGGGTCAAACGAAGAGCAAGAACTTTACATGGAAGATGATGTCAAACTGGCCAAGAAGGTCATTCAATGGTGACGGATGAACCCAATCTTTATAAGTGCATGCATGATGTAGATGTCCACCAAATGCAATGTAAATGGAACCCAACCTACCATTTATAATGCTGGAATGGCAATATTAGGCACCAAGGATTAGGTATCACTGCCACATCAGCACTGTCTACAGCTATGCCCCAAGTCACAGCACCTCAGCATAGTTACTGTATATTTAGAAGACCATCGAGGAACAACTCCAAAAGCATAAAAGAATGACCCCAAACCGGCATTTTTTTGGTGGGACTTCCATAAATATCATATTTTGCTGTTTGGATTCTGGGACTGTTTGGGCAAAAAAAAGGGACTGATGAATATTAGTTTTAGGGCTCGCTTCTGAACAGCACTCGGACGAATGTTATTCCATGGGGCAGTGCCGATGACCGATTTTTTCCACTGCATGCTGCGATTTCACTTTGCAATTTGAAGACACTCACCATTCAAGTCTATGGGTGCACGGAAACCATCGGACTGCACTCAGCTCACATCTCATAGAATGGAGAAGAAGGAGACATTTTGATCCGATTCTTTCGTCTGTGCCGACACTGAGCAGATGCTGACCGTAGTTTGATCAGAGTGTCATTAGCATTTTCTTGGAGTAGAATATAGGGCTGTCTGACCATATCTTTAGAAACAACCAGGCAGTGGGGTGTCTACTGGGCAGCTCCCACCCAGCCCGGCCCCTCCTTGTTCAGTTTGATTGACAGCTCTCTACCTATTTGCACATTTGTGAAGAGACCTGTCAATTATGTGAAGCCGGCTCTATAGAAGCCACAGGGGAACCGCCAGTGGACACTTATCTCCATGCCCAACTCTTTGCTGCCTCATTGTAGAGTAAATCGTCTGTGTAATGAGAGAGCCTGTTGGCATTTCGTCCTATCTGTAATTTGGGCAGCACAAATTTGCCGACAGGTTTGCTTTAAAGGGAATCTGTCACCCCAAAAATCGTTTATGAGATAAGGCCACTGGCATCAGGGGCTTATCTACAGCATTCTGTAATGCATTCTGTAATGCTGTAGATAAAACCCCCAATGTAACCAGAAAGATAAGAAAAACAGGTTATATTATACTCACCCAGGGGCGGTCCCGCTGCGGTCCGGTACGATGGGCGTTGCGGTCCGGTCCAGCGCCTCCCATCTTCTTACGATGACGTCCTCTTCTTGTCTTTCTACCGCGGCTCCAGCGCAGGCGTACTTTGTCTGCCCTGTTGAGGGCAGAGCAAAGTACTGCAGTGCGCAGGCGCTGAGCCTATCTGACCTTTCCCGGCGCTTGCGCACTGCAGTACTTTGCTCTGCCCTCAACAGGACAAAGTACGCCTGCGCCGGAGCCATGGCAGGAAGACAAGAAGAGGACGTCATTGTATGAAGATGGGAGGCACCAGACGCGGACTGCGACGCCCATCGGATCGGACCACCCAGGTGAGTATAATCTAACCTGTTTTTCTTATCTTTCAGGTTACATTGGGGGCTTATCTCCAGCATTACAGAATGCTGTAGATAAGCCCCTGATGCCGGTGGCCTTAGTTCATATACGATTTTTTTGGGGTGACAGATTCCCTTTAAATAGATATAATTAATACAATTAGCAACAACAGCAAAATGTCTGATACTTTTGAGAAAACGCAATGGTATTGAAAATTGATCTAGATTTTGAGACGTTATCGAGTATCTCCATTAGGACGAGTCACTTATTAATTACACTCCCTTCAATTTCCTAGGACTACGGCTAAAAAATGCAAAACAAATAGACGGAGCATCCTCAGCTGTTACTTGCACCTGGCCGTCCGTGTACTCCTTACAGCTCTTACTGTCACAGGGCCCTCTCCATTACTGTGTTGTTTCAGTTGTCTTTTTAGAGAGTGAAGTATAAATCTTCCAATGTAAAGAGTAATATTTGGATGAAGCGGATCCAAAGATTTATTTATCAACATATTTGTGTCGCGTTACATTATAATGCTCGGTCTAAGCATATTTAAAGGGAACCTGTCAGCAGGATTGTGCACAGTAAACTACACACAGTGTCAGTTCGGCGCCGTTATACTGATTACAATGATACCTTGGTTGATGGAATCTGCCTTGTGGTTGTTGTATAATCTTTATTTGAAGTTTTCAATTAATGAGATTCTCGTGCTCCGGGACGGCCTGTGGAGGTGGCTGTGGGCGGGGCTTCATGTGGTGCTCTGCTTACATATTCATCTGTATGGCTTATGACAGGTCACTGATCCTTCATTCACCTGCCCCCTATTTTACATATTGCACAGAATATTGTGTGGGCTTAGAAAAAAAAATTAACATCCAGCATTTTGCTGCAGCCAATTTTTTTTCCTAGTAGTAGTATATTGCCCAGTTACGTAGTATATTGCGCAGCCACGTAGTATATTGCCCAGCCACATAGTATATTGCAGTCATGTAGTATATTGCGCAGCCACGTAGTATATTGCTCAGTGACGTAGTATATTGCCCAGTGATGTAGTATACAGCACAGAGCCACGTAGTATATTGCCCAGTTACGTAGTATATTGCCCAGTTACGTAGTATATTGCCCAGTTACGTAGTATATTGCCCAGTGACGTAGTATATTGCGCAGCCACGTAGTATATTGCCCAGTGACGTAGTATATTGCCCAGTGACGTAGTATACAGCACAGAGCCACGTAGTATATTGCCCAGTTACGTAGTATATTGCCCAGTGACGTAGTATATTGCCCAGTTACGTAGTATATTGCCCAGTGACGTAGTATATTGCGCAGCCACGTAGTATATTTCCCAGTGACGTAGTATATTGCGCAGTAACGTAGTATATTGCCCAGTGACGTAGTATATTGCCCAGCCACATAGTATATTGCAGTCATGTAGTATATTGTGTAGCCACGTAGTATATTGCTCAGTGACGTAGTATATTGCCCAGTGACGTAGTATACAGCACAGAGCCACGTAGTATATTGCCCAGTTACGTAGTATATTGCCCAGTGACGTAGTATATTACCCAGTGACGTAGTATATTGCGCAGCCACGTAGTATATTTCCCAGTGACGTAGTATATTGCGCAGTAACGTAGTATATTGCCCAGTGACGTAGTATATTGCCCAGCCACATAGTACATTGCAGTCATGTAGTATATTGCGCAGCCACGTAGTATATTGCCCAGTGACGTAGTATATTGCCCAGTGACGTAGTATACAGCACAGAGCCACATAGTATATTGCCCAGTTACGTAGTATATTGCCCAGTGACGTAGTATACAGCACAGAGCCACGTAGTATATTGCACAGTGACGTAGTATATTGCCCAGTTACATAGTATATTGCCCAGTTACGTAGTATATTGCCCAGTGACGTAGTATACAGCACAGAGCCACGTAGTATATTGCCCAGTGACGTAGTATATTGCGCAGCCACGTAGTATATTGCCCAGTGACGTAGTATATTGCCCAGTGACGTAGTATACAGCACAGAGCCACGTAGTATATTGCCCAGTTACATAGTATATTGCCCAGTGACGTAGTATATTGCCCAGTTACGTAGTATATTGCCAAGTGACGTAGTATATTGCGCAGCCACGTAGTATATTTCCCAGTGACGTAGTATATTGCGCAGTAACGTAGTATATTGCCCAGTGACGTAGTATATTGCCCAGCCACATACTATATTGCAGTCATGTAGTATATTGTGTAGCCACGTAGTATATTGCTCAGTGACGTAGTATATTGCCCAGTGACGTAGTATATTGCCCAGTGACGTAGTATATTGCGCAGCCACGTAGTATATTGCCCAGTGACGTAGTATATTGCCCAGTGACGTAGTATATTGCCCAGTGACGTAGTATATTGCGCAGCCACGTAGTATATTGCCCAGTGACGTAGTATATTGCCCAGTGACGTAGTATACAGCACAGAGCCACGTAGTATATTGCCCAGTTACGTAGTATATTGCCCAGTGACGTAGTATACAGCACAGAGCCACGTAGTATATTGCCCAGTTACGTAGTATATTGCCCAGTGACGTAGTATACAGCACAGAGCCACGTAGTATATTGCCCAGTGACGTAGTATATTGCGCAGCCACGTACAGCGTCGGACTGGAGCACCTTGGGCCCACCAGAGAAAATCATTCTTGGGGCCCACTATGTAGCTGCATAGAAATAGATACAAGACCACCAATTGTGCGGTAAAAAGCGCTAATATCAGGGTATAATATAAGGTAGTTCATGTCTTAAAAATGTAGCAAGGGTTGGGGTAGCCCCCTCACAGAATATAATGTAGCCCCCTCATAATATATAATGCAGTCCCCTCTCATAGAATATAATGCAGCACCCCGCAAAATATAATGCAACCCTCTCAGGTATGACGCAGTCCCCACCATAGAATATAATGTAGCACCCCATAGGGTATAATGCAGCCCCCCCCCCATATAGTATAATGCCACCCACCACAGAATATAATGTAGTCCCGAGAGAATGCAGTTCCACCACAGAATATAATGCAGCCCCCCCCATAGAGTATACTGTAGCCCCCTCAAATAGTATGATGTAGCCCCCATAATATTATGTAGTCCCCTGAGAGAATAATGCAGCCCCACCACAGAATATAATGCAGCCCCCCATAGAGTATACTGTAACCCCTCATATAGTATGATGTAGCCCCCCATAATATAATGTAGTACCTTGAGTATAATGCAGTCCCCCCACAGAATATAATGTAGCCCCACAGTGCCGTATTTAGAGTTTCTGCTGCCCTAGGCACTCTTAGTGCTGCCTCCCCCATTGGTGAGTATGACACTATCCGCAGTGACTTTGGCAAGAATCGCTGATGTGAAAGTCGTCTTTTGCAGCAGATCGGGCAGTTTTTTCGCATCTGCTGCGTAACGGATCACTTACAGCAACTCTGCGTTTGGCCTCATTCATTCCCTATGGGATCTGCGGCACTTGCCGTGATCTGGCAAATGTGGTACCATACCTCCCAACTTTTGAAGAAGGGAAGGAGGTATTAAGTTTGCGGCGCGCGTAGTGTGCCACGGCAAATTTTAGGCCACGCCTCTGACCAGACCCATTTCACAACTAGTCACACCCATATCCACGTCCCAACCGCAGCCATTTAGCACTGCTGATCACACTGTTTTATATACAATAATTATAAGCAAACAAAAATATGGCTGCACATGATGCTCAATACTGTATAATGGCCACACATGATGCTGCATACTGTATAATGGCCACACACAGTAATTTATACTGTATAATGGCCACACATGATGCTCCATAGTGTATAATGGCCACACATGATGCTCCATAGTGTATAATGGCCAGACAGTGCTCCATACTGTATAATGACCACCCACACATAGTGCTCCATAGTGTATAACGGCCACACAGTTCTCCATACTGTATAATGATCCCACATAATGCTCAATACTGTATAATGACCACACATGATGCTCCATACTGTATAACGGCCACACATGATGCTCAATACTGTATAATGACCCCCCTCCTGTATGCATGGCTCATCTCCCTTCCCATCCCATATAAATAGCTCATATTACCCCCTCCTGTATGCATGACTCATATCTCCCCATGTATGCATGGCTCATAGTCCGCCCCTGTATGCATGGCTTATATTCCCCCCTGTATGCATGGCTTATATTCCGCCCCTGTATGCATGGCTTATATTCCCCCCTGTATGCATGGCTTATATTCCGCCCCTGTATGAATGGCTTATATTCCCCCCTGTATGCATGGCTCATATTCCCCCCCCCCTGTATGAATGGCTCATATTCCGCCCCTGTATGCATGGCTTATATTCCCCCCTGTATGCATGGCTTATATTCCCCCCTGTATGCATGGCTTATATTCCCCCCTGTATGCATGGCTCATATTCCCCCCCCCCTGTATGCATGGCTCATATTCCCCCCTGTATGTATGGCTTATATTCCCCCCTGTATGAATGGCTCATATTCCCCCCTGTATGGCTTATATTCCCCCCTGTATGCATGGCTTACATTCCCCCCTGCATGGCTTATATTCCCCCCTGCATGGCTTATATTCCCCCCTGTATGGCTTATATTCCCCCCTGTATGCATGGCTTATATTCCCCCCTGCATGGCTTATATTCCCCCCTGTATGCATGGCTTATATTCCCCCCTGTATGCATGGCTTATATTCCCCCCTGTATGCATGGCTCATATTCCCCCCTGTATGGCTTATATTCCCCCCTGTATGCATGGCTTACATTCCCCCCTGTATGGCTTATATTCCCCCCTGCATGGCTTATATTCCCCCCTGTATGCATGGCTTACATTCCCCCCTGTATGGCTTATATTCCCCCCTGCATGGCTTATATTCCCCCCTGCATGGCTTATATTCCCCCCTGCATGGCTTATATTCCCCCCTGCATGGCTTATATTCCCCCCTGCATGGCTTATATTCCCCCCTGTATGCATGGCTTATATTCCCCCCTGTATGCATGGCTCATATTCCCCCCTGTATGGCTTATATTCCCCCCTGTATGCATGGCTTACATTCCCCCCTGTATGGCTTATATTCCCCCCTGCATGGCTTATATTCCCCCCTGTATGCATGGCTTACATTCCCCCCTGTATGGCTTATATTCCCCCCTGCATGGCTTATATTCCCCCCTGTATGCATGGCTTACATTCCCCCCTGCATGGCTTATATTCCCCCCTGTATGCAGGCTTATCTCTCCGCACCCGCTCCTGCTCCTGCTCGGCGCGCCGGCTTATGTCCTCCTTCATCCCCCCGTCCCCCCATCCCTCCGTTCCCCCGTCCCTCATACTCACCTGTCCCACTGCACAGCCGTGCCGACATCCCTCGCGCTCTGTCCCGACTCCAGGCAGCGGTGCCGGCGCAGCGACTTCTTCCTGCTTGAGCGGTCATGTGACACCGTTCATTAAGATCATGAATATGCGCATATTCATGATCTTAATGAGCGGTGTCACGTGACAGCTCGTTCAGGACGAGCTGCAGTGCAGACGCCGAGACCATCGCTGGAGCAGGCAGGGTGAGTATTCAAGGCGGGCGGCGGCGGGGGAGGGGGCCCTGGAGCGGGGGGAGGCCCTGCCAGCAGGTGTCAGTGCCAGGGCCCACCGGAGGATCCTCCGGTTCCCCGGTGGGCCAGTCCGAGCCTGGCCACGTAGTATATTTCCCAGTGACGTAGTATATTGCGCAGTGACGTAGTATATTGCCCAGTGACGTAGTATATTGCCCAGTTACGTAGTATATTTCCCAGTGACGTAGTATATTGCGCAGCCACGTAGTATATTGCCCAGTGACGTAGTATATTGCCCAGCCACGTAGTATATTGCCCAGTTACGTAGTATATTTCCCAGTGATGTAGTATATTGCCCAGCCACGTAGTATATTGCCCAGCCACGTAGTATATTGCCCAGTTACATAGTATATTTCCCAGTGATGTAGTATACTGCGCAGTGACGTAGTATATTGCCCAGTGACGTAGTATATTGCGCAGCCACGTAGTATATTGCCCAGTGACGTAGTATATTTCCCAGTGATGTAGTATATTTCCCAGTGATGTAGTATATTTCCCAGTGACGTAGTATATTTCCCAGTGATGTAGTATATTTCCCAGTGATGTAGTATATTTCCCAGTGATGTAGTATATTGCCCAGTTACGTAGTATATTTCCCAGTGATGTAGTATACTGCGCAGTGACGTAGTATATTGCCCAGTGACGTAGTATATTGCGCAGCCACGTAGTATATTGCCCAGTGACGTAGTATATTTCCCAGTGATGTAGTATATTTCCCAGTGATGTAGTATATTTCCCAGTGACGTAGTATATTTCCCAGTGATGTAGTATATTTCCCAGTGATGTAGTATATTTCCCAGTGATGTAGTATATTGCCCAGTTACGTAGTATATTTCCCAGTGATGTAGTATACTGCGCAGTGACGTAGTATATTGCCCAGTGACGTAGTATATTGCGCAGCCACGTAGTATATTTCCCAGTGATGTAGTATATTGCGCAGTGACGTAGTATATTGCCCAGTGACGTAGTATATTGCCCAGTGATGTAGTATACAGCACAGAGCCACGTAGTATATTGGCCAGTCACGCAGTATATTGCCCAGCTACGTAGTATATTGCCCAGCCAGGTTTGTCACAGGTTAAAAAATAAACATATACTCACCTTTCCGAGGGCCCCTTGTAGTCCACGGCAGCTTCCGGTCCCAGGGTTGGTATGAGCGCAGGGCCTGTGATGACATTGCGGTCACATGACCGTGACGTCATGGCAGGTCCTTCTCCCATACCATCTTTGCCACCGGAACCTGCAACAAAAGATGGCGGCCGGCGCGAGCGACTACGGAGGGTGAGTATAGCAGTTTTTTTTTATTATTATTATTTTTAACATTACATTTTTTACTATTGATGTTGCATAGGCAGCGTCAATAGTAAAAAGTTGGGGACACACAGGGTTAATAGCGGCGGTAACGGAGTGCGTTACCCGCGGCATAACGCGGTCCATTACCGCCGGCATTAACCCTGTGTTAGCAGTGACCAGAGGGGAGTATGCGGGCGACAGGCACTGACTGCGGGGAGTATGGAGCTGCCAATTTCTTCCGGACTGTGCCCGTCGCTGATTAGTCGCGGCAGCCATGACAGGCAACTGGCGAGACCAATCAGCGAATGAATAACCGTGACAGACAGACAGACAGACGGACAGACAGAAGTGACCCTTAGATAATTATATAGTAGATATATATATATATATATGTCAGTGAGACATATATATATATATATATATATATATTTATATTTCATACAGCACTAGATAGCTTAAAGGGACACTGTCACCTGAATTTGGAGGGAACAATTTTCAGCCATGGAGGCGGAGTTTTCAGGTGTTTGATTCACCCTTTCTTTACCCGCTGGCTGCAATATTGGATTGAAGTTCATTCTCTGTGCTCCATAGTACACGCCTGCGCAAAGCAATCTTTCCTTGTGCAGGCGTGTACTATGGAGGACAGAGAATCAACTTCAATCCAATATTGCAGCCAGCATGCAGCCAGCGGGTAAGGAAAGGGTGAATCAAACACCCGAAAACTCTGCCCCTATGGCTGAAAATTGTTCCCTCCAAATTCAGGTGACAGAGTCCCTTTAAAAGCCAGTAATTCAATTGGCCACGCCAATTTTTTCCATGATTTAACCCTTTATTTTAACAGCTAGAGCTCCCAAATTTTACACACATACACTTGTAACATTAGTAGAGATGAATATGTAAAAAATAAGGGATATGAAATGGTTTAGTGTATGTAAATCATGTCTCATATCCTGTCGGGTTTGAGAAGGAGATAGGAAAAGCCGGCAATTGAATTACCGGCTTTTAAGCTATCTAGCGCTGTATTAAATATAGATGTATATATATCGGTGTCTCACTGACATTATATATATATATATATATATATATATATATATGTACAGTACAGACCAAAAGTTTGGACACACCTCATTTAAAGATTTTTCTGTATTTTCATGACTATGAAAATTGTAAATTCACACTGAAGGCATCAAAACTATGAATTAACACATGTGGAATTATATACTTAACAAAAAAGTGTGAAACAACTGAAAATATGTCTTATATTCTAGGTTCTTCAAAGTAGCCACCTTTTGCTTTGATGACTGCTTTACACACTCTTGGCATTCTCTTGATGAGCTTCAAGAGGCAGTCACCAGGAATGATTTTCACTTCACAGGTGTGCCCTGTCAGGTTGAATTTTTCTTGCCTTATAAATGGGGTTGGGACCATCAATTATGTTGTGCAGAAGTCTGGTGGATACACGGCTGATAGTCCTACTGAATAGATTGTTAGAATTTGCATGCGTAAAATATGCTGCCACACCCTGCCTACGGATGACATACGGATCACTATTTTGGGAACATTTCTGCGTATTAAGGCTGCCGTCACACTATCAGTATTTGGTCAGTATTTTACATCAGTATTTGTAAGCCAAAACCAGGAGTGGAACAAATAGAGGAAAAGTATAATAGAAACATATGCACCACTTCTGCATTTATCTCCCACTCCTGGTTTTGGCTTACAAATACTGATGTAAAATACTGACCAAATACTGAACGTGTGACGGCAGCCTAAGCATGTAAAATACGGACCGTATTTCCCTACGCTGAGTGTGACCCCGGCCTAATGCTGACAACTGTGGAATTCAAGCATTTTCATTACTGCTCTACTGACACATGGGACTATGGGACCGCCATACTCATGATCGCTGGGATCCCCAGAGGTCATACATTTCTTATCTGTCCTGTGGATAAATGGCGTTCATGAGACAAAAGACTACTGTAGAAGATGATATAGCTGCTCATTCCGTGTATAAATCATGTGATCACTAGATGGCAGTAATATTCTACAGCTGGAACCAAACAGCAGTGCGGAGGGATTTGACAAATATAAAGATGACCTACATAACACTTCATGTGATTTAAAGTAGTAAAAAAGAGAATGATTGTATTTGTGATTCATGTAAACACGGGAAAAAAAACAACAATTATTGTGTTTGCAGAAATGCATATAGGAAAGCGTATGGCTTTCCATAAACAGTTCCCAAAAAAGTTGAAACCTACAAATGTCCAATATGTCTCGGTATGCTGAAGAATTAAAATTTTGCTTCACTGGAACTAAAGGATCGAGGTTGAGCCCTAAAAAGCAACACCATCGTTGGGTACAGCCGGGACCAGCTGCTTCGAAAGCATCACCAAACCAGGGATTCAAGCTTCAGGAGGCTAATTTGCATATTCCAGGTGCCTTCTGGGAGAAGCAAAGTCTCCCTAAGCTAGAAGATCGTTGGGTACAGCCGGGACCAGCTGCTTCGAAAGCATCACCAAACCGCGCGCCTTACGGCGCGCGAATTTTTGCCTGTAGGACATTATTGCAAGAGAGCTTGGCTGAGTAGATTACACAAGAAGGAAAACACACAGCAAGTCAGCAGGATCTAGGAGCAACATGGCAGATGTGACAACCTACATGGTGAGCTGCAGCATGTGCTACATGTTCACAGATCGACCAGAAGAAGAATCCAATTTCACCTGTCAGAAGTGTAGATTAGTGGCCCTTTTAGAAGAAAAGGTGCGGGGTCTGGAAGAAAGAATAGCAACTTTGAAACTCATCAAAGAGAATGAAGACTTTCTAGACAGAACAGAAGCATCTCTACTGGTCACAGAAGGTGCAAAAAGTGTCAGAGAACCTCCAAAAGCAGATGAGTGGAAGCATGTGACCAAAAGAAGCAAGAAGACCATGGAGAAATCACCAACCACACAACTGAAGAACCGATATCAAATCTTTGTAGAGGATGAAGATGGCACACCTAAGAATGAAGCAATACCAGCAAGCAAAAAAGAAAAGGGCACACAGCAACAAGTGACAGCAAAAAGTACAGCCAAGAAGCAACGAAGAGTGGTGGTGGTGGGAGACTCACTACTGAGAGGCACCGAAGCAGCCATCTGCAGACCGGACATAACTGCAAGAGAAGTATGCTGCCTTCCAGGTGCGATGATCAAGGATGTGACCGATAGGATACCAAAGCTCTTCAGCTCCAAGGACGTCCACCCATTTCTTCTGATACATGTTGGCACCAATGACACGGCAAGGAAGGACCTACCGACAATCTGCAAGGACTTTGAAGAGTTGGGGAAGAAAGTAAAGGAACTGGATGCACAGGTAGTTTTTTCTTCTATCCTTCCAGTAGACGGGCATGGCACCAGGAGATGGAACAGGATCCTTGATGCAAACAACTGGCTAAGACGATGGTGCAGACAACAAGGATTTGGATTCCTGGACCACGGTGTGAATTACTGGTATGATGGACTCCTCGCCAGAGACGGACTACACCTCAACAAACCTGGGAAACACACATTCGCCAGAAGACTCGCTACACTCATCAGGAGGGCGTTAAACTAGAAGAAGAGGGGACGGGAAGAAAAACATTAGACTCGAACAAAGACGACCCAGGAAAACATACTCAGAAGGGAGGTAAGAACATTTCTAAAACAATCCACAGTGAGGAGATTGGAACAAAACAAAATCCTCTAAACTGCATGCTCGCAAACGCCAGAAGCCTGACAAACAAGATGGAAGAACTAGAAGCAGAAATATCTACAGGTAACTTTGACATAGTGGGAATAACCGAGACATGGTTAGATGAAAGCTATGACTGGGCAGTTAACTTACAGGGTTACAGTCTGTTTAGAAAGGATCGTAAAAATCGGAGAGGAGGAGGAGGTTTGTCTCTATGTAAAGTCTTGTCTAAAGTCCACTTTAAGGGAGGATATTAGCGAAGGGAATGAGGATGTCGAGTCCATATGGGTTGAAATTCATGGAGGGAAAAATGGTAACAAAATTCTCATTGGGGTCTGTTACAAACCCCCAAATATAACAGAAAGCATGGAAAGTCTACTTCTAAAGCAGATAGATGAAGCTGCAACCCATAATGAGGTCCTGGTTATGGGGGACTTTAACTACCCGGATATTAACTGGGAAACAGAAACCTGTGAAACCCATAAAGGCAACAGGTTTCTGCTAATAACCAAGAAAAATTATCTTTCACAATTGGTGCAGAATCCAACCAGAGGAGCAGCACTTTTAGACCTAATACTATCTAATAGACCTGACAGAATAACAAATCTGCAGGTGGTTGGGCATCTAGGAAATAGCGACCACAATATTGTGCAGTTTCACCTGTCTTTCACTAGGGGGACTTGTCAGGGAGTCACAAAAACAATGAACTTTAGGAAGGCAAAGTTTGAACAGCTTAGAGATGCCCTTAATCTGGTAGACTGGGACAATATCCTCAGAAATAAGAATACAGATATTAAATGGAAAATGTTTAAGAACATACTAAATAGGCAGTGTAAGCGGTTTATACCTTGTGGGAATAAAAGGACTAGAAATAGGAAAAACCCAATGTGGCTAAACAAAGAAGTAAGACAGGCAATTAACAGTAAAAAGAAAGCATTTGCACTACTAAAGCAGGATGGCACCATTGAAGCTCTAAAAAACTATAGGGAGAAAAATACTTTATCTAAAAAACTAATTAAAGCTGCCAAAAAGGAAACAGAGAAGCACATTGCTAAGGAGAGTAAAACTAATCCCAAACTGTTCTTCAACTATATCAATAGTAAAAGAATAAAAACTGAAAATGTAGGCCCCTTAAAAAATAGTGAGGAAAGAATGGTTGTAGATGACGAGGAAAAAGCTAACATATTAAACACCTTCTTCTCCACGGTATTCACGGTGGAAAATGAAATGCTAGGTGAAATCCCAAGAAACAATGAAAACCCTATATTAAGGGTCACCAATCTAACCCAAGAAGAGGTGCGAAACCGGCTAAATAAGATTAAAATAGATAAATCTCCGGGTCCGGATGGCATACACCCACGAGTACTAAGAGAACTAAGTAATGTAATAGATAAACCATTATTTCTTATTTTTAGTGACTCTATAGCGACAGGGTCTGTTCCGCAGGACTGGCGCATAGCAAATGTGGTGCCAATATTCAAAAAGGGCTCTAAAAGTGAACCTGGAAATTATAGGCCAGTAAGTCTAACCTCTATTGTTGGTAAAATATTTGAAGGGTTTCTGAGGGATGTTATTCTGGATTATCTCAATGAGAATAACTGTTTAACTCCATATCAGCATGGGTTTATGAGAAATCGCTCCTGTCAAACCAATCTAATCAGTTTTTATGAAGAGGTAAGCTATAGACTGGACCACGGTGAGTCATTGGACGTGGTATATCTCGATTTTTCCAAAGCGTTTGATACCGTGCCGCACAAGAGGTTGGTACACAAAATGAGAATGCTTGGTCTGGGGGAAAATGTGTGTAAATGGGTTAGTAACTGGCTTAGTGATAGAAAGCAGAGGGTGGTTATAAATGGTATAGTCTCTAACTGGGTCGCTGTGACCAGTGGGGTACCGCAGGGGTCAGTATTGGGACCTGTTCTCTTCAACATATTCATTAATGATCTGGTAGAAGGTTTACACAGTAAAATATCGATATTTGCAGATGATACAAAACTATGTAAAGCAGTTAATACAAGAGAAGATAGTATTCTGCTACAGATGGATCTGGATAAGTTGGAAACTTGGGCTGAAAGGTGGCAGATGAGGTTTAACAATGATAAATGTAAGGTTATACACATGGGAAGAGGGAATCAATATCACCATTACACACTGAATGGGAAACCACTGGGTAAATCTGACAGGGAGAAGGACTTGGGGATCCTAGTTAATGATAAACTTACCTGGAGCAGCCAGTGCCAGGCAGCAGCTGCCAAGGCAAACAGGATCATGGGGTGCATTAAAAGAGGTCTGGATACACATGATGAGAGCATTATACTGCCTCTGTACAAATCCCTAGTTAGACCGCACATGGAGTACTGTGTCCAGTTTTGGGCACCGGTGCTCAGGAAGGATATAATGGAACTAGAGAGAGTACAAAGGAGGGCAACAAAATTAATAAAGGGGATGGGAGAACTACAATACCCAGATAGATTAGCGAAATTAGGATTATTTAGTCTAGAAAAAAGACGACTGAGGGGCGATCTAATAACCATGTATAAGTATATAAGGGGACAATACAAATATCTCGCTGAGGATCTGTTTATACCAAGGAAGGTGACGGGCACAAGGGGGCATTCTTTGCGTCTGGAGGAGAGAAGGTTTTTCCACCAACATAGAAGAGGATTCTTTACTGTTAGGGCAGTGAGAATCTGGAATTGCTTGCCTGAGGAGGTGGTGATGGCGAACTCAGTCGAGGGGTTCAAGAGAGGCCTGGATGTCTTCCTGGAGCAGAACAATATTGTATCATACAATTATTAGGTTCTGTAGAAGGACGTAGATCTGGGTATTTATTATGATGGAATATAGGCTGAACTGGATGGACAAATGTCTTTTTTCGGCCTTACTAACTATGTTACTATGTTACTATGTTACCATAGTATTATCCCTCCTCCAACAAACTGTATAGCGGGCACAATGCAGTCAGACTGGTAACGGTCTCCTGACATTCACCAAACCCAGACTCGTCCATTAGACGCTAAATAAAGAAGTGTGATCCGTCACTGCACAGAACACGTTTCCTCCAGAGTCCAGTGATGGAGGCTTTACACCACTCCATCCGACGCTCGGCATTGTGCTTGGTGATGTAAGGTTGTAACGTTTTCAATTTTTGAGAATGGAGTTGTGTCTGTTTGTTTTTTGTGCCCCTGGCCAATTGTTTATTAATATAATTATTACATTTTTTGTGTTGTTGGGGAGCTTGAAAAAAACTGCAATTCTGGCCTTTTGATTTTTTTTAACCCCTTAATCCCATTTGACGTACTATCCGGTCGAGGTGACCTGGGACTTAATTCCCAGCGACGGGATAGTACGTCATGGGCGATCAGCTGCGCTCACGGGGGAGCGCGGCCGATCGCCGCCAGGTGTCAGCTGATTATTACAGCTGACATCTGGCACTATGTGCCAGGAGCGGTCACGGACCGCTACTGGCACATTTACCCCCGGAACGCTGAGATCAAACATGATCGCAGCGTTGAGGCGGCACAGGGAAGCATCGCGCAGGGAGGGGGCTCCCTGCGTTCTTCCCTGAGACCCTCGGAGCAATGTGATGTGAGCGCGTTGCTCCGAGGGTCTCCTACCGCCTCCTCCCTGCAGGCCCCGGATCCAAATGGCAGCGGGGCTCCTTCCGGGTCCTGCAGGGAGGTGGCTTGCAAGCGCCTGCCCAGAGCAGGCGCTGGCAAGTCTCCCTGCAGTGCCTGTTAGATCGCTGATCTGACACAGTGCACTGCAAAGTGTCAGATCAGCGATCTGACACTATACTGTGATGTCCCACACTGGGGCAATGTTATAAAGTAAAACAAAAAAATATTTACATATGTAAAAAAAAAACTAAATAAAGAAAAAAAAATATTGCTCCAATAAATACATTTCTTTATCTAAATAAAAAAAACAATAAAAGTACACATATTTAGTAACGCCGTGTCCGTAACGACAAGACCTATAAACTGTACCACTAGTTAACCCCTTCAGTGAACACCGTAAAAAAAAAAAACGAGGCAAAAAAAAAACGCTTTATTATCATACCGCCGAACAAAAAGGGGAATAACACGTGATCAAAAAGACATATATAAATAACCATGGTACCGCTGAAAACGTCATCTTGTCCCGCAAAAAATGAGCTGCCATACAGCATCATCAGCAAAAAAATAAAAAAGTTATAGTCCTCATAGTAAAGCGATGCAAAAATAATTCTTTTTTCTATAAAATAGTTTTTATAGTATAAAAGCGCCAAAACATAAAAAATGATACAAATGAGGTATCGCTGTAATCGTACTGACCCGAAGAACAAAACTGCTTTATCAATTTTACCAAACGTGGAACGGTATAAACGCCCCCCCCCCCAAAAGAAATTCATGAATAGCTGGTTTTTGGTCATTCTGCCTCCCAAAAATCGGAATAAAAAGCGATGAAAAAATGTCACGTGCCCGAAAATGGTACCAATAAAAACGCCAACTCGTCCTGAAAAAAAAAAGACCTCACATGACTCTGTGGACCAAAATATGGAAAGATTATAGCTCTCAAAATGTGGAGATGCAAAAACTTTTTTTTGCAATAAAAAGCGTCTTTCAGTGTGTGACGGCTGCCAATCATAAAAATCCGCTAAAAAACCCACTATAAAAGTAAATCAAACCCCCTTCATCACCCCCTTAGTTAGGGAAAAATAATAAAATAAAAAAAAACGTATTTATTTCCATTTTCCCATTAGGGTTAGGGTTAGGGTTGGGGCTAAAGTTAGAGTTAGGGTTGGGGCTAAAGTTAGGGTAAGGGCTACAGTTAGGGTTGGGGCTAAAGTTAGGGTTAGGGTTGGGGCTAAAGTTAGGGTTAGGGCTACAGATAGGGTTGGGGCTACAGTTAGGGTTAGGGTTGGGGTTACATTTAGGATTAGGGTTGAGGCTAAAGTTAGGGTTAGGGTTGGGGCTAAATTTAGGGTTAGGGTTTGGATTACATTTACGGTTGGGATTAGGGTTAGGGGTGTGTCAGGGTTAGGGGTGTGTTTAGGGTTATGGTTGGGATTAGGGTTAGGGGTGTGTTGGAGTTAGGGGTGTGGTTAGGGTTGGGATTAGGGTTAGGGGTGTGTCGGGGTTAGGGGTGTGGTTAGGGTTATGGTTGGGATTAGGGTTAGGGGTGTGTTGGAGTTAGGGGTGTGGTTAGGGTTGGGATTAGGGTTAGGGGTGTGTTGGGGTTAGGGGTGTGTTGGGGTGAGGGGTGTTGTTGGGATTAGGGTTAGGGGCATGTTCGGGTTAGGGGTGTGGTTAGGGTTATGGTTAGGGTTGGGATTAGGGTTAGGGATGTGCTTGGGTTAGGGTTTCAGTTAGAAATGGGGGTTTCCACTGTTTAGGCACATCAGGGGCTCTCCAAACGCGACATGGCGTCCGATCTCAATTCCAGCCAATTCTGCGTTGAAAAATTCAAACAGTGCTCCTTTCCTTCCGAGCTCTCCCATGCTCCCAAACAGGTTTACCCCAACATATGGGGTATCAACGTACTCAGGACAAATTGGACAACAACTTTTGGGGTCCAATTTCTCTTTTTACCCTTGGGAAAATAAAAATTTGGGGGGCTAAAAAACATTTTTGTGTGGAAAAAATGATTTTTTATTTTCACGGCTCTGCGTTATAAACTGTAGTGAAACATTTATGGGTTCAAAGTTCTCACAACACATCTAGATAAGTTCCTTGGGGGTCTAGTTTCCAATATGGGGTCACTTGAAGGGGTTTCTACTGTTTAGGTACATCAGGGGCTCTGCAAATGCAACGTGATGCCTGCAGACCAATCCATCTAAGTCAGCATTCCAAACGGCGCTCCTTCCATTCTGAGCTCTGCCTTGCACCCAAACGGTGGTTTCCCCCCACATATTGGGTATCAGCGTACTCAGGACAAATTGGGCAACAACTCTTTGCATCCAATTTCTCCTGTTACCCTTGGGAAAATACAAAACTGGGGGCAAAAAATAATTTTTGTGGAAAAAAAGATTATTTTTTTATTTTTACGGCTCTGTGTTATAAACTGTAGTGAAACACTTGGGGGTTCAAAGTTCTCACAACACATCTAGAGAAGTTCCTTGGGGGTCCAGTTTCCAATATGGGGTCACTTGTGGGGGGTTTCTACTGTTTAGGTACATTAGAGGCTCTGTAAAATCAATGTGATGCCTGCAGACCATTCCATCTAAGTCTGCATTCCAAACAGCGCTCCTTCCCTTCCGAGCTCTGCCATGCGCCCAAACAGTGGTTCCCCCCCACATATGGGGTGTCAGCATACTCAGGACAAATTGGACAACAACTTTTGGTGTCCAATTTCTCCTGTTACCCTTGGGAAAATACAAAACTAGGGGCTGAAAAATAATTTTTGCGGAAAAAAAATAATTTTTATTTTCACGGCTCTGCGTTATAAACTGTAGTAAAACACTTGGTGGTTCAAAGCTCTCACAACGCTTCTAGATACATTCCTTGGGGGTCTAGTTTCCAATATGGGGTCACTTGTTGGGTTTTTTACTGTTTAGGTACATCAGGGGCTCTGCAAATGCAATGTGACGCCTGCAGACCAATCCATCTAAGTCAGCATTCCAAACGGCGCTCCTTCCATTCTGAGCTCTGCCTTGCACCCAAACGGTGGTTTCCCCCCACATATTGGGTATCAGCGTACTCAGGACAAATTGGGCAACAACTCTTTGCATCCAATTTCTCCTGTTACCCTTGGGAAAATACAAAACTGGGGGCAAAAAATAATTTTTGTGGAAAAAAAGATTATTTTTTTATTTTTACGGCTCTGTGTTATAAACTGTAGTGAAACACTTGGGGGTTCAAAGTTCTCACAACACATCTAGAGAAGTTCCTTGGGGGTCCAGTTTCCAATATGGGGTCACTTGTGGGGGGTTTCTACTGTTTAGGTACATTAGAGGCTCTGTAAAATCAATGTGATGCCTGCAGACCATTCCATCTAAGTCTGCATTCCAAACAGCGCTCCTTCCCTTCCGAGCTCTGCCATGCGCCCAAACAGTGGTTCCCCCCCACATATGGGGTATCAGCATACTCAGGACAAATTGGACAACAACTTTTGGTGTCCAATTTCTCCTGTTACCCTTGGGAAAATACAAAACTAGGGGCTGAAAAAAATTTTTGCGGAAAAAAAATAATTTTTATTTTCACGGCTCTGCATTATAAACTGTAGTAAAACACTTGGTGGTTCAAAGCTCTCACAACGCTTCTAGATACATTCCTTGGGGGTCTAGTTCCCAATATGGGGTCACTTGTTGGGTTTTTTACTGTTTAGGTACATCAGGGGCTCTGCAAATGCAATGTGACGCCTGCAGACCAATCCATCTAAGTCTGCATTCCAAACAGCGCTCCTTCCCTTCCGAGCTCTGCCATGCGCCCAAACGGTGGTTCCCCCACATATGAGGTATCAGCGTACTCAGGACAAATTGTGCAACAACTTTTGAGGTCCAATTTCTCCCGTTACCCTTGGGAAAATACAAAACCGGGGGCTAAAAAATAATTTTTGTGGAAAAAAAATTAAGATTTTTTTATTTTCACAGCTCTGCGTTATCAACTGTAGTGAAACACTTGGGGGGTTCACAGTTCTCACAACAAATCTAGATAAATTCCTGGGGGGTCTAGTTTCCAATATTGGGTCACTTGTGGGGGGTTTCTACTGTTTAGGTACATCAGGGGCTCTGCAAATGCAACATGACACCTGCAGACCAATCCATCTAAGTCTGCATTACAAACGGTGCTCCTTCCATTCCGAGCTCTGCCGTGCGCTCAAACGGTGGATTCCCCCCACATATTGGGTATCAGCGTACTCAGGACAAATTGCACAGCAACTTTTTGGGTCCAATTTCTCCTGTTACCCTTGGGAAAATACAAAACTGGGGGCAAAAAATAATTTTTGTGGAAAAAAAAATACGATTTTTTTATTTTCACGGCTCTGCGTTATAAACTGTAGTGAAACACTTGGGGGTTCAAAGTTCTCACAACACATCTAGAGAAGTTCATTGGGGGTCTAGTTTCCAATATGGGGTCACTTGTGAGGGGTTTCTACTGTTTAGGTACATTAGGGGCTCTGTAAATGCAATGTGATGCCTGCAGATCATTCCATCTAAGTCTGCATTCCAAACGGCGCTCCTTCCGTTCCGAGCTCTGCCATGCACTCAAACGGTGGATTCCCTCCACATATTGGGTATCAGCGTACTCAGGACAAATTGGACAACAACTTTTGGTGTCCAATTTCTCCTGTTACCCTTGGGAAAATACAAAACTGGGGGCTAAAAAATAATTTTTTCTGAAAAATTTTTTTTTTTATTTTCACGGCTCTGCGTTATAAACTGTAGTGAAACAGTTGGGGGTTCAAAGCTCTCACAACACATCTAGATAAGTTCCTTAGGGGGTCTACTTTCCAAAATGGTGTAACTTGTGGGGGGTTTCAATGTTTAGGCACATTAGGGGCTCTCTGTTATGGACCTGGTGGTTAGGAGCACCCGGAATGACCTGATGGTTAAACTATCACAGGACAAGTTCTGGGAAGTGGGAGCTCTGCTGACCGCAACCCCTAATCCTATCACTCACACTAGAAATAGCCGTGGAGCGTACCTAACTCTGCCTAGACGCCTCTTCACAGCCTAAGAGCTAACTAGCCCTAGAGATAGAAAATAAAGCCTACCTTGCCTCAGAGAAATTCCCCAAAGGAAAAGGCAGCCCCCCACATATATTGACTGTGAGTTAAGATGAAAGTCACAAACACAGAAATGAAACAGGTTTCAGCAAAGGAGGCCAGACTTACTAAACAGACTGAGGATAGGAAAGGTATCTTTGCGGTCAGGTCAAAAACTACAAAAAGACCAAGCAGATTGTGCAAAAAGACCCCCGCACCGACTCACGGTGCGGAGGTGCCACTCTGCATCCCAGAGCTTCCAGCTAGCAAGGCAAAATCATGATAGCAAGCTGGACAAGAAAACAATGGACAAATAATTAACTAGCAGGGACTTAGCTTCTGCTGGAGTAGACAGGTCACCAGAAAGATCCAAGAACGAACTGAACCAGTAGAAGAACATTGACAGCTGGCATGGAGTAACGATCTGAGTGGAGTTAAATAGAGCAGCCAGCCAAAGATTAAACTAAGTCACCTGTGGAAGGAACCTCAGAACCAGCAGCTCCACTCACAGCCACCAGAGGGAGTCCATGGACAGGACTCGCCGAAGTACCATTCATGACCACAGGAGGGAGTTTGATAACAGAATTCACAACAGAACCCCCCCTTGAGGAGGGGTCACCGAACCCTCACCAGAGCCCCCAGGCCGATCAGGACGAGCCAAATGAAAGGCACGAACTAGATCGGCAGCATGAACATCAGAGGCAAAAACCCAGGAATTATCTTCCTGACCATAACCCTTCCACTTGACCAGGTACTGGAGTTTCCGTCTCGAAATACGAGAATCTAAAATCTTCTCCACCACATACTCCAACTCCCCCTCGACCAACACCGGGGCAGCAGGATCAACGGAGGGAACCATAGGCGCCACGTATCTCCGCAATAACGACCTATGGAACACATTATGGATGGCAAAAGAAGCTGGAAGGGCCAAACGAAATGACACAGGATTGAGAACTTCAGAAATCTTATACGGACCAATGAAACGAGGCTTAAACTTAGGAGAGGAAACCTTCATAGGAACATAACGAGACGACAACCAAACCAAATCCCCAACACGAAGTCGGGGACCAACACAGCGCCGGCGGTTGGCAAAACGTTGAGCCTTCTCCTGGGACAATGTCAAATTGTCCACCACATGAGTCCAAATCTGCTGCAACCTGTCCACCACAGAATCCACACCAGGACAGTCCGAAGGCTCAACCTGCCCTGAAGAGAAACGAGGATGGAAACCAGAATTACAGAAAAAAGGCGAAACCAAAGTAGCCGAGCTGGCCCGATTATTAAGGGCGAACTCAGCCAAAGGCAAGAAGGACACCCAATCATCCTGATCAGCAGAAACAAAGCATCTCAGATATGTTTCCAAAGTCTGATTAGTTCGTTCGGTTTGGCCATTTGTCTGAGGATGGAAAGCCGAAGAAAAAGACAAATCAATGCCCATCTTAGCACAAAAGGACCGCCAAAACCTCGAAACAAACTGGGAACCTCTGTCCGAGACGATGTTCTCCGGAATGCCATGCAAACGAACCACATGCTGGAAAAACAATGGCACCAAATCAGAGGAGGAAGGCAATTTAGACAAGGGTACCAAATGGACCATCTTAGAGAAGCGATCACAAACCACCCAAATGACCGACATCCTTTGAGAGACAGGGAGATCTGAAATAAAATCCATGGAAATATGCGTCCAGGGCCTCTTCGGGACCGGCAAGGGCAAAAGCAACCCACTGGCACGAGAACAGCAGGGCTTAGCCCGAGCACAAATCCCACAGGACTGCACAAAAGAACGCACATCCCGTGACAAAGAAGGCCACCAAAAGGATCTAGCCACCAAATCTCTGGTACCAAAGATTCCAGGATGACCAGCCAACACCGAACAATGAACCTCAGAGATAACTCTACTAGTCCATCTAGCAGGGACAAACAGTTTCTCCGCTGGACAACGGTCAGGTCTATCAGCCTGAAACTTCTGCAGCACCCGCCGCAAATCAGGGGAGATGGCAGACAAAATTACCTCCTCTTTGAGAATTCCCGCCGGCTCAGGAACACCCGGAGAGTCAGGCACAAAACTCCTTGAAAGGGCATCAGCCTTCACATTCTTAAAGCCCGGAAGGTACGAAACCACAAAATCAAAACGGGAGAAAAATAGCGACCATCAAGCCTGTCTAGGATTCAACCGTTTGGCAGACTCGAGATAAGTCAAATTCTTGTGATCCGTCAAGACCACCACGCGATGCTTGGCTCCTTCAAGCCAATGTCGCCACTCCTCGAACGCCCACTTCATGGCCAACAACTCTCGATTGCCAACATCATAATTGCGCTCAGCAGGCGAGAACTTTCTAGAAAAGAAGGCACATGGTTTCATCACCGAGCCATCAGAACTTCTTTGAGACAAAACAGCCCCTGCTCCAATCTCAGAAGCATCAACCTCGACCTGAAACGGGAGCAAAACATCTGGCTGGCACAACACAGGGGCAGAAGAAAAACGACGCTTCAACTCCTGAAAAGCCTCTATGGCCACAGAGGACCAATTGACCACATCAGCACCTTTCTTGGTCAAATCAGTCAACGGTTTAGCAACACTAGAAAAATTAGGGATGAAGCGACGGTAAAAATTAGCAAAGCCCAGGAACTTCTGCAGGCTCTTCACTGATGTCGGCTGAGTCCAATCATAAATGGCCTGAACTTTAACAGGGTCCATCTCGATAGTAGAAGGGGAAAAAATGAAACCCAAAAATGAAACCTTCTGAACTCCAAAGAGACATTTTGACCCCTTCACGAACAAGGAATTCGCACGAAGGACCTGGAAAACCATTCTGACCTGCTTCACATGAGACTCCCAATCATCCGAAAAGACCAAAATATCATCCAAATATACAATCATGAATCTATCCAGGTACCTTCGGAAGATGTCATGCATAAAGGACTGAAACACAGATGGAGCATTAGAAAGCCCGAATGACATCACCAGGTACTCAAAATGGCCCTCGGGCGTATTAAATGCTGTTTTCCATTCATCGCCCTGTTTAATACGCACAAGATTATACGCCCCTCGAAGATCTATCTTGGTGAACCAACTAGCCCCCTTAATCCGAGCAAACAAATCAGACAGCAGCCGCAAAGGGTACTGAAATTTGACCGTGATCTTATTAAGAAGGCGGTAATTAATACAAGGTCTCAAAGAACCATCCTTCTTGGCCACAAAAAAGAACCCTGCTCCCAACGGTGATGACGACGGGCGAATATGCCCTTTCTCCAAGGATTCCTTTATATAACTCCGTATAGCGGCGTGCTCTGGCACAGATAAATTGAACAGTCGGCCCTTAGAAAACTTACTACCAGGAATCAAATTAATAGCACAATCGCAATCCCTATGAGGAGGTAGGGCACTGGATTTGGGCTCATCAAATACATCCTGGTAATCCGACAAAAACTCAGGGACTTCAGAAGGAGTGGAAGACGAAATTGACAGCAATGGAACATCACCATGTACCCCTTGACAACCCCAGCTGGACACAGACATTGATTTCCAATTTTATGGACCTGTAGCCATGGCAACCCCAAAACGACCACATCATGCAGATTATGCAACACCAAAAAGCGAATATCCTCCTGATGTGCAGGAGCCATGCACATGGTCAATTGAGTCCAGTACTGAGGCTTATTTTTGGCCAAAGGCGTAGCATCAATTCCTCTCAATGGAATAGGATACTGCAAGGGCTCCAAGAAAAAACCACAGCGCCTGGCAAACTCCAAGTCCATCAAATTCAGGGCAGCACCTGAATCCACAAATGCCATAACAGAATAGGACGACAAAGAGCAAATCAGAGTAACGGACAAAAGAAATTTAGACTATACCGTACCAATGGTGGCAGACCTAGCGAACCGCTTAGTGCGCTTAGGACAATCGGAGATAGCATGAGTGGAATCACCACAGTAAAAACACAGCCCATTCCGACGTCTGTGTTCTTGCCGTTCAGCTCTAGTCAAAGTCCTATCACATTGCATAGGCTCAGGCCTATGCTCAGAGAATACCGCCAAATGGTGCACAGCTTTGCGCTCACGCAAGCGCCGATCGATCTGAATGGCCAAGGACATAGACTCATTCAGTCCAGCAGGCGTGGGAAATCCCACCATGACATCCTTAAGGGCTTCAGAAAGACCCTTTCTGAAAATTGCCGCCCGGGCACACTCATTCCACTGAGTAAGCACAGACCACTTTCTAAACTTCTGACAATATACCTCCGCTTCATCCTGACCCTGACACAAAGCCAGCAAGATTTTCTCTGCCTGATCCACTGAATTTGGTTCATCATAAAGCAATCCAAGCGCCAGAAAAAACGCATCTACATCACGCAATGCAGGATCTCCTGGCGCAAGGGAAAATGCCCAGTCTTGAGGGTCACCACGCAACAAAGAAATAATGATCTTTACTTGTTGAACGGGGTCACCAGAGGAGCGGGGCTTCAAAGCAAGAAACAGTCTACAATTATTTCTGAAATTCAGGAACCTAGATCTATCCCCGAAAAACAAATCAGGTATTGGAATTCTAGGCTCTAACATCGGATTCGGAACCACAAAATCTTGAATGTTTTGTACCCTTGCAGTGAGATGATCCACACAAGAGGACAGACCTTGAATGTCCATCTCTACACCTGTGTCCTGAACCACCCAGAGGTTAAGGGGAAAAGAAAGACAAAACACAGTGCAGAGAAAAAAAAATGGTCTCAGAACTTCTCTTATCCCTCTGTTGAGATGCATTAACACTTTGGGCGAGCTGTACTGTTATGGACCTGGTGGTTAGGAGCACCCGGAATGACCTGATGGTTAAACTATCACAGGACAAGCTCTGGGAAGTGGGAGCTCTGCTGACCGCAACCCCTAATCCTATCACACACACTAGAAATAGCCGTGGAGCGTACCTAACTCTGCCTAGACGCCTCTTCACAGCCTAAGAGCTAACTAGCCCTAGAGATAGAAAATAAAGCCTACCTTGCCTCAGAGAAATTCCCCAAAGGAAAAGGCAGCCCCCCACATATATTGACTGTGAGTTAAGATGAAAGTCACAAACACAGAAATGAAACAGGTTTCAGCAAAGGAGGCCAGACTTACTAAACAGACTGAGGATAGGAAAGGTATCTTTGCAGTCAGCACAAAAGCTACAAAAAGACCACGCAGAGTGTGCAAAAAGACCCCCGCACCGACTCACGGTGCGGAGGTGCCACTCTGCATCCCAGAGCTTCCAGCTAGCAAGGCAAAATCATGACAGCAAGCTGGACAAGAAAACAATGAACAAATAATTAACTAGCAGGGACTTAGCTTCTGCTGGAGTAGACAGGTCACCAGAAAGATCCAAGAACGAACTGAACCAGTAGAAGAACATTGACAGCTGGCATGGAGTAACGATCTGAGTGGAGTTAAATAGAGCAGCCAGCCAAAGAATAAACTATGTCACCTGTGGAAGGAACCTCAGAACCAGCAGCTCCACTCACAGCCACCAGAGGGAGTCCATGGACAGAACTCGCCGAAGTACCATTCATGACCACAGGAGGGAGTTTGATAACAGAATTCACAACAGCTCTCCAAACGCGACATGGCGTCCCATCTCAATTCCTGTCAATTTTGCATTGAAAAGTCAACCGGCGCTCCTTCCCTTCTGAGCTCTGCCATGCGCCCAAACAGTGGTTTACCCCCACATATGGGGTATCAGCGTACTCAGGACAAATTGCACAACACATTTGGGGTCCAATTTCTTCTGTTACCCTTGGGAAAATAAAAAATTGGGGGCGAAAAGTTCATTTTTGTGAAAAAATATGATTTTTTATTTTTACAGCTCTGCATTATAAACTTCTGTGAAGCACTTGGTAGGCCAAAGTGCTCATCACACATGTAGATAAGTTCCTTAGGGGGTCTACTTTCCAAAATGGTGTCACTTGTGAGGGGTTTCAATGTTTAGGCACATCAGGGTCTCTCAAAATGCGACATGGCATCCGATCTCAATTCCAGTCAATTTTGCATTGAAAAGTCAAACGGCGCTCCATCCCTTCCGAGCTCTGCCATGCGCCCAAACAGTGGTTAACCCCCACATATGGGGTATCGACATACTCAGGACAAATTGTACAACAACGTTTGAGGTCAAATTTCTCCTGTTACCATTGGTAAAATAAAACAAATTGGAGCTGAATTAAATTTTTTGTGAAATAAGTTAAATGTTCTTTTTTTAAAAAACATTCCAAAAACTCCTGTGAAACACCTGAAGGGTTAATAAACTTCTTGAATTTGGTTTTGAACACCTTGAGGGGTTCAGTTTTTACAATGATGTCACAGTTGGTTATTTTCTATCATTTAGACCCCTCAAAGTGACTTCAAATGTGATGTAGTCCCTCAAAAAATGGTGTTGTTGAGAAATTGCTGGTCAACTTTTAACCCTTATAACTCCCTAACAAAAAAAAATTTTGGTTCCAAAATTGTGCTGATGTAAAGTAGACATGTGGGAAATGTTACTTATTAAGTATTTTGTGTGACATATCTCTGTGATTGAGGAGCATAAAAATTCAAAGTTGGAACATTGCGAAATTTTCAAAATTTTGCCAAATTTCCATTTTTTTCACAAATAAACGTAGGTAGTATCAAAGAAATGTTACCACTGTACAATATGTCATGAGAAAACAGTGTCAGAATCATCAGGATCCATTGAAGCGTTACAGAGTTATAACCTCATAAAGGGACAGTGGTCAGAATTGTAAAAATTGGCCCGGTCATTAACGTCCAAACCACCCTTAGAGGTTAAGGGGTTAAACATTTACCAGTTGTATTTTTTAATAATGTTTTAGATTGGACTGTTACGAACATGGCAAAACCAAATATGTGTATATTTTTATTTCTTAATTTTTAAAGTGGCAAAAAGGGGTGATTTGAACTTTCATATTTTTTTTTTTCAAAACTTTTTTTTTACTTTTCACTGCATTTATTAGTCCCCTTAGGGGACTTGAACCTGCGATTGTCTGACTGCTTCTACTATTTACATCGATAGTCAGGCATATGGCCTATGATATACCCCGTATATCATATGTCTTTCAGGGGTTCATGCTTACCTTACACATTAGAGGATTATCAACTGATTTCAGAAGGATCGGAGCATCTAAAATGTATGGGGATACCCGATTCTTTCTCGGTATGAGGTGAAGGAAGGGACGGACATGTTGGATTTCATACCCTATCCTTTGTACTCACCAGAGTTAAGCTGCCACTAGAGGTTTCTAGCAGACTATTACTCCAATTTCCCTATTAAGAGTATATGGGCTGTCGACTGAGCCATAACTTTTGGATGGACGAACTTTTAGCCAACTGCTATCTAAGCTCTTTGGCCATATTTACACTATATTCATGTTAATTAGGGTAATGTCACAGTGAAAATGTCACATTTCAAGTGTTTGCAGTGCAGAAAATATTGTGAATAGTCTCTCAAGCTGCTATCAGGAAAAATGAGCCAACACCTACATACTTTCACCATTCTTCACATCCAGTCCAGTGACTACCTGCATTGACAGCTAAGCACATAGTATTCACCTTGTTATTTCACAGTAGTCAGGAACAAGAACTTAGATTGTTTTTAAGTAGGAAGGTGGAAAGAATCCAAAACGCAAAGCGTGACGGGTTATTTCGAAACTGTAAAAACACTTCATTCTTGTTCATACTTCACATAAATTTCGATCTTCTCGGTGTCACGTCTTAAACAATGCACCGTTTTCTGGAGGACTCACTGCTGTCAGCGTGCTCCAACCTTGGGAAGAATATAATACAGCAATGTCTTCAGCAAGATGCTTTACCTCTGGATGGTACGAAACATGTTTTACATGGGGCCTGTGAAGCGCTAGCTGAAGATATTTTGAACACTGTGCAACTTAAAATCTGGAAATATGGAAGTGTTTCCCAAAAGGAGGTCCTGTCCGAAGCCTGCAGAGGATTGGCAATGCTCATTAAAACGCAATGCCCTCGAGGAGGAGGCGAGATGGTTGATATGCAAGGGGATCTGGAATATGCACTGTCGGAGGAAGCACTGGCTACCAAGCTGGCGGAGGTCATCAATACCAGGGAGCTGGTGGAGTGTGTGTGCAGTCGGCATGAAGATGGACTAAGGACTGTGCTTCTGGCGGCGTGTCAATGGCTGGTCAATGACATCAAGGCTCTTTTTTTGTTTGAGGAGCTTTGGAGCAACTTTTTTGCTGACGAATGCATGGTACGTACTGAACTCTACGGTCAGTTGAGATCTCTTCTAAGCAACATGGTATTCCAAATTAAAACTGGAGCATATGTAGAAGATAAGCCTTACTCTAGACCAAGTGTCAGAGGAGATCCATTAGCGACTCAACATCAGTTTAAAGGCATGTTGAATGTTCTTAACAAGAAGCAATATGATGCAAAGAACAGAAGCCTGACAGAAACCAAGGCACACAGTAAAGCAAAATATGGCGTCAATCCTAAAAATTCCTGCACCCTCCATCATTTAACCTCAAATCAATTTTGTCAGGAACCAAGCTCTGACCGATATTTTCACCATAGTCTGAATTCTACCATTATCGTCAATAACAGAGAAGCACCAATCAGCTATATCATCGAACTCATGAACACGAGGGTTAAACAAAGGTGCTATGCCACCATCTTGAAGTTATGGAGACTTCTTACGAACAGTAACGTACTTTCTTCTACTGAGCTCTTCTACGAGAAACTGTGCTATCTTATTACGATAAGCAGGTATTCTCTTGACCCAATGCGGTTGTTGCCTTCAAGAGATGTTGGAGATAATTCCTTTATAGCAGATGTAAAATTACAACAGGTAGGGAATACAGTTTGGCCTAAGGACACATCGGTGGTCAGAAGATGGTTTCCCGATTCAGTAGAAGAGACCCAGGACCTTGGAAATCAATGTCTGCAGATATGGCGAATTGGTTCCAAAAAGCTGGAGAGAAGGCGTCCGAAAACAATATACAGCCAAGTCACTGAAAGTGATGGTAGTAGTGTAAGAAGTTATCCTGAGTCGCAAGTTACAAAGCCAAAAAGCACCGTTGGATGCTTTATGTTCTCCAAAAAGAAAAGAAATATGGAGATTAACTTGTAATTTTGCTGCTAGTATTTTATTTAAATCTACAAAAATGGTGAGGCTGTAGCCTGTACTTTATGTGTCTAATTACACAGTGCAAAGAATATATCCACTTCATTATTTGGGCTAACAACCCCAATATCTTATTTGAGAGCAGAATGGGCATAGAGGAAAGGGGGAACCATAACAAAAATGAAAAAGTGTCTCCCATTTGATACTCGTTGATACCACCCCCCTTTGAGATAAGAAGAGTCTGTTTTTGTTTGACTTTTTGAACTTTTACTTATTTTTTTTGTAATGTTTTGGGACCTATAGAAAAGGGCACAGGTTCTTATCAACTTGGGCATAGCAGAATGTAGGGGGAATCCAGCTGTTTTTGGACAATAAATGTGCAAAAACTTTATAGTATTTTCAGGTACCGTGAGTAAGGACTATGGTTTAGTCCGAAAGGCGCAGGAAGAAGCTCTTACATTTTTTGGGGGGTTGTGGGAAACTCCTGTTTTATCTGAAATTGCTGTATAGTTATTAGACATTTTTTACCTTTGAGGGACACCGTAGAAATAAAAACAAATAAATAATTAATTTATAAAATGATGTGTCTTAAAAAAAAATTTGAACACTTCATATAATAATAAAAGTAACACTATATCCTTAAGACTTGAATTCCAATGTTGTAACGATGCCTTAAGTTGTTCCTTTTTGCTTAATAATCACAAACTTTCTTGCCTCTGGAGATAACTAATCCTAACCAGTTGATCAAGTTTCTGTTGTAATGAATGAATTTCCCTTTTCTTCTTCCTTTTGGCTGTTTATGGTGTCTATTATTTTCTTTGCGCTGTTTCCATCATTCATTGCTCGCGTCCTTTTTTTATTGGGAGGATAGTTGTTTCGTTGTAATATTTTTTTAAACGACTTTTCAAATGACCAAAAAAGTGATAATACAGGTATATAAAAGGGGAAAATGGGAAAAAAGCATGACCCAATAAAAAAAACAAACATCAGAACTGGGATTATGAACATTTAGAAAAAATTGATGTTTTCTCTTTTTCCTATTTGAATAGTGTTAAATGTCAACTCTAGACCAACACGAAAAAATACAATACTGGGGTGTTCCGTTAAACTTGCCCCCAAACTTTGTGTAAAACGCTATGGGGGAAATTTATCAATGCTTTTGCTGCAGTTTTCTGGCATCAAGGAGTCAGTCAAACTTTGAGCACACCCCTATCCGCATCCCAAGCTATCCCCATTTTCCATTTCTTTCTACCCTGGCAAGAAATATCAGAGGGGACAGTGATTATTGCTGCATTTTTATGCCTTTACCCCCTTATTTATTGTGTTTTTTGTACAGATGAGAAGCAGCATTTTTAATGTGTTTTTTTTTTTTATTGTAAAAGAAACTTGCTTAGACAGTTACTACACAATAGAATTTCGGTGCAAAAAAAAAAACAAAAACGCAGCATTTATGCTACATGTGAACATGCCCTAAATATCCAAGTGGATGTGCTTTTATGAAAACTCCCCTAAACATGCTGTCGTGCTGTGCGGTTTTGGTGCATTTTTTCTTTGTAAGCTTGTAAAAAAATGCTATTGCATTTATAAGTTCAGAATCAAAGCTCTTCTGTATTATTCTGCACCATCTGCATCAAATAAGGGGAAAAGCACATACAAGAAATGCAGCAAACACGCAAAAATCAGAGAAGATTGTTATTGCATTGTGGGGTGCAAACACCTGCAGGGAAAAAAAACTGCAGCATTTACGCTATATGTGAATACAGCCTCAGCATTACACTTTTATTTTTTATGGGTTTAATGGAGAAAAAAAAATCAATCACGCATTTTTTTTACTCTATTTATCGATCACTATAATTAATCTGATCACTGCATTGTGCGGGTTGTTACAATTGCAGGGACACAAAATATTATTATTATTTATTATTAGTATTATACATTTTGATAGCGCCATTTATTCCATGGTGCTTTACATGTGAACGAGGCAAATATAGACAAGTACAATAAACATGAGTAAAACAAGGCACACACAAGTACAGGAGGAGGGAGGACCCTGCTGCGAGGGCTCACAGTCTACAGGATATGTCTGTTATTTGCTGATTTTGTTATTTTTATTTTTTTTTTTACAAAAAAGCACATTAAAAATGACATTGTTGCAATTGTTTTTCATTATTTTTTAAGAAAAAAATCTTAGTTACTTACCGGTAACGGGATTTTACAGAGCCCATGACAGCACCCCCTAAGCGATGGTATCCGCCCATCAAGGACAGGAAACCTACTGAATAAAAAGGCGGTACCTCTCCTCTGCATCAGTTGGCTTTCAGAGCATGAGAGGACCTCCAGACAATTAGTAAACATAACCATCACCAATAAACATTTTCCTTTTTTTCACCCTTAAAGTAAACACCAACTAGTGATGAAAGGGAGGGAATATAAGTGTGCTGTCATGGGCTCTGTAAAATCTCGTTACCGGTAAGTAACTAAGATTTCTCCCCTTCTCCAATGACAGCACCACCTGAAAGATTTATATGGACTGAACACACCTTAGGGAGGGATCACTGCTTGCAACACCGTTCTCCCAAAGGACAGATCATCTGTGGAAGACAGATTAAGTCGGCAATGTTTACAGAGTGTAGATGGAGAAGACCATGTCGCTGCCTTACATATCTTGTCAATCAACACCTCCGCCTTCTCAGCCCAGGAAATTACCATGGCCTTGGTGGAATGAGCCCTCAAGTTCTCTGGAACTGGTTAATTACCGGCGGAGTAGGCTAAAATAATGGTGGCCCTCATCCCATTGTACCTCTTGCTACTTTCAGGCCCTTTCTAACCCCCTGAAATAACACAAATAAGGACTCACTCTTCTTCCATATTTTGTATACTGCCAAATACTGAACCAGAACCCGTTTACCGTCTAGTTTATGCAGTCTGTGCTCTTCCGCATTTTTTAGGATTGCTACAAAAAAGGAGCGAGAACAATCTCTTGGTTCCTATGACATTTAGATAAAAACTTTGGAAGATATGCAGGGTCTGTTCTCATTTTAACCCTATCTTCAAAGGTAGGTTTTGTTACTGCCTCCAAGAATAAATTTAGAGCCTAAGAGGTATTCTCGGGGCCGGAATCGGTCTTGACCTATCACATGCCTTAATAAATCTAATTATCTACCTATCTGCAGCTAGGTTATAATTATATAAGGCTCCTAAAGCCGACACTTGCACCTTAAGAGTGCTAGTGGCTAGGCCCATTTCCAGTCCTTTCTGAAGAAACTCTAGTATGGATGTAATTGGGACATCTCCCTCCTAGTACTGTCCCAAACTAGTCACAAATGTTGCCCAAGTCCTACCAGAAATTTTAGTCATCACTGGCTTTATGCTCTGAAGCAGATTAGAGACTAAGGCTGGGGAGAAACCTTTCTAGATTAACAATGGCCTCTCAAAATCCATGCTGTTAAAACGAACCTGTCACCAAGTCTGGCCGATACGAGTTATGGCCACCCCCTTTCAATGCTTATCTACAGCATTCTATAATGCTGTAGATAAGCCCCCAATCCGACCTGCAAGAGAAGAAAAATAACTTTTATTATACTCACCTGCTGGGCGGTCCGGTCCGATGGGTGTCGCAGGTCCTGATCCGGCGCCTCCCATTTTCTTGCGATGCCGCCCTCCTGCTTGCTTCATAGCTCCCCGGCATCGCGCTCCTGCGTAGGCGTACTTATCTGCCTTGTTGAGGGCAGAGCAAAGTACTGCAGTGCGCAGGCGCCGGGAAAGGTCAGTGAAATCCAGCGCCTGCGCACTGAGGTTCTTTGTGCTCTCCACAGGGCAGATAAGTACACCTGCACAGGAGCACGATGTCGGGGAGCCATGAAGCAAGCAGGAGGGCGGCATCACAAGAAGATGGGAGGCGCCGGATTAGGACCTGCGACACTTATCGGACCAGACAGCCCTGCAGGTGAGTATAATAAAACTTATTTTTCTTCTCTTGCAGGTCGGATCATGAACTTATCTACAGCATTATAGAGTGTTGTAGATAAGCCCTGAAAGGCGGTGGCTGTAACTCATATTGGCCAAAGCTAGTTACAGGTTCCCTTTAAATGCAGGCCGACCTTTGAGGGTGATAGACTGGGCCCTGCCTGAGGAGATCCGGAATATCTGGAATGACCCAGGGATCTGACACAGACATCTTTCTCATTCATGTGAACCATGGCCTCTTGGGCCAAAAGCTAACAACTCACTCTTCCCGTATTTTCCTCAGCAACGTGGGAATCAACACTAGCGGGGGGAAGGAGTAAGATAGGTTGAAGTTCCAGGGAATGTGTAGTGAGTCTACTGCATAGGGACTGTCAGGACTCAGCTGTTGGGTGACTCGGGACCACGGGCTCCTTCCCTGTCCCTAAAACTAGGAGGCACCATAGCTCACCCTATTCCCTGGGATACTTCTGAATGTGAAGATGCTGGGGCCACCACCCTTGCCTTATCTCCTGAGGTAGCCCTCTGTCTGTTCTCTTCCCTCACCAGGGAAGAGGGGAGCTACTGTGCACCACAGTACACCAATGCAACAAGCAACGCTACACAAACAAGGGTAAACTGAAAACACCAGGCATACAAATATTCACTCACATACAACAGAGGAATGCACCAGGGAGTGGAGGATGGGGGAAAAAAGCCGAAGTAAGAGGAAAGAGGAGAGAAGAGAATTACCAGAATTACAAACCACCCAACAGTCACAGATAACTCCTCCAAAATTCCTTCTCATATGAACACCTCTTCCTCCTGAAGCCATGCAGCAAATGCTAGCTCTGACATGGATTTGAATCAGGACCCAGATTATAAAGGGGATGGGAGTGACTACCTGAGCTCAACTGAGAGCTCAGAGTTTCCAACATGGCATAACCTTTGTTCAGTCAAAAGAAATAAACACCAATAAAACGAAGAAGTCGTTCTCAGCGCAGGAGTAGGATCAATCAGATGCTGCGGTTTTCTGGCTCCTCTCTAACCGCCGTGACATAACCCCTTCTACGAGGGACCTTCGGTACCTCAGGACCGAGTTTATAGGGGTGTGCCACGTGAAAAGACCAGATCAGTCTGGCCGCATAAATGTCAGATGCTGGCACCCACATCCTCTTCTCAGGACCGTACCCCCTCGAATGTACCAGATACGAAGAAGTGCTTCTCAGCGCAGGAGTAGGAGCAATCAGACACTGCGGTCTTATGGCTCCTCTCTGTTGCGGTAACCCTGTGAAAAGGACTTTCCCTTGGATCTAGAGAGAATTTTTCTGTATTTTTTTGTTTCACTTGTTGGTGAACAAATCTATCTCTGACTGTCCCCATCGAACCACTATTTTCTGGAACATTCTTGGATTCAGCTCTCATTCCCCCTGTTCAAGTGTATTTCGAATGAAGAAATCTGCTCTGTCGTTTTCTTTCCCTCTTATGTGCAGTGCTGTTAGTGCTAACTGATGATACTCTGCGAACTGCAGGATCCCAACATCAAGGAGCAGGAACTTCTGCCCCCTTGATACTTGATGTAAGCAACCATTGTCAGATTGTCCAACATAATCTGAACATGACATCACTTCAGCTGGGGAAGGAGCCTTATCACTGCATTCTTTACTGCTATCTTCTTTACTGCTATCAGTTCTTTCATGTTGGAGGAATAATGTCTTTCTGCCATTGACCAGACTCTCTGGACTATGCAATCACGGAGAAATGCTCCCCAACCTTCTGACCTTCCAAGCTTGTGTAGCGCCCCCAGGGGGCAGTGGGGTACTCGGTACAGGGTACTGCGGTTCACAGGGGGATGTCATGGTGGCTGACCCGGTCTGTGGCCCTGGGACGTCCGTATAAAAAGGAAAGGTCTTTAAAGGGATAGAGTTTATGTTCGTGACGCCACCTGTGGTATTTGGTCAGGGTGACCGATGCTACTTTAAGGGGTCCGCTGGGGTGATGTTATGGCGGCTAGATGGTATACCTTCCCACAGGTGAAGTTTATCCCCAGGGCTTCCCGGTGTGTAAATGGTGGTTTGGTGAAAGGCGCAGAGAAGAATGAGGACACAAGGTTGCAGTCTCTTTACCTTTTACTGAAGGCTTCAGCATCCACAGTCCAGAGCACCAGACCACAGGACAGGCAGGATCCGGCTGGTTTGGAGGCAAGTACAGAGGAAATCAGTAGCCTTCCCTTGTGCTGCAGTGGTGTAGTCCCTTACTGCCTATGGCTTCACATAAGGGTCTCACAGATGCGATGTTTCGCTCTCTCTGTCCCCCGTATAGGATAGGACAAAACCCATATGACTGGTGACTTGAGCCTGTTTATAGGGTCTCTTAGATAACCTGGCTCAGTGGGTGTCACCATGCCTCCTGTAGGTGCGGACAGGTAACCTGCAATTAGCTGTCCTGCTGGTCTCTGAAATAAGGCGTAGAGGTCCTTACTCCCTCGGTGTTCCGGCTACCGGGGTTCTGCGCCTCAGAAGGAGGCAGCCTGTTCGGGGCTGGTCCCCTTCTGGTATCCTCTCCTTTGCTTCGACTTCCTTCACGCTCGCTGCAATACAATTCTGCCTTTCAATGTCTCTTTCTGGGAGCTGCAGCTCTGAGGGCATGCACAGCTCATTGGACCCTCTGTCCTCCTCAGACTACTGTCTGGAACTTTCTCCTAACTTTCCCTACAGACTACCAGTTATATATGTGGGGAGTGACCTAATAGTAGCAAAAGCTCCCCCTGGTGGCCTGGAGTGTGAATGTGTTGCATGTTTGTGATACCTGGATGCAGCTATCCTTTCTTGCCTCCAAACGTAGCATCACTCTCCCCTGGAGGAAAGCAATACCACTGCGACGACCAGGACCCTGGGGTGCCGCACTTGCATCTGTTGTACTTATGTCCATGATTTGATAGGACCAAGAAGTGCCCTGTGACAGATTCTCCGAATTCAGCCACCAGGCCATGGAGCAGATAGTCACTCGGGAAAGTGTGATCTTCGCGACTAACTGGCCGTTGAGCTTTTTGTCGCCTTTAAATACATCCTGCTGCAGGTATGTGGAATCTAACTGGGCCCAATGAACTGCCGGAATACAGGATGTCATTGTCCCCAGCAGAGACATTGCCTTCCTTAGGCTACTTTAACACATCAGGTTTTATCACCGGCCCATTACGGCTCTTTTTAGAAAAACCAGAACTGGAAAAAAAGAAACGGATCCGGTTTTCCCCCATTGACTTGTATAAGTACCGGATTGTGCTGCATTGCCCACCGTTCCTTCCGTTTTTTCCGGATCCGGCGAAAATTTCCATTCCGGCGTCTGGAAAAAAGTCTACAGTAACGTTTTTTGTCTGCGGCGAAAAAGCCGGAAAGGCCGGATCTGGTGCTTCCAGCTTTTTGCTACAATGCATGTCTATGGATGCCGGAATGCGCCGGATTGGGAAAAAGCCGGATCCTGTGACCTGATCCGGTTTTTTAATCTGAGCATGCTCAGAACCAATTGGCCTGCCCCCAGGACATATATATAAACAATGCCAGTGAGGCCCTCACTCATACCAGCCATAAAGAGAGCCTGCCTGACAGCAAGAGAGCCTGCCTGCCAGCAAGGAGAGCCTGCCTGCCAGCAAGAGAGCCTGCCTGCCAGCAAGAGAGCCTGCCTTCCTGACAGCAAGGAGAGCCTGCCTGCCATCAAGAGAGCCTGCCTCCTGACAGCAAGGAGAGCCTGCCTGCCTGCCATAAAGAGAGCCTGCCTTCCTGACAGCAAGGAGAGCCTGCCTGCCAGCAAGAGAGCCTCAGCCATGTCTTCTTGTTGGAGCCCTCCTCCGCGTCGGCAGCGCTCTGAGGTAAATGTTTTGTTTTCATTGAATTTTTTTTTTGCCGTATATCAGTCCCATATCTATCCATCTGTCCCATATCTATCTATCTATCTATCTATCTATCTATCTATCTATCTATCTATCTATCTATCTATCTATCTATCAGTTCCATATCTGTCTATTTATATAGATATTTTCTTAATTAATGCATTTATCAATCTATCATTTTTGTATAACAGGAAGCTGCAGCAGGAGAGGTGCTTCCAGAAGAAGACCGAAGGTGTGTAGAGAGACCTGGAGTGGGATCGCAATTGGTAAGTTTCTAGCATGCGTTCCAAAAACACAATCTCACACTACACACAACACATAAAAACAAAAGATCATTACCGAAAGAACACTGCACACAACACATACAAACTGATCATTACAGACATCACACAACATACAACACATACAAAATCACCATTATAGACATCACACTGCACACAACACATAAAAAGGCAACATACAAGTACATAATTTTTTAGTCTTCTGATTCTGGTGCTCAATCCAGAGGTCCTCAGAGCGGCTCCCAGGGTCGTCAGTGTGAGAGTGCGGGCGGCCGTCTTCGTGTAAGCATCTCCTTATTTTTTTTTAATCTGTACTTAATGTTGTTTTGAATGTAATGTTTTTTTTCTTCTTTTTTAACAGGCTTCACAGCGTGCTCCTGAGTCGGACGGTGAGGAGGCCGGGCTAAATATCGACCTCCTCATCGATCTGATCCGAGAGAGGGAGCCACTGTGGAATATGGGTGACCGCCGCCACGCTGATGTCATTGTGACCCGTTGGCTCTGGGAGCAAGTCTGCGAACAGCTTGTAGACAACTGGGAGGACCTCGATGTTCGGGCCCAGAATCAAGAACGTAAGTATACACAGTTAAGTTATGTTGCTGGATTTAAAGTGTTGTATCCTAACCAATTTGTGCTTTCACTTTTTTTCAGGTGAGAGGATTGTCAAGCGGTGGCGGTCGATCAGGCATCGCTTCAAGAAGGAGTTCAACAAAGATGCGGGCCCCGAGTGGATCTGGAGGACGCAGGAGTAGATATAAATATGCCCAAGCCCTGTCGTTTCTCAGGACAACGATGGTGACTCGAAGGTAAATATTACCCACCACATTTAATAACCAATGTTTTATATGTCAATATATTAATTATATATTTTTATCGCTTTTTTCCGCCGCACTGTCGGCAGCACTCGGGAGCCTGCAACAGAGTTGAACCCTTCTGGCGCGATCCTTCAGGAGTCCGCCACCGAGGGACACTTTGACAGTCCCGGCCCCTCTGCACCTTCCCAGCCTTCCCTCACATCTGATCCCTTGGTCCCATCCACCAGCGCTGGAGCATCCTGGCCGGCTGCATTGCATGAATCTGCTGGTGAGGATATAGCTTTTCCTTTACCCCACCCCTCTGATGCTGCCACCTCTAGTACACCTGTGGCTTCCGGGTGGCCGCAGCAGAGGGGTCAGGTACAGAGCCATGTGCCCGAGTTCTTGAACCTGCATGCATCCTTCCACAACTGACTGAAACTTTTGTTGGAGCAAATGTCCGCAGGTTTCAATTTGATAAATAAAAGCCTTCTGGAGTTGCATACACTTCTGCTACCGATGCATTCAGATTCAAGTCAATCACCGAACCTCACTTTTTTCCGATAGGTACTCGAGCACATGGATAAGCTATCTCCTGATCAGCAGATGCAAGTAATGCAATTGTGCCAGTCTACTCTAGCGCTTGTTACCTCCCAAACCACAACATTTGCTCCCCTCCAGCCACTGTCCCTCCCTCCAGCCCCATACCAGCATCCTGCCCGTGCCCCGTACCAGCATCCTGCCCGTGCCCCGTCCCAGCATCCTGACCTGTACCAGCATCCTGCTCATGCCCCGTCCCAGCATGCTGAGCCATACCAGCATCCTGCCCGTGCCCCGTCCCAGCATCCTGACCTGTACCAGCATCCTGCTCATGCCCCGTCCCAGCATGCTGAGCCATACCAACATCCTGCCCGTGCCCCGTCCCAGCATCCTGACCCGTACCAGCATCCTGTTCATGCCCCATCCCAGCATGCTGAGCCATACCAACATCCCACCCCATACCAGTTCCCACCATCTTCTGCACCTCCTCTCCCTGCCCACTACCACCAGTCTCCTTCACCCATCATGTCTCTATCCCAACCCTCTTCTCCACCCATCACCTTTTCTGCCTCCCAATCCATCAACTACACCCCTTCAACCTTACAAATTCCAAATACAATGCCCAGTTTCATGTCCACCCGTTCTCTTTCTTTCTCCCCCCCTTCACCGCTACCTACTGATCCTTCACCACCACATTCCTCTCTCCACACTCCCACTGTCGAAGTGTCCCAATCTGTCAGCCCCTCCAGCAATATCTCCACCCCGAACTTTTTTAACTTATAAAGTTATATTTGTTACCAAATGTAGTTTAATAAAACTGTTTGTTACAAAATTTGTCTTTTATTTATAAGGTATAAGGTTAAATACGTTGGGTAAAACAAGGTTTAATAATATGGTTATAGATTAAATACTTTGGGTACAACCCAAACAGGTACATATCTTGGGTAAAAGAAGGTTAAATACTTTGGGTACAACCCAAACAGGTACATAACTTGGGTAAAAGAAGGTTTAATACTTTGGGTACAACCCAAACAGGTACATATCTTGGGTAAAAGAAGGTTAAATACTTAGGGTACAACCCAAACAGGTACATAAGTTGGGTAAAATAAGATTAAAGGTTAAATACTTTTGGGGCAACACAAACAGGTACATAACTTGGGTACAATAAGGTAAAATACTAAGGGTTACAAGGTCCAAGACAAATTGTTCAAACTCTCTCATCCTGCCAGTCTACTCTTCCTTCAGGTGAAATAAAGTATTCTGCGAATACTTCGGGAAACTGACACAGAACTTCTATTCGTAATGTTGTGCTAATCAGCCAAGGTGGTTTCTTCAGAGTGGTCTTCAATGGAAATCTGTTCCTTGCATATCACATAATTGTGCAGGACAACACACGCTTTCACCACCTCGTCAACAGTGTCAACCTTCAAGTTTATAGCTGTCAATAGAACTCGTCATTTGGCGGTCAAAATCCCAAAAGCGCACTCCACCATTCTCCGTGCTCGTGTGAGGCGGTAGTTAAAAGTTATTTTAGTTTGCGTTAATCCACTATTGGAGTAAGGTTTCAGTAGGTGTTCCGATATATCAGAAAAAAGCACTAGGCCTAGGTATATGGCACTTCCAATATCAATATAACCAAAGAAGAACATATAAGGAAGTTACACGCCCAATATAAAAATCCAAATTTTATTAATATATTATAACATTAACATACATGTAAATAAAATTATAAAAAGGAACACAAAGACACTGCCAACACGGGCATGTACCAAGAATAAGCACCATACAATATAAACAGATGTTCAGTATACGCAGAAAAAAGCCACTATCATAAATAAATTCACCATTGATATATCCAATAGAGGTGACATAGATCAACGTGCATAAATAAATGCTACTAGATTATACCAACATATTTAAATAAAAATATACGAGCAACGAATGCTTCATAGAATTTTGTTAAAGCGCGTATACACAATACAAGATTTATCCTAGCTACGTCTACAAAAAGTGCTAGGTGTTCAAAGTGCTTAGTGCCTCTATCAACATTATCTGCTAACCGCTGCACGACCAGCTCTGCCCTCACCTACTGTATCCTCACCCATCCCTTGTAGATTGTGAGCCCTCGCGGGCAGGGTCCTCTCTCCTCCTGTACCAGTGGTGACGACTTGTATTGTTTAAGATTATTGTACTTGTTTTATTATGTATACCCCTCCTCACATGTAAAGCGCCATGGAATAAATGGCGCTATAATAATAAATAATAATAATAATAATAACCTCAAAAAATATCTAATGCATGTGTGTCAGTAGCTCCATAGCGGTAATAAAGTGCTTCAGTGCATTACATAGAAGGGAGCCCGTATAAACGTAATGACAAGCACTGACCTACAAAGTGTCTAGTGCATATGTGCTAATAGCCTCATAACGGTATACCAGTGCTACAATGCAACACATACTAGGAAGCAGATGTAAGCATAAGTGGCACAGAGATGTGGGTTGAATAAACGTCACATTTTTTTCACCTTCAAAAGGACTTGGAGTGCTGCCTCCTCTTGCTTACTTTTGTATATATAAATATATATATATATATCTATAACGCTGGGAGCGTCACTCTGTCCGAAGCCTTAATGGACTGCGCAGGCGCGACGCTCCTAGCGTTACATTATAGAAAAAATGCTGCCGAGAGCAGGGGGTCGGGAGCACGGAGACGCCGTCTACATATTTGCGCCCTGATTATGCAAATAATCCGCCACCATAGTAAGTTTTTACTTACGCTATTCCTTTCGGGCGCCATTGTCTTGCTCCTCCTGGTGCCGGAATCGGCGCCTGCGCAGTCCGCGCTTTCCGGCGCCATTTTCTTGAAGACACACAGCAGTGTGTCTTCAAGAAAATGGCGCCGTAAAGCACGGACTGCGCAGGCGCCGATTCCGGTACCAGGAGGAGCAAGACAATGGCGCCGGAAAAGAATCAGGTAGCGTAAGTAACAAATTGCTGTGCTATGAGGCTGTGGCACTTCATGCCACAGCTATTTGTTGCTTACGCCACCTGATGGGGGCCATAAACCTTTATGAAGCAGCGTATGGGGCATATGGATGGGAGCAGCACAGGACAGAACGGGGGCGCAGGATGGGAGCAGCACATGACAAAATAGGGTAGCACATGACAGAACGGGGGTGCAGGATGGCAGCAGCACATGACAGAACGGGGGCGCAGGATGGGAGCAGCACATGACAGAACGGGGGCGCAGGATGGGAGCAGCACATGACAGAATAGGGCAGCACATGACAGAACGGGGGTGCAGGATGGCAGCAGCACATGACAGAACGGGGGCGCAGGATGGGAGCAGCACATGACAGAATAGGGCAGCACATGACAGAACGGGGGTGCAGGATGGAAGCAGCACATGACAGAACGGGGGCGCAGGATGGGAGCAGCACATGACAGAACGGGGGCGCAGGTTGGCAGCAGCACATGACAGAACGGGGGCGCAGGATGGGAGCAGCACATGACAGAACGGGGGCGCAGGATGGGAGCAGCACATGACAGAACGGGGGTGCAGGATGGAAGCAGCATATGATAGAACGGGGGTGCAGGATGGAAGCAGCACATGACAGAACGGGGGCGCAGGATGGGAGCAGCACATGACAGAACGGGGGCGCAGAATGGCAGTAGCACATGACAGAACGGGGGTGCAGGATAGAAGCAGCACATGACAGAATGGGGGCGCAGGATGGGAGCAGCACATGACAGAACGGGGGTGCAGGATGGAAGCAGCACATGACAGAACGGGGGCGCAGGATGGGAGCAGCACATGACAGAACGGGGGTGCAGGATGGAAGCAGCATATGATAGAACGGGGATGCAGGATGGAGGCAGCACATGACAGAACGGGGGCGCAGGATGGAAGCAGCACATGACAGAACGGGGGCGCAGGATGGGAGCAGCACATGACAGAACGGGGGCGCAGAATGGCAGTAGCACATGACAGAACGGGGGCGCAGGATGGGAGCAGCACATGACAGAACGGGGGTGCAGGATGGAAGCAGCACATGACAGAACGTGGGTGCAGGATGGAAGCAGCACATGACAGAACGGGCGCAGGATGGGAGCAGCACATGACAGAACGGGGGCGCAGAATGGCAGTAGCACATGACAGAACGGAGGCGCAGGATGGGAGCAGCACATGACAGAACGGGGATGCAGGATGGAAGCAGCACATGACAGAACGTGGGTGCAGGATGGAAGCAGCACATGACAGAACGGGGGTGCAGGATGGGTGCAGCAAATGTCAGAATGGGGGCACAGGATGGGAGCAGCACATGTCAGAATGGGGGCGCAGGATGGGAGCAGCACATGACAGAATGGGGGCGCAGGATGGGTGCAGCTCATGACAGGATGGGGACGCAGGATGGAGCAGCACATGACAGAATGGGGGCGCAGGATGGAGCAGCACATGACAGGATGGGGACGCAGGATGGAGCAACACATGACAGGATGGGGACGCAGGATGGGTGCAGCACATGACAGGATGGGGACGCAGGATGAAGCAGCACATGACAGGATGGGGATGCAGGATGGAGCAGCTCATGACAGTATGGGGACGCAGGATGGAGCAGCACATGACAGGATGGGGACGCAGGATGGGAGCAGCACATGACAGGACGGGGACGCAGGATGGGAGCAGCACATGACAGGATGGGGGCGCAGGATGGAGCAGCACATGACAGGACGGGGACGCAGGATGGAGCAGCACATGACAGGACGGGGACGCAGGATGGAGCAGCACATGACAGGATGGGGGCGCAGGATGGAGCAGCACATGACAGGATGGGGACGCAGGATGGAGCAGCGCATGACAGGATGGGGACGCAGGTTGGAGCAGCACATGACAGGATGGGGACGCAGGATGGAGCAGCACATGACAGGATGGGGACGCAGGATGGAGCAGCACATGACAGGATGGGGACGCAGGATGGAGCAGCACATGACAGGATGGGGACGCAGGATGGAGCAGCACATGACAGGATGGGGACGCAGGATGGAGCAGCACATGACAGGATCGGGATGCAGGATGGAGCAGCACATGACAGGATGGGGGCGCAGGATGGAGCAGCACATGACAGTATGGGGACGCAGGATGGAGCAGTACATGACAGGATCGGGATGCAGGATGGAGCAGCACATGACAGGATGGGGACGCAGGATGGAGCAGCACATGACAGGACGGGGACGCAGGATGGAGCAGCACATACCAGGATGGAGACCATATACCAATATAAATGCTCGCCACCCGGGCGTAGAACGGGTTCAATAGCTAGTATATATATATACACATTTCTGATTTTTTTAAAGCCGCTAAAATAGTAAGCCCATATAGATTTGTTCTCGCCATGGAGAATTGTGCTGTCAGCTCATCTGTACCGTACAATGGACGCAGTAAAAACAAAATCCGCAGAATAATGGTGGAATTGAAAGCTACAACTCGACCCTCAAAAACAAGTCCTGAAAAAGTCACAGCTCATGGAAGAATGGAAGGGAAGGGAAAAAACGGGATAATTGCAGGACTGTTGCGCGACGTCCTCTGTCAGCAAAAACTAAATATGGGTGGAGTCATGTTTTAATTAACAGCTCCGCCCCCACAGGCCGCACCATATTACTCTCCCCGCCCATTCAATTGTCAATCATTATATGTATACGCCCATAAACACGCCTTCCCATTGTGACGTCGTCGTATCCGGCGTCGCTAATTGGTTGATAACAAATCTCCCCTCGGCTAGCAATTTTCTCTTATGACAAGACTTGGCGGCACTCACATTGATCGCAGTCTTGATTTTGATTGGCTGCTTTATCTGTCAATCACATGGCTTCTTTATTGTGATTGGACACTTTTTTAATTCTTGCTTCCGTTTCCGATCGCTAGTCTTTTTTGCAATAACAATACAGTGTAGCCGCGGCGGGGGCCGTGCTCCTCCTCCTCCTCAGTCCTGGAGACGGGAGCAACAATGGAGGCTGCGTCCCGGCATGTCCCTGCAGGGGGCGAGCTGTGACGGCGCGCTGTCTGCTGGGAAGTGCGGAGCCTGTAGGGGAGACACGTATGGAGCGTGAGCAGTGATGGCAGCAGGGTGCAGCCCCCGCAGGGAGACGTAGAGGGTGGTCTATAGAGGAGTGTCTGCAGCCCCCAGGTGAGACCAAGGGGCAGGGGCAACTGTTCGGAAAATGGATCTGTCAAATACTTGTAGGGCATGCTGTAACTTGTAGTCCCACAGGGGTCATCAATCTGTTGCTTTTCAGCTGAACTACAAGAACCAGCATGCCTTTCTAGTAGGGGATTTATTTTAAACCTTTGGCTTGTTAGCTGTTGTAGAACTACAACTCCCAGCATGCTTTTGTTTTTTTTAGTGGGGATTTAATTAAAAAAAAATGCTGTTTTTAATTTGCGTTGTATGCTGGGAGTTGTAGTTTTGCAATGCCTGGATCGCTTACATGTTGGAGCCCAGTCTCCAGGGCAAGTGGATCGCGCCCGCATTTAAAGGGATGAGGATTTGATGCATTTATATTGGGGGATTGCTATTTTTGCAGTTGCTGACTCCCATCATCCCTTTTTTTGTAGATTTTGGGCTGCTCCGCAACACACTCTGCGCAGTCACAGATCATAATGGAAATGAATGGGACGACATTTCGACCTGCGAAGTACAAGTACTAAAAAATGGAGCGAAAAAAAATTCCACCCGGTTCTGACTTCTTACAACATATTGCGTTACCGTGCGGGTCATAATGTCGCCCCGTTCACTTACATTATGCTGCGAGACATACGAGGGAATCGGGGCCGATCATACAAATCCTCTCCCAGTGTCAGTGCGCTGTGCTCCGATCCTCCGGTGTGATAACATGGGAGCACGTGCGCGGAGGAGACGGAGAAAGTAACTTCTCCACTTTCTTCATTCGCTTTCTGTAGTAACTGCACTCGGATGGCATCAGAGTGCAATCTGGTGTTTTAGTCACACTCGTAGACCTTGGATGGGTGCGCGTCATTGAATATCAGAGCCACTCGCCGCCACTGTCATTACGAATCGGCATGAGAAAATAATTGCAGATCTGCACTGGGCCGAGTGCTATGCGATAAAACATCACACAGCACTCCGCCATGTTATACGCTTCTGAAGGCGCGACTTCGTTTTTAATCAAATTGAAGCTATCCTGCCGGCAAAATTAGCTTCAAGGGGTCTTTCATGTTTGGTGACTTTTTTTTTAATGTTAATGCATATACTGTAATTTGGGCGAAAAATATCTTTTGTAACCATGTTTCATTCTAAATGTTGCACTGTTTGCCTTCTATAGCATCTCTGCTGCGTTAACTATTGCTGGCTGCAGAATGAGTAAACTGAGAATCCATCAGGGAGCTCATTCAGATTGAGTCATGGGTGCGATTGTAACTGTTTTTTCTTTTTCTCCGAGTTCCTCTCAACATATGACGACATCAAGGTTGAATGTGCATGGAAACAAAAACCTGTAAAAGGCAGGTAAATGCACGTCTGCCATTTTCAGACACTCGGCCACATTCCAACTAGACTTGCTTAACTCCTAGTGAGCAAAGCTTCGCACGTCTAGTCTGAATGTTGCCGGGAGTGTGCATGTTGTTTGTGCAGCGGAGAATCCTGACAGCGCGCGGATCTAATGCTTTGAGCATTCAGAGGTCTGCAGTCGCATAGACTTTTGTCACAAATCTGGACAACCCCTTTAAGGTTCCAGTCTTTTTGCTATATGTGTAAATGGGCGATCATCACAAGCTGGATTTATCTGACCCCTACAATAGCTTGTAGGCTTTTCCTAGCAGCAAGGAGGTGACTAAATAATCTGCCAAGACTCCGATTAAAGGGGAAGGCCCAGGGATTAGTCCGCAGGTTGCGGCAGGCATTCCTTTATCCTCGGGCAATCTGTCATGGGTCTTTGTGCAGAATATCTGAAGGTTCGTCAGGACAGATTACCGGCATTAATTGTCAGTGTATGAGTCACTATAGGAATCCAGTAAGCGTAGGAGACATGGACGGGGGGCTCGCCGTGCTGGCAGATGGAGCGAGGTGCGGCCGTGGTGGGGTGGCTCTGATCTCCGCAGGAGATTATCACAGTAGGTGGCGTACAATGGGGGTCTGCAGCTGTCATAATACACGGGGAGCGCTTCATTGTTCGCCTCTCGTGAAATAGTCGCCATTTTCAGCTTAGCATCGGGGTCCGTTTCGTGGGTCTGGATCGGGGGGTGTGCCCGCAGACCTTTCATATTTTAGTACTTGATCACATGTATCCAAGCAGTGGTGGGAAGATCAACTTCTGGAATCCCGGTTGCCCTCATGGATCTCGAAAATGGGGCTCTTCATTGTCTATGGCACTGCTGTAAAAGCTGTACTCTGCAGTCCAATAGACAGTGGATGGACGGGCACTGTGCGTGCTCAACCATTAGTCTAGAGTTGGTTGGATCCCGGCTGTCAGCAGGTTAGCACCTGCTCTGAGGAAGGGTAATAGCTTGCATTTTTAGTACAATTCTTTTAAAGGAATCTGTCAGCACAGGATGACTGTTCAAACTAAGCACGTGCGCTCGGGGCACCCTTGGTGTGGCTGAGCAGTCCAGTGCACATTCCTATCTTTTCCTCCTCTTTAATAATAACTCGCTCCGGCGTTACAGGAGCCAAATTGGGGGGGGGGGGGGAGAAAGATTTGTGCCAAGGTGCACTGAACTGCTGCACTGAACTGCTCGGCCACACCAAGGGTGCACCTGACGCTTGTGCTTGGTTTGAACGGTCATTTTTCTGCTGACAGATTCCATTTAAAGAGTCATTTCCAAAACTGAAATTTATGCTCTGTCTATAGGATTCCGTTACCAGTCACATGGTTCTGCGGAGCCCCATCTTGTATGGAGCGGATACTTGACCTATTCAACTCTCATTGTGTATGAGACTGCTGGATAAAATGGAGTGCTGTGATCCGCTGGTTCCTGCAGTCCAAAAGCCAAGCATGTGCACTTCCATTCTGCTCAAGATGGGGATTTGCGGTGTCCCATTTTCAAAGTCCAAAGGTCCACTTTCCTGATTTGGGGGTCCTTTTTTTAATGGATAGTGTCTGTCTAATTTTTTTTGAAACGCCCCTTTAAAATTTGCAGTATTGGTTGACGAGGTTACTGGTTCTGTAATATGAACAGTACAACCTTCCTACTAAATGAAATAAAGCAGCAGAGCTCTGTGCATCGAAGCTGAAGATGGGGAGGGATGCTGCTGTCCGCAGAGCAAGTGACAGGAAGAGCAGATTCCTGCAAAATGTAGTTTTGAGACGGAATGGGAATCTGTCAGCAGGTTTTTGCTATGTAATCTAAGATTATTATTATTATTATTATTTATTATTATAGCGCCATTTATTCCATGGCGCTTTACATGTGAGGAGGGGTATACATAATAAAACAAGTACAATAATCTAAATAATCTAAAGATCAGCATGATGTAGGGACTGAGACCCTGATTCCAGCGATGTGCCAGGTACAGGGCTGTATTTTGTGGTTTTAATAAAATCAGTGTTTTATTAGCAGGACGTTATTACTAGAAGGCTAGGTGTCTTGTCACAGAAAGCTGCCCAATCAGTGGTGTGGGTGAGGTTATACACAGCTCAGCATATTCAGAGCTCTGCTAGATCTGCAGCAGAGAAAACCGTGATTGTTTCTGCTGCACACAGAAAACTGTGACACATCACTGGAATCAGGGTCTCTGCCTCTACCTCTTTCTGCAGTCAGATTACATAGCAAAAACCTGCAGACGCATTTTCTTTAAGAGCAGGACAAAAGTATCGGGGCAGGTAAAAAAAAAATAAAAGCCGGGAGATCGGAATATTCACAGTAGTCAGTAATGAAGGGTCTGTGGTGTATTATTGCACCGTGTGTGATGTGGAAATAGGATCTCGGATCGCCCCTTTAGGCTGTGTGCACACATTGCGGATTAGGCTTAGGAATTTCTGGTCCGGATTCTGCCTCTCCTGGCAGAAAACGCACCTATGGATTTGTCTCATTTGTCGCTACTTCTTTTAAACCGCAGCGGGTTTTCCGCAAAGTGTGCACAGCTCTTTTTTTTTTTTTTTCTCATTGATTTACATTGCACTGTAAATCAATTGCTGATCTGCAGCGTTTCTGCACTTCAAAAAACGCTCCGAATCCGCAACGTCTGCACATAGCCTTAGGGTATGTGCACACATTGCGGATTCTCTGCGGATCCGCAGCGTTTTTTTGAGGTGCAGAAACGCTGCAGATCAGCAATTGATTTACAGTACAATGTAAATCAATGAGAAAAAAAAAATCTTCAGCGTTTTTGTACCCATTCCATTATAGAAAACCGCAGGGGTAAAAGACGCAGCAAATCCGCAAGAAAACCGCAGCAAAAACGCACAAAAAACGCTGCGGAACTGCACAAAATACGCGACAAATCCGCAGGTGTGTTTTCTGCCAGGAGAGGCAGAGTCCGCACCAGAAATTCCTAAACCTAATCCGCAACGTGTGCACATAGCCTAAGGCCATGTTCACACAGTGCGTTTTTTACCGCGGAACCGCGGCGGTTTTGCGGCTGCGGTTCCGCAGCTGTTTTCCATGCAGGGTACAGTACACTGTACCCTATGGAAAACAGGACACACTGTGCACATGGTCCGGAAATTGTAAAAAAAAAGACGCGCTGAATAGCTCCCGGAAAAAAGGAGCATGTCAATTCTTCTTCCTGAACCGCAGCGGTTCTGCACCCATAGACCTCCATTGTGAGGTCAAAATCGCAGTAAAACCCGCAGATCAAAAATATATCTGCGGGTTTTACTGCGATTTGATGTGCAGAACCGCTGCAGCAGGAAGTGCGGGGGAGCGGGCGGAAGTGCGTGGGCGGAGTGTGGCTGCCCCCCCGTGCTCCGATGCCCCCCCCCCCCGTGCTCCGATGCCCCCCCCCCAGTGCTCCGATGCCCCCCCCCGTGCCCTAATCTCCCCCCCTTATACTTACCCGGCGTCCCGGTGTCCGTCCGGCCGTCTTCTCCCTGGGCGCCGCCATCTTGCAAAATGGCGGGCGCATGCGCAGTGCGCCCGCCGAATCTGCCGGCCGGCAGATTCGCTCCAAAGTGCATTTTGATCACTGAGATAGGTTATATCTCAGTGATCAAAATAAAAAAATAGTAAATGACACCCCCCCACTTTGTCACCCCCATTGGTAGGGACAATAAAAAAAAATTAAGAATTTTTTTTTTTTTTTTTCACTAAGGTTAGAATAGGGTTAGGGTTAGGGGTAGGGGTAGGGGTAGGGTTAGGGGTAGGGTTAGGTATTTTCAGCCATTTTAGCCCTAAAAAGCTTCCTAGGAAACACACAGTAAAAAAAGGATAAAAAAAACGCATCAAAAAACGCATCAAAAAACGCATCAAAAACGCATCAAAAAAGGACAAAAAAAGGACCTGCGTTTTCTGCCAAGAGCTGCAGTTTTTTAAAAAAAACTGTCCTGAAAAAAAAAGGATGGAAATCCTGAACGTGTGAACATACCCTAAATCTTCCAGTCGCATTCAGTGAGTATCTCGGCGCTTCCTGTGTGAAATGATGGCCGGTCATGAGATCTCCCTCCACGTCTGACTCCTCTTTCCCTGGAGTCCTGTGATGTGTCCAGTGTCTGTCTGCAGCATGAGACCCGGTGTCAGGAGGTCGGCACCAAACATGCAGATACATTGCCTCTGGACACGTCACCGCTAATTCTCCGAGCTGCTTATTCCTGGACCCATAACGGGGGAGAAGGATCCGGACACCTAATGCGTCTGGAATGTGGGACCTGGCGCACACAGCTGGCGGAGGCCGCTGCTCCAATTACAAGGCCATTTTGTTATATTTGGCATCTTCTGTGGACCAGATCAGTTTATTTATTTTTCTGTTTATTCCCCTTTTTTATTTTAGCTCATTTGTCGAGATAAACAGAGATTATCGCTTGCTCGCCCTCTAGCTCACTCTGTCGCTTGTCCTCTAGCTCGTTCTGTGGCTCGCGCTCTCTCTCGCTCGTTCTGTGGCTCGCGCTCTCTCTCGCTCGTTCTGTGGCTCGCGCTCTCTCGCTCGTTCTGTGGCTCGCGCTCTCTCTCGCTCGTTCTGTGGCTCGCGCTCTCTCTCGCTCGTTCTGTGGCTCGCGCTCTCTCTCGCTCGTTCTGTGGCTCGCGCTCTCTCTCGCTCGTTCTGTGGCTCGCGCTCTCTCTCGCTCGTTCTGTGGCTCGCGCTCTCTCTCGCTCGTTCTGTGGCTCGCGCTCTCTCTCGCTCGTTCTGTGGCTCGCGCTCTCTCTCGCTCGTTCTGTGGCTCGCGCTCTCTCTCGCTCGTTCTGTGGCTCGCGCTCTCTCTCGCTCGTTCTGTGGCTCGCGCTCTCTCTCGCTCGTTCTGTGGCTCGCGCTCTCTCTCGCTCGTTCTGTGGCTCGCGCTCTCTCTCGCTCGTTCTGTGGCTCGCGCTCTCTCTCGCTCGTTCTGTGGCTCGCGCTCTCTCTCGCTCGTTCTGTGGCTCGCGCTCTCTCTCGCTCGTTCTGTGGCTCGCGCTCTCTCTCGCTCGTTCTGTGGCTCGCGCTCTCTCTCGCTCGTTCTGTGGCTCGCGCTCTCTCTCGCTCGTTCTGTGGCTCGCGCTCTCTCTCGCTCGTTCTGTGGCTCGCGCTCTCTCTCGCTCGTTCTGTGGCTCGCGCGCTCTCTCGCTCGTTCTGTGGCTCGCGCGCTCTCTCTCGCTCGTTCTGTGGCTCGCGCGCTCTCTCTCTCTCGCTCGTTCTGTGGCTCGCGCGCTCTCTCTCTCTCGCTCGTTCTGTGGCTCGCGCGCTCTCTCTCTCTCGCTCGTTCTGTGGCTCGCGCGCTCTCTCTCTCTCGCTCGTTCTGTGGCTCGCGCGCTCTCTCTCTCTCGCTTGTTCTGTGGCTCGCGCGCTCTCTCTCTCTCGCTTGTTCTGTGGCTCGCGCGCTCTCTCTCTCTCGCTTGTTCTGTGGCTCGCGCGCTCTCTCTCTCTCGCTTGTTCTGTGGCTCGCGCGCTCTCTCTCTCTCGCTTGTTCTGTGGCTCGCGCGCTCTCTCTCTCTCGCTTGTTCTGTGGCTCGCGCGCTCTCTCTCTCTCTCGCTTGTTCTGTGGCTCGCGCGCTCTCTCTCTCTCGCTTGTTCTGTGGCTCGCGCGCTCTCTCTCTCTCGCTTGTTCTGTGGCTCGCGTGCTCTCTCTCTCTCGCTTGTTCTGTGGCTCGCGCGCTCTCTCTCTCTCGCTCGTTCTGTGGCTCGCGCGCTCTCTCTCTCTCGCTTGTTCTGTGGCTCGCGCGCTCTCTCTCTCTCGCTTGTTCTGTGGCTCGCGTGCTCTCTCTCTCTCGCTTGTTCTGTGGCTCGCGCGCTCTCTCTCTCTCGCTTGTTCTGTGGCTCGCGCGCTGACTCACAGGGTTCCCAAAGACAAACAAACCCTGTGTAGTTGCATCATAAAGGGTTGACATTTAGTAATAATAATAATAATTTTATTTATATAGCGCCAACATATTCCGCAGCGCTTTACAAATTATAGAGGGGACTTGTACAGACAATAGACATTACAGCATAACAGAAATACAGTTCAAAACAGATACCAGGAGGAATGAGGGCCCTGCTCGCAAGCTACAAACTATGAGGAAAAGGGGAGACACGAGAGGTGGATGGTAACAATTGCTTTAGTTATTCGGACCAGCTATAGTGTAAGGCTCAGGTGTTCATGTAAAGCTGCATGCACCAGTTAACTACCTAAGTATGTAGCAGTACAGACACAGAGGGCTAATACTGCATAAAGTGTATGAGAACATGATGCGAGGAACCTGATTATGTTTTTTTTTTTTTTTTTTTTGTGATAGGCCACACAGGGATCGTTAGGTTAATGCGTTGAGGCGGTAGGCCAGTCTGAACAAATGAGTTTTTAGGGCACGCTTAAAACTGTGGGGATTGGGGATTAATCGTATTAACCTAGGTAGTGCATTCCAAAGAATCGGCGCAGCACGTGTAAAGTCTTGGAGACGGGAGTGGGCGGTTCTGATTATTGAGGATGCTAACCTGAGGTCATTAGCGGAGCGGAGGGCACGGGTAGGGTGGTAGACTGATACCAGGGAGGAGATGTAGGGTGGTGCTGAGCCATGGAGTGCTTTGTGGATGAGGGTAGTAGTTTTGTACTGGATTCTGGAGTGGATGGGTAACCAGTGTAATGACTGGCACAGGGTAGAGGCATCGGTGTAACGGTTGGTGAGGAATATGATCCTGGCAGCAGCATTCAGGACAGATTGGAGCGGGGAGAGTTTGGTAAGAGGGAGGCCGATTAGTAGAGAGTTGCAATAGTCCAGACGAGAATGAATAAGTGAAACAGTAAGAGTTTTTGCAGAGTCGAAAGTAAGAGAAGGGCGAATTCTAGAAATGTTTTTGAGATGCAGGTAAGAAGAGCGAGCCAGTGATCGGATGTGGGGGGTGAATGAAAGCTCGGAATCAAGTATGGCCCCAAGGCAGCGGACATGTTGCTTTGGAGTAATGGTGGAACCGCACACGGAGATGGCAATGTCAGGCAAAGGTAGGTTAATAGAGGGAGAAAACACTAGGAGTTCAGTTTTCGACAGGTTCTGTTTCAGATAGAGGGAGGACATGATGTTAGAGACAGCGGTAAGACAATCACTGGTGTTTTCTAAAAAGGTCGGTGTGATATCAGGAGAAGAAGTGTATAATTGGGTGTCGTCAGCATAGAGATGGTACTGGAAACCAAATCTACTGATTGTTTGTCCAATAGGGGCAGTATACAACGAGAAGAGGAGGGGGCCTAGGACTGATCCTTGAGGAACCCCAACAGTAAGGGGAAGGTGAGAGGAGGAGGAACCAGCAAAACATACAGTGAAGGATCGGTCAGAGAGATAGGAGGAGAACCAGGAGAGAACGGTGTCCTTGAGGCCGAAGGAGCGGAGCATAGTGAGGAGGAGCTGATGATCCACAGTGTCAAATGCTGCAGAGAGATCCAAGAGAATTAGCATGGAGTAGTGACCATTAGATTTAGCTGTTAGTAGGTCATTAGAGACTTTAATGAGGGCAGTTTCAGTAGAGTGTAAAGAGCGGAAACCAGATTGAAGAGGGTCGAGAAGAGAGTTATCTGAGAGATAGCGGGTAAGACGGGAGTGGACCAGACGTTCGAGGAGTTTAGAGATGAAGGGAAGATTAGAGACAGGTCTATAATTAGCGGCACAGTTTTGATCGAGGGATGGTTTTTTAAGTAATGGATGTATGATGGCATGCTTAAATGAGGAGGGAAAAATACCGGAAGTGAGGGAAAGGTTGAATATTTTTGTTAGGTGAGAGGTGACAGCCGGGGAAAGGGACTGGAGGAGATGTGACGGAATGGGGTCACTGGTGCAAGTGGTCGGGCGAGAAGATGCAAGGAGCCTGCTTACTTCTTCTTCTGTAACTGCTTCAAAGTCAGAGAGTGAACTAGATGCAGTGGGGGAGGGAGGACAGTGCATGGTATGAAGAGATTGGGAGATGATTTCCTGTCGAATGTGGTCAATTTTTTCTTTGAAGTAATTGGCCAGATCGTCAGCACGGAGATCCGTGGTTGGGGCCTGCTCTCTTGGGTTGAGTAGGGACTGGAACGTGTCAGAGACGTTTAGGGTTATTGGACAGGGAGGTGATGAGGGTGTTGAAATAGGTTTGTTTGGAGAGGTGAAGGGCAGAATTGTATGTCTTTAGCATGAACTTATAATGGATGAAATCTTTGGGTAGATTAGATTTTCTCCACAGACGTTCGGCGCACCTGGAGCACCGCTGCAGTATAAAACACAGTTGTTGTTAGATATCTTACCACTCTCTATATCGGCGATCATGGCGATGTTTTACCTGACTGCGGGATCAGAATACACTCATTTGTAGTCTGTAGCTATGATGATGAATAAGTCTGTGTTTGAGCTGTACACTCCTATTGATACTTCAAGACTGGAGAGTTGCTGCATTTTGTTATAGAAAATATATTGGGTCAATGAAAAAAAGACTTATAAAGGGAATCTCAGCAGTTTTTTTTTTTTTTATGAAATCCAAGATCAGCCTCGTGTAGGGACGGAGACCCTGATTCCAGCGATGTCACTTACTAGGCTGTGTGTTGCTGTATCAATACAATCAGTGTATCGGTGGGAAATTATCACTAGAAGACTAGGTGCATCGTGCCTCCTGGTCCAACCACGCCCCACCGCTGACTGACACATTTCTGTGTACACTGTATATTGACAGTGGTGTGGGCAGGGTTATACACCGCTCAGAATTTAGTGCTCTGCTAGATCTGCAGCAGAGCTCTGAATTTGTATCACAACTCCTGCACCCAGTAACCTAAGTGACACATCACTGCAATCAGGATCTATTTCACTACATCATTGTCAGATTACATAGCTGCTGAGAGATTCCCTTTTAAAGAGGTATTCCCATCCCACGCTTGTCATCCTGCCTGGAATAACCAAAGTGCTCATTCGTTAACTGATCGCATAGTTTATGCCAGCATGCAAATCATTATTAGCAGCATAACTGGGTGTGCTGCCGCGACATAATCCATGTACGGGACCAAATTGATCCAAATTTGTCTTTTTACCTTCATCGCTGTGTTGTCTTCCTAGGTGGAAATGCCGCACTGTTTTGCCTACGGCTGCACCAACCATAGTGGGAAGCTGCCCTCGGCGGTCTCCATGCACTCTTTTCCCAAGGAGCTGCCTCTTGCAGAAACCTGGATACATCACAGCCGCACCGATGTAGGCAACGTGCAGGAGTTTGTACGGGACACATTGCTGAAGAACCCGGGACACTTTGTTCTTTGCTCCGAGCATTTTGAGGAAGACATGTTTGAGATGGCCGGCGATTCGCCTCTGATTCCATCTGAACCGAACCACAAACGAACGAGACGGAAATTAAAAGCGAGTGCGGTTCCAACTCTCTTCCTGACCGGAGCTTCGAAGCTACGTAGACAGGCGGCTCAACACCTGAAGATTCATGAACGGAAGCAGGTAATGATTGTGTCTTGTGTGTAGATCACCTTGGTCAACATCCAGATTTGAGTCCCAACATCTCTACTTACGGTAAGCGTTGGTCTCTGCACAGGAGAAAAACATTTTCCCGATCTCTGTGACGGAGGAGGTTGGCTGACTGGCTCATTTCAGTAGCACACTTGTCATGTGTTTATTTTACCGTTACATTTTTTTTCAGCTTTTGGACAATCTTCTTGAGCAGCAGAAGCGACCTAGACTAATAGAAGAGACAACCAGTCCGTCCACATCCCAGGATTCTGCGGCACTAACGGTACTTGAGAACAATTGATATGACTTCTTCTAGCCCAAAATATAACGCCTAAGGCCGAATTCAGACTTCGGTCTATGAGCCATGATGTAGCGACCGCCTGCGGTTCTCCTGACCCAAACTCAACAGCCTTATTTATGCCTATGAGGTTGTCACGTTCCTGTCAAGAGACCCACAGCCAGTTGTACTCGGAACATGATGTATAGACGTCTGGATGACTCCAAAACTGGGACATCTCCTCCAGGCAATACACCAATAAGGCGTATGAGTCGCGTTAATCACTTAGGTCACATTGATGCCCGTGTTCATCAGCGCCGTGGTCACAGTGCGTGGAGAGGTCTCAGAAGCTCTTACGTAGCTGGCATCTGTCCCTACCGGCAGCCACAGCTGAACTCCGGTCGCTGCTATTAACTATTTAGATGCTGATGGATCTCTGATAGCAGCATATAAATAGTAGATAGCAGTACAGGCATGCACTGGATTCCCATGACATAATTGCGGTGCTCCAGTTGGTTACCATGGCTGAAAAATCCTCTGTCTTATAATACAGGAGGAGGACCCAGGACACGAACGTCCACGAAAACTCCAGCTCTGGAGAAGAAAACTCCTTCCTCTGAAGTCCCAGTTTCTGAAGGACAGATTCAGCCCTGTTCCCAGAGCATTGCAGAGAAAGGTAAGTCCGCCTGATGTGCTTCTAATAGTAAGAATGCGCTGTCTCCTGTATTCTCCGACCGTAAGTAGTCATGGCCCATCATACAGTCCTAAAGTGGGTGAGCAAGTGTGTTGTTCTCTCATGAAAGTGAATCTGTCACTAGATTTCACTATACAAACTGCATACATTATCAAAATATCTTACACCTGATGAGGCAGTTGTAATTACTTTGAGAAACCATGGTACGTTTGCTGTATAATCCTAATATTAGAATGATTTTGAGTCCATCTGTAGAGTGAAAGCGCTCATGAGTCCGATTTATTTAGTCTCCTCCCACCTAGTCTGACAGCTGCAGCTTGTACTGAGCAGTGTGACGTCTCAGCAGGGAGGAGGGGCACTGAGGATCTGTTATGACCTGGTGGTTTAGGAGCAACATGGGACGAGCTCTGAAGGAGGTGGTACCTGTACTGACCGCAGTCCCTAAGCTCAACACAACACTAGAAGTAGCCGTGGGATGCTCCTGTCACTCCCTAGGCATCCCGTCACAGCCTGAGAACTAACTACCCCTAAAGATAGAAACAGGAAAACTATCTTGCCTCAGAGAAAATCCCCAAAGGATAGATAGCCCCCCACAAGTAATGACTGTGAGTGGAGAGGGAATAGACATACACAGAATGAAACCAGGATGTAGCACGGGAGGCCAGTCTAGCTAGATAGGACAGGATAAAATACTGTGCGGTCAGTATTAAAAACTACAAAAATCCACACAGAGTTTACAAAAATCTCCACACCTGACTAAAGGTGTGGAGGGTAAATCTGCTTCCCAGAGCTTCCAGCTTAACTGAATTAATTCATACTGACAAGCTGGACAAAACATAGAATGCACAGAACGAATAAGTCCACAACATGTGGACAGAAAAGAGCAAAGCAAGGACTTATCTTTGCTGAACTGGTCAGGATATCAGGGAAATCCAAGAGAGATGTGAATCCAACCAGGAACCATTGACAAGTGGCACTGGCTGAAGGGAAGAGCTAGGCATAAATAGCCGAGCAGAAAGACAATCAGTGGAAGCAGCTGTAGACTGCTAAATCCAAGGAGCAGCCATTCCACTTAAAACCACCGGAGGGAGCCCAAGAGCAGAACTCACAAAAGTGCCACTTACAACCACCGGAGGGAGCCCAAGAGCGGAATTCACAACAGAGCTGTCAGTTAGGCAATGTGGGTGGAGATAGTCTAAAGGATTACACTGCTGTCCTAATATAGATTTTAACAGCAAGTACACCAGTCTCATGAGGTCTAAGATCGATTTCATTGCCTGCGTACTTTGTATTATAAAATTTGGTGATGGACCCGCTAATGGATTTTCCCTGAGGCCAAGCATGCACGTGTTCTCAATGAGCAAGGGGAATAAGGTGCTGTCAGACCCCTGTGAAGGAAACTTTTCCCCTGTGAAAACAAAGTATTGGGCATCCTGAAATCCAACATGCCTGATCCTTTTTTCCCTGATCTCTCCTGTCGAGGGGTTGAGAGTGTTATCAGTGGAGAAATCCCATTATATTGCGGTATATAGAGCAAGGGCTTTGGCAAAGAATGCCGGATTGCATTCGAAACTCGTTAACTTTGTACTTCCGGTCTCCCTACGTCATATTTTCTAGGAATAGGTTTTTAAAGATCAAATTTGTAATATTATTTAATATTTATATATTTTATTAATATTATTATATTTTATATTTTTTAACAGAAGCTGGAACGTTTTCCTTTTCTATAGCACTAGACCGCAGGTTTAAGTTCCCTTAGGGGAAAAAAAAAAATCAAATCCTCCCTATTTTACCCTTTCTTACTCAACCATTGCTCCAGTCTTTGTTTTTTGACTGCATTGGTGACCTAATTTAGACAGAGAACATCAACACTGCAGCCAATCACTGAGCTCAGCGACCTGTGCCGTTTAGCTCAGTGTTTGGCTGCAGTGGTTATGCTTACTGTAGTTGTAGCGTCACCGCTGCAGCTAAACACATTGACCGATGCTGGAGCAGGGGAGCATGAGTACTGTCTGTCTCTGTTATTTTACGTTACAGGAAGCGTCTGGGTTCCACTTTTCTAAAACCCCTTTAAACTGAAGATTGTCAGCGTGAAATGCACCAGTTATGCCTTTAAAATTGGTAAATCTCCGCCTACTGTGATCAGATTTTCGCTCCTCTTTAATTTCTGTACCGTCGTTGACCGCACACCCTCCTGCTTTCCCACCTGGTTTTCTCCCTATTTTTAGGGGTTCTTATAGGGGCTCACCAGTCTTGTCGTTGGGTGCGCACTTTAATTCTGGCTGTATTGTATGACTGGTGCACCAATGGCGCCCGCTGTGGTAGGGACCCATAGGGGTGGTATAACCATGGGATGGACGTATCGCAGTGCGGACCTTCATAAATGTCTGTTTCAGACCCCGGCCACTCTGAATCGGATCGCGGTTTATTTCTCGGACGAGGAGTGGGAAATGCTGGAGGAATGGCAAAGAGATCTCTACAAGAACATGATGAAGGAGAACTACGAAGCTTTAATATCACTTGGTAAGAACAACAGTGTAATAGCCGCAATAAAAGTAAAGGGGCATTCCAGCATCAAATGTTTTTGTTTTTTTGCATGTCTAAAGCTTGGTCCCATCAATATTCTGGCTGTGGAATTTTATATCATATTTTCACCATAATTGTATAAGCAAAACCCAAAAATAATTACGGAATTGTGCTTTTTTTTTTTTTTCAATTTTTTTTTTTCCTTCTCCCTCATTTTATTTTTTTATTTTTTTTTAAACCTTAAATGGTAAAATTCATTTCCATTTAAAACTACAATAGAACAAGCCCTCAAGTCATGGCTTACTCTTGGAAGAAGTGTAGGAGAAAAGCAAAATTTAAAAAATGGAGGAGCGCCAACATGATGGGGGTTAAGTCACTAGACCTAGAGGGAGGTTATCTGGATTCATTGCGATATCACTTGTCTTTATTTCCTAGTATTAGGGCTCACTCCCATCACCGTATTATTGTGATCCATCCACCAACACAACATCGGATCACACTCGGACCAATGTTATTCTATGGGGCCGTGCATGTCCAAGTTGTTAATATTCGGACCGCACTGGGCCATGCAAGTCAATGAGTCATTGGAAACCATCGCGCACTGATAGAGTGAAGACGATGGATCATTTTTTGTTTTTCCATCTTCTCCTCATCCAAGAGAATTGGATCACACTTTGCAGAGTGTCATTTGAGCAATCGGCCCGATTCTCTCACACGAAAGAATTTACGGTCATCTGCACCCACCCTAAGGGTGGACATTTGCCTTAGATAGTTGTCAGCCGATGGGAATAAAGGATGGGGTAGAGTGAAACCCAACGTGCCCGCTCCTCCTTTCCCCTTATAGTTGAGAGCCGTAACACCTACGTACATATTAGACAGTTGTCCGGTCGTGCCACAATAGTCAAATTTGCTGACTATATCTAATTTGTATGAGGGCCTCTTGATGGCCTTTTCTTATCTTTTTGGAGAAAGGCTCTAAAATGTAGATGTTGATGGTGACGGGGTTACAGCGAAACATAAAAACCACATATGGGGCGAGACGGCTGCCGGAGATTCATTGTCTTCTCAAGATATCACCGAGGTCTCCAACAATGAAGCATTTCTCTCTCGTCACGTTCAGCTGATGTATATGTGCTTTTCGTTAGGTTATCCCACCGTCAATCCCAACATATTAATGAAGATCAAACAGGAGGAAATCATGCGCTACACGGATCAGTGTTCCTCTGATGACTTGGAGGAGTTGGGTGGCACCAAAACAGGTGACTTTATCCTAATTTTCCTCGACCACTTGTGTTTTTTTTTTTTTTTAAATATTGATGCTTAGGAAACCAAAATCCCCAATGTAATTATTAATCCCTGCCTTGCTTTAGCGACAACGATGCATCTACATCGACCATATCTAAGGATCATCCAGAGCTAAACGTCTTACCAATGTTTTTTTCTAAAGAGAAAATTAGTTTTGTCTGACTGTTCACACGAGTTTGACACCAGTTCTGGAAAATGTTCTGAAATTTAGATTCTGGTTCCAGGGGTCAATTAGATGATTACATGATTATAGATAATGACTACTGGATTTTAATAAATAGGTGTGAAGAAATTTCCTTTATTTTTTTTTCTTTGGACTATAAAACGCACTTTTTAGCAAGAAAAACCTCTTGCTTAAAAGTGTGCCTGTTTTATACTTTGGAGGCAGCTTCCTGTGATGGAGGAGAACGATAACACAGCGTCCATTTTGACCACTGAGAGAATTGTTCTCTCCTCCTGCTGCACGCTGATGTATGTGATCAGTGTAGAGCAGAGGAGAGGAAGTCAGCGGGTCCTGCATGGAGGCTCCACGACGTTCTGAGCAGCTGAAGAACCTTCCACCTGACTGGGTCCAGGACTTTTCATGTCATGTGATCAGTTAGATGCCTGGAAGGAACTGCAAGATGTGGTAATTTATAGCGTGTACTTGTGTATGTATCAGAGCTATGTGTGTGTAAATGTTCATGTAGCAGAGCTGTGTGTGTGTAAATGTACATGTAGCAGTGCTGTGTGTGTGTAAATGTACATGTAGCAGAGCTGTGTGTCTGTGTAAATGTACATGTAGCAGAGCTGTGTGTCTGTGTAAATGTACATGTAGCAGAGCTATGTGTGTGTAAATGTACATGTAGCAGAGCTATGTGTGTGTAAATGTACATGTAGCAGAGCTATGTGTGTGTAAATGTACATGTAGCAGAGCTGTGTGTGTGTAAATGTACATGTAGCAGAGCTGTGTGTGTGTAAATGTACATGTAGCAGAGCTGTGTGTCTGTGTAAATGTACATGTAGCAGAGCTGTGTGTGTGTAAATGTACATGTAGCAGAACTGTGTGTGTGTGTAATGCACATGTAGCAGAGCTGTGTGTGTAATGCACATGTAGCAGAGCTGTGTGTGTCTGTGTAAATGCACATGTAGCAGAACTGTGTGTGTGTGTGTAATGCACATGTAGCAGAGCTGTGTGTGTAATGCACATGTAGCAGAGCTGTGTGTGTCTGTGTAAATGCACATGTAGCAGAGCTGTGTGTGTCTGTGTAAATGCACATGTAGCAGAGCTGTGTGTGTCTGTGTAAATGTACATGTAGCAGAGCTGTGTGTCTGTGTAAATGTACATGTAGCAGAGCTGTGTGTGTGAATGTACATGTAGCAGAGCTGTGTGTCTGTGTAAATGTACATGTAGCAGAGCTGTGTGTGTCTGTGTAAATGTACATGTAGCAGAGCTGTGTGTGTGTAATTGTGCAGTTAGCAGACTTTCTGCTGTCTAATCCTGGAATGCATCTTATAGTGAGGTGCATCCTAGAATATTGAGAAATACGGTGATTTACTGTCCAAAAAGGATATTGGAAAGCCAGAGTCCGTTCAAAGCCAATCACCCGATTACATGCAACTGGCTGTGTGGCTTACACATAATTTAGCGATGGAGAAGTTAGAATTTATTGAGAAAAGGTTGACTGAACTTGTTGGATCGCTGCCTTTTTTCCCCACAACCCTAAGGCTAGGTTACACATTGCGTTAGGCAATCCGTTAAGCGCATAGCGCTAGTGGATTGCGCTAACGCAATGTTTATTTTGGGGCCGCGTTCGCCGTCCCCGCTAGCGCAGATCCCCGATCTGCGCTAGTGAGGGTCGGACCTCGGACGCTCCTAGGACGCTGCAAGCAGCGTCCGAGGTCCGTCACAAAGCACGGCACATCGCTAGCGCGTGCCGAAAATGGCATGCGCTAGCGATGCGCTACAGGCAAACATCACATTGCTGTCAATGGGTGCGCTAACGGACCCGTTGCACGGCGTTAATTGCGACATTTTCGCCGTGCAACGCCGTCCGTTAGCGTTATCCCATTAACGCAATGTGAACCTAGCTTTATAAGTAAAGTGATGACTAAATTCCAAGTATTTTTTGAGTGACCCAGAACCAGCAATTACTCTGAAAAAAATTATCTCTGTGCTTTTTTTTTTTTTCTTTCAAGTCTCTGCCAACGAGGAGGATGGGCTCCGATCAAAATGTAAATTTGATGCCGATCACTATTTAAAGGCTGATCTGCAATCGCATGGAGACATGAAGGGTTTCAGAGACTCATGTGAGTAAGAAATAACCTGGTCAGAGGTACCAATTAAATTTGCATTGGGGTCTTTTAAATTAAGAATTTCCCTCCCCACCCCCTTTTATTAAAGGCTTAGACTGGTTTAAAAAAATAAACACATGACCGCTGCAGCCAATCACTGTCCCCACCCCTGGCCTTGTGTTGTGTACTATTCGTGACTGTATTATTACCATGCGTACATGTAAGACTTGCTCCTTTCTACCTCCCTATAGCGTCCATGTTTTATGTTTCAGCAGATAACCATCCTATAGTAACGAGCCTTGAAGACGACAGTATGGACCTACTGGATGGACAGCAGGAACCTCTCTCCATGACGTACGCTCTTTCACAGTGTTTCAGCGATGGATTAAATGGTGAATTTTATCCGACGTCCAAATGGAAAGCAAGAAATATGGCATCTAATGGTTTTGCTACTTTCAGTCCTGATGAAAGAACTTTAGGTCCCATCACGGCGGTCCAGCAGATGGAGAGTCCATATGGCTGGTTCTTTTGTGAAAAGAATCTTTCCCGTACCGGCTTGGTATCAAAACATGGCAAATGTATGGAGCCAAGACCGTATAAGTGTTCAGAGTGCGATAAAAGCTTTACGGTTAAATCCAACTTGATTAAGCATCACCGTATTCACACCGGGGAGAGACCCTACAAGTGCACGCTCTGCTCCAAGAGCTTCAGCCGCAATTCACACCTGATCACCCACCAGCGAACACACACGGGGGAGAGGCCTTACAAGTGCAACGAGTGCGACAAGAGCTTCATCCAAAACTCTGTGCTGATCCAACACCAAAGGATCCACACGGGGGAGAGACCCTTCAAATGTGACGAATGCAGCAAAAGCTTCAGCCAGAAGTCGTGTCTCATACGTCACCAAAGAACTCACACTAGATAATGGTTGTCCAAGAACGGCCGACCACATGCAGGGTCTTTTTTTGGAATTTTAGAACCTAGCAAAGACCTAAACCAAACTGGAAATAATGGGGGGTGAAATGCGCAATAAAAAGGTCTGACGGGTGTAAGGAGATCTAGTATACGGTACCGCCATTGACCAGCGAGCGTACCGCCACTGTATCTTTGAACACTAATAGACTTTTGTATGAGTTTCGGGAAAGAGGTCTATTTTTTTTTTTTTTTGTACAAGGGCTCTTTCAGACATCCGTTTTTCTTCCACGTATGAGAAAAACTGATCGACTGTTCTGATCAGAGTTTACTCGGCGCATGGTCCGAGTCTCGTCCGATTTTCTCGCACGTGGAGACGTGAAAAAAGAAACACAAATTTCTCTACCTTCTCCATTTTGTCAGTCCGTGAAGATCGAACCACACTCAGATGTCATCTAATTGCGGTCTGATATACTTTTTATTTTCTATGGATCCATTGACTTGCATTGCCGATTTTAATCAGACCCTCGGATCAAAATAAGACCTGTCTTTGCGATTTTGCGCAGAGAAGAAAAAAATAAGACATATGCCCACAACTCCAATAGACTATCACTTGGCAGTATGAATGCTATCCTTTAAAAATGGCAGATAGAACTCATACGCAAAAATCAGACATCTGAACGAGCCTAAGTGCCACCCTTCTCCATTTTCTGTGTCTGGTATCACAGCATAGACACCTTCATTTATATAGAGCAGAAGTGCAATACTGCACATGGCCAGTGGGAATTCGTGAGGATCTCAGGCTCGGCCGGTCGGTTCACGTTGCGGGAATTTTTATAGGATACATATTTGGTATCGCTGGGTTCAGAATCGCCCAATCTGTCTTTCGCGCTGTTATAAAATGGCCCATATACTTGCATTGCCGATTTTAATCAGACCCTCAGATCAAAATAAGACATGTCTTTGCGATTTTGTGCAGAGAAGAAAAAAACGGTAATTAGTTCTTACCTGTAATTGTATTTCCAGGAATCCACCTGACAGCACCATTGGAGGACGTCCTTCTTACCCTCGGTGGAACAGGAACCACAAGCAGTTAAAAGGACCCTCCCCACTCCACCCACCAGTGATTTTCTAAGTACCACATCTGGATGGATGCAAAAGGAGAGTTTATTTACAATTGCACACCAATGTTACATCACATTAGTCAGTAGTATAAGCTTGCAGTGGGAGGGAACTAGTAGTGCTGTCAGGTGGATTCCTGGAAATACAATTACCGGTAAGAACTAATTACCGTTTTCCAGTCCACCACCTGACAGCACCATTGGAGAATACCAAAGGATTTTTAACTAGGGTGGGACTACTGCATGTAACACTTTTCTACCAAAAGCTAACTGGTCTGATACGACATCTAATTTATAGTGTCTAGCAAAGGTAGAAAGACTAGTCCAAGTCGCCGCCCTACAGATTTGCTCAGCTGAGGCACCCCCCTTCTCTGCCCATGATGTAGAAATAGCTCGTGTTGAGTGGGCCCTAAGAGTATCCAGGGGATCTTTCCCTTGGTCTGTATATGCTAGGCTAATTATGTTTTTAATCCACCTAGCAATGGTTGATTTTGCTGCTTTACAACCCCTATTTGGACCACCGTATTGTATAAATAGGTTGGTGTCCTGTCTCCAGCTTTGTCGTCCCCAAGTATTTTAGAACAGTCTCCCTAACGTCAAGGTTATGGTAGACCCCCTCTTTTGCGTTTTTAGGGTGTTGGCAGAAAGAAGGAAGGATTATCTCCTGATTTATATTGGTAGAGGATACTACTTTGGGGAGGAAAGCTGGGTTAGGTTTGAAGACTATTCTGTCGTCAAAGATTTGAAGATATGGATTCTGGAAAGAAAGAGCCTGCATCTCCCCCAGCCTTTTAGCCGATGTTATGGCAATTAGTAAAGCAGTCTTAAAGGAGAGATTGGCTATGTCCATATCTTCCGACAGTAAGTAACGGGTTTTACACAAAGTGTTAAGGACCAGGTTTAGGTCCCAAGGAGGAGTTGATTTCCTCACAAGTGGTCTCATTCTCTGCGTGGCCCTGGAAAATCTCGCTATCCAGGGATGGGAGGCTAGTGATGTATCAAAAAAGACACTAAGTGCTGCAATCTGTACTTTTAGAGTACTAAGCCGAAGGCCCTTGTCAAATCCGAGTTGCAGGAAATCGAGGATTCTGGGGATATCCGGTTTCGAAGTATCCACAGGACCTTCTCCCAGAAAGGAACAATACCGCTTCCAGATCTTGTTGTAAATCGCCGAAGTCACCGGCTTTCTGCTTGCCTGGAGTGTGGTAATGATATCTTCTGACAGGCCTCTGGATCTTAAGGTTTCCCGTTCAGGATCCAAGCAGATAGGTGAAGAGAATCTGGATTCTTGTGGAACACCGGACCTTGAAGTAGAAGGTCCTGCCTGTTCGGTAGTAAGACTGGTTCCTCTGTTGACATCCTGGATAGTGGAGAAAACCAGCTTCTTTTCGGCCAAAAAGGAACCACCAGGATTACGGTTGCTTTCTCGTCTCGTATCTTCCTGAGTGTCTTCGGTATCAGAGGAAGAGGCAGAAATGCGTACAGGAGACCTTCTCCCCAATACTGAGACAAGGCGTCTACTCCTGTGGCTCCATCTAGAGGATTCAGAGAGAAAAATGCTCTCATCTTTGTGTTCGACCTGGTGGCAAAGAGGTCCACCTGAGGTGTTCCCCATTTCTGGCATAGACTGCTGAATACTTCCGGGTTCAGTTCCCATTCTCCGGGATGTACCGACTTTCGGCTCAAGAAATCTGCTACCTGATTCTTGGCACCTTCCAGGTGAACTGCCGAGATGGATTTGACAGATCTTTCTGCCCACCTGAAAATCTGGTCTGCTAAGTGTTGCAGTGGTGGATGTCTCGGACCTCCCTGGTGTCTCAGAAATGCCACTGCTGTGACATTGTCGGACAGTATTCTCACGTGTCTGCCTCGGACCAATGACTGGGCCTGGCGCAACACTTTCCAGATCGCATATAGCTCCCTGAAATTTGACGATTTTGCAGCAATCTGAGGAGTCCATTCCCCCTGGTAGTATGTTCTTCCTATATGACCGCCCCATCCGTATTGACTGTCCTCTGTGGTCACCGTAACACAGGGATCGAGTATCCATGGAACTCCCTCTTTCAGGTTTCCCGGTGTGGTCCACCAGGTTAGGGATCTCTTTACCGACGGAGACACAACCATCTTCCTGTCTAGGGAACGGTTTCCTGTTCCAGGATCCTAGAACTTCTCTTTGCAACTCCCGCGAGTGGAATTGGCTCCATTTCACACAGGGTATGCATGCTGTCATGAAGCCGAGTATCCTCATTGCCTCTCTTATGGAGGGGGTACTTTTTCTGAACTGATGAATGTGCCTGATCAAGGCCTCTTGCCTGTCTTCTGGTAAAAAAGATGTTCTTAGATTGGAATCCAACATCACTCCCAAAAATTTTATTCTGGAATTTGGGACCAGGCAGGACTTCTTCCAGTTCACAATCCACCCCAGCTCCTGTAGGATGTAAAGAGTGAAAGTGCAGTCTATTTTGAGGAGTTTCTGTGATTTTGCCATTATCCGGAAGTCGTCCAGGTATGGGACAATGGTCACATTCTGGTTCCTTAGATAGGCCACAACTTCCGACATCAGCTTGGTAAAAATCCTGGGCGCTGAAGCATGCCCGAAGGGGAGACATCTGAACTGGAAGCGATGTACTATCCCCTTGTTCATTATGGCAAATCTCAGGAATCTTTGGTAGGAGATGTGTATCGGGACATGATAGTATGCGTTGCTTAGGTCTAGGGTACACATTACCATGTCTTTGTCTATTAGAGGCGTCGTGGACTTTATAGATTCCATCCGGAATCTTTTGTACCGGACCCATTTGTTTAGTAGTTTTAAATTTTTATAATCGTCCGGGAGTCCCTGGATGGTTTCTTTATTGAAAACAAATGGGAATAATGGCCTTTGCCTCTTTCTGAGATGGGAACTGGCACAATCGCCTCTAAATCCAACAGCTCCTGGATGTTTGTCCACATGGAGGAGTCGGAGAGCGGGCAGGGTCGGGTTACTACAAATCTTTCTGGGGGACTGCTGGAGAACTCTAATTTGTATCCCTGCGCAATCACCTGTAGAATCCAAGGATTCTGGGACACCTTCTGCCAACCCCCTAGAAATTTTTGTAATCGACCTCCCACCTTTGTCATTTATTTGACTTTGGTGTACCTGCACTTGGGAAGATGGAGTCTCTACCTTTTCCACCCTTGGGATAAGACCACCTCCCAGTCTTCCCTTTCCCCCTGTAGTCTGTCCTCTGACTAGGTCGGGACCTACGAAAGGGCTGATACCTTTTGGTATTCTCCTCAGGGAATCCCTTCTTTTTGTCTGAGGCTTTTTCTAGGATATCGTCTAGAATAGGCCCAAATACTTTATTCCCTGAGAATGGGATTCCACACAATTTATTTTTTGACTGGAGATCCCCCGACCAGGTTTTTAGCCATATGGCTCTTCTGGCCGCGTTAGACAAAGATTCGCTTCTAGCCGCAAAACGTACAGATTCGGCCGAAGCGTCCGCCATAAAGCCTATTGCGAGTTTGAGCAACGGCAGGGATTTAAGGATAACCTCTCTGGAAGTTTTGGCTTTGAGATGATCCTCTAAATTGTCAATCCATAAATGCATTGACCGGGCTTCGGATGTTGCCGCTATATTGGCCCGTATTATTGCCGCGGAGGACTCCCAAGTTCTCCTTAGCAAACCGTCCACTTTACGATCCATAGGATCTTTTAATGCGGAAGAGTCCTCAAATGGGATTGAGGTTTTCTTCGCCACTTTTGCTAGTGGCACATCGATCTTGGGAACTTCATCCCACACTTTAATGTCCTCTGGATTGTAGGGCAGTCGAAGTCTAAAATCCCTGGGAATCACCAGTTTTTTCTCCGCTTCCTGCCACTCTTCCAGGATCATGGAACGGATGTGGTTGTTGACGGGGAAGACTTTTGTCACCTGGGCATGTAATCCGCCAAACATCTCGTCCTGGATCGAGGTCTCCTCTGGCGTATCCTGTAGCTGCATGGTGTTGCGCACAGCATAAAGAAGCTCGTCTGTGTCTGCTGCAGAGAAGAGATATCTCTTCCCTTTGCCTAAAGATCCGTCTCTTTCTTCCTGGTCAGAATCCTCTGAAACCTCACCCTCGGAAGAGGGGCTAGACTCCCTTGGCCTCTTCCGTGAAGTCTGCGGTTCTGACTGAGTTGCCTGGGAAAGATTCAAGCTTGAGATAGAAGCCTGAACCTCCTGTCGAATCATGGTCCTCATACTGGATAGTAGCGTCGTCTGCTCATCACCCACAATCTTGGATGTGCACGATTTGCACAATGGATTCCACCAATTTTCCGGAAACTTAGTGGCACATATCGGACATTTATTTTTCCCCGATTTTTTTTTTTTTTTTTTTTTTTTTTTTTCCTTTCGGCTGTGGGGATGTGAGGGTCATTGCTGGAATTGCAGATTCTTTATAGGATCTGGAGGAGTCGTCAGGATCTCAGGCTCGGCCGGTCGGTTCAGGTTGCGGGAATTTTTATAGGATCTGTCTTTCACGCTGTTATAAAATGGCCCAAATACTTTAGATTTTTCCATAATCTGGTCATTGCTGGAATTGCAGATTTTTATAGGATCTGGAGGAGTCGTCAGGATCTCAGGCTCGGCCGGTCGGTTCAGGTTGCGGGAATTTTTATAGGATCTGTCTTTCGCACTGTTATAAAATGGCCCAAATACTTTCGATTTTTCCATAATCTGCTCATTGCTGGAATTGCGGATTTTTATAGGATCTGGAGGAGTCGTCAGGATCTCAGGCTCGGCCGGTCTGTTCAGGTTGCGGGAATTTTTATAGGATCTGTCTTTCGCACTGTTATAAAATGGCCCAAATACTTTCGATTTTTCCATAATCTGGTCATTGCTGGAATTGCAGATTCTTTATAGGATCTGGAGGAGTCGTCAGGATCTCAGGCTCGGCCGGTCGGTTCAGGTTGGGTCAGCCTAGGATAAATAGAGATATGTGTGGGGTACGTAAGTAGGGAAGCAGGGGGAGGGGTGAACTTTGTGGTATGGCTTTAACATATCCCACTCACGTGCCCCTGAAGCTTGTCAGTCCCCTCAGGTCTGGCAGTCTCCTCCATAGCAGATAACAATCTGGACGTATAGCCGAGTGCTCCTTTTGTCAGGATGGCCGGCGGCATACAGACCCCCTAGTGAGTTTATATAGGTTTTACCTGGTTGATCCTGCCCTCCTTACCGCCGCTGCGGTGACTGCGCTGTGCCCCTCACCGAGGCCGGCGCTGCTGCCGGCACCATCCTCCACGCTGGTCGCGACCGGAAGTGACGCGTCCGTCGCGACCGGAAGTGACGCGGCTGCTGGACCCGGAAGCTGCGGTCGGATGCTGGAGCCGGCCGCTGCTGTAAGCGGCCGCCGCACTCACCCCCCGGCAGACAGGCACCCGGACCGAGAGACCCCACGAGGAGGAAGCGGACCCGACCCCCAGGAGCAGCGCTACACTGGGGAGGCTGAGGGACCCCCCATAGCAGGTATCAGCCGCAGATATCTTGCGGTGGGGAAGGGAAAGGCTGGGCCCCCCGATCCCCACCATCTGCACAGCACCGTCGGAGGACATGCTTGCCGTTCCTATCCACAGTGGGACAGGAAAAACACTGGTGGGTGGAGTGGGGAGGGTCCTTTTAACTGCTTGTGGTTCCTTTCCCACTGAGGGTAAGAAGGACGTCCTCCAATGGTGCTGTCAGGTGGTGGACTGGAAATAAGACATATGACCACAACTCCAATAGACTATCACTTGGTAGTATGAATGCTATCCTTTAAAAATGGCAGATAGAACTCATACGCAAAAATCAGACATCTGAACGAGCCTAAGTGCCACCCTTCTCCATTTTCTGTGTCTGGTATCACAGCATAGACACCTTCATTTATATAGAGCAGAAGTGCAATACTGCACATGGCCAGTGGACAAAAGTGGCGCTATTTACCATGCGGGAGGAAATGCTGACCCTTTTTTTTTCAAAATCTGAAAAAACCCTTCAAGCACGTTTTTTATTTTTCTCAAAGGGTAATACTTGAAAATTACTAAATGTTCTCAAAACGAAGAAGAAAGACTTTTCCATCTCAAACTTGTCAGTCGTGACAAAAGTATTCAGCATATTCATTTTTTATTATTATTATTTATTGGATTTATATAACGCAACAATTTTGAGGAAACACTAACCACTATGCAATTACCTTCCTGTGATTGCATATGGAAATATGTAATGGACCACTAAAGTAGAGGAGAAAACCTTCTATGGGTCAAGACCAAATGTTGGACAACCAGCGTCTGTGTTTTTATTTTATTTTTTGCGTCCTCTGATGGATATGCAATGGATATTCCTTGACAGACCATCCTTTTGGTGTCCTTTTTCATGATAAGATGCTGAAACTTTTGAGTTCCAGGATAAAAAAAAAAAAAAAGTTGGGAATCATCACTTTCAACCAAAAAAAAAAAACAAACTTATTTAAAAGTTGATTTTTTTATTATTTTTTTTTTTTTTTTTTAACGAAGCTCTTTTATGTAATTTAAGGAGTCAAAATTTTTGGAAAAAAAAAATGCTGCCGTCTCTTTTGAAAGTGTTTTTTGATTCTTTAATTACTTCCAGTGTTCTCGCTTTTTATAAAGGTGACGTTTTTCAGTGTTTCTTTTTTTTTTTTTTTTTAAATATATGGCAGCTCCTTAAAGGTGGCACTTTTATAAGTATTCTTCGACAAATGCAAAAGTAGTTCTACTTGCAGGATTGCCCTACCGTATTATGCCAGCCGCTATAGGCTTATGAAAAAAAAAACAGAAGTTATGTAATGTTAGGGATTCATGGCCCTCCATCATGGAAACCGTTGCTTTAAGTTTTACATTCAAGGTATAATGTATAAACTTTTTTTTTTTTTTTTTTTCTTTTATAAACTTTTTTTTATAAATTATTCTTTTACTGTTTTTATCAAAACGGTACTCTGCCGGATGGTTGTAGAGTACGTCTGAAGCCACGGTGTCCTCTCATGCATCAAGGTGAAGGAGACAGTTGTTGGTTTATCCAGCGTCCATTGGAGCATATTGTAGGGTCTACAGATATACAGTATAGGTGCACATAATAATTTTTTGTCGGGCAGTTCAAGGGTTAAGGGCACTATTTTATTTATTTTTTTTCCTTTACCCAATTGTATTTCTTGAATATAAGACCCAACTTCCACCTACTTCCAACGTAGCCCAGTGCTCCCATAATGGAGGAGTAGATCGTTGAGGAGGAGATGGTGGAGCATACTCCTGCCGAGTTTTTTTTCCGGGGAGAGCAGCCACGCCATAAACATTTGTCTTCCCCAGAGGACCAAGTATCAGGTACTATAGGATCATGTTTTCCCCCCCGGACCACCACTTGGACATCACTAGCATATACTGTTTGCTTTTCCTTGGCTGACTTTTGTTTCTGGCTTCTTTTCCTTGTCTTGTCTTTGTGTAGGTGAAGCGTCCACATTCCTATCTGTATTTTTATTTTTAGGTTTTGACCCCTAATATTTCTGTATGGTTTTTCCAGTTCTTGTAAGAAGTCTTTAAATCACGCACTCGAATTTAACACAGTTGTTCCGCACTTTCATGACATCGTCGTCGCGGTTTAATTTGCTTAACGCCGCAGCAATCCCTTTTTTTTTTTTTTTTTTTATGTTTTCTTGAATTAAGACTGGAACGTCAAATTGTATTGCAAGAAACTTCCTTTGCATTGTGTGATATTTTATTTGCTTGTCTGTAACTTAGAGAAGCCTATGGTACTTTATCATCAGTAGTGTAAGAGAAAATAAGAAAGTTGGTAATATTTCATATGTCTTTCTCCCAGTCTCTCTTCTGCCAGCAATAGTCATTTACAATCAAAAATTGCGGAAATCTGTCTCTGGGAAGGGATCAAATGACAACTGCTGCCTATAGAAGTCTATGGAGAGAGGAGGAGTGGGAAAGAGGAGCCGCTGAGGCTTCTATTCGAGTGGGGAAAGTGTAGGGTGCAAGTTACAAACTAGCCACAAATAGTGTTATTCCTCATGTACTCGCACAGGACTGCTTATTCTGAAATAAAGGGGTAGTCTATAATACCAACTTCAAATCCCCTACAGGGATATTTTGGGTTCATAGTGAAATCTCCTTATCCACAAGTAGGACAGTCTATGCTTTCTATTGAGATAATAAGAAAATGTTTGCACTTAAAGGAAATGCCGTTACTTTGGGGCATAGTATTAGGACATTTGGTAAAGGGTATATTTAGGCCCAAGCCTAATCTAAATCCTTTAGTGACTTTAGACTGGAATTGGGCTGACTTTGACTTGAGGTATTGCACTTAAATTTTTTTTTTAAGAAATTTGTTTTCCATTCCAATTTTGCAAGTTAATTTTGCAAATTTAAATTTTCTGCGCATCTAAATTTTTGATAAAGCGATCTTCCATGTTGGAAGCAAAACTGTTTTGGAGAAACGTGCAGACGAGGTACTAACCAGGAATGCAATTAAAAATTGTGAATTATGAGTTACAAATTTGCGTGGAGAACTGTATCACCTTTCATCATGTTGTGTTATCCAGCCTTGTAGTATCAGGATGAGCCAACATAGACAATTGTGTTTTTGTTTGTTCTTAAGGCTTTAATTTTACATAGTTTACATGGAATGATTTTGATCTCCTTTAAAGAAGCACTCGTCCTCCCTTTCTCCCTCTCTCCCTCTTCACAATTGCTCGTTTTTCCTTTTATACCCAGCTAATTCTTCTCTTTTCCATTAGGACTATGATATCACATGATTGAAAACTGATTAGCTGGATGCTTTTACGTTCTAAGGCCGGTGTCACAGTAGCATTGCGTAGGGCTGCGGACTTCTTCCGTGAAGCCCCGCCCTCGGCCGCACCTCCGCCGCTAGCTCCGCCTACTTCTGCATGCGGCTGGCATGCGGCCAGCGTACCCATCTTTAACATTAGGTACGCAGGTCATGCCGCTGTATGCGGATGCTTCCGCATGCGTCGTTTTGACAATGCGGCGACCAGCGTAGAACGCAGCTTGTAGCAATTTTTTTTCTCCCGCATCGTCAAAACGACGCATGCGGAAGCATCCGCATTCAGCGGCACGACCTGCGTACCTAATGTTAAAGATCATGCAGAAATAGGCGGAGCTAGCGGCCGAGGGCGGGGCTTTACGGAGGAAGTCCACAGCTCCTCCAAACGCTAGTGTGAAACTGGCCTAAGTAGAAACAAGAAGTCCCTTATTCCCTGCATGAGTCATCCTCTTTTTCAGCTCCTCTCCTTTGCCAGGGACTTTTGCCGTGACTGATGACTCATGCTAGGAACATTGACCTCCTGTCTCTACATAGCTTAGAAGGATTCAGCTAGTCGGTTTCTAATCACGTGATGTCATAGACCTAATGGAGAAAAATTATCTGGGTAGAAAGGCAAAATGAGCAATTGTAAATACACAGTTCTATATACTATGACTGCAATATCTTAAGAGCATAAAAACTTTGCTAGGAGGAGGAATGCTTCTTTATTTACAATCATAGGAGCGGAAATCATGGCGTATGTGAACCGTTTATCTTTAAAAAAAAAAAAAATTGCATTCTGTGCAGTACAATCTTGACTGAAAACTACAGTAACCTGGCCAATTTGTATCGTCCTGTTGGCTTTTTTAGGGTTACTGCATATTTGCACCTTGCTAGTAAATACTTTGGGTATCCTGAAAATGCATCCATATGAAAATTGAGAAATATGGAAAAGTAATGCCCTGCAGTACTGTATGGGTGCCATATTATGGCGCGGCACAGCTCGGAGGTTGTACACCGCCATAATATGCTCGTGTCCATGAGCACTCGGACTCAGCGGCTTGTCCCGTTCACCAAGGATCATTACAAGTCAGTAATGAGAATGATGTATGTAATTTATTTTGCGGTTATGTAATCTACTTTGTGGCAATACTACCATTTTTTTTTGTAGGGTATGTTTACAGATGTATGTAGCCCCATAGGCTGATCGAATACTAGGTGCTTTTTGTTTGTATGCATTTTTTTTATATATATATACATATATATATTTTACCAAATGCAATGTTCTGGTATATCGGTAAAAATAAAATGTAAGAGGATGACAAATTGTTATTGCGAGATATTTCCATCTTGTACTCTTTTATACTCCTTTTTATGTTTTATATGTATCCGCTATAGACAATGCAAACGGAAAGAACTTAATACTTGTAACAAATATAAAGAGAATTACACCATTTCTTGGAATTGGCATTGTTGAATTTTAATTTATTCATGTTGGTTCTTTTGGAGCGACATCGACAAAATGTAATTGTGTTCTTTCATTTAAAATGCTGCATAAATATGAAAAATACGAATGATGAAACAAAATAACCCCCTTTAAAAATATCATCCTAAAAGAGTGAAATTGCAAAGTGCTTGGAATAGGAAGCAACTTTGCGATTCACCCTTTATGAAAAATCCTCTTCATTTTTGAACACCCACTGGACCAATATTCCCAGAAACAGCAGAGGATTAAATGACGAAAACTCGGGTTATACTGAATCTTTCTCACATAACTATATATCAATCTGCTCGGCTCTCCCTGCTCTATAACGTGAGGCCTGCAGATTGGACGGCATTTTTGTGATGACATGTTCCCTTTAATTTAGGGGATAGTATAAAGACCAGCAAATTTGCATTAAAAGCCGGAATTGGAAATGTCTCCACTGCCTCCATGTTGGATCTCCAATAATATGGGATGAAGAGGTTCCACACAGCGCAAAAGAAGGAACATGCTCAATGTGATTTATTTGGTGTCTTCAAAGGTAACAGGCAACGATTGAGCTAAAAACGCCACAATACATCTTATAGTGGTTAAAATAAATGGGTATCCTAAAACTGAAGAAAAAAAAGATGGTGGACTCTTCGTGGCATTGAAGTCCTTTTTAATAAACTATGAAAGGGGGGTATACCAACACATCTGATGTTTTCTCCTACCCATGGTACATTAAAGGTGTACACTATTTCTTGTCATACCCCTCATAAAATAATAAAGCCTATACTCTCCTCCCGTGCTGGCGCCGTTCCCGCGGTGTTAGCGCTCTGTCTTCTGGGCTTTATGTGCTGTTGTGATGCCGGCGCCCAATTAGCTCTGGCGTCACTATGCCCGCCACCTGTTGAATTGAGCAGGAAGAGGAAGTGAGAGATCAGCTGCAGCCCGGACATCCTCTTCATGTTCTTTGTCCAAAGGCGGGGACAGTGACGCCATCCCTGATTAGGCGCCGGGGTCACGTGTCTCCACAACCCAGATGTAGTAGACTGTGTACACCATTTTGCATATTGGGGGTATTCGAGTTCGAATTTTGTCAGATTTGATCATCTTTACTGCATGTAACACAAACCCCAAAACACCTTGTGGATTACATGAGATCACTTGATGAGTTCTAAGCCGTATAATCTCATGGCCACACGGAAACGCAGTAAAGGGGTTGTCCACTACTTTTTGGAAGTGCATTTGAACAGCAAGGTGGATTGCTGTTAAGGGGAACTAGGGAAAAAAAAAATCTATAAATCTTCAGCATAGCGAGTGTGAGCGAGCTGAGTGTGTCCTGAGTGTAAGTGTGAATGGCGGTAAGTGTGACTTGTGATTCAGTGACTTTGGATTCAGGGAGTTTCCAAGGGAGGAATTACTGAATTGCTGTCTGTTTTTTATTAATACTTTGTATTTATTTTTTTATTATTTAACTTTTCTGTCTGGTGCAATCCCCATTAGGAAATGTGCTCCACTCTTGTTAATGCCATCCAGTGCCCATCTTGCCACATGTATGCAGTCCTTGAGCAGCCGATCGAGGGTGCATACTGCTGTGCGAGATGTGAGCACGTTGTGCATTTGGAAACCCAGATTCTGAATCTAAATGTGCAGCTGGCAACACTGAGATCCATAGACAATATGGAGAGGAGTCTTCTGCTCACGGAGCAGACGCTCAATGGGATAGATGAGGGGGGGGGATGGTAGGATGGAGCTGCAGGATGGTGAAGTAGCAAGCTGGGTGACAGTAAGGAAGCGGGGTAGAGGGAAGAGTGCCAGGGAGGCTAGTCCTGATCTGGAACACCCCAATAAGTTTGCTAAGTTGGCCGATGAGGGGGATGCCAGTACAGGGCTAGCACTGCTGCAGCCAGGCATGTCCTCTGCAAGCCGGGGGAGTGACTGCTCCAGTAAGGAGGGAAATAGGGGAGCAGGGCAGGCCAGACAGGTGCTGGTAGTGGGGGACTCAATTATTAGGGGAACAGATAGGGCAATCTGTCACAAAGACAGGGATCGTCGAACGGTGTGCTGCCTACCTGGCGCTCGAGTCTGATACATCGCTGATCGGGTGGACAGATTACTGGGAGGGGCTGGTGAGGACCCGGCGGTCATGGTGCACATTGGCACAAATGACAAAGTTAGAGGTAGGTGGAAGGTCCTTAAAAATGATTTCAGGGAATTAGGCTGCAAGCTGAAAGCAAGGACCTCCAACGTGGTATTTTCCGAAATACTGCCTGTACCATGTGCCACGCCAGAGAGGCAACGGGAGATTAGGGAGGTTAATAAGTGGCTCAAGAATTGGTGCAGGAAGGAGGGGTTTGGGTTCCTGCAGAACTGGGCCGACTTCTCAGTTGGCTACAGGCTCTACGCTAGGGACAGGCTGCACCTCAATGGGGAAGGTGCAGCTGTGCTGGGGGAGAAAATGGCTAGAAGGTTGGAGGAGTGTTTAAACTAGGAATTGGTGGGGAGGGTATTCAATTTATAGGAGGAGAAGATAGTGCAGATAGAGACCTGGGCACAAATAAGGAAGTTGGGGGTGGTGGTGGCATGGGGGGTGGGGTTAGAACAGTTAATAATTTAAGAAATAGAGGTACAGAAAGGAACATCAAGTGCATGTATACTAATGCCAGAAGCCTCGCCAACAAAATGGACGAATTAGAACTAATGTTGTTGGAGCATAATTATGACAGGGTGGGGATATCTGAAATGTGGCTGGATGAGAGCCATGACTGGGCTGTTAACTTGCAGGGCTATAGTCTGTTCAGAAATGACCGTACAGATAAGCGAGGGGGAGGGGTGTGTCTGTATGTAAAATCGTCCTTAAAACCAGTCCTGCGTGATAATATAGGTGAATTTAATGAAAATGTAGAATCCCTGTGGGTGGAGATAAGGGGAGGGGGAAAAAATAATAAATTACTGATAGGGGTTTGTTATAAATCTCCAAAAATAATGGAAGCAATGGAGAATATTCTCGTACAGCAAGTAGATGAAGCTGCGACTCAAAGAGAAGTCATTATTATGGGGGACTTCAACTACCCTGAAATAGATTGCTGGAACTGCAGGTTTCTGTTTCCCAAAGGTAATCGGTTTTTGATAACTATGAGAGACAATTACCTTTCACAACTGGTTCAGGACCCAACAAGAAGGGGGGCACTGCTAGGCCTAATATTAACCAACAGGCCAGACCGCATGGCAAATATAAGGGTTGGGGGTCACTTGGGAAATAGCAATCACAAAATAATAAGTTTTCATGTATCCTTTAAAAAGATGTGTAATAGAGGGGTTACAAGGACACTAAACTTCAGGAGGGCAAATTTCCAATGGATGAGAGAGGATCTTGGTGCAATTAACTGGGACGATATCCTGAGACACAAAAATACACAAAGAAAATGGGAGACATTTATTAGCATCCTGGATAGGACCTGTGCACAATATATACCGTATGGGAATAAACATACTAGAAATGGGAGGAAACCAATATGGCTAAATAGAGCTGTAAGGGGCGCAATAAGTGACAAAAAGAAAGCATTTAGAGAATTAAAGGAAGTAGGTAGTGAGGATGCATTAAATAAAGTCTGTAAAAAGCAAATCAAGGCAGCAAAGATTGAGACAGAGACTCATTGCTAGAGAGAGTAAAAATACACCCAAAATATTCTTTAACTACATAAACAGTAAGAAACTAAAAAATGATATTGTTGGCCCCCTTAAAAATAGTCTGGGTGAAATGGTGGATGAGGAAAAAGCCAATATGCTAAATGACTTTTTTTCATCAGTATTTACACAAGAAAATCTCATGGCAGACAAAATGACTAGTGATAAAAATTCCCCATTAAGTGTCACCTGCTTATCACTAAAATTGACAAATCTCCGGGCCCGGATGGGATACACCCTCGAGTACTGCAGGAATTAAGTACAGTCATTGATAGACCATTATTTTTAATCTTTAAAGACTCCATAATAACAGGGTCTGTGCCACAGGACTGGCGTATAGCAAATGTGGTGCCAATATTCAAAAAGGGGACAAAAACTGAACTCGGAAACTATAGGCCAGTAAGCTTAACCTCTACTGTGGGTAAAATCCTGGAGGGCATTCTAAGGGACGCTATACTGGAGTATCTGAAGAGGAATAACCTCATGACCCAGTATCAGCATGGGTTTACTAGGGACCGTTCATGTCAGACTAATCTGATCAGCTTCTATGAAGAGGTAAGTTCCGGACTGGACCAAGGGAACCCAGTGGATGTAGTGTATATGGACTTTTCAAAAGCTTTTGATACGGTGCCATACAAAAGGTTGATACATAAAATGAGAATAATGGGGATAGGGGAAAATATGTGTAAGTGGGTTGAGAGCTGGCTCAGGGATAGGAAACAAAGGGTGGTTATTAATGAAGCACACTCGGACTGGGTCGCGGTTAACAGTGGGGTACCACAGGGGTCAGTATTGGGCCCTCTTTTTAACATATTTATTAATGACCTTGTAGGGGGCATTCAGAGCAGAATTTCAATATTTGCAGATGACACTAAACTCTGCAGGGTAATCAATACAGAGGAGGACAATTTTATATTACAGGATGATTTATGTAAACTATAAGCTTGGGCTGATAAATGGCAAATGAGCTTTAATGGGGATAAATGTAAGGTCATGCACTTGGGTAGAAGTAATAAGATGTATAATTATGTGCTTAATTCTAAAACTCTGGGCAAAACCGTCAATGAAAAAGACCTGGGTGTATGGGTGGATGACAAACTCATATTCAGTGGCCAGTGTCAGGCAGCTGCTACAAAGGCAAATAAAATAATGGGATGCATTAAAAGAGGCATAGATGCTCATGAGGAGAACATAATTTTACCTCTATACAAGTCACTAGTTCGACCACACTTAGAATACTGTGCACAGTTCTGGTCTCCGGTGTATAAGAAAGACATAGCTGAACTGGAGCGGGTGCAGAGAAGAGTGACCAAGGTTATTAGAGGACTGGGGGGTCTGCAATACCATGATAGGTTATTACACTTGGGGCTATTTAGTTTGGAGAAACGAAGACTAAGGGGTGATCTTATGTTAATGTATAAATATATGAGGGGACAGTACAAAGACCTTTCTGATGATCTTTTTAATCATAGACCTGAGACAGGGACAAGGGGGCATCCTCTACGTCTGGAGGAAAAAAGGTTTAGGCATAATAACAGACGCGGATTCTTTACTGTAAGAGCAGTGAGACTATGGAACTCTCTGCCGTATGATGTTGTAATGAGTGATTCATTACTTAACTTTAAGAGGGGACTGGATACATTTCTGGAAAAGTATAATGTTACAAGGTAGATACACTAGATTCCTTGAGAGGGCGTTGATCCAGGGAACTAGTCTGATTGCCGTATGTGGAGTCGGGAAGGAATTTTTTTTTCCCCAAGGTGGAGCTTACTCTTTGCCACATGGTTTTTTTTTTGCCTTCCTCTGGATCAACATGTTAGGGCATGTTAGGTTAGGCTATGGGTTGAACTAGATGAACTTATGGTCTTCCTTCAACTTTAATAACTATGTAACAACCTTGTACCAATCCGCATGTGTCCACCAGTAAAATAACCCCTATATTCACCTCCAGTGCCGTTCCAGTCGTGTCGGACCTCGCTCTCTCAGAGCTCGCATCACAATGCTATGTTAGGTGAGCCCAGTGCCCAATCAGCGCGGGATCCACTCTCCTCTCCTATGGATGAATCTGACATCAAGAGGAAGCCAGAACTGCACCGGCACATCCAAGAGTGACGTCAGTAATTATTGGGCATTGGGTTCGCGTGACATAACGATGTGTTATGAGAAATCAAACGTAGAAGCCATATGCAACTAGGCCTCGAAGTGCACTGGGGCGTTGGTGCAGTTGGAATGAGCAGTTGACACACCCCAAATGCACTTCCTGCTTGATTTGCATGTGACTTCTACACTAACCTCCAGGTTCAAAGCTTTATCAATGATCTGCACCATACTGGCAGGTGGCAATGGTTTGCAATTACTGACATTGCAAAGTATCTATATGCAATATACAGTATTTACCTGTATAATGTTAAAAATAATGATTTTAAAGCAAAAGATTAATAATCTTCCCTAAAACCGTGATCTATATTTATGAGCAACAGGTTATGTCCTGTGGGATGTCAGCCACCATGGAAATGTAATGATAGTGATTATCCAGGCTCTTCTGTTCCTGACCAAACATAATAATTATCTTCCTGATTTTCATCCACATTGTAAAAATACACATTCACTCCAGTCTTACATATTCCTCTCCGGAGGGAATGGAATTCAATTAATGCTTGTTAATTCAGAAGTGATTAAAATATTAGTAATGAGTACTCGTGTAAACAGCTCACCTTAACCGTATTGTGCCACATGGAATACAAACATGGCAGACCACATATTGTTTTTCGATGTTTCCAACGAAAAAGTGTGCTATGGTGCAAGGGTTTAATTAATATGGCGATCAGCCTCCAGGACGCTGTTGTGTGTATATCAATATTATTTTCATCTTGATGTACCGTATGGAGGAAAAATTTCTGTATGCCAAATATGATAATTAGAGTAAATCTTTGATCAATTAGAAGTGATGAGTAGAGATAAGTGAACTTGTTTGGAAAATGTTCGCCAATCTCAAATTCGGCACAAACGTAGCTCATTCGGATTCTCGAGCATTTTCCCCCAAAGTCTGCAAATTTCGGGCACGGTTTGGTAAATAATCATTATTTTCACTAATACTTTTGTTAGGACTTCAGCTAGGATAGTGGTGATACATCCTACAACAGAACTCGGAGCATAGAATTCCAAGACCATAATAAAATGTAGACAAGGTACATACAGAGCAGTTATACGGGGGACAGAAACCACTAAAATCGCAACATTGGTTCAGTTTGACAAAGCATTAAGGACATGCCATGCTGAATACATATATAATAAGTTGTTTCAAAAAAGTGCATAGTGCCTAATAAAATGCAGCAGTACATGTGCCTAGTTTGGCCGCAACGTTAACTTGTTATATATCCTATAGTAGAATCTTAGATAGGAAAAAAAAAAGTAATAAGGCCATGTTAATCTCACCCATAAGGTCTGTGCCAGTGTCTGTCCAGCAGCCCCGACGCGCGTTTTGCATTGGGCTTCCTCCTTTGTGAAATGCGCTTCGGGGCTGCTGGTATAAGAGATGCCGTAAAGGGGCTACCAGGTACACATAAAATTGGCCATTTTTATGCACTAAACGCTCTCATTTTTCATATTTCTAGTGCAGTAATGCAGTTCAATTTTCGTGTTTCATATTTGCATGTTTCAGCGCTACAGTGTGCTGCCTTATTTACTTAACTATATACGAGTTGGCGACTCTAGGTTCAGCACCTGTTCACACTGAGTCTATGTTTGGATGTGCCGGTCAGGTTTTTGAAATGTATTCTTTAGCCTTCTGATCGTGCACTCCACCTCCTAGCCACAGGTGTTTTAATTACAGCAGGTCCAATACTCCTCCACAGAGAGAGAGAGAATTTTAGTCTAGGAAGAGGTTTCACATGCACCCATTCAGATGGAGACGTTTATTCTCAGCGAGGTAAGGCAAGTGTAGGACCTGGTATAAGAGAGATGCCATAAAGGGGCTACCAGGTACTCATAAAATTGGCCATTTTTATGCGCTAAACGCTCATTTTTCATATTTCTAGTGCAGTAATGCAGTTCAATTTTCGTGTTTCATATTTGCATGTTTCAGCGCTACAGTGTGCTGCCTTATTTACTTAAGGGGCTGCTGGACAGACACTGGCACAGACCTTATGGGTGAGATTAACATGGCCTTATCACTTTCGCAATTTTCAAATTTTGAATTTTTATTCTGTTAAACGAGAGTTATGTGACACAAAATAGTTAATAAATAACATTACCCACATGTCTACTTTACATCAGCACAATTTTGGAAAAAAAAATTTTTTTTTTTGCTAGGAAGTTATAAGGGTTAAAATTTGACCAGCGATTTCTCATTTTTACAGCAAAATTTACAAAACCATTTTTTTTAGGGACCACCTCACATTTGAAGTCAGGTTGAGGGGTCTATATGGCTGAAAATACCCAAAAGTGACACCATTCCAAAAACTGCACCCCTCAAGGTGCTCAAAACCACATTCAAGAAGTTTATTAACCCTTCAGGTGCTTCACAGCAGCAGAAGCAACATGGAAGGAAAAAATGAACGTTTAACTTTTTAGTCACAAAAATGATCTTTAAGCAACAATTTTTATTTATTTTCCCAATGGTAAAAAGAGAAACTGGACCCCAAAAGTTATTGTACAATTTGTCCTGAGTATGCCAATAACCCATATGTGGGGGTGAACCACTGTTTGGGCGCACGACAGGGCTCGGAAGGGAAGTAGCGCTATTTGACTTTTTGAATGAAAAATTGGCTCCAATCTTTAGCGGACACCATGTCGCATTTGGAGAGCCCCTGTGTGCCTAAACATTGGAACTCCCCCACAAGTGACCCCATTTTGGAAACTAGACCCCCCAAGGAACTTATCTAAATGCATAGTGAGCACTTTGAACCCCAGGTGCTTCACAAATTGTTCCGTAAAAATGAAAAAGTCCTTTTTTTTTCCACAAAATTCTTTTCGCCTCAATTTGTTCATTTCCACATGGGCAACAGGATAAAATGGATCCTAAAATGTGTTGGGCAATTTCTCCTAAGTACACCGATACCTCATATGTGGTCACATGTGTTTGTGCACACGGCAAGGCTAGGAAGGGAAGGAGCACCATTTGACTTATGAATGAAAAATTAGCTCCAATCGTTAGCGGACACCATGTCGCATTTGGAGAGCCCCTGTGTGCCTAAACATTGGAGCTCCCACACATGTGACCCCATTTTGGAAACTAGACCTCCCATGGAACTAATCTAAATGTGCGGTGACCACTTTAAACCCCCAAGTGCTTCACAGAAGTTTGTAACGCAGAGCTGTGAAAATAAAAAATCATTTTTCTTTCCTCAAAAATGATGTTTTAGCAAGCAATTTTTTATTTTCACAAGGGTAACAGGAGAAATTAGACCCCAATAGTTGTTGCCCAGTTTGTCCTGAGTATGCTGGTACCCCATGTGTGGAGTGAACCACTGTTTGGGTGCACTTCCGGACTCGGAAGGGAGGGAGCACCATTTGACTTTTTGAACGCAAGATTTGCTGGAATCAATGGTGGCGCCATGTTGCATTTGGAGACCCCTGATGTGCCTAAACAGTGGAAACCCCTCAATTCTACCTCCAACACTAACCCCAACACACCCCTAACCATAATCCCAACTCTAGCCATAACCCTAATCACAACCCTAACCACAACCCTAATCCCAACCCTAACCCCAACCTAACCATAACCCTAACCACAACCCTAACCCCAACCTAACCATAACCCTACCCACAAGCCTAATCCTAACCCTAGTTACAACCCTAGCCCTAATTCCAGCCCTAACCCTAAGGCTATGTGCCCACGTTGTGGATTCGTGTGAGATTTTTCTGCATCATTTTTTAAAAATCCGCCAGTAAAATGCACTGCGTTTTACCTGCGGATTTACCGCGGATTTCCAGTGTTTTTTGTGCGGATTTCACCTGCGGATTCCTATTGAGGAACAGGTGTAAAACGCTGCGGAATCCGCACAAAAAATTGACATGCTGCGGAAAATACAACGCAGCGTTTCCGCGCGGTATTTTCTGCACCATGGGCACAGCGGATTTGGTTTTCCATAGGTTTACATGGAACTGTAAACCTGATGGAAAACTGCTACGAAGTCGCAGCGGCCAATCCGCTGTGGATCCGCAGCCAAATCCGCACAGTGTGCACATAGCCTAATTCTATGGGTAAGTGCAGATGCTGCGGATCCGCAGCGTTTCCACAGCTGCGGGTCCGCAGCAGTTTCCCATGAGTTTACAGTTCAATGTAAACCTATGGGAAACAAAAAACGCTGTACACATGCTGCTGAAAAAAACTGTGCGGAAACGCAGGGGTTTACATTCCGCAGCATGTCACTTCTTTCTGCGGATTCCACAGCGGTTTTACAACTGCTCCAATAGAAAACCGCAGTTGTAAAACCACAGTGAAATCCGCAGAAAAACCGTGGTAAATCCGCAGCGGTTTTGCACTGCGGATTGATCAAATCCGCTGATGAAAAATCCGCAGAGGACCAGAATACGTGTGCACATTCCTAACCCTAGTTCTAACCCCAGTTCTAACCCCAACCTTAGTGGAAAAAAAAAATATTTTCTTTATTTTATTATTGTCCTTACCTATGGGGGTGATAAAGGGGGGTTGGGGGTTCGTTTACTATTTTTTTTTTTTTTTGATCACTGTGATAGGTTTTATCACAGTGATCAAAATGTACCTGGAACGAATGTGCCGGCCGGCAGATTCGGCGGGCGCACTGCGCATGCGCCCACCATTTTAGAAGATGGTGGCGCCCATGGAGAAGACGGACAGACATCGGGAGGCTCGGTAAGTATGAGGGGGTGGTGGGGGGAGCACGGGGGGTGGATCGGAGCACGGGGGTGTGTGGATCAGAGCATGGGGGTGTGGATCAGAGCACGGTGGGTGTGGATCGGAGCACGGGGGTGGATCAGAGCACGTGGGTGTGGATCGGAGCACGGGGTGGATCAGAGCACGGGGGTGTGGATTGGAGCACGGGGTGTGTGGATCGGAGCACGGGGTGTGTGGATGGGAGCACGGGATGTGTGGATCGGAGCACGGGGGGTTGGATCAGAGCACGGAGGGTGGATCGGAGCACAGGGGGGGTGGATCAAAGCACGGGGGAGCGGACCATAGAACGGAGGACTGGGGGGAGAACGGTGGCGGTTGGGGGGCAGATAAGTGTTTCCAGCCATGGCCGATGATATTGCAGCATCGGCCATGGCTGGATTGTAATATTTCACCACTTTTCATAGGTGAAATACTGCAAATTGCTCTGATTGGCTGTTGCACTTTCAACAGCCAATCAGAGCGATCGTAGCCACGGGGGGGTGAAGTCACCCCCCTGGGCTAAAATACCACTCCCCCTGTCCCTGCAGATCGGGTGAAATTGGAGTAAACCCTTTCACCCAATCTGCAGGGACACGATCATTCTGTGACACAGCATATGCGTCACAGGTCGGATTGGCACCGACTTTCATGACGCAAACGCTGTGTCACAGGTCGGGAAGGGGTTAAATTGAACCCATGTTGCGATTTTAGTGGTTTCTGTCCCCCGTATACCTGCTCTGTCTGTACCTTGTCTATGAAGTCTGTATGTATATTTTGTTTACATTAATAAATTAAATCATTTCATTTTATTATGGTCTTGGAATTATATGCTCCGAGTTCTGTTGTAGGATATACAGTTAGGGCCAGAAATATTTGGACAGTGACACAATTTTCGCGAGTTGGGCTCTGCATGCCACCACATTGGATTTGAAATGAAACCTCTACAACAGAATTCAAGTGCAGATTGTAACGTTTAATTTGAAGGGTTGAACAAAAATATCTGATAGAAAATGTAGGAATTGTACACATTTCTTTACAAACACTCCACATTTTAGGAGGTCAAAAGTAATTGGACAAATAAACATAACCCAAACAAAATATTTTTATTTTCAATATTTTGTTGCAAATCCTTTGGAGGCAATCACTGCCTTAAGTCTGGAACCCATGGACATCATCAAACGCTGGGTTTCCTCCTTCTTAATGCTTTGCCAGGCCTTTACAGCCGCAGCCTTCAGGTCTTGCTTGTTTGTGGGTCTTTCCGTCTTAAGTCTGGATTTGAGCAAGTGAAATGCATGCTCAATTGGGTTTAGATCTGGAGATTGACTTGGCCATTGCAGAATGTTCCACTTTTTGGCACTCATGAACTCCTGGGTAGCTTTGGCTGTATGCTTGGGGTCATTGTCCATCTGTACTATGAAGCGCTGTCCAATCAACTTTGCAGCATTTGGCTGAATCTGGGCTGAAAGTATATCCCGGTACACTTCAGAATTCATCCGGCTACTCTTGTCTGCTCTTATGTCATCAATAAACACAAGTGACCCAGTGCCATTGAAAGCCATGCATGCCCATGCCATCACGTTGCCTCCACCATGTTTTACAGAGGATGTGGTGTGCCTTGGATCATGTGCCGTTCCCTTTCTTCTCCAAACTTTTTTCTTCCCATCATTCTGGTACAGGTTGATCTTTGTCTCATCTGTCCATAGAATACTTTTCCAGAACTGAGCTGGCTTCTTGCGGTGTTTTTCTGCAAATTTAACTCTGGCCTGTCTATTTTTGGTATTGATGAATGGTTTGCATCTAGATGTGAACCCTTTGTATTTACTGTAATGGAGTTTTCTCTTTACTGTTGACTTAGAGACAGATACACCTACATCACTGAGAGTGTTCTGGACTTCAGTTGATGTTGTGAACGGGTTCTTCTTCACCAAATTAAGTATGCGGCGATCATCCACCACTGTTGTCATCCGTGGACGCCCAGGCCTTTTTGAGTTCCCAAGCTCACCAGTCAATTCCTTTTTTCTCAGAATGTACCCAACTGTTGATTTTGCTACTCCAAGCATGTCTGCTATCTCTCTGATGGATTTTTTATTTTTTTTCAGCCTCAGGATGTTCTGCTTCACCTCAATTGAGAGTTCCTTTGACCGCATGTTGTCTGCTCACAGCAACAGCTTCCAAATGCAAAACCACACACCTGGAATCCACCCCTGACCTTTTAACTACTTCATTGATTACAGGTTAACGAGGGAGACGCCTTCAGAGTTAATTGCAGCCCTTAGAGTCCATTGTCCAATTACTTTTGGTCCCTTGAAAAAGAGGACGCTATGCATTACAGAGCTATGATTCCTAAACCCTTTCTCCGATTTGGATGTGGAAACTATCATATTGCAGCTGGGAGTGTGCACTTTCAGCCCATATTATATATATAATTGTATTTCTGAACATGTTTTTGTAAACAGCTAAAATAACAAAACTTGTGTCACTGTCCAAATATTTCTGGCCCTAACTGTATCTGATTGAGGAGCTTTTCCTGATATTTAATTGTTGTCCAAATTATGGGTTTATCCCTGTGATTTTTTTGATTGATATGCATCAGTGGAACCTGTTCTTAGGATAGTGGTGATGTATGATCAGCTTGGTGGACATGTTTTATGAGGAGAGGGGGTAGGGAGAGGTCAGAAGAGCAGTGGAGTTTTATTTGTTTTTCGACTTAACTTAATGTGTGTAGATTCCAGCAGCCAATGAGGGCGCAGAAACAATCCACAACGTCCAGACACAAGGGCTTTTTTCATTGGCTGCTGGAGTCACATGTCCTCCATATAAAAAGCGGACATGTTGTTTTAGTGGCACCGTTTTGTCAGTGAAACAGCACAGGGAGGCTGCTGCTGCTGCAAGTTGTCATATAGTTAGATGCTGGAAGGTCGATTTCACACAGGACAGAATCCTATCTAACTAGTTTGTGCTAATAGTGTTGTGCAAGTAGGAGTCCACATTTCCTTATCAAAATCGTTTGGGCTAATATTAGTGTGCAGGCTACAGACCCCATTTCTCAATCAAATTTGTTTGGGTGAATGCTGTGTTGCAGGCAGGCAGTCACATTTCTTAATCAAAATCCTTTGGGCTAATTTTGGTGTGCAAGCACCAGCCCCCATTTCCTAATCCAAAATCGTTTAGGTTAATACTGTGTTGCAGTCAGGAAATCACATTTCCTAATCGAAATTGTTTGGGATACTATTTTTGTGCAGACACGAGGCTCCATTTCCTAATCAAAATCATTTGGGCTCATATTGTTATGCAGGCACACTATCTCAGCAAATAAATATGGATTATTAATTTACAGTGGGTATGGAAAGTATTCAGACCCCTTTAAATTTTTCACTCTTTGTTTCATTGCAGCCATTTAGTAAATTCAAAAAAGTTCATTTTTTTTCACATTAATGTGCACTCTTCAGCCCATCTTGACTAAAAAACAGAAACGTAGTAATTTTTGCAAATTTTGTAAAAAAGAAAAACTGAGATATCACATGGTCATAAGTGTTCAGACACTCATATGTAAGTCACATTTCCTTGTGATCCTCCTTGATCTAATATATAAAGCTGAGTGTGTGTGTGTGTGTGTGTGTGTGTGTGTGTATGTGTGTCTGTGTGTATGTCCGGGATTGGCATCTGCACCGTCGCAGCTACAGCCACAAAATTTTGCGCAGTCACACGTCTGGACCCCGAGAGCGTCATAGGCTATGTTGTGAGGTGAAATTTTAACCCCGCGTGTTCCAATTCACCAAACAATTTTGCCCCTATCTACATAATGGGGGAAAAAGTGAAAGGAAAAGTGTTGGAGGCAAATTGACCGCTGCCAGATGTGAACAAGGGGGACTTAAAGAGTGAGAGCGATGGCGCCAAAGAGTATATACCGTACAGTTGCTAAGATGGGGCCCCGACATTGGATACTCACCACACACGGGGATATGAACACACACACACAAAATGCGCCACACACTACCACGTGCTTGAACACATATCACCCTCAGCACACATTTCACCACACATACACAAACCTCGCCACATAAAAGTCAAAACACAAAAGTCGCTGCTCAAAACTCGCCACGCGCAAAACTCGCCATGTGTAAAACTCACATCATGGAAAACTCACCACACGCAAAACTTGCACACGCGGAAAAATTGCCGCATGCACAAAAGTTGCAACACATGCAAAAGTTGCCTCACACAAAACTTGCACATACTCAAAATGCACCACACATGAAACTCGCCATGCGCAAAACTTGCTGCACACAACTTGCTACACTAACCTGTCACATGCAACTTGACACACAAAAAATTGCTACACGCATGTCGCCACACAAAACTCATCTCACAAAAGTCGCTACATGCATGTCGCCACACGCCACTCAACACACACAACTTGATACATGCAACTCGCCCTGAAACACACACAAGTCTGGTATTATCCTTCAAAAGTAAAAATCTGATTAATAAGCAGACAAACTACAAGAGCAACAAATGTACCATATAGGAAATACGGCAGCTGTCAGTCACATGATCCGTCTATTATGTGTATGTGTGAGCTAATATATACTGCCAGGGGGGAGGGCTTCCTGTTGGCTGGGGATTTATCAGGCTGCCAATTTAGCTTACAATTACTGAGGTAAAAATACTGACCAAATAACGTGTGAACGCGGTCTAATACAGGAGGAGATGACACGCAGATATATACTATATACAGGAGGAGATGACACAGGTGTATATACTATATACAGGAGGAGATGACACAGGTGTATATACTATATACAAGAGGAGATGACATACAGGTATATACTATATACAGGAGGAGATGATATACAGGTATATACTATAAACAGGAGGAGATGACCCACTGGTATATACTATATACAGGGGAGATGACACACAGGTACATACTTTATACAGGGGAGATGACACACAGTTATATACTATATACAGGAGGAGATGACACACAGGTATATACTATATACAGGGGAGATGACACACAGGTATATACTATATACAGGAGGAGATACACAGGTATATACTATATACAGGAGGAGATGACTTAACAGGTATATACTATATACAGGAGGAGATGACATACAGGTATATACTATATAAAAGAGGAGATGGCACATAGGTATATAGAGAACACATACAGCAGGTATATACTATATACAGGGGAGATGACATACAGGTATACACTATATACAGGATATGACATACAGGTATATACTATATATAGAAGTAGATGACATACAGGTATATAGTATATACAGAAGAGATGACATACAGGTATACTGTATACTATATACAGGAGGAGATGACACATAGGTATATACAATATACAGGAGGAGATGACACACAGCAGGTATATACTATTTACAGGGGAGATGACATACAGGTATATACTATATACAGGTGTATACTATATATAAGGGAGATGACAAACATGTATATACTGAGGGGAAAATGAGAGGCGTGAGGTGAAAATGAGGGGTGTGAGGTGAAAATGAAAAGGTATGAGTGGAAAATGAGAGGAATGAGGGAAAATAGTGGAGTGATGACAGATGTGAGGTCGAAATGACAAGTGTTATGGGGGAATGAGAGGAGTGAGGGGGAAAATGAGAGATGTGAGGGGGAAAATGAGAGGCGTGATTGGAAAATAAGAGAAGTGAGGTGCTATAACTAACCACAGATATTTACTATGCCCAGGCAACACCGGGCTCTTCAGCTAGTATAAAATAAACTAATAGGACTTGACTTGGAAAGGCACACACCTGTCTTTATAAGACCTCACAGTGTATGTCAGGCCAAATGAGAATCATGAGGTCAAAGGAACTGGCCAAGGAGCTCAGAGACAGAATTGTGGCAAGGCACAGATCTGACCAAGGTGGCAAAAGAATTTCTGCACAACTCAAGGTTCCTAAGAGCACAGTGGCCTCTATAAACCTTAAATGGAAGAAGTTTGGGACCACCAGAAGGATTGGCCGCTGCGGATCCGCAGCAGAGTTCCATCAGGTTTACAGTACCATGTAAACATATGGAAAGCCAAATCCGCTGTGCCCATGGTGCGGAAAATACCACGCGGGAACGCTGCGTTGTATTTTCCGCAGCATGTCAATTCTTTGTGCGGATTCCGCAGCGTTTTACACCTGTTCCTCAATAGGAATCCGCAGGTGAAATCCGGACAAAAAACACTGGAAATCCGCGGCAAATCCGCAGGTAAAACGCAGTGCCTTTTACCCGCGGATTTTTCAAAAATGGTGCTGAAAAATCTCATACAAATCCGCAACGTTGGCACATAGCCTTAGGGCTAGGGTTGGGTTGGAATTAGGGTTGTGGTTAGGGTTAGGGGTGTGTTGGGGTTACGGGTGTGTTGGGGTTAGGGTTGTGATTAGGGTTACGGCTACAGTTGGGATAAGGGTTAGGGGTGTGTTGGAGTTAGAATTGAGGGGTTTCCACTGTTTAGGCACATCAGGGGGTCTCCAAACGCAACATGGCGCCACCATTGATTCCAGCCAATCTTGTATTCAAAAAGTCAAATGGTGCTCCCTCACTTCCGAGCCCCGACGTGCACCCAAACAGTGGTTTACCCCCACATATGGGGTACCAGCATACTCAGGACAAACTGCGCAACAATTACTGGGGTCCAATTTCTCCTGTTACCCTTGTGAAAATAAAGAAATGCTTGCTAAAACATCATTTTTGAGGAAAGAAACATGATTTTTTATTTTCACGGCTCTGCGTTGTAAACGTCTGTGAAGCACTTGGGGGTTCAAAGTGCTCACCACATATCTAGATAAGTTCCTTGGGGGGTCTAGTTTCTAAAATGGGGTCACTTGTGGGGGGTTTCTACTGTTTAGGCACACCAGGGGCTCTGCAAACGCAATGTGACGCCCGCAGACCATTCCATCAAAGTCTGCATTTCAAAAGTCACTACTTCCCTTCTGAGCCCCGACGTGTGCCCAAACAGTGGTTTACCCCCACACATGGGGTATCAGCGTACTCAGGAGAAACTGGACAACAACTTTTGGGGTCCAATTTCTCCTGTAACCCTTGGGAAAATAAAAAATTCTGGGCTAAATAATTATTTTTGAGGAAAGAAAACGTATTTATTATTCTCACGGCTCTGCATTATAAACTTCTATGAAGCACTTGGGGGTTCAAAGTGCTCACCACACATCTAGATAAGTTCCTTTCGGGGTCTAGTTTCCAAAATGGGGTCACTTGTGGGGGGTTTCTACTGTTTAGGCACATCAGGGGCTCTGCAAACGCAACGTGACGCCCGCAGAGCATTCCATCAAAGTCTGCATTTCAAAACGTCACAACTTCAATTCCGAGCCCCGGCATGTGCCCAAACAGTAGGTTACCCCCACATATGGGGTGCCACCGTACTCAGGAGAAACTGGACAACAAATATTGGGGTCAAATTTCTCCTGTTACCCTTGGGAAAATTAAAAAATTCTGGGCTAAATAATTATTTTTGAGGAAAGAAAACGTATTTATTATTTTCACGGCTCTGCATTATAAACTTCTGTGAAGCACTTGGGGGTTCAAAGTGCTCACCACACATCTAGATAAGTTCCTTTCAGGGTCTAGTTTCCAAAATGGGGTCACTTGTGGGGGGTTTCTACTGTTAAGCCACATCAGGGGCTCTGCAAACGCAACGTGACGCCCACAGAGCATTCCATCAAAGTCTGCATTTCAAAACGTCACTACTTCACTTCCGAGCCCCAGCATGTGCCCAAACAGTGGTTTACCACCACATATGGGGTATCAGCGTACTCAGGAGAAACTGGACAACAACATTTGGGGTCAAATTTCTCCTGTTACCCTTTGTAAAATAAAAAATTGCAGGCTAAAAGATCATTTTTGAGAAAATAATTTTTTTTTTTATTTTCATGGCTCTGCGTTATAAACTTCTGTGAAGCACTTGGGGGTTCAAAGTCCTCACCACACATCTAGATTAGTTCCTTTGGGGGTCTAGTTTCCAAAATGGTGTCATTTCTGGGGGATCTCCAATGTTTAGGCACACAGGGGCTCTCCAAACGTGACATGGTGTCCGCTAATGATTGGAGCTAATTTTCCATTTAAAAAGCCAAATAGCGTGCCATCCCTTCCGAGCCCTGCCGTGCACCCAAACAGTGGTTTACCCCCACATATGGGGTATCAGCGTACTCAGGACAAACTGGACAACAATATTTGGGGTCCAATTTCTCCTATTATCCTTGGCAAAATAGGAAGTTCCAGGCTAAAAAATCATTTTTGAGGAAAGAAAAATTATTTTTTATTTTCATGGCTCTGCGTTATAAACTTCTGTGAAGCACCTGGGGGTTTAAAGTGCTCAATATGCATCTAGATAAGTTCCTTGGGGGGTCTAGTTTCCAAAATGGGGTCACTTGTGGGGGAGCTCCAATGCATAGGCACACAGGGGCTCTCCAAACGCGACATGGTGTCCGCTAACAATTGGAGCTAATTTTCCATTCAAAAAGTCAAATGGCGCGCCTTCCCTTCCGAGCCCTGCCGTGTGCCCAAACAGTGGTTTACCCCCACATATGAGGTATCGGCGTACTCGGGAGAAATTGCCCAACAAATTTTATGATCCATTTTATCCTGCCCATGTGAAAATGAAAAAATTGAGGCGAAAAGAATTTTTTTGTGAAAAAAAAGTACTTTTTCATTTTTACAGATCAATTTGTGAAGCACCTGAGGGTTTAAAGTGCTCACTAGGCATCTAAATAAGTTCCTTGGGGGGTCTAGTTTCCAAAATGGGGTCACTTGTGGGGGAGTGCCAATGTTTAGGCACACAGGAGCTCTCCAAACGCAACATGGTGTCCGCTAACGATGGAAATAATTTTTCATTCGAAAAGTCAAATGGCGCTCCTTCCCTTCCGAGCCTTACCATGTGCCCAAACAGTGGTTTACCCCCACATATGAGGTATCGGCGTACACAGGAGAAATTGCCCAACACATTTTAGGATCCATTTTATCCTGTTGCCCATGTGAAAATGAAAAAATTGAGGCTAAAAGAATTTTTTTGTGAAAAAAAAGTACTTTTTCATTTTTACGGATCAATTTGTAAAGCACCTGGGGGTTCAAAGTGCTCACTATGCATCTAGATAAGTTCCTTGGGGTGTCTAGTTTCCAAAATGTGGTCACTTGTGGGGGAGCTCCAATTTTTAGGCACACGGGGGCTCTCCAAACGTGACATGGTGTCCGCTAAAGAGTGGAGCCAATTTTTGATTCAAAAAGTCAAATGGCGCTCCTTCCCTTCCAAGCCCTGCCGTGCGCCCAAACAGTGGTTTACTCCCACATATGAGGTATCAGCGTACTCAGGACAAATTGGACAACAACTTTCGTGGTTCAGTTTCTCCTTTTACCATTGGGAAAATAAAAAAATTGTTGCTAAAAGATAATTTTTGTGACTAAAAAGTTAAATGTTTTTTTTTTTCCTTCCATGTTGCTTCTGCTGCTGTGAAGCACCTGAAGGGTTAATAAACTTCTTGAATGTGGTTTTGAGTACCTTGAGGGGTGCAATTTTTAGAATGGTGTCACTTTTGGGTATTTTCAGCCATATAGACCCCTCAAACTGACTTCAAATGTGAGGTGGTCCCTAAAAAAAAATGGTTTTGTAAATTTCGTTGTAAAAATGAGAAATCGCTGGTCAAATTTTAACCCTTATAACTTCCTAACAAAAAATTTTGTTTCCAAAATTGTGCTGATGTAAAGTAAACATGTGGGAAATGTTATTTATTAACTATTTTGTGTCACATATCTCTCTGGTTTAACAGAATAAAAAATCAAAATGTGAAAATTGCGAAATTTTCAAAATTTTCGCCAAATTTCCGTTTTTATCACAAATAAACGCAGAATTTATTTACCTAAATTTACCACTAACATGAAGCCCAATATGTCACGAAAAAACAATCTCAGAACCGCTAGGATCCGTTGAAGCGTTCCTGAGTTATTACCTCATAAAGGGACACTGGTCAGAATTGCAAAAAACGGCAAGGTCTTTAAGGTCAAAATAGGCTGGGTCATGAAGGGGTTTATGTACACTCTTCAGCCCATCTTGACTAAAAAACAGAAACGTAGTAATTTTTGCAAATTTTGTAAAAAAGAAAAACTGAGATATCACATGGTCATAAGTGTTCAGACACTCATATGTAAGTCACATTTCCTTGTGATCCTCCTTGATCTAATATATAAAGCTGTGTGTGTGTGTGTGTGTGTGTGTGTGTGTGTGTGTGTGTGTGTGTGTGTGTGTGTATCTGTGTGTATGTCCGGGATTGGCATCTGCACCGTCGCAGCTACAGCCACAAAATTTTGCGCAGTCACACGTCTGGACCCCGAGAGCATCATAGGCTATGTTGTGAGGTGAAATTTTAACCCCGCGTGTTCCAATTCACCAAACAATTTTGCCCCTATCTACATAATGGGGGTAAAAGTGAAAGGAAAAGTGTTGGAGGCAAATTGACCGCTGCCAGATGTGAACAAGGGGGACTTAAAGAGTGAGAGCGATGGCGCCAAAGAGTATATACCGTACAGTTGCTAAGATGGGGCCCCGACATTGGATACTCACCACACACGGGGATATGAACACACACACACAAAATGCGCCACACACTACCACGTGCTTGAACACATATCACCCTCAGCACACATTTCACCACACATACACAAACCTCGCCACATAAAAGTCAAAACACAAAAGTCGCTGCTCAAAACTTGCCACGCGCAAAACTCGCCATGTGTAAAACTCACATCATGGAAAACTCACCACACGCAAAACTTGCACACGCGGAAAAATTGCCGCATGCACAAAAGTTGCAACACATGCAAAAGTTGCCTCACACAAAACTTGCACATACTCAAAATGCACCACACATGAAACTCGCCATGCACAAAACTTGCTGCACACAACTTGCTACACTAACCTGTCACATGCAACTTGACACACAAAAAATTGCTACACGCATGTCGCCACACAAAACTCATCTCACAAAAGTCGCTACATGCATGTCGCCACACGCCACTCAACACACACAACTTGATACATGCAACTCGCCCTGAAACACACACAAGTCTGGTATTATCCTTCAAAAGTAAAAATCTGATTAAAAAGCAGACAAACTACAAGAGCAACAAATGTACCATATAGGAAATACGGCAGCTATCAGTCACATGATCCGTCTATTATGTGTATGTGTGAGCTAATATATACTGCCAGGGGGGAGGGCTTCCTGTTGGCTGGGGATTTATCAGGCTGCCCATTTAGCTTACAATTACTGAGGTAAAAATACTGACCAAATAACGTGTGAACGCGGTCTAATACAGGAGGAGATGACACGCAGATATATACTATATACAGGAGGAGATGACACAGGTGTATATACTATATACAGGAGGAGATGACACAGGTGTATATACTATATACAAGAGGAGATGACATACAGGTATATACTATATACAGGAGGAGATGATATACAGGTATATACTATAAACAGGAGGAGATGACCCACTGGTATATACTATATACAGGGGAGATGACACACAGTTACATACTATATATAGGGGAGATGACACACAGTTATATACTATATACAGGAGGAGATGACACACAGGTATATACTATATACAGGGGAGATGACACACAGGTATATACTATATACAGGAGGAGATGACACACAGGTATATACTATATACAGGAGGAGATGACACACAGGTATATACTATATACAGGAGGAGATGACATACAGGTATATACAGGGGAGATGACACACAGGTATATACTATATACAGGAGGAGATACACAGGTATATACTATATACAGGAGGAGATGACATACAGGTACATACTATATACAGGAGCAGATGAGACAGGTATATACTATATACAGGAGGAGATGACATACAGGTGTATATATATAAAAGAGGAGATGACATACAGGTATATACTATATAAAAGAGGAGATGGCACATAGGTATATAGAGAACACATACAGCAGGTATATACTATATACAGGGGAGATGACATACAGGTATACACTATATACAGGATATGACATACAGGTATATACTATATATAGAAGTAGATGACATACAGGTATATAGTATATACAGAAGAGATGACATACAGGTATACTGTATACTATATACAGGAGGAGATGACACATAGGTATATACAATATACAGGAGGAGATGACACACAGCAGGTATATACTATTTACAGGGGAGATGACATACAGGTATATACTATATACAGGAGATGACATACAGGTGTATACTATATATAAGGGAGATGACAAACATGTATATACTGAGGGGAAAATGAGAGGCGTGAGGTGAAAATGAGGGGTGTGAGGTGAAAATGAAAAGGTATGAGTGCAAAATGAGAGGAATGAGGGATAATAGTGGAGTGATGACAGATGTGAGGTCGAAATGACAAGTGTTATGGGGGAATGAGGAGTGAGGGGGAAAATGAGAGATGTGAGGGGGAAAATGAGAGGCGTGATTGGAAAATAAGAGAAGTGAGGTGCTATAACTAACCACAGATATTTACTATGCCCAGGCAACACCGGGCTCTTCAGCTAGTTTAAAATAAACTAATAGGACTTGACTTGGAAAGGCACACACCTGTCTTTATAAGACCTCACAGTGTATGTCAGGCCAAATGAGAATCATGAGGTCAAAGGAACTGGCCAAGGAGCTCAGAGACAGAATTGTGGCAAGGCACAGATCTGACCAAGGTGGCAAAAGAATTTCTGCACAACTCAAGGTTCCTAAGAGCACAGTGGCCTCTATAAACCTTAAATGGAAGAAGTTTGGGACCACCAGAAGTCTTCCTAGACCTGGCCGCCCAGCCAAACTAAGCAATTGTGGGAGAAGAGCCTTAGTGAGAGAAGTAAAGAAGAACCGCAAGATCACTGTGGCTGAGATGCAGTAGGGAGATGGGAGAAAGTTCCACAAAGTCAAGTATCACTGCAGCCCTCCACCAGTCGGGCATTTGTGGCAGAGTGGCCCAACGGAAGCCTCTCCTCAGTGAAAGACATATGAAAGCCCACATAGAGTTTGCTAAAAAAAACACATGAAGGACTCCCAGACTATGAGAAATAAGATTATCTGGTCTGATGAGACAGAGACCTTTTTGATGATAATTGTAAGCGGTGTGTGTGGAGAAAACCATGCATTGCTCATCACCTGCCCAATACAATCCCAACAGTGAAACATGGTGGTGGCAGTATCATACTATGGGGGTGTTTTTCATCTGCATGTATAGGATGACTTGTCATTGAAGGAAAAATGAATGCGGAGAACTACAGAGAGATCCTGGATGAAAACCTCTTCCAGAGTGCTCTGGACCTCAGACTTGGCCGAAGGTTCACCTTCCAATAGGACAATGACCCTAAGCACACAGCTAAAATAACAAAGGAGACGCTTCAGAACAACTCTGTGACCATTCTTGACTGGCCCAGCCAGAGTCCTGACCCAAACCCAATTGAGCATCTCTGGAGAGACCTGAAAATGGCTGTCCACCAACATTCACCATCCAATCTGACAGAACTGGAGAGGATCTGCAAGGAAGAATGGCAGAGGATCCCCAGATCCAGGTGTGAAAAACTTATTGCATCATTCCCAAGAAGACTCATGGCTGTACTAGCTCAAAAGGTTCTTCTACTCAATACTGAACAAAGGGTCTGAATACTTCTGACCATGTGATATTTCAGTTTCAATTTTTTAATAAATTTGCAAAAATTACTACATTTCTGTTTTTTTTTCAGTCAAGATGGGATGCAGAGTGTACATTATTGAGAACAAAATTAACTTTTTTTGAATTTCCAAATGGCTGCAATGAAACAAAGAGTGAAAAATGTAAAGATGTATGAATACTTTCCGTACCTACTGTAGTGACAGGTGACTGACAGGTCTGGATCTAGAGTTGTGAAACAGCTGGTTAAAAGAGGGGAAGGGTACATCCAACATGAGTGGGGAAAAAGCGAGGTTGTGGTGGGAGGGGGACTAGGCTTGGTGTTCGATTTGTGGGTTAGTTGGAAGTGTTACTGAAAGCTCTACTGAACAAACACCGTCTCGTCCTATCCAAAGATAGCTAACAACATCTGTTACTGGACGGGCTATTTGACTCCCTTTCTTTAGCAGCCGTACAGCGGTATGCCTTGTTGATGATGGCCAAAAAGAGCATGTGCTAAAGTAGATGGCAAGTGCTGCATCAAGTACCCTCTCCCTCTTAAAATCACACCCAGTACAGTCCTCAGAGATGTCACCCCAATAACCCTTGTTCCCCCCGCGTCACTTCTCTCCAACTGACCAACTAACTCCGGGGAACCACAGGTGGACAAGTCTGCAGAGCTGTTCACACATTCTGTTCATGGGCATCAGAGGTCTGCTCCAAAGATTCACAGACTCAAGAGGAGGAGAGCATTTGCACCAAATTTTTTTCAGCTTGATCCGAGCCTGGAGGAATTAGGGTACGAGTAGAAAACAGACCCTCATCACCAGACCTTAACCCTAGGTGGTGGAGGTGATCCTGAGAGAAATTTAGCTTGAATGTACTTTGGGAATGTAGAACCATTACTATTAAATTTTGAAGATGGAGAGAGAGAGAGACAGAGAGAGACAGAGAGAGAGAGACAGAGAGAGAGAAAGATTTGTGTCATGGTTATCATCAGACTACGTGCGACTGTAGAACGAGTCTGACTTCGGGTCAGAAGATTGAAGGTTCGATTCCCTTCGTGGTCAAGACATTCTCTTCTTTCCGCACACTTTTCTAAAAAATGTAAATATGCTTGGAGTTCGTTACGAAAGTTTAGAAAAATAAAATCTGTTACACAGCTGTAAAGCAACCAAGCGCCTTTAACAAACCCAAAAAAATATAGAGCGGTCAGAAGTAAGATTTGAACGCACACATTCCGTTGGAGGCCAGTTCATCCTACGATGTGTGAAGAGTCATACGGGAGGAATCAGAGAGCACTGTTCTTGGTGCCCACAACAAGCAATATAAAAATAAGACAGATCACAGTCTGCAACGACAGGAGATTGTGCAGAGAGTGTAACTCTTGACGGACAGAAAAAGATTCTAGAATGTGAGCATATTTATCTTGGCAACGGAATCACGATAGAGAACAATAAACGTTAATGTGTAGACCGTGTGGCCTAATGGATAAGGGGTCTGACTTCGGATCAGAAGATTGAGGGTTCGAGTCCCTTCGTGGTCGCGGCAATCTCTTTCTGCACACTTTTCGAAAAAATGTAAATATGCTTAGCATTCGTTGCGAAAATATAGACAAATAAGATCTGTTATACAGCTGTTAAAGGGACACTGTCACCTGGATTTGGAGGGAACAATCTTCAGCCATGGAGGCGGGGTTTGGGGGTTTTTGATTCACCCTTTCCTTACCCGCTGGCTGCAATATTGGATTGAAGTTCATTCTCTGTCCTCCGTAGTACATGCCTGCACAAGAGAAGATTGCATTGCGCAGGCGTGTACTACGGAGGACATAGAATGAACTTCAATCCAATATTGCAGCCAGCATGAAGCCAGCGGGTAAGGAAAGGGTGAATCAAAAACCCCCAAACCCCGCCTCCATGGCTGAAGATTGTTCCCTCCAAATTCAGGTGACAGTGTCCCTTTAAGCAACCAAACCCAATAAACAAAAAAAATTGAGTGAACAGAAGTAAGATTTGAACCCACACCTTCCGTTGGAGGGCCAGTTCATCTTACGATGGGTGAAGAGTCATACGGGAGGAATCAGAGAGCACTGTTCTTTGGGCCCACCAACAATCAATATAAAAATAAGACATATCAAAGTCTGGAACAAAAGGAGATTGTGCAGAGAGTGTAACTCTTGACGGACAGAAAAAGATTCTAGAATGTGAACATATTTATCTTGACCACGGAAACACGATAGAGAACAAAAAAGATTAATGTGTAGACCACGTGGCCTAATGGATAAGGCGTCTGACTTCGGATCAGAAGATTGAGGGTTCGAGTCCCTTCATGGTTGTGGCAATCTCTTTCCCCCTACTTTTTGAAAAAAAATGGACACATGCTGAGTGAGTTTTACAAATGTTAAGACAGACTGGTCAGGTAAAGACACAAAAAGCAGCTGTCAGAAGTGGGATTTGAACCTACGCCTCCATACGGAGACCAGGACACCCATCTTTTGGGGAAAGAGATCACTCTTGAGTCTGGCGCCTTAGACCACTCGGCCATCCTGACTAACTGTGCGGTGCATGCTAGGGCTAATCCCATTTGGTTAACTAAAGAGAAATTTAGCTTGAATGTACATTGGGAATGTAAAACCATTAATATTACATTTTGGAGAGAGAGAGAGAGAGAAAGATTTGTGTCATGGTTATCAGAATACGTGCGACTGTAGAACGAGTCAGAAGATTGAAGGATGCACACTTTTCTAAAAAATGTAAATATGCTTGGAGTTCGTTATGAAAGTTTAGAAAAATAAAATCTGTTACACAGCTGTAAAGCAACCAAGCGCCTTTAACAAACCAAAAAAAAATAGAAAAGTGTGCGGAAAGAAGAGAATGTCTTGACCACGAAGGGAATCGAGCCTTCAATCTTCTGACCCGAAGTCAGACTCATTCTACAGTCGCACGTAGTCTGATAACCATGACACAAATCTTTCTCTCTTCTCTCTCTCTCTCTCTCTCTCTCATGTAATATTAATGGTTTTACATTCCCAATGTACATTCAAGCTAAATTTCTCTTTAGTTAACCAAATGGGATTAGCCCTAGCATGCACAGCACAGTTAGTCAGGATGGCCGAGTGGTCTAAGGCGCCAGACTCAAGAGTGATCTCTTTCCCCAAAAGATGGTCTGGTCTCCGTATGGAGGTGTGGGTTGAAATCCCACTTCTGAAAGCCGCTTTTTGTGTCTTTAACTGACCAGTCTGTCTTAACATTTGTAAAACTCTCTCAGCATGTGTCCATTTTTTTTCAAAAAGTAGGTGGAAAGAGATTGCCACGACCACAAAGGGACTCAAACCCTCAATCTTCTGATCCGAAGTCAGACGCCTTATCCATTAGGCCACGCGGTCTACACATTAATCTTTTTTGTTCTCTATCGTGTTTCTGTGGTCAAGATAAATATGTTCACATTCTAGAATCTTTTTCTGTCCGTCAAGAGTTACACTCTCTGCACAATCTCCTTTTGTTTCAGACTTTGATGTGTCTTATTTTTATATTGATTGTTAGTGGGCCCCAAGAACAGTGCTCTCTGATTCCTCCCGTATGACTCTTCACCCATCGTAAAATGAACTGGCCCTCCAACGGAAGGTGTGGGTTCAAATCTTACTTCTGTTCGCTCAATTTTTTTTGTTAATAGGGTTTGGTTGCTTAACAGCTGTATAACAGATCTTATTTGTCTATATTTTCGCAACGAATGCTAAGCAACATTTGTAAAACTCTCTCAGCATGTGTCCATTTTTTTCAAAAAGTAGGTGGAAAGAGATTGCCGCGACCACGAAGGGACTCGAACCCACAATCTTCTGATACGAAGTCAGACGCCTTAGCCATTAGGCCACGCGGTCTTCACAATAACGTTTATTGTTCTCTATCGTGATTCCGTTGCCAAGATAAATATGCTCACATTCTAGAATCTTTTTCTGTCCGTCAAGAGATACACTCTCGGCACAATCTCCTGTCGTTGCAGACTGTGATCTGTCTTATTTTTATATTGCTTGTTGTGGGCACCAAGAACAGTGCTCTTTGATTCCTCCCGTATGACTCTTCACCCATCGTAGGATGAACTGGCCTCCAACGGAATGTGTGCGTTCAAATCTTACTTCTGACCGCTCTATTTTTTTTGGTTTGTTAAAGGCGCTTGGTTGCTTTACAGCTGTGTAACAGATTTTATTTTTCTAAACTTTCGTAACGAACTCCAAGCATATTTACATTTTTTAGAAAATTGTGCGGAAAGAAGAGAATGTCTTGACCACGAAGGGAATCGAACCTTCAATCTTCTGACCCGAAGTCAGACTCGTTCTACAGTCGCACATAGTCTGATAACCATGACACAAATCTTTCTCTCTCTCTCTCTCTCCCTCTCTCTCTCTCATGTAATATTAAAGGTTTTACAGTCCCAATGGACATTCAAGCTAAATTTCTCTTTAGTTAACCAAATGGGATTAGCCCTAGCATGCACAGCACGGTTAGTCAGGATGGCCGAGTGGTCTAAGGCGCCAGACTCAAGAGTGATCTCTTTCCCCAAAAGATGGGTGTTCTGGTCTCCGTATGGAGGTGTGGGTTCAAATCCCACTTCTGACAGCTGCTTTTTTTGTCTTTAAATGACCAGTCTGTCTTAACATTTGTAAAACTCTCTCAGCATGTATCCATTTTTTTCAAAAAATAGGTGGAAAGAGATTGCCACGACCACGAAGGGACTCGAACCCTCAATCTTCTGATCCGAAGTCAGACGCCTTATCCATTAGGCCATGCGGTCTACACATTAATCTTTTTGTTCTCTATCGTGATTCCGTTGCCAAGATAAATATGCTCACATTCTAGAATCTTTTTCTGTCCGTCAAGAGTTACACTCTCTGCACAATCTCCTGTCGTTGCAGACTGTGATCTGTCTTATTTTTATATTGCTTGTTGTGGGCACCAAGAACAGTGCTCTCTGATTCCTCCCGTATGACTCTTCACCCATCATAGGATGAACTGGCCTCCAACGGAATGTGTGCGTTCAAATCTTACTTCTGACCGCTCTATTTTTTTTTGGTTTGTTAAAGGCGCTTGGTTGCTTTACAGCTGTGTAACAGATTTTATTTTTCTAAACTTTCGTAACGAACTCCAAGCATATTTACATTTTTTAGAAAAGTGTGCGGAAAGAAGAGAATATCTTGACCACGAAGGGAATCGAACCTTCAATCTTCTGACCCGAAGTCAGACTCATTCTACAGTCGCACGTAGTCTGATAACCATGACACAAATCTTTCTCTCTCTCTCTCTCTCTCTCTCTCTCTCTCTCTCTCTCATGTAATATTAATGGTTTTACATTCCCAATGTACATTCAAGCTAAATTTCTCTTTAGTTAACCAAATGGGATTAGCCCTAGCATGCACAGCACAGTTAGTCAGGATGGCCGAGTGGTCTAAGGCGCCAGACTCAAGCGTGATCTCTTTCCCCAAAAGATGGGTGTTCTGGTCTCCGTATGGAGGCGTGGGTTCAAATCCCACTTCTGACAGCTGCTTTTTGTGTCTTTAACTGACCAGTCTGTCTTAACATTTGTAAAACTCTCTCAGCATGTGTCCATTTTTTTCAAAAAGTAGGTGGAAAGAGATTGCCACGACCACGAAGGGACTCGAACCCTCAATCTTCTGATCCGAAGTCAGACGCCTTATCCATTAGGCCACGCGGTCTACACATTAATCTTTTTGTTCTCTATCGTGTTTCCGTGGTCAAGATAAATATGTTCACACTAGATGGCAGCCCGATTCTAAAGAATCGGGAGTCTAGAATCCATATATACTTTATTTATTCAAATGTAAGAATAATACAATTAATAAATAATAGTAAGAAAGAACAAAAAATGGCTGCACTCACCAGCTCTTGACAATTCTTGTTATTTAAGGTACAGTTACACAGGATCCATGAACATGCTTATGAGGGGAGGGATGAAAGACATCAGACGACAACTTTGCGTGTTGTGGCAAATGCCACAACAACGGTTCTTTGCTTAAGAACAATAATGTAAATAATAAATAATATGTATCAATAACTATGTATATTGGTATGTTCTATGACATTTTAAAATATTTCATTATTATGTGGAAAGGCTCTTAGTACCCATACTGGCGCATACTTGTGTGCCCATCAGGTATTTTCACAGTAATTTTACATCTGATGGGTTGGTATGAAACGTTTTTAATCATCTCTTGGGCTTAGCTAAGCCTTCATTTTAAATAATTCTAATAGGACAAAGAAGCTGTATTGTGGGCAGAATCTATGACTGAGGACGTGGAAATATTATGTTTGCAACGTTGAGAGCGTGCAGCAGCAGCTTTATTACTTAATCGATTAGTTTTGTCCTCCAAAGACTCATTAGTAATGCGTTTATTGCAAGCAGCATTAACAGTGTCCAGGCGCTTATGTCTGTCCTCTGTAGTCTCGTTAGCACGCTGTTTGTGCTTACGTGCGGCATCGGCGGCTTTTCGCTCAGCGTCATTGGTATACTTATTATCAGACCTGATGTTACGTGCGCCATCAGCAGCTTTGGGCTCTGTGTCATTAGTATACTCAACAGTGTCCAGGCGCTTGCATCTATCCTCTGTACTCTTGTTAGCACGCTGTTTACGCTTACGTGCAGCATCGGCGGCTTTTCGCTCTGCGTCATTGGTATACTTATTATGAGACCTGATGTTACGTGCGCCATCAGCAGCTTTGGACTCTGTGTCATTAGTATACTTAACAGTGTCCAGGCGCTTGCATCTCTCCTCTGTACTCTTGTTAGCACGCTGTTTGCGCTTACGTGCGGCATCGGCGGCTTTTCGCTCTGCATCATTACCATACTTTATATCAGACCTGATCTTACGTGCGCCATCAGCAGCTTTGGACTCTGTGTCATTAGTATACTTAACAGTATCCAGGCGCTTGCATCTATCCTCTGTACTCTTGTTAACACGCTGTTTGCGCTTACGTGCGGCATCGACGGCTTTTCGCTCTGCATCATTACCATACTTTATATCAGACCTGATCTTACGTGCGCCATCAGCAGCTTTGGGCTCTGTGTCATTAGTATACTTAACAGTATCCAGGCACTTGCATCTATCCTCTGTACTCTTGTTAACACGCTGTTTGCGCTTACGTCCGGCATCGGTGGCTTTTCGCTCTGCATCATTACCATACTTTATATCAGACCTGATCTTACGTGCGCCATCATAAGCTTTGGACTCTGTGTCATTAGTATACTTAACAGTGTCCATGCGCTTGCATCTATCCTCTGTACTCTTGTTAGCACGCTGTTTGCGCTTACGTGCGGCATCGGCGTCTTTTTGCTCTGCATTATTAGTATACTTTCTATCAGACCTAATCTTACGTGCGCCAGGAGCAGCTTTGAGCTCTGTGTCATTAGTATCCTTACTATTAGAGCTCATGTTGGCTAAGCTAAACAGCTTTAAGCGTGGTGGTGGCAAACAACAGGTTAATAAGAGGCAGTGTCAGGTAGTAGGAAAATAGCCAGTTAATAATAGGCAATAGTTCTTTGCAGGAATGCAGATATTAATAAATAGGCAGTTTATATTGCAGAGAAATTGCTGGGCAATAATGGACAATGTCCTTATGTGGCAAATAATAGAGCAACATACCCAATGTGGCAAAGAAGAGGTTAATAAACGGCAGTCTCTCAGTATAACAGTCAGTGAATAATAGGCAGTATATGGAGAAAACACCAAACAAAAGTTCAAAATTGGTGTGAAAATGTCACTGAACCACTTCACAACTAAATATATATAGTTTTGGTAAATGGTATTATCATTTTTTTGACGAAATTCGGCAGGAGCTTGAAGAGCAATGTCACTGGGCCCGCCTCCACGCAGTAGAAACTTGCTGTGAGGTAAAAATTCAAAAATCACACCAAAATGGCGGGCGGAGTGTGTCACAGTACGGCACGTTTCTGATTGGACGCTCGCAGCAGGCGGCAACCAATCAGACACTGGACACTGTTGACGTCACTTATCTCCAGACATTAGCTCCGGACATTAGCTCCGGACATTAGCTCCGGACATTAGCTCCGGACATTATCTCCGGACATTATCTCCGCACATTAGCTCCGGACATTAGCTCCGGACATTAGCTCCGGACAAAGCAACGGAAGTTGGCACAAATTGCAGGAAGTAGTATTCTAGGCAATTAATCTCCGGACATTAGCTCCGGACATTAGCTCCGGACAAAGCCACGGAAGTTGGCACAAATTGCAGGAAGTAGTATTCTAGGCAATTATATATTAGATTCCAGAATCTTTTTCTGTCCGTCAAGAGTTACACTCTCTGCACAATCTCCTTTTGTTTCAGACTTTGATATGTCTTATTTTTATATTGATTGTTGGTGGGCCCCAAGAACAGTGCTCTCTGATTCCTCCCGTATGACTCTTCACCCATCGTAAGATGAATTGGGCCTCCAACGGAATGTGTGCGTTCAAATCTTACTTCTGACCGCTCTATTTTTTTGGTTTGTTAAAGGCGCTTGGTTGCTTTACAGCTGTGTAACAGATTTTATTTTTCTAAACTTTCGTAATGAACTCCAGGGATATTTACATTTATCAGAAAAGTGTGCGGAAAGAAGAGAATGTCTTGACCACGAAGGGAATCGAACCTTCAATCTTCTGACCCGAAGTCAGACTCGTTCTACAGTCGCACGTAGTCTGATAACCATGACACAAATCTTTCTCTCTCTCTCTCTCTCTCTCTCTCTCATGTAATATTAATGGTTTTACATTCCCAATGTACATTCAAGCTAAATTTCTCTTTAGTTAACCAAATGGGATTAGCCCTAGCATGCACAGCACAGTTAGTCAGGATGGCCGAGTGGTCTAAGGCGCCAGACTCAAGCGTGATCTCTTTCCCCAAAAGATGGGTGTTCTGGTCTCCGTATGGAGGCGTGGGTTCAAATCCCACTTCTGACAGCTGCTTTTTGTGTCTTTAACTGACCAGTCTGTCTTAACATTTGTAAAACTCTCTCAGCATGTGTCCATTTTTTTCAAAAAGTAGGTGGAAAGAGATTGCCACGACCACGAAGGGACTCGAACCCTCAATCTTCTGATCCGAAGTCAGACGCCTTATCCATTAGGCCACGCGGTCTACACATTAATCTTTTTGTTCTCTATCGTGTTTCCGTGGTCAAGATAAATATGTTCACACTAGATGGCAGCCCGATTCTAAAGAATCGGGAGTCTAGAATCCTTATATACTTTATTTATTCAAATGTAAGAATAATACAATTAATAAATAATAGTAAGAAAGAACAAAAAATGGCTGCACTCACCAGCTCTTGACAATTCTTGTTATTTAAGGTACAGTTACACAGGATCCATGAACATGCTTATGAGGGGAGGGATGAAAGACATCAGACGACAACTTTGCGTGTTGTGGCAAATGCCACAACAACGGTTCTTTGCTTAAGAACAATAATGTAAATAATAAATAATATGTATCAATAACTATGTATATTGGTATGTTCTATGACATTTTAAAATATTTCATTATTATGTGGAAAGGCTCTTAGTACCCATACTGGCGCATACTTGTGTGCCCATCAGGTATTTTCACAGTAATTTTACATCTGATGGGTTGGTATGAAACGTTTTTAATCATCTCTTGGGCTTAGCTAAGCCTTCATTTTAAATAATTCTAATAGGACAAAGAAGCTGTATTGTGGGCAGAATCTATGACTGAGGACGTGGAAATATTATGTTTGCAACGTTGAGAGCGTGCAGCAGCAGCTTTATTACTTAATCGATTAGTTTTGTCCTCCAAAGACTCATTAGTAATGCGTTTATTGCAAGCAGCATTAACAGTGTCCAGGCGCTTATGTCTGTCCTCTGTAGTCTCGTTAGCACGCTGTTTGTGCTTACGTGCGGCATCGGCGGCTTTTCGCTCAGCGTCATTGGTATACTTATTATCAGACCTGATGTTACGTGCGCCATCAGCAGCTTTGGGCTCTGTGTCATTAGTATACTTAACAGTGTCCAGGCGCTTGCATCTATCCTCTGTACTCTTGTTAGCACGCTGTTTACGCTTACGTGCAGCATCGGCGGCTTTTCGCTCTGCGTCATTGGTATACTTATTATGAGACCTGATGTTACGTGCGCCATCAGCAGCTTTGGACTCTGTGTCATTAGTATACTTAACAGTGTCCAGGCGCTTGCATCTCTCCTCTGTACTCTTGTTAGCACGCTGTTTGCGCTTACGTGCGGCATCGGCGGCTTTTCGCTCTGCATCATTACCATACTTTATATCAGACCTGATCTTACGTGCGCCATCAGCAGCTTTGGACTCTGTGTCATTAGTATACTTAACAGTATCCAGGCGCTTGCATCTATCCTCTGTACTCTTGTTAACACGCTGTTTGCGCTTACGTGCGGCATCGACGGCTTTTCGCTCTGCATCATTACCATACTTTATATCAGACCTGATCTTACGTGCGCCATCAGCAGCTTTGGGCTCTGTGTCATTAGTATACTTAACAGTATCCAGGCACTTGCATCTATCCTCTGTACTCTTGTTAACACGCTGTTTGCGCTTACGTCCGGCATCGGTGGCTTTTCGCTCTGCATCATTACCATACTTTATATCAGACCTGATCTTACGTGCGCCATCATAAGCTTTGGACTCTGTGTCATTAGTATACTTAACAGTGTCCATGCGCTTGCATCTATCCTCTGTACTCTTGTTAGCACGCTGTTTGCGCTTACTGTTGTGAATTCTGTGGCTGAGTTCACTTCTGTGGTCACAAGTGGTATTGCAGTCTCTGGGCTTCCTCCCTCAGGTGTTTTGGTGAGCTCGTTGGCTGCCTTGCTATTTAGCTCCACCTGAGTCTGTCTTCCTTGCTCCTTGTCAATGTTCCAGTGTTGGATCTGAGCTACTGCATCTTTCCTTGGGCCTGCTGCTCTGCTAGATAAGTGCTTCTAGTTTGTTTTCTGTTTTTTTCTGTCCAGCTTGCTATTGTCTTTTGCTGGAAGCTCTGAGAAGCAGAGGGGTGCACCGCCGTGCTGTTAGTTCGGCACGGTGGGTCTTTTTGCCCCTTTGCGTGGTTTTCGTTTTAGGGTTTTTTGTAGACTGCATAGTTCTCTTTGCTATCCTCGCTCTGTCTAGAATATCGGGCCTCACTTTGCTGAATCTATTTCATTCCTACGTTTGTCTTTTCATCTTGCTAACAGTCATTATATGTGGGGGGCTGCCTATTCCTTTGGGGTATTTCTCTGAGGTAAGTCAGGCTTGTATTTCTATCTTCAGGCTAGTCAGCTCCTCAGGCAGTACCGAGTTGCATAGGTAGTCGTTAGGCGCAATCCACTGCTGCTTATAGTTGTGTGAGGATAGATCAGGTACTGCAGTCTACAGAGATTCCACGTCTCAGAGCTCGTCCTATTGTTTTTGGTAATTGCCAGATCTCTGTATGTGCGCTGATTACTGCACGCTGTGTTGCCTGATTGCCAGCCATAACAGTACAAGGAGCCACACCAATGATTCCCAATAGAGGGAAAAAAGAAATCCTGACATCATTTTTTTTTCTTAGCTCTGTCTTCAGTCTTTTTTTCCCCTAGACATTAGAGTGCTTCAGGACACAGCTGTGGACATGGATATTCAGGCTCTGTGCTCCTCAATGGATAATCTCGTTGTAAATGTACAAAAGATTCAAGATACTATTGATCAGAAATCGATGCTAGAACCAAGAATTCCGATTCCTGATTTGTTTTTTGGTGACAGAACTAAGTTCCTGAGCTTCAGAAATAATTGTAAGCTATTTTTGGCCTTGAAACCTCATTCTTCTGGTAATCCTATTCAACAGGTTTTGATTATTATTTCTTTTTTGCGCGGTGACCCACAGGACTGGGCGTTTTCTCTTGCACCAGGAGATTCTGCATTGAGTAATGTTGATGCATTTTTCCTGGCGCTCGGATTGCTTTACGATGAGCCTAATTCAGTGGATCAGGCTGAGAAAAATCTGCTGGCTTTATGCCAGGGTCAGGATGATGTAGAAGTATATTGTCAGAAATTTAGGAAATGGTCAGTACTCACTCTGTGGAATGAATCTGCACTAGCGGCTTTGTTCAGAAAGGGTCTCTCTGAAGCTCTTAAGGATGTAATGGTGGGATTTCCTATGCCTGCTGGTTTGAATGAGTCTATGTCCTTGGCCATTCAGATCGGTCGTCGCTTGCGCGAGCGTAAATCTGTGCACCATCTGGCGGTACTGCCTGAGAGTAAACCTGAGCCTATGCAGTGCGACAGGACTATGACTAAAGTAGAACGGCAAGAACACAGACGTCTGAACAGACTGTGTTTCTATTGTGGTGATTCTACTCATGCTATTTCTAATTGTCCTAAACGCACTAGGCGGTTCGATAGCTCTGCCGTTATTGGTACTGTACAGTCCAAATTCCTTTTGTCCATTACCTTAATGTGCTCTTTGTCATCGTATTCTGTCATGGCGTTTGTGGATTCAGGCGCTGCCTTGAATCTGATGGATTTGGATTATGCTAAACGTTGTGGATTTTTCTTGGAGCCTTTGTGGTGTCCTATTCCGTTGAGAGGAATTGATGCTACACCTTTGGCCAAGAATAAGCCTCAGTACTGGGCCCAGCTGACCATGTGCATGGCTCCTGCACATCAGGAAGTTATTCGCTTTCTGGTACTGCATAATTTGCATGATGTGGTCGTGTTGGGGTTGCCATGGCTACAAACCCATAATCCAGTATTGGATTGGAACTCTATGTCGGTAACCAGCTGGGGTTGTCAGGGAGTACATGGTGATGTTCCATTTTTGTCTATTTCGTCATCCATTCCTTCTGACATCCCAGAGTTCTTGTCGGACTTTCAGGATGTATTTGAAGAGTCCAAGTCTGATGCCCTACCTCCGCATAGGAATTGTGATTGTGCTATCGATTTGATTCCTGGTAGTAAATTCCCTAAGGGTCGTTTATTTAATTTGTCCGTACCTGAACACACCGCTATGCGCAGTTATGTGAAGGAGTCCCTGGAGAAGGGACATATTCGCCCATCGTCGTCACCATTGGGAGCAGGGTTCTTTTTTGTAGCCAAGAAGGATGGTTCGCTAAGACCGTGTATTGATTACCGCCTTCTTAATAAGATCACTGTTAAGTTTCAGTATCCCTTGCCATTGATTTCTGACTTGTTTGCTCGGATTAAGGGGGCTAGTTGGTTTACTAAGATTGATCTTCGTGGTGCGTATAATCTGGTTAGAATTAGGCAGGGAGATGAATGGAAAACGGCATTTAATACGCCCGAGGGTCATTTTGAGTATCTGGTGATGCCGTTCGGACTTGCCAATGCTCCATCTGTTTTTCAGTCTTTTATGCATGACATTTTCCGTGTGTATCTGGATAAATTCTTGATTGTTTACTTGGATGACATTTTGATCTTCTCAGATGATTGGGAGTCTCATGTGAAGCAAGTCAGAATGGTTTTCCAGGTACTGCGTGCTAATTCCTTGTTCGTGAAGGGATCAAAGTGTCTCTTCGGTGTGCAGAAAGTTTCATTTTTGGGGTTCATCTTTTCCCCTTCTACTATCGAGATGGATCCGGTTAAGGTTCAGGCCATCCAGGATTGGACTCAGCCGACATCTCTAAAAAGTCTGCAGAAATTCCTGGGCTTTGCTAATTTTTATCGTCGCTTCATCTGTAATTTTTCTAGCATTGCCAGACCATTGACCGATTTGACCAAGAAGGGTGCTGATTTGGTTAATTGGTCTTCTGCTGCCGTGGAAGCTTTTCAGGAGTTGAAGCGTCGTTTTTGCTGTGCCCCTGTGTTGTGTCAACCTGATGTTTCTCTTCCGTTCCAGGTCGAGGTTGATGCTTCTGAGATTGGTGCAGGGGCGGTTTTGTCACAGAGAGGTTCTGGTTGCTCAGTGTTCAAACCATGTGCTTTCTTTTCCAGGAAATTTTCTGCTGCTGAGCGTAATTATGATGTGGGCAACCGAGAGTTGCTGGCCATGAAGTGGGCATTCGAGGAGTGGCGTCATTGGCTTGAGGGTGCTAAGCATCGCGTGGTGGTATTGACTGATCATAAGAACTTGACTTATCTCGAGTCTGCCAAGCGCTTGAATCCTAGACAGGCCCGTTGGTCGTTATTTTTTGCTCGTTTTGATTTTGTGATTTCATACCTTCCGGGCTCTAAAAATGTGAAGGCGGATGCTCTGTCTAGGAGTTTTGTGCCCGACTCTCCGGGGTTATCTGAGCCGGCGAGTATCCTCAAGGAAGGAGTCATTGTGTCTGCCATCTCCCCTGATTTGCGGAGAGTGTTGCAGAAATTTCAGGCTAATAAACCTGATCGTTGTCCGGCCGAGAAACTGTTCGTCCCTGATAGGTGGACTAGTAAAGTTATCTCTGAACTTCATTGTTCGGTGCTGGCCGGTCATCCAGGAATCTTTGGTACCAGGGAGTTGGTTGCTAGATCCTTCTGGTGGCCATCTCTGTCACGGGATGTGCGTGCTTTTGTGCAGTCCTGTGGAATTTGTGCTAGGGCTAAGCCCTGCTGTTCACGTGCCAGTGGGTTGCTTTTGCCCTTGCCGGTCCCGAAGAGGCCTTGGACACATATTTCGATGGATTTCATTTCTGACCTTCCCGTTTCTCAAAAAATGTCGGTCATTTGGGTGGTCTGTGATCGCTTTTCTAAAATGGTCCATCTGGTGCCCTTGGTTAAATTGCCTTCCTCCTCTGATTTGGTGCCTTTGTTCTTCCAGCATGTGGTTCGTTTACATGGCATTCCTGAGAATATTGTTTCTGACAGAGGTTCCCAGTTTGTCTCGAGGTTTTGGCGAGCCTTTTGTGGTAGGATGGGCATTGACCTATCTTTCTCCTCGGCCTTCCATCCTCAGACTAATGGCCAGACCGAACGAACCAATCAGACCTTGGAAACATATCTGAGATGTTTTGTTTCCGCTGACCAGGATGATTGGGTGTCATTTTTGCCGTTGGCTGAGTTCGCCCTTAATAATCGGGCCAGCTCGGCTACCTTGGTCTCTCCATTTTTCTGCAATTCTGGGTTCCATCCTCGTTTCTCTTCAGGACAGGTTGAGTCTTCGGACTGTCCTGGTGTGGATTCTGTGGTGGACAGGTTGCAGCAGATCTGGACTCAGGTAGTGGACAATTTGACCTTGTCCCAGGAGAAGGCTCAGCTTTTCGCTAATCGCAGACGCCGTGTGGGACCCCGACTTCGTGTTGGGGATTTGGTTTGGTTATCTTCTCGTCATATTCCTATGAAGGTTTCCTCTCCTAAATTTAAACCTCGTTTTATTGGTCCGTATAGGATTTCTGAGATTCTCAATCCGGTGTCTTTTCGTCTGACCCTCCCAGACTCCTTTTCCATACATAATGTATTCCATAGGTCGTTGTTGAGGAGATACGTGGCACCTATGGTTCCATCTGTGGAGCCTCCTGCCCCTGTTTTGGTGGAGGGGGAATTGGAGTATATTGTGGAGAAGATTTTGGATTCTCGTGTCTCTAGACGGAAACTCCAGTATCTGGTCAGGTGGAAGGGTTATGCTCAGGAAGATAATTCCTGGGTTTTTGCCTCTGATGTCCATGCCCCAGATCTTGTTCGTGCCTTTCATGTGGCTCATCCTGGTCGGCCTGGGGGTTCTGGTGAGGGTTCGGTGACCCCTCCTCAAGGGGGGGTACTGTTGTGAATTCTGTGGCTGAGTTCACTTCTGTGGTCACAAGTGGTATTGCAGTCTCTGGGCTTCCTCCCTCAGGTGTTTTGGTGAGCTCGTTGGCTGCCTTGCTATTTAGCTCCACCTGAGTCTGTCTTCCTTGCTCCTTGTCAATGTTCCAGTGTTGGATCTGAGCTACTGCATCTTTCCTTGGGCCTGCTGCTCTGCTAGATAAGTGCTTCTAGTTTGTTTTCTGTTTTTTTCTGTCCAGCTTGCTATTGTCTTTTGCTGGAAGCTCTGAGAAGCAGAGGGGTGCACCGCCGTGCTGTTAGTTCGGCACGGTGGGTCTTTTTGCCCCTTTGCGTGGTTTTCGTTTTAGGGTTTTTTGTAGACTGCATAGTTCTCTTTGCTATCCTCGCTCTGTCTAGAATATCGGGCCTCACTTTGCTGAATCTATTTCATTCCTACGTTTGTCTTTTCATCTTGCTAACAGTCATTATATGTGGGGGGCTGCCTATTCCTTTGGGGTATTTCTCTGAGGTAAGTCAGGCTTGTATTTCTATCTTCAGGCTAGTCAGCTCCTCAGGCAGTGCCGAGTTGCATAGGTAGTTGTTAGGCGCAATCCACTGCTGCTTATAGTTGTGTGAGGATAGATCAGGTACTGCAGTCTACAGAGATTCCACGTCTCAGAGCTCGTCCTATTGTTTTTGGTAATTGCCAGATCTCTGTATGTGCGCTGATTACTGCACGCTGTGTTGCCTGATTGCCAGCCATAACAGCTTACGTGCGGCATCGGCGTCTTTTTGCTCTGCATTATTAGTATACTTTCTATCAGACCTAATCTTACGTGCGCCAGGAGCAGCTTTGAGCTCTGTGTCATTAGTATCCTTACTATTAGAGCTCATGTTGGCTAAGCTAAACAGCTTTAAGCGTGGTGGTGGCAAACAACAGGTTAATAAGAGGCAGTGTCAGGTAGTAGGAAAATAGCCAGTTAATAATAGGCAATAGTTCTTTGCAGGAATGCAGATATTAATAAATAGGCAGTTTATATTGCAGAGAAATTGCTGGGCAATAATGGACAATGTCCTTATGTGGCAAATAATAGAGCAACATACCCAATGTGGCAAAGAAGAGGTTAATAAACGGCAGTCTCTCAGTATAACAGTCAGTGAATAATAGGCAGTATATGGAGAAAACACCAAACAAAAGTTCAAAATTGGTGTGAAAATGTCACTGAACCACTTCACAACTAAATATATATAGTTTTGGTAAATGGTATTATCATTTTTTTGACGAAATTCGGCAGGAGCTTGAAGAGCAATGTCACTGGGCCCGCCTCCATGCAGTAGAAACTTGCTGTGAGGTAAAAATTCAAAAATCACACCAAAATGGCGGGCGGAGTGTGTCACAGTACGGCACGTTTCTGATTGGACGCTCGCAGCAGGCGGCAACCAATCAGACACTGGACACTGTTGACGTCACTTATCTCCGGACATTAGCTCCGGACATTAGCTCCGGACATTAGCTCCGGACATTATCTCCGGACATTATCTCCGCACATTAGCTCCGGACATTAGCTCCGGACATTAGCTCCGGACAAAGCCACGGAAGTTGGCACAAATTGCAGGAAGTAGTATTCTAGGCAATTAATCTCCGGACATTAGCTCCGGACATTAGCTCCGGACAAAGCCACGGAAGTTGGCACAAATTGCAGGAAGTAGTATTCTAGGCAATTATATATTAGATTCCAGAATCTTTTTCTGTCCGTCAAGAGTTACACTCTCTGCACAATCTCCTTTTGTTTCAGACTTTGATATGTCTTATTTTTATATTGATTGTTGGTGGGCCCCAACAACAGTGCTCTCTGATTCCTCCCGTATGACTCTTCACCCATCGTAAGATGAATTGGGCCTCCAACGGAATGTGTGCGTTCAAATCTTACTTCTGACCGCTCTATTTTTTTTGGTTTGTTAAAGGCGCTTGGTTGCTTTACAGCTGTGTAACAGATTTTATTTTTCTAAACTTTCGTAATGAACTCCAGGGATATTTACATTTATCAGAAAAGTGTGCGGAAAGAAGAGAATGTCTTGACCACGAAGGGAATCGAACCTTCAATCTTCTGACCCGAAGTCAGACTCGTTCTACAGTCGCACGTAGTCTGATAACCATGACACAAATCTTTCTCTCTCTCTCTCTCTCTCTCTCTCTCTCATGTAATATTAATGGTTTTACATTCCCAATGTACATTCAAGCTAAATTTCTCTTTAGTTAACCAAATGGGATTAGCCCTAGCATGCACAGCACAGTTAGTCAGGATGGCCGAGTGGTCTAAGGCGCCAGACTCAAGCGTGATCTCTTTCCCCAAAAGATGGGTGTTCTGGTCTCCGTATGGAGGCGTGGGTTCAAATCCCACTTCTGACAGCTGCTTTTTGTGTCTTTAACTGACCAATCTGTCTTAACATTTGTAAAACTCTCTCAGCATGTGTCCATTTTTTTCAAAAAGTAGGTGGAAAGAGATTGCCACGACCACGAAGGGACTCGAACCCTCAATCTTCTGATCCGAAGTCAGACGCCTTATCCATTAGGCCACGCGGTCTACACATTAATCTTTTTGTTCTCTATCGTGTTTCCGTGGTCAAGATAAATATGTTCACACTAGATGGCAGCCCGATTCTAAAGAATCGGGAGTCTAGAATCCATATATACTTTATTTATTCAAATGTAAGAATAATACAATTAATAAATAATAGTAAGAAAGAACAAAAAATGGCTGCACTCACCAGCTCTTGACAATTCTTGTTATTTAAGGTACAGTTACACAGGATCCATGAACATGCTTATGAGGGGAGGGATGAAAGACATCAGACGACAACTTTGCGTGTTGTGGCAAATGCCACAACAACGGTTCTTTGCTTAAGAACAATAATGTAAATAATAAATAATATGTATCAATAACTATGTATATTGGTATGTTCTATGACATTTTAAAATATTTCATTATTATGTGGAAAGGCTCTTAGTACCCATACTGGCGCATACTTGTGTGCCCATCAGGTATTTTCACAGTAATTTTACATCTGATGGGTTGGTATGAAACGTTTTTAATCATCTCTTGGGCTTAGCTAAGCCTTCATTTTAAATAATTCTAATAGGACAAAGAAGCTGTATTGTGGGCAGAATCTATGACTGAGGACGTGGAAATATTATGTTTGCAACGTTGAGAGCGTGCAGCAGCAGCTTTATTACTTAATCGATTAGTTTTGTCCTCCAAAGACTCATTAGTAATGCGTTTATTGCAAGCAGCATTAACAGTGTCCAGGCGCTTATGTCTGTCCTCTGTAGTCTCGTTAGCACGCTGTTTGTGCTTACGTGCGGCATCGGCGGCTTTTCGCTCAGCGTCATTGGTATACTTATTATCAGACCTGATGTTACGTGCGCCATCAGCAGCTTTGGGCTCTGTGTCATTAGTATACTTAACAGTGTCCAGGCGCTTGCATCTATCCTCTGTACTCTTGTTAGCACGCTGTTTACGCTTACATGCAGCATCGGCGGCTTTTCGCTCTGCGTCATTGGTATACTTATTATGAGACCTGATGTTACGTGCGCCATCAGCAGCTTTGGACTCTGTGTCATTAGTATACTTAACAGTGTCCAGGCGCTTGCATCTCTCCTCTGTACTCTTGTTAGCACGCTGTTTGCGCTTACGTGCGGCATCGGCGGCTTTTCGCTCTGCATCATTACCATACTTTATATCAGACCTGATCTTACGTGCGCCATCAGCAGCTTTGGACTCTGTGTCATTAGTATACTTAACAGTATCCATGCGCTTGCATCTATCCTCTGTACTCTTGTTAACACGCTGTTTGCGCTTACGTGCGGCATCGACGGCTTTTCGCTCTGCATCATTACCATACTTTATATCAGACCTGATCTTACGTGCGCCATCAGCAGCTTTGGGCTCTGTGTCATTAGTATACTTAACAGTATCCAGGCACTTGCATCTATCCTCTGTACTCTTGTTAACACGCTGTTTGTGCTTACGTCCGGCATCGGTGGTTTTTCGCTCTGCATCATTACCATACTTTATATCAGACCTGATCTTACGTGCGCCATCATAAGCTTTGGACTCTGTGTCATTAGTATACTTAACAGTGTCCATGCGCTTGCATCTATCCTCTGTACTCTTGTTAGCACGCTGTTTGCGCTTACGTGCGGCATCGGCGTCTTTTTGCTCTGCATTATTAGTATACTTTCTATCAGACCTAATCTTACGTGCGCCAGGAGCAGCTTTGAGCTCTGTGTCATTAGTATCCTTACTATTAGAGCTCATGTTGGCTAAGCTAAACAGCTTTAAGCGTGGTGGTGGCAAACAACAGGTTAATAAGAGGCAGTGTCAGGTAGTAGGAAAATAGCCAGTTAATAATAGGCAATAGTTCTTTGCAGGAATGCAGATATTAATAAATAGGCAGTTTATATTGCAGAGAAATTGCTGGGCAATAATGGACAATGTCCTTATGTGGCAAATAATAGAGCAACATACCCAATGTGGCAAAGAAGAGGTTAATAAACGGCAGTCTCTCAGTATAACAGTCAGTGAATAATAGGCAGTATATGGAGAAAACACCAAACAAAAGTTCAAAATTGGTGTGAAAATGTCACTGAACCACTTCACAACTAAATATATATAGTTTTGGTAAATGGTATTATCATTTTTTTGACAAAATTCGGCAGGAGCTTGAAGAGCAATGTCACTGGGCCCGCCTCCATGCAGTAGAAACTTGCTGTGAGGTAAAAATTCAAAAATCACACCAAAATGGCGGGCGGAGTGTGTCACAGTACGGCACGTTTCTGATTGGACGCTCGCACCAGGCGGCAACCAATCAGACACTGGACACTGTTGACGTCACTTATCTCCGGACATTAGCTCCGGACATTAGCTCCGGACATTAGCTCCGGACATTAGCTCCGGACATTATCTCCGGACATTATCTCCGCACATTAGCTCCGGACATTAGCTCCGGACATTAGCTCCGGACAAAGCCACGGAAGTTGGCACAAATTGCAGGAAGTAGTATTCTAGGCAATTAATCTCCGGACATTAGCTCCGGACATTAGCTCCGGACATTAGCTCCGGACAAAGCCACGGAAGTTGGCACAAATTGCAGGAAGTAGTATTCTAGGCAATTATATATTAGATTCCAGAATCTTTTTCTGTCCGTCAAGAGTTACACTCTCTGCACAATCTCCTTTTGTTTCAGACTTTGATATGTCTTATTTTTATATTGATTGTTGGTGGGCCCCAAGAACAGTGCTCTCTGATTCCTCCCGTATGACTCTTCACCCATCGTAAGATGAATTGGGCCTCCAACGGAATGTGTGCGTTCAAATCTTACTTCTGACCGCTCTATTTTTTTTGGTTTGTTAAAGGCGCTTGGTTGCTTTACAGCTGTGTAACAGATTTTATTTTTCTAAACTTTCGTAATGAACTCCAGGGATATTTACATTTATCAGAAAAGTGTGCGGAAAGAAGAGAATGTCTTGACCACGAAGGGAATCGAACCTTCAATCTTCTGACCCGAAGTCAGACTCGTTCTACAGTCGCACGTAGTCTGATAACCATGACACAAATCTTTCTCTCTCTCTCTCTCTCTCTCTCTCTCTCTCTCTCTCTCTCTCTCTCTCTCTCTCTCTCTCTCTCTCTCATGTAATATTAATGGTTTTACATTCCCAATGTACATTCAAGCTAAATTTCTCTTTAGTTAACCAAATGGGATTAGCCCTAGCATGCACAGCACAGTTAGTCAGGATGGCCGAGTGGTTTAAGGCGCCAGACTCAAGCGTGATCTCTGTCCCCAAAAGATGGGTGTTCTGGTCTCCGTATGGAGGCTTGGGTTCAAATCCCACTTCTGACAGCTGCTTTTTGTGTCTTTAACTGACCAGTCTGTCTTAACATTTGTAAAACTCTCTCAGCATGTGTCCATTTTTTTCAAAAAGTAGGTGGAAAGAGATTGCCACGACCACGAAGGGACTCGAACCCTCAATCTTCTGATCCGAAGTCAGACGCCTTATCCATTAGGCCACGCTGTCTACACGTTAATCTTTTTGTTCTCTATCGTGTTTCCGTGGTCAAGATAAATATGTTCACACTAGATGGCAGCCCGATTCTAAAGAATCGGGAGTCTAGAATCCATATATACTTTATTTATTCAAATGTAAGAATAATACAATTAATAAATAATAGTAAGAAAGAACAAAAAATGGCTGCACTCACCAGCTCTTGACAATTCTTGTTATTTAAGGTACAGTTACACAGGATCCATGAACATGCTTATGAGGGGAGGGATGAAAGACATCAGACGACAACTTTGCGTGTTGTGGCAAATGCCACAACAACGGTTCTTTGCTTAAGAACAATAATGTAAATAATAAATAATATGTATCAATAACTATGTATATTGGTATGTTCTATGACATTTTAAAATATTTCATTATTATGTGGAAAGGCTCTTAGTACCCATACTGGCGCATACTTGTGTGCCCATCAGGTATTTTCACAGTAATTTTACATCTGATGGGTTGGTATGAAACGTTTTTAATCATCTCTTGGGCTTAGCTAAGCCTTCATTTTAAATAATTCTAATAGGACAAAGAAGCTGTATTGTGGGCAGAATCTATGACTGAGGACGTGGAAATATTATGTTTGCAACGTTGAGAGCGTGCAGCAGCAGCTTTATTACTTAATCGATTAGTTTTGTCCTCAAAAGACTCATTAGTAATGCGTTTATTGCAAGCAGCATTAACAGTGTCCAGGCGCTTATGTCTGTCCTCTGTAGTCTCGTTAGCACGCTGTTTGTGCTTACGTGCGGCATCGGCGGCTTTTCGCTCAGCGTCATTGGTATACTTATTATCAGACCTGATGTTACGTGCGCCATCAGCAGCTTTGGGCTCTGTGTCATTAGTATACTTAACAGTGTCCAGGCGCTTGCATCTATCCTCTGTACTCTTGTTAGCACGCTGTTTACGCTTACGTGCAGCATCGGCGGCTTTTCGCTCTGCGTCATTGGTATACTTATTATGAGACCTGATGTTACGTGCGCCATCAGCAGCTTTGGACTCTGTGTCATTAGTATACTTAACAGTGTCCAGGTGCTTGCATCTCTCCTCTGTACTCTTGTTAGCACGCTGTTTGCGCTTACGTGCGGCATCGGCGGCTTTTCGCTCTGCATCATTACCATACTTTATATCAGACCTGATCTTACGTGCGCCATCAGCAGCTTTGGACTCTGTGTCATTAGTATACTTAACAGTATCCAGGCGCTTGCATCTATCCTCTGTACTCTTGTTAACACGCTGTTTGCGCTTACGTGCGGCATCGACGGCTTTTCGCTCTGCATCATTACCATACTTTATATCAGACCTGATCTTACGTGCGCCATCAGCAGCTTTGGGCTCTGTGTCATTAGTATACTTAACAGTATCCAGGCACTTGCATCTATCCTCTGTACTCTTGTTAACACGCTGTTTGCGCTTACGTCCGGCATCGGCGGCTTTTCGCTCTGCATCATTACCATACTTTATATCAGACCTGATCTTACGTGCGCCATCATAAGCTTTGGACTCTGTGTCATTAGTATACTTAACAGTGTCCATGCGCTTGCATCTATCCTCTGTACTCTTGTTAGCACGCTGTTTGCGCTTACGTGCGGCATCGGCGTCTTTTTGCTCTGCATTATTAGTATACTTTCTATCAGACCTAATCTTACGTGCGCCATCAGCAGCTTTGGGCTCTGTGTCATTAGTATCCTTACTATTAGAGCTCATGTTGGCTAAGCTAAACAGCTTTAAGCGTGGTGGTGGCAAACAACAGGTTAATAAGAGGCAGTGTCAGGTAGTAGGAAAATAGCCAGTTAATAATAGGCAATAGTTCTTTGCAGGAATGCAGATATTAATAAATAGGCAGTTTATATTGCAGAGAAATTGCTGGGCAATAATGGACAATGTCCTTATGTGGCAAATAATAGAGCAACATACCCAATGTGGCAAAGAAGAGGTTAATAAACGGCAGTCTCTCAGTATAACAGTCAGTGAATAATAGGCAGTATATGGAGAAAACACCAAACAAAAGTTCAAAATTGGTGTGAAAATGTCACTGAACCACTTCACAACTAAATATATATAGTTTTGGTAAATGGTATTATCATTTTTTTTACGAAATTTGGCAGGAGCTTGAAGAGCAATGTCACTGGGCCCGCCTCCATGCAGTAGAAACTTGCTGTGAGGTAAAAATTCAAAAATCACACCAAAATGGCGGGCGGAGTGTGTCACAGTACGGCACGTTTCTGATTGGTCGCTCGCAGCAGGCGGCAACCAATCAGACACTGGACACTGTTGACGTCACTTATCTCCGGACATTAGCTCCGGACATTAGCTCCGGACATTATCTCCGGACATTATCTCCGCACATTAGCTCCGGACATTGGTTCCGGACTTAGCCACGGAAGTTGGCACAAATTGCAGGAAGTAGTATTCTAGGTAATTAATCTCCGGACATTAGCTCCGCACATTAGCTCCGGACAAAGCCACGGAAGTTGGCACAAATTGCAGGAAGTAGTATTCTAGGCAATTATATATTAGATTCCAGAATCTTTTTCTGTCCGTCAAGAGTTACACTCTCTGCACAATCTCCTTTTGTTTCAGACTTTGATATGTCTTATTTTTATATTGATTGTTGGTGGGCCCCAAGAACAGTGCTCTCTGATTCCTCCCGTATGACTCTTCACCCATCGTAAGATGAACTGGGCCTCCAACGGAAGGTGTGGGTTCAAATCTTACTTCTGTTCGCTCAATCTTTTTGTTAATAGGGTTTGGTTGCTTAACAGCTGTATAACAGATCTTATTTGTCTATATTTTCGCAAAGAATGCTAAGCATATTTACATTTTTTCGAAAAGTGTGCAGAAAGAGATTGCCGCGACCACGAAGGGACGCGACCCCTCAATCTTCTGACCCGAATTCAGACGCCTTATCCATTAGGCCACGCATTAACGTTTATTGTTCTCTATCGTGATTCCGTTGCCAAGATAAATATGCTC